>NC_090291.1:56218463-56908463 GCF_037392515.1 Haliotis asinina | reverse complement strand
CGGCGAACTAGTTAGCAGGCTAGAGTCTCGTTCGTTATCGGAATTAACCAGACAAATCACTCCACCAACTAAGAACGGCCATGCACCACCACCCACTGAATCAAGAAAGACCTCTCGATCTGTCAATCCTTCCAGTGTCCGGACCAGGTGAGTTTTCCCGTGTTGAGTCAAATTAAGCCGCAGGCTCCACTCCTGGTGGTGCCCTTCCGTCAATTCCTTTAAGTTTCAGCTTTGCAACCATACTTCCCCTGGAACCCGAAGACTTTCGTTTCCGGTAGGCCTCCCGCCGAGTCGTAATAGAGCAACGCCGACGGGCTGCCAGTTGGCATAGTTTACGGTCGAAACTACGACGGTATCTGATCGTCTTCGAACCTCCGACTTTCGTTCTTGATTAACGAAAACATACTTGGCAAATGCTTTCGCTGTAGGGCGTCTTGCGACGGTCCAAGAATTTCACCTCTAGCGTCGCAGTACGGATGCCCCCGCCCTGTTCCTCTTAATCATTACCCCGGTCATCCGCGAAACCAGCAAAATAGGATCCGGGATCCTATTCCATTATTCCATGCACCGTTATCCAGGCGGTCTGTGCCTGCTTTGAACACTCTAATTTTTTCAAAGTAAACCGGCCGGCCGCTCGAGCAGGCCACTCAGTCAAGAGCCACCTTTTTGAGAAGTCCGGCCCGGAGAGACGAGGCCGCGCGGTGCTCCAAGCCGCTTGACGGCAAGGGACCGACGCGAACGTCCCCGAGATCCAACTACGAGCTTTTTAACTTTCATTATTTCTAAGGGGATATATGGCATTGCGGATGACGTTAAGGCTCCCTACTGATTGAATGTAATCGAAAACAGCAGGTCTCCAACCTATTGACACTGCAAATTTTGCCTGGCATTCCTATTTCAGTCACTGCCCATAGAACCTTGAACACTTCTAAAGGCATCATAAGAGACAGAGACCGTTTGTTAGCTGACATGTCGGAGCTGGACATTGCGTCTGAAATGAAAGATCAAGGTGTGACATATGTCAGTGAGTGAGTTAATATTTAACGTCACCTTGGCAATATTGCAGCCACATCGTGACGGGAACATTTAACAATGAACAGGACTATATGTATATTATAAAAACCTGTCATCGAAGGACAGTAAAACAACCAGATTATCCCAATTTGAAATAAAACTAGCGTGGAGCGTTAAAACTAATATCGCTATTTAGACGATGCAATATAAAAACAGGCTATATATATCGCCAACAACCGAATGTAGATCACCACACTAGGGACGATGGGGACTTACAGTATCTTTGCTACCTGCATGGACCCTAGCTGGATTTACACCATCCCTTCAGCTGTTGGCGATTGTAAGAAATGTAGCCACGATTAAAATAGAGGAGTACTACGTCTAAAAATCCTGGTAAGTTCAAATTTACTTCAATTGTTTTGTGACTTACGTATCCTCTCAGGGGGACAATAATTTTACAGTACTTTAACCCCCCTCGAGGATACAGCCACTAACAATCTTAGTTACTTATTCAAACTTCCATCCATAAAATATATATCTATTTACAAATCACTTAACAAATCTAATTCTTTTAAAAATGCAATAATTAAATGAAAATTTACGTTACTAAAAAGATCCTTCAAAGTTCGTGATTTAAAACAGTTATCCCTTGTGATAGAATACTCAACACAGTCAAGCAAAATATGCTTGACTGTAATTCTTTCATCACCAGGGATGCAGAACGGAGGATCCTCGCCTTTCAATAGGTATTCATGAGTATACCTTGTGTGGCCAATGCGACATCGTCGCATAATGACCTCCTCAAATCTGGACTGACAACCCAAGTAAGTATAACCGATATAAGGTTTTATTTCATGTAATTTATTTATACCTACCTGGGTATCCCACTTCTTCTGCATCAGATCACGGATGTAAGATCTTATTGTAGCTTTATAATCTGAGTAAGGAATAAGAAATGGTGTCACAGATTTGTTGAGTGCTGCCTTCGCAGCAAGATCGGCCATTGTGTTGCCAGAAATGCCTACGTGACTGGGTAACCAACAAAGTACGATGTCGTATTGGCGAGTAGCAAGATTATTATACAATTCAACAATTTCAATTAAAAGTGGATGTTTACAAGAAATATTTTTAATAGCCTGAAGGCAGGAAAGAGAGTCGGAATAGATTATATACTGTTTATGTTTAGGGTGTCTTTCAATGTATTTAAGAGCCGTTAGTGTGGCGTTAGCTTCTGCTGTAAAAATAGAACTATTACCTGGTAATCTAGAAGATATTGTTCTGGATCCAATGACAGTGGCACAAGCCACTGCGCCACAATCCTTGGACCCATCTGTAAATAAAGGTTTATAATTGCTATATTTATGTTTTAATTGATTATATTCTTGTTTGTATTGTAATTCATTTGTTTCTGATTTTTTTAAAGTAGTTAATGTTAGGTCCACTTGGGGCCTAACCAATTGCCAAGGGGGAGAAGAAAGAAGACGGGAAGGAGCTATATATTCCAGCTCAATGCCGGCTGAAGAAAGAAATGGTTTAATTCCTAAACCAAGAGGCGGAACAAGAGAAGATTTCCTTTTGTATAAATCCTCATACAGAGAACTGAAAACACAGTTATATGCAGGGTTTGACTCACTGGAATATAATTTTGTTACATACTGTAAAGCCAATTTTATACGTCGCTGCTCAAGAGATGGCTCATCAGCCTCAACGCACAGGCTGTCAACAGGTGAAGTTCGAAAGGAGCCAAGACAAAGTCTCAGACCTTGATGGTGAACAGAATCCAAAAGTTTTAGGTTGCTTTTACAGGCTCCACTATATACAATGGAGCCATAATCAAGTTTTGACCGGATCAGTGATCGATAAAGCTGCAGGAGGGTAGCTTGATCCCCTCCCCACTTAGAATTTGAAACGACTTTCAACAAGTCAAGTGCCTTCAGGCATTTAGTTTTGAGGGATTTGATATGCGGTAGAAACGTTAAATGCGAGTCAAAAATTATTCCCAAGAACTTGGCCTCCTTTACAACTTTTATGGGAGATCCGTTTAGAAACAGTTCAGGATCATTATGCGGTTTATATTTTCTACAAAAGTGTATACAATTAGTTTTGGATTTATAAAATTTAAAGCCGTTTTCACGACACCCTTTATCTATTTTATTTAAACACAGCTGCAGTTGCTGTTCAATAGTATGCATATTTTTACCACGACAAGAAATATTAAAATCATCCACAAATAACGATCCATCAATTGAATCGTTTAAAACTTTTGACAAACTATTTATCTTTATACTAAAAAGTGTTACATCGACGAAGGGAAATTTCCACTTGTCCAGATGTTATCAAAAATATGTAACAGTGTCTCCAAACATGATTCTGGTAAGTGCTTCAGAAGTTGATAATGGATGTTATCATCTCCAGAAGCAGTGTCGTGAGCCTGATCAAGAGCAGTATGAAGCTCATGTATCGAAAAGGTTTCATTGTAGTCTTCTCCATTATCTGCATTGAAATTAATATATTTCTTTTCTTGCTGTTTTTGATATTTTTGGAATTCAGGTACATAATTAGATGAGGAAGAATGTTTGGCCAACGTACCACCAAGTTTGTTTGCAATATCTGATTGATTAGTCAATAATTTGTTCCCATCTTTTAGATGGTGGATGCTAGATTTGATCCCTTACCCTTTATTTTCCGGATCATATTCCATACCTTTGATATGGGCGTGCGCGAATTGATTCTTGATACATAGTTGCGCCAAGACTGGCGTTTACTTTGCTTGAAAGTACGCCGTGTTTTAGCATTAATGAGTTTTAATTTATCTAAATTGTGGACCATAGGATGGCGACGGAAGTAATGTTCAGCTTTCTTCCGTGCCTTCCTAGCCTGTTTGCACTCATCTGTAAACCATGGTTTTCGTATGTGAGGAACTGTAGAGGACTTTGGGATACATTCGTCAGCTATTTCATTTAGTGTATCTGAGAAACATTTTATGGCATCAGGGATATCATTAAAAAGTTCAGTTTTTAGTTGGTCAGCACAGTGACTTTCATATAAAAGCCAGTTAGCCTTTTTAAAATTCCATCTTGATGGAGGAACGTCAGATGGATTCACAGGATTTAGTATGGTTGGGAAATCGTCACTTCCACAGAGGTCGTCGTGGACTGACCATTCAAATTCACTCAAAAGGTTGGAGCCCGTAATAGATAAATCAAGCGCTGAATATGTTCCTGTGCCAGGATGTAAATAAGTATTTGCACCGTCATAATAAATACACAAGTCAATATTTGAAATGAAATCCTCCAGTAATTTACCTTTGGTGTTTGTAGCTTTACCACCCCAGAGTGGGTTGTGGCAATTTAGGTCACCCATGATGATACATGGTTTAGGTAACTGATTATACAATGTCTGGAGATCAGACTGTTGAAGCACACAAGAAGGTGGAATATACAAAGAGCACAACGTAAACACAACGTGCAGTGTAATTCGCACAGCAACAGCTTGAAGATTGACATTCAGCAACACAGGGCTGTGGATCACTCCCTCCCTTACTAAAATAGATAAGCCTCCAGCAGCTCGTACCCCAGGAGGAGGAAAACAATGATACGAGCTAAAGTGTCGTATATCAATTGTATCTTCAAATACGTTTCTTGAAGGCAAAGAGCTGAAGGTTTCAATTCCTGGTTCAGTAGCTGTAATTCATTTAAGTTTGTCCTAAGTCCTCTGCAATTCCATTGCATTAGTATTTGGGAATGATTCATCTCTTGGGCAGTTTGATTGGGGACCTACCTCGCCCATTTCTTTTAGGTGAAGAACTTTCAATTCTACGGTGGATAGTTTCTGAGACATCCATCTCTTCTAATGATCCATACTTATTGTACAGTTTGATGGGATCATCTGAACCTTTAGACTGTCTACCAGTTTGATTTGCACGAGAAGATGTGTTGTCCGATTTACGTGTCGCTTTAACGTTTTTGTCTTTTCCAGAATGTGCCTTTTGTGATAGTTCATGGTGTAAACCTGACTGTGATTTTGATGTAATTTTCATAGAAGGTAAAACGTCAGAGGCCTCTGTGGCTGAAATTTGATCAGCAGTTTGTGTAGTAGAATCAGATGTTACGATGGGCTTTGGGTTGACAGAATTCACCCACGTTATATCTGTCTGACATTGAGTTGATGCTGTCATTGTTGATACTGCGTGTCCTTTGGTCACATTTGCATACATATCAATCTGCTCATTATTTGGTACAAGTTTCTTTGCCTCTGCATATGTGATGTTTTTGGTGCATTTTATTTTGCTGATTTCCATCTCTCTTTTCCAAACTGGACAAGATTTACTGGAAGATGAATGAGACCCAGAACAGTTCGTACATATTTTTACCTCACTGATACAGTCTTCAGTGACATGGGTAGTTTCACTGCAATGTGCACAGGTTATATTGTTTCTACAGGAATTGACACTATGCCCAAATTGCTGACATTTAAAACACCGCAGTGGGTTAGGGATATACATGTCAACATCTATTTTACAGTATCCTGCTCTGACTGATTTTGGTGCAGTGGGAGATGAAAAGCTAAACAGGTACGTATTTGTGTTGATTGTTTCAGCACCTTGACGAATAGTGAACCTTTTCACAAATCTAACACCTTGATCCCTCATTTCGTAAGCAATATCCAATTCAGTCATATCACTGAATAGTCTATCACGATCTCTAATAATTCCTCTGCTGGTATTGAGAGATCTGTGAGGAGACACACTGACTGGGACTCCGAAAGTTCATCAACTGACATCAGGTTTGTTGCTTGTTGTCGTTTGCAACACTCAATGAGAATTGATCCACTTCTCAACCGTTTGATATTTTTTATATCACCCGCTATTCCATGAATGCCCTTTGCAACAGCAAAAGGGTTAAGTTTAATTGGGGTTTTGTCAGGTGTTTCCATCACCAAGAATCGTGGCCAGTATTCAACAGATTTTGAAATGAGATCAACATCATCCGTCTCAGAATCATTTTCAAGCGTACGTTTGGATTTTAATGGGAATTTGAAAAGCCATGTTTATATGGATAACGTTTCATCATCTTTACTCCCCACCCGCCACCGAGTGCCAACAAGGGCGATATCTAACACCTGTGGATGTCCAACAGACAGATATCAGAGATATAAGGATGATATACACCAGCAGTAAGTTCTACCAGTTTGACCCATGAGCCATCGCCTTCTGGTACCAGCATCTAGGCAAATTTGTTCAAATTTAAAATTCATGTAACACAATGTATACAAAAACACACAAGTCAGTAATATTTCTAAAACAACCAAGCCAAATAATCACAAAGCAACAACAATTAAGTGATCAGGGCTCGGCATGACCAGCCGGTTCTACCACCCGTCTAGGTGAAGTAGGGGCCAAAGTGGTGTGTTGAGCAAAGGGAACAATGTTCGAGCTCCCACTGCCCTCAACCACCAGACTACCGTCCTCCACCGACACGGGACGCAACCCACGGCAAACAGGTTGCCCAATTTGGTCGCCTCTTACGACCAGCAATGGGGTGCTGTAGACACATTCTGCCCCGGGTCCACACGGGAGAAGAGCACTTAGCGTTACCCAGCACCCACCACGAGGAGGTGGCTCTTCATGGGTGCCGACATATGTCAGACGATTTACTACCCGGAAAAACAACGAATTGATGAACACAAACACATACCTCTTCTCATTCTCACCTCCAACTCTCCCCCAGTCTGTTAAAGTGGGATACTGTAATATCGCAGTTGCAGTATATATCCCAAATCCGTTGAGGTGTTTTCAATGCCAAACATATGGTCATGGAGTTAACACCTGTACACAGCCAGTGACATGCGCTCATTGTAGCGAGACATCTCATCTCGTTTTCCAATGAATGTAAAATATGGCAAAAGCAAATGGAAATAAACAAAGTAAAATTCACTCAAAACGTTAGCTTTGCTGATGCTAAAAAGATTGTGGAATCAACAATACCTAATGCAACTTATGCATCAGTGGTCAGAGTACCTTCTGAAACCATGCCTAAAGTTTCAACTTCATCGATTGTGTGGCAAACGGACCTGACTTGTGTTAAAACTGATAACCCGAAACTTTCCACACCTGAACAATCTACTCAGACTTCAGAAACAAATGCGAACGCCCGTGTGCTTCCTACAGTTCAGTCTGAAGAACAACGATTGTCACAATCTACAGAACAGACTCCTTCTGAAACAAATTCAAAGTCTAAAAGTACTGTCAAACCGAGAACAGATAATGGGAAAAAGACTGGTAGACCACCCAAGGGTTCAGATAATCGTAGAACATTATTCAATAAGTATGGTTCACTCGAGGACATGGATGTGTCAGAAAACATCCACCACAGGGCACAGAGCGTGTCGCCCTCCAAGAAACCGAGGGGTAGATCCCCAATCAATCCACCAAAAAGATAATGTCTTCCAAACATATAGTACAATGGAACTGTAGAGGACTGAAGACTAATTATAATGAGTTACATCTGTTAGTTCAAGATCTGGCACCATCAGCATTCTGTCTGCAGGAAACTCATCTGAAACAGACAGATACTTTCAATTTACGTGAGTACGATGCATATCATTATTTCTCACCTTCGGGTGATAGGGCCACTGGTGGGTCCTCAATCCTTGTTAAGCAGAATGTTCTCCACAGCCATGTACCACTTACAACTAATCTCCAAGCAGTTGCAGTGAGACTCACACTTCATGTTGTCCTTACATTATGCTCACTGTATATTCCGCCTTCTTCAACACTTCACCTGACTGATCTACAAGATCTCTATGATCAACTTCCGAAACCTTGCATTATAATGGGTGATCTTAATGGTCACAATCCACTCTGGGGTGGTACAAATACTAACACTAAAGGTAAAATACTGGACGATTTCATCTCAGATAATGACCTATGCATTTTTAATGATGATTCAAGCACTTATCTACATCCTGCAACCGGAACGTACTCTTCTCTAGATTTGTCTCTTGCAGACTCTAATATACTTAATGAATTCGATTCGACTTCCACAACAACCTCTGTGGAAGTGATCATTTTCCAACGATATTATCTGAATCTTCTCCGACTGATTCTTCATCTTATACAAGATGTAATTTTTCCAAGGCGGATTGGTCCTTATTTCAAACTCAATGCACATCTCAAAGCAGATCCTCTACAACTCCACATGTACGAAAGCCATGGTTTACGACAGACTGTAAAAGAGCTAGAAAAGCAAGGAAAAAGGCAGAGAAATATTTCCGCCATCACCCAACTGTCCTTAACTTAAGCAGATTTAAAAGACTGAATGCAAAGGCGCGTCGAACCTTTAAACAAAGTAAGCGACAATCTTGGAGGAACTATATCTCCACAATTAATTATGGAACATGGTTCTAAGAATTAAAGGCAAAGGTTCAAAATCTGCCGTTCACCATCTCAAAGATGGTGATAATCCAATTACTGACAAATGTCAAATTGCAAATAAAATTGGCGAAACTCTTGCCAAAAATTTTTCATCAACAAATTACGTCCCTGAGTTTCAGAGATATCAGAAACAACAGGAGAAGACAAAACTTAAATTTGAATCAGATAACGGTGAAGACTATAATGAATTGTTTTCATTACATGAGCTATACACTGCTCTTGATCAAGTTCATGACACAGCAGCGGGTGATGACAATATTCATTATCAGCTACTGAAACACTTGCCTGAACCATGTCTGGTTACACGTTTGGATATATTTGACAAAATATGGACATCTGGAAACTTTCCTCCTTCATGGCGTAAAGCCATTGTGGTCCCTATACCCATACCTGGTAAGGATCCTACTGATCCTTCCAATTACAGACCGATATCTTTAACCAGCTGTGTCTGTAAAACCATGGAGCGAATGGTAAATAACAGATTAATTTGGTATCTGGAAACCAATAACCTCATTACAAATATTCAATGTGGTTTTCGGAAGAATAGAAGCACTGTTGATCATCTGGTACGTTTAGAATCCTTCGTTAAAAATGCTATAGTAAATAAACAACATGCTGTGTCGATTTTCTTTGATCTCGAGAAAGCTTATGACACGACATGGAAGCATGGTATTTTGAAGGATTTACATGACTTTGGGTTGAGAGGCCGTTTGCCTCTTTTTATATCACAGTTTTTAAAGGCCAGACAATTTCAAGTCCGAGTGGGTTCAACCCTGTCTGACCATTATAATCAGGATCAGGGTGTTCCACAAGGCAGTATTTTGTCTGTCACATTATTTAGTATTAAGATCAACAGTTTATCCAAGGTTTTAAACGATTCCATTGACGGATCACTTTTTGTGGATGATTTTAATATTTCTTGTCGTGGTAAAAATATGCATACTATTGAACGGCAACTACAGTTGTGTTTAAATAAAATAAATAAATGGTGTCTTGAAAACGGCTTTACATTTTCTCAATCCACAATTAATTGTATACACTTTTGTAGAAATTATAAGCCGCATAAGGACCCAGAATTATCTTTAAATGGCACCCCTATCAAAGTTGTAAAGGAGGCCAAGTTCTTGGGTTTAATTTTCGACTCTCATTTAACATTCTTACCACATATTAAATCCCTTAAATCTAAATGCCTGAAGGCACTAGATTTGTTAAAAGTTGTTTCAAATTCAAAGTCTGGAGGGGTCAAGCTACCCTCCTTCACTTATACGAGGGTTGGCTGAAATGTTCTAAGCCTCACTGTGAAAAATAAGTTACAAAGTCCACGTTTGTAATTTATTTTTCTACATAGTCCCCTTCCAAGTTCACACACAGCGATGCTGCAAGGCCCGAATCCCGGACAGGAAGAAATCTTCTTCAGCTACCCTAAAAAAATCAGTCACAGCGGAAATGACGTCATCATTACTTGCAAAATGGCGACTGGCGAGTTCCTTTTTCATTTTGGGGAACAGGTGGAAGTCAGAAGGAGCCAAATCAGGTGAATAAGGAGGATGGTCAATGAGTTCAAAGCCACAATCGCGGATTGGTGACATGGCCACCACCGATTTGTGAACAGGCGCATTGGCTTGGTGGAAGAGGACACCTTTAGCGATCATCCCTCGTCGTTTGGCTTTGATTGCTTCTCGCAACTGGTTCAGTAGATCAGCATAGTATCTGCCGTTGATAGTTTGACCTTTTTCAAGATAATCAATGAGCAGAATACCCCTGGAATCCCAAAAGACTGATGCCATCACCTTTCCAGCTGAAGGAAGAGACTTGGCTTTCTTCGGAGCTGGTGAATCAGGATGCTTCCACTGTTTTGACTGTAGTTTTGTTTCTGGTTGAAAGTGATGTATCCAGGTCTCATCCATGGTTACAAATCGTGCCACAAAATCATCGGGATCTGCTTCAAAACGACGCAAATTGTCAAGGGACGTCTGGAACCTGACACGTTTCTGTTCTGCTGTCAAGAGCTTTGGCACCCATCTTGCAGAAACGTTAGTCATTCCTAATTCGTTGGTGATAATATGCTCAATCCTCTCATGAGAGATGCCCACTACACTAGCAATATGTCGAGTAGTCAATCGTCGATCATCCATCAACATATCGAGCACTCGCGTGATGTTTTCTGGAGTGGTTGCTGTTGAAGGCCTTCCTGAGCGTGGGTCATCATCAAGGCTGTGTCTGCCACGCTTAAATTCTGCAGCCCACTCCTTTACTGTGGAAAATGAAGGAGCATCATCCCCTGGAGTGGAGACCATGTCAGCATGTATCTGTGTTGGGGACATCCCTTTCTTTTGCAAGTACCTGATGACTGCCCTGTATTCAGTTTTGTCCATTTCTGATGATTTCAGAGGGTAGGTTTACCAAAAGAGCTGTATTTGAGATAAAACTATTAGTACGTTTGTAGTTCTTGTGTGTATGGTTCACTAAATGATTGTCCTCATTGGTGGCAAACACCTGTCTCTACCTGGTGGGGAAAAAACACTCAGGCTGAGAACTTTTCAGCCAACCCTCGTACAGATCATTAGTACGATCTAAACATGATTACGGCTCCATCGTATATGGTGTAGCTTGTAAAAGCAGCCTGAAACTTCTTGATTCTATCCACCACCAAGGTCTAAGACTTTGTCTTGGGTCCTTCAGAACCTCACCTGTTGACAGTCTCTACGTTGAGGCTGATGAACCTTCTCTTACACAACGCCGTATAAAATTGTCTTTACAATATATCACTAAATTATACTCTAATGAATCTAACCCTGCATATAACTGTGTGTTCAATCCACTTTATGAGGATTTGTACGACAAGAAGTCTTCTCTTGTTCCGTCTCTTGGGCACAGAATTAAACCATTTCTTTCTTCGGCTGGCATTGAGCTGGAAAACATAGGTCCCTCCCGTCTTCTTTCTTCTCCTCCTTGGCAGTTGTTCAGGCCCCAAGTGCACCTAACATTAACCGCATTTAAAAAATCAGAAACTAATGAATTACAATATAAACAAGAATATAATCAATTAAAACATAAATATGGCAATTATAAAGCCTTATTTACAGATGGGTCTAAGGACGGTGGTGCAGTGGCTTCTGCCACTGTCATTGGATCCAGAACAATATCTTCTAGATTACCAGACAACATTTTTACAGCTGAGGGTAACGCCATACTTATGGCTCTTAAATATATTCAAAGACACCCTAAACATAAACAGTATATAATCTTTTCCGACTCTCTTTCTTGCCTTCAGGCTATTAAACATATTTCCTGTAAACATCCACTTTTAATTGAAATTATTGAATTGTACAATACTCTTGCTACTGGCCAATACGACATCGTCCTTTGTTGGTTACCAAGCCATGTAAGCATTTCTGGCAACACAATGGCTGATCTTGCTGCTAAGGCAGCACTCAAAAAGTCCGTGACTCCACTTCTTATCCCCTACTCTGATTATATAGCTACAATTAGATCGTATATCCGAGATCTGATGCAAAAGAAGTGGGACACCCAAGTGGGTGTAAATAAATTACATGCAATAAAACCTTATATTGGTTATACCCACTTGGATTGTCAGTCCAGATTTGAGGAGGTCATGTACCCTCAAAGGGGGTTGAAATACCGTAAAATAATCATCCTCCTGAGAGGGTACATAAGTCCCAAAACATTTGAAGTAAATTTAAGTTTTCCAGCTTTTAATCGTAGAATAAATGTGTTTTTACTTTATGGCTAGATTTGTCTAAATTGCTAACAGCTGAAGGGATGATGTAAATCCAACTAGGGTCCATGCAGGAAGCAAATGTACTGTAAGTCCCCATGTTGGCAACCTATAGCTCATTTTTATATTGTACTGTCCTCTATAGATACATTGTTTTAGGTCTGTTCACTAGTTTTACATTCTACTCTGTGATATCCTAGATAGTTTTACTGTCCTTCGTCGACAGGGTTTTACAATGTATGTGCTATTAATTCATTTGTATTTTCATAATTACTCGTTCTCGTCACGATATGGCTGCAATATTGCCGACGTGACGTTAAATATTAACTCATTCACTCACTCACAAGATGGTAACTGCCACTTTAATTGTTGTTTATTTAAAGCACGAAGTCTATTGTTTTTTAAGTCTTCTTTGTCTTCCATTAACTTGTTGTATATATATATATATATATATATATATATATATATATATATATATATATATAAAACTGCACTTCTTGTGGTGTGGTTGCATATATAGTTCAGATTTGTTGATCATTTCCATTAACGAACTTGTAACAGAATTATATAAAGAGTATTCAGTAGCAACACAGGATATTGCTGTTTAAAAGTTGCTTCTTTTGGCAGATGATGTTACATGTTTTTGTAAACCGTTAATGGTCTGCAGAAATAATGAAATATACTGTCTCACAAAAAAAAGAAACAAACGTCGTATTTAGAAATGGAGGTAAACTTGCTAAGCATATTTGCTTCAAATAAAGCCATTTTAGGCGATTTAGAATGTTTTCATTCTCAGGCAAGGTAGAGTGGCTAAATGTATCGTGTAAATTACTAAAGACGGGACGACAGCGAGATCCTTTTCACTGCTATAACTTTCTAAACAACTCTTGATGATGATGGTAAGGTCATTTGTAACTGGGTTTCTTTGGATTGCCCAAGACTTTGGGGATGAAGAGGTATTTGTAGTTTCATTAAAACAGAGATTACACGATATGTGTTATCAAAAATGGCACAATAGTGCGTCATCTCCATCATTATCATTCGAGTAAGTCAACTATATGAACTGAAAAATATTTAACATCATTAGAAAACAAGGACTTGAACCATGTGTACATTTTGAGATTTCCAACACAATTTTAATGTCATGTTTTCCAGAAGGTATAAACAAGACGATACTGATTTAATAAAAGTGCAAACTGCAAATTGGGTTTTACTGAAAATGAATTTCATGTGTTATTAATCTGTGAAAATATGAAGACTTAAGAGAGAATTATCTTCCAAACATGTTCATAGAAACAAAACGTTAATGATAAATTTATTAAACACTCGAAATCCTGTTGATATACATGCAGTTGCAACGTTGCTAAAATATGTTTATTGCCAGATAACTATCCGTTTGTGCTCAGGTGACAGTACAAATACATTAGGTAATAACGCTGTCGGTTCCAAATGCATTCCCGGCCTTCAATTACTCATTACCACCCGGAAATTGACCAACACATGATGTTTATCGACACTGTAAACAAAATGGTAAACCAGCAGGTTTTGCTGTCTGCACTCGTTTACATCGAGTACTTGTACAGCAGTGAAGTGTGATCTGCTGGCCGGATCAGCTGGTTCCAAAGGTAGCATCTGGAGCTGCTCATTTGTGATACAACAGAACAATTGTTTGCGAGGTTTCTAAGTGTCAGTACATAGCGAAGTCTTGCTGTTTCCGGAAATCGAATACCATTTGATCATGTTTTTCTACCAATCAGATTACAGAACACTGTGGATTTTGGTTCAGAATATAAATTAACTGTAAAATGGCCAGTTAGGCCGGATATTACCGAATAAAGTGTCTGTCTGTCTGTCTGTCTGTCTGTCTCTCTGTCTGACAGTAATATGACAACACTTCTGCGGTCAGTAGATTGCCCTAACATGCTCATTAAAATGATAGGAAGTCGGAAGACTTGGTTCCTCTGATCTCTCGTAATTTGTGTCATGGCAATTGTGTCAAAACAAAAATGATTTGAAACTAGTTTGTGACTCGCTTTTATTGGTCGAGTTGCCACGATATGCACCTGCACTTTCATTTTCACGAATGGGATAGGGAACCCTTTACCACATCTGCCTGTTAAGGTGCGTGTCGTTGATATGATATTTTCATCAGTAAAACACACTAATGTTGGTAATAATTATCAGTCTGTATTGAAAAATGTGTTATCAAAACGATACAACCATAGTAAAAAACTTGCATTTTGGTTTTGAAAGGCGACGTTTCTTTCGTGGTTTAGTATATGTTGTGAAGATATTTGTCATCGTCCAGCTGGTGTCATGAGACCCCGAACTACTGAACCACAAGTGTGATGAATAGTAAATAAAGATAAGGACGTGCGAATTTACCAAATAAAAACAATATTGAATCTAAACTGAAACGAAGTAATTCCATTCATCTGAAGATCATCAAAGTGCATGAGAGATCGTGTGAGGGAATGCAAAGAATAAATATTCCCTGCCATAATAGTCATTTTTATTGACGACATGTGTCGGTATTACATACCAGCCTCCATTACATTATAAGTATGAGATACATGTGATACAGCAGTAGGATGACGCAGGTCTATCGCTATCAGTGTGGTAATGGGGAAAAGTCTAAAAACAAATGTTTCGTTTACATGATAACGTACGCTATGCTGGAGACAATAGTGAGTTTTTCAGAAGAGCTTTTAGAGAGAAATGTATGAATGTTGGCATAGCCTGGAACCACTATAAATTCATCTCCATTTGTATTCCATGATTACATTTGGCAGTACTTATGAAATGTAATTATCTCGCTCTCGCTGATCTCTCTCTCTCTGTTCCTGTGAAGGAACAAATTCCATCATGCTTGTAAGTGTTCCTGCATTTGTATGCTGCGCAGCCCGCCAGCGGGGCACAACCGTCAATATTTTTGTGTTGTACTTGTTTTCCCTTAAAAGCGAGTGTACATTCGCAACATGTCTTTGTTTAAAAGGAAGTGTGAGAAATAACACTTCAGGCATATCAAGGCACACTCTGACTAAAGAACATTTCTCCTAATAATAAATTTGCCTTTTTGGCATTGTCTCTGTGCTGGAAACGCCTGACCTTTTCTAATTGATCTGTTATATTGATGCTTCAGTGAGTACAAGCAACGACAACACATGTCACACGATCACACGTACCTCGACTTTCGTGTATTACCACTATTCAAAACATTTCAATGTAATTAAAAATGAAATGCACTGCGTTGTCATTGCTCAACTCTGTCGTCAATGACTCTTTCACTTAATGCTCTGCACTATACGTTTACAAGCAATTAAAAGTATTCGAAGAGTAATCGAGGCTGACTCTTTGACGATTTGTTAAAGGTCTTTTTATCATCCCCTGCGAGTACAAAAACATCCAGGAGACATCGTTGAGTGTCGTTGTATGAGGAAGATGTCTCGGTACAGGACAGTCCCGTTACTCTGGGCGTACGAAAAACACCTAGGGACAATTTTAAGTGCCGTTGTATGTGTTTCAGTTTGCGTGGATGGAGACGGTGATAACCAATGTGACTGACCAGTTCCCAGCAGTGCTACGGAAGCGGCGGATTGTGGTCACAGCGGTGTCCTGTACGGCCTGCTTCCTGCTTGGTCTGCCCTTCGTCACAAATGTGAACATGAGTTTAAGTTTTCTGTCAAAGAATCTGGTTTCTTTTTGAGCATATGACTCAAACCTATTTATTTAGTAGTCATGTCATACAGTTGTAAGAAAAAGACCAAACACGCAATACAAGGATTAAAGAAGTTCTCATGCAATTTCATGCCTTCATGTCGATGCAAGTTCCATTGAAAATTGGCTTATCCCTCCAGTGGTTCTTGTATTATAAGGTGTCACATCGTGTTGAGGGAAATACAGGGTTTTATCAGTCCCGAGTAAGGTTGTATTCACCGAATATTGGCTTATCCCTCCAGTGGTTCTTGTATTGTGTCTTAAATACTTTGGAATGTCTGTTATTCTTATCATGAAATCCACCCTCTATATCGAGATATAAGACACCCTTAACTCGATGACTGGAATCCTGTTACGGGACTTTATTCATAAATAAGAAGCTCATGTTATTAACGCTTCATTGCATACTTATGTTTTAATTTTCCAGGGAGGAATATTCTATTTTCAACTTGCTGACTGGTACATAGCTGCTTTATGTGCAATTTTGTTTGGAATTTTGGAGTGCATAATTTTCAGCTGGATTTACGGTAGGTGTTAGCATGCACAGTAGCCTTCAGAAAGTGATTACACGTGACACATAACTTAACTGGTTTACTCTTCTTGTGCAGATTCTAGTGTTTTTTAAACTCTACCTTGACCAGACCCACGCTACAAGAACTAACATCTGTACGTTCTTGAGAAAGTATGATTCCAAACCTATACAGTTATATTATGTTCATTCATTTAAACAAACATTCACATCCTTAAAACCACTGAAAAAAGTACATACCATTTATGCACAGAAAATCTAGTTACATATAGAGACATAATGCCTTGGTCAGGTTCCAGGAGATTCAGTAATGACGTGCGGCTGATGCTGGGGAGAGGAACCCCTGTGTTCTTCTCCATCATGTTGGCCTACGTTACACCTTGCCTCCTTACCGTGAGTTAAACAACCAATGCATGTATTCTTACTGTGAGTTAAACAACCAATGCATGTATTCTTACTGTGAGTTAAACAACCCATGCATGTATTCTTACCGTGAGTTAAACAACCAATGCATGTATTCTTACTTTAAATGTTTCCAATTCCTTCTGCCTCTGACTAGTGATACGTATATTGTTTATACGTCAATAATTCCGACCGTTCTCATCTGATCCTCATAACATTGCAGATCGCCTTGTTTCTGGTTCTGTGGAGGTTCCAACCTCCGACCTATGGTGACTATCAGTACCCCTGGGTGTGTCAGGTAGAAGGCTGGATCTTAGCTTCCATGTCTGTCATCCCTGTACCTGTCATGGCGGCTGTCACCTTGTTCAAGGCTAAAGGATCGTTCATGGATGTAAATGACATTACCAGTGCCTGGCACATGCCATGGATGCAGCCCACCTTTTGTAAACAGTAACACAATAATGACATGTAGTCAACACTTATGAAGCTGTTGTTTAAGTAACTAGATCCTTCTTTACTTTTGTGGTCTCAACACAATTATCATAAGCAGTCAGATACCTTGATTACATGACGCGTTATGGTAATGATGTTTTCTTTGACCAGAATATCTCGGGTCATGCGTGTCATTATATTATACATTGTAGAGACTGAAGGTGAGCTGTCGGCCCGCAGATTCATGGGGCCCGCCCGTGCTTGAGGCAACACTGGTACGTGGACAGGGAACGACCTGGCACCAGAGATGACGGCTCTTGTCTGACTTCCTGCTAGCTTCAGACAGGCTGTGCTGCGAAAACAATGAGCACAAACACCCTAAACTTGTTAAATGTGTGTTGTAACTATTTTTTCAGAGCACAAAGTCGGACTTCCTATTTAACGCGATTGTCATAGCAACACCATGTACATTGTACGCAAATGTATGATTAAAATACGCCAATAACAAGTTGTAACCTCTATAACATAGAAGCTGATTACTGAGAAGGCGGTGTCCTTGTTCCGGAATGAATATTGAAGAGTAGAACATTTTGACTTTGTCATTTAGGCACAGGATCTACCATAGCCTGTCGAGCGCAGTGTACTTGAATTCATTTCTACTCCACAGAATCAGGATCATACGGGACAGAACGCGGTTTTAAGTCTTAGAGTGTACCACATGTAACTAGTATCCTCTAACACGGTCACGGTTGTTTCAGCGAGGAGACCCTGAGTGCCATCGCTATACAATCGTGCTAAGTTAACCCCCTGGATGCCGAGGTTTTTTTCAGGCGCACATTTTCGTAAAGTTTGAAAAGTGAACGTTGTGCGAGATTTGCGCTCGCGTGGTACTGGATCTACGTACAGCTATAAAATTGCACAGAAATTTAGAATATTTAATTTCCTATCCGTTGGTATAAATATAATTGCGGTTACCTCAGGGGTTTGAGAAATAGACACCGCTAAAAGTTGTCCAAAACTTTTGTGTCCGTTAAAAAACAGTAAATGTCTCTGTTTTTTATCGTGCACCAATAAAAGCACTCTGCTACGATTTGTTTAATTTGGCATCTTTACGGAAAGTGTGAGCGAAGAAAATACAGCTTGATATCTGAACGACATAAGTGTATATGAAATGGACGTATGTGCTAATGCATAACGTCATACTCACAAAATCAAAAATGACCCGCAATAAATGTCAAAAATCGATTTTCTACTATGACGTCAAACGTCGACAGAGAGGTCATGCACGTGTAAAGATAAGGGGGCATAACTCCGCTATGGTTTACATTAGGTCAATGTAACTCCGATCACATGGAGAGAATTTGCTGTGGATATGGACAGTATATTTTCGTGATGTTTTGTTCACAGTGAACCAAACTATTCCAATACAAATTTCCCCAATGTGAGAGGATACCTTTTGGTAGTTTCACAATTTGTAAGAAAAGATGCAAGTGTACTACATCAAAAATCAGGTAATAGCGATTTGGATGTCCCTATCCGATACATATTTTAGTTCTTAGATTCCCATATTCTCCTGTTTGTGTAGATGTATTTTTATTAACATATATGTCCCTGTGACATCGGGGAGGGAGGGGGGGGGGAGGTGGAGGGTCAAAAATAGCATATTAATGATCACTGATATCAAGTTTTCATGTAACCAGGAATGATAATTCTGAAACGTCACCGATGTACCTAGAATCGTTTGGGATGTTTTCGAAAATTCACTTACACGAACGCCGAAGTGCGTTTTCCGCCATATTGGATAGTGTTTACAAAATCACGTTGCGAGAAGGCCGGTATTGCGAAGCCTATTACATCATGTATACTTCATAGTTAGCTGCGACAAATGCATCATGGAATTCCCCATATATCTTAGAATCAAATTACAAATGGTCTTTGTCACCAATACCAACTGTCTAGACAAAGCGAAACGAAATATATTTTGTATGAAAACGAACGCTGTGCTCGAAAGACAGCGCTTTAAATGTTAAAAAAGAAAAATTCCAATTTTACACTGCGTAGCATTTTCGGAAATTTCCCAACATCCAGCCCTCTAATCATTGTTTACAATCGCTCAATACGCTTAGTATATTCAGGGGAAGAGTATCGTGGCAAAACATAGCAAATTGAAAATAGATACAATGAAAGCATTTGGTAATTCATAACAAACTGTCAAACTTTTTGTGCAGCGTGACGCCATGACTTACGCAAAATCACGCAGAACGACAACGGTACTTATCGGCATTTCTGGCTTCTTCCGGCATTTACAATGTAAACGATAGGAACATATCACAATACACAGATAGTCAGAATAATTCTGATTACTTACATCTCACATTTATATACAAAAGATCCCTGAATCAAGCAAAACGTCCTCGCAAAATCCTGTGTACCCTTCTCAGCGAAGCCGCCATTTTGAAAGAAATCGGTCATCGGTAGTGATGTCATACGTCAACATTGTTGCACATATTAGGCAATTTCTTTGAGGTGAAGGTCGGTTGAACAAGAGTAAACACAATGGCCATACCATTCTGATTGCACTTTTAGTATTGTGATGTATATTTTGCGCATCGTTCAGATATTTTTTCATGAAACTGATTTCAGTGTCTACATATATCCATGTTCAACACCATATCATGTGTGGATATAAGGTATCAGTTTTTATTCTTTGAAAGCTTTTGATTGTTTGAATAATATTTACATGGGAAATTGACTCAGTAAGTGTATTATACCACATTTTAAGCCTCTACACAAGTGTTAGAAGGTCACACGTAGCCATTACTGCAACATGTGCTTTAGTTCACGTGATGTGCAATATTCAAAACGTTGGGACAAATATTGCAGTTACATATGAACAGGTTAATAAACAGCGATTTAATTCCAACTTATAAGTAAAACGGATAATATTAATGAAAATGATTTGTACATTTTATGAAATGTAGGGGCACACATACTACTATTTAAAGGAATTGTCTTGTTCATTGTATTGGTTTGTGTCGTTTTTATAGACAAAACTATTATGAATATTAATTGACCAGGTGCGACTTTGTCAAAACGTTTCATGATTCATTATCATTGTTTTTCGATAAAAAAGTCAATTCAAATTCGATTAAAATATATCTGATGGCAGAATGTCTAACTCAAACAATATTTATACGGAAATTGTTAAAAATATATACATCAGGTCAAGTCTTAATTTGGACAAGCATTACGTCCATTTTCTAATATTTCTTTACTGAAAAAGCGATCTCTTTGTACCTTTCATTGCATACTTATGAAGGGAATTGATTTCATAATCATGAGAAGAAAAGTCTTTTTCGTAAATGAATACTCAATGAATATTCAGGTGTTGTGAAATTTTCATTTAAGCTAAATTGATGCTAGGCAGGTGCGCGTGTTGCTCACAATAAGATATGTAGTAAAGCCGTGTAATTGTTGATATATTCAGGACACTCTCTCAGTGATAAAACCATTCATTTTATATTTTGGCTAAAAAGTGTTGAATTCTGACACAGAAGCCGATATCTTTTACACATTGAGTGGAAATTAGGTTAGATATATACTAATCAGCAACCAGAGTAGTCTCTTTTTTTTTCTTTTTAGTTATTTCATTACGTTTGAAAATGTGGCTGTTACTCCGTTAATAATGATGGAAAATTAATAAAAATACTTCTACACAAACAGGAGAATATGGGAATCTAAGAACTAAAATATGTATCGGATAGGGACATCCAAATCGCTATTACCTGATTTTTGATGTAGTACACTTGCATCTTTTCTTACAAATTGTGAAACTACCAAAAGGTATCCTCTCACATTGGGGAAATTTGTATTGGAATAGTTTGGTTCACTGTGAACAAAACATCACGAAAATATACTGTCCATATCCACAGCAAATTCTCTCCATGTGATCGGAGTTACATTGACCTAATGTAAACCATAGCGGAGTTATGCCCCCTTATCTTTACACGTGCATGACCTCTCTGTCGACGTTTGACGTCATAGTAGAAAATCGATTTTTGACATTTATTGCGGGTCATTTTTGATTTTGTGAGTATGACGTTATGCATTAGCACATACGTCCATTTCATATACACTTATGTCGTTCAGATATCAAGCTGTATTTTCTTCGCTCACACTTTCCGTAAAGATGCCAAATTAAACAAATCGTAGCAGAGTGCTTTTATTGGTGCACGATAAAAAACAGAGACATTTACTGTTTTTTAACGGACACAAAAGTTTTGGACAACTTTTAGCGGTGTCTATTTCTCAAACCCCTGAGGTAACCGCAATTATATTTATACCAACGGATAGGAAATTAAATATTCTACATTTCTGTGCAATTTTATAGCCGTACGCAGATCCAGTACCACGCGAGCGCAAATCTCGCACAACGTTCACTTTTCAAACTTTATGAAAATGTGCGCCTGAAAAAAAACTCGGCATCCAGGGGGTTAAACAACCCAGGTAACAAAAATGCTTTTTGAAGACGTCACAACGTTACGTTTACGTTCCCAGAACGTCAGCATATAACGTCCCTTGTGTGGAGTCGAAATCACGTCCTCAGAACGTTCATCCGACCAAAAAATAACGTCCTCGTGACGTCATAAACATAACGTTGTCACAACGTTATATATGGTGTTTTTCGTATATATGTACGCACAACGTACGGTAGTCTGAGGATAAATATTTGTATTAGGTTTCTGGTTGTTGTCACCTTGACCGTAGCAATATCCAGGGCTAAAAGTCATACTTTCCGTTGTTTTTGTTAGATTTAAAAAATACGAGTGCTGAAAAAAGGTAAGGTGTGGTTTGGATTTTTCGAAACTGTCTACTTTGAGCCCTGATAACATAACAAAGATGCTTCTATTGTTTAAACTGAACCATTTATTCAACTTGGACAAGTATAATACATTGCTTAGAAACGTTATATTCTAGATTTGGACTTCCCCATCTTCCCCAGCGGCAACTTGCATCTAAAAAAAGAATATTTTATCTTTAAGATCTAATATTATTCAAAAGCACAATATTAGAACATGCTGTTACATTTTTAACACCCTGGATGCCGATTTTTTTTTGCGGTTTGTCTTCATGTTTTTTTCAGAAGCACACTTTTTGGAAGGTTTGAAAAGTGACGTTTGTGCGAGAATTGCGCTCGAGTGGTCCTGGGACTGCGAACGACTATATAACTACACAGAAAATGTACAAATCATTTCCATTAATATCATCAGTTTTACTTATAAGTTTGAATTAAATCGCTGTTTATTAACCTGTTCATATGAAACTGCAATATTTGTCCCAGCATATTGAATATTGTACATCACAGAAACAAAAGCACATGTTGCAGTAATGGCTACGTGTGACCTTCTAACAGTTGTGTAGAGGCCTAAACTGTGGTATAGTACACTTACTGGGTCAATTTTCCGTGAAAATTTTCAAACAAAAGCTTTCAAAGAACGAAAACGCATACCCTATATCCACATATGGCATGATGTTGAACAAGGATACATGTAGATACTGAAATTAGTTTCATGAAAAAATATCTGAACGATACGCAAAATATAAATACTGAAAGTGCAATCGTAATGATATGGCCAATGTGTTTACTCTTATTCAACCGATCTTCACCTCAAAGAAATTGCGATGTTGACGATGTTGACGTGTGACATAACTACCGATGACCGATTTCTTTCAAAATGTCTGACACGGGTACACAGGATTTTGCGAGGACTCTTCCCTTGATTCTGGGATCTTTTGTACATAAATGTGAGATGTAAGTAATCAGAATATTCTGACTATCTGTGTATTGTTATCTGTTTTCATCGTTTACATTATAAAGGACGGAAGAAGCCAGATGCCGATAATTACCGTCGTCGTTCTGCGTGAGTTTGTGTCAGTCATGGCGTCACGTTGCACTGACAGGACAGTTTTTTTATGAATTATCAATTGATTGCATCGTGTTTATTTTTAATTTGCTTTTTCCTGCAACGACACTCTTCCCCTGAATATTTACCGCGTATTGAGTCATTGTGAGCAATGATTAGACGGCTAGATGTCTGAAAAAAGCTACGTAGTGTAAAATCGGAATTTTTCTTTGTTTTCATTTCGAGCACAGCGTTCGGTTTCATGTCCAATATCTTTCGTTTCGTTTATCCAGACCCTTGGTATTGGGGACAAAGCCCATTTGTAATTTGATTCTAAGATAAATGAGGAAATCAATGATGCATTTGTCGCAGCTGACAATGAAATATACGTGATGTAATACTAATAGGCGTCTCAATACCGGCCTTCGGGAAACCTGATTTGGTAAACACTATCCAATATGGCGGAAAGCGTATTTTGGCTTTCGTGTTACCGATTCTGGTTACATGAAAACTTGATATTATTGATATGTTATTTTTGAAATTCAATACTCCCAGTAATTATCCGATTTTCACATTTCAAAACATACAGCAAATAACGCTGTGAATCGCGAAAGGCGACATTTACGATGAAGCCAGTTTTGAGGGGTTATTTTAAGTACTTCAGCTTTGCCTGAGACAATAGTGCATGGTATCAAGAAACAGGAAATTTCCCACAGAATTCACAAATGTGAGGTATATTTGTGTGCGTGATGTATTTAGAATTTTATTGGACTTCTAAGTGAAGATTGAAAAGGCATGACGTGTCCAGAGGGTGGCATCCAGGTAGTTAATGCTATAATGGATGTGCACCCTATATACATGTTTTTCTTGTTTTGATATAACAGTGTTCACGATGGTGTTTCAAAGTAACAGGACATTGGGTCCTGTAAGTTTCAGATGTCTGTCTGATCCACTGAAAATTCACAGGATCCACAGAATAGAGTTAAACAAACATTTCAGATATAACATTTCTTATAACTGGCATTGAAATTATTAACTTTATATGATAACAAATACAGATTTATAAACAGCAAACAGGTGTCACATGCCGCAAATACACACATTACGCAAAGACTTTGTGAAATATTCAGTCAG
Organism: Haliotis asinina; assembly: GCF_037392515.1. Lineage (NCBI taxonomy): Eukaryota > Metazoa > Mollusca > Gastropoda > Lepetellida > Haliotidae > Haliotis > Haliotis asinina. Next base: position 56,884,158 of record NC_090291.1, on the reverse strand, counting down.
ACACTGGGGCTGACGGGTTGGTGATTTGTATCTGACCACTGGCGAATGTGCCAGATTTGTCAGAGGGTAAGACGCTTTTCGTGAACAGTGTTATAATAGTGTGAGCAGTGAAATGTCTTTACTGTGGCTTGATAGATACATTATTTCCGTAATACATATCGATATTTCAGTGTTAGTGGTAATATATTCATCTATCAACTTTCACCATGTCATAACCATACAGTAATAGTGAGTGAGTGAGTTAAAATTTAACGTCACATCGGCAATATTGCAGCCATAGCGTGACGACCATACAGTAGTAAATGTTCGGACAACCATGGCTAGAGTAGCGCGTAAGAGAAGGTACTGCATTCAGTATGAGAATAATTATGTAAATAGTATTCAAACAAACAGAAACACTCAAAGAATAAAAATCGCGTACCCTGAATCCACGTACGATATGGTTTGTAAACAGTACTCAGTATCCAAAATGGCGGAAATTTTAAACGCACTTAGTGTTAGCATGTATGTTCGAAAACATGTTTCGTACAGCCCTCAAGGCCTAAAATTCCAGTACTTTTCAAGAACCCCTTTGAAGTTTTCAAGTACATAAACGATGAGAAATAAAGGGAATCTTATCAATCTGCTTTTATTAATTAGAATGAATACTTACAGTATAAAGTTTTTCTTTATTTCTTCAATTTCATTAAGAGTGTGTTTTCTTTTGCTTTGTTCCTCTTTTTTTCTTGTCCTGTCTTTGTTTCTCCAAATGTTGCTCACATCTGTCTTGAGAACTTTGCAGATAGAAGAAGCTCTTGTGTTAGCTGTACTTTCAGTACACCCCAACCTTCTGTACATGATCACATATAAGTTTATGTGCCTTGACTGTGCTTTCCTTTATGTTTTCTACTTCTATCTGCTTGTTCACACTGAACCCTCTCTCCACAGATCCTTGAACATGGCTCAAAATCAACACCATCTTCACAAGATCACACAGTTTCTCACACTGCTCCTCCTGACCAATGAGTGTAAAGAAAACATCATCAAGAGAATCTCTCTTCTTGTCTTTTTGAGACCTTTTTCACTTCCAAATGTAGGAATACAATCAAGGGAACATACTGCTCAAGTAATAACATCACTGTAACTCTCATCCAACTTTTTGGAATTGTCATTGTCATTACGTTCTTGAACTTTACGTCTTCTTTGTTTTCCCTGGAGATAAGCAGGAAAGATGCCGAACAAGTGAGTATGTTACTGTGCATTTGAATAGTAAATTCTTCAGAAGATGAACACGAAAGTTCTTGCATTGCATTCTAAAATCCAAAACCTGTCTCTCACTTGACGTCTTGCCACTATAGGGTGACTTTTCCTTCAATCCTTTTGAGTTGAGAATCCAACGTCAACTTTACTGTATGCAACATGCAACTCTTTGTCACTAATGTCCAACTAAACAAATTTCTCATCATCAAGTTGTTCCATCTTCTCTCCTTTAACAAATCTTCTCATGAGTGATTTGATTAAGGTGACAAGGTCTTCAATGAAGAAACAAATCATGGGCTTGTTTGTGTAATAGAGAGAGAGAAAGTCCTGAAGTTGCAAGGCAATGGCCTTGAAAAAGTGTTGCTTTGCAAGAAATGATGAGTCCTTGATAGCCTCAGATATCACACTATATGTCCTGCAGCTTGGTTTGCTACTCGGTGCTGGTTTGTAACCTGAGATTTGTTTACTTCCGGGCATATGTCCTGAATTCGTCCAAAAATGGACGGTAAAACTATTAAAAGCTTTAAATGGAAATAAAATCTGCAGGTACGTGATACGCAAGGTACTTTAAAGAGGTCAACGGAGCATGAATTGTGCAGTTTTTTCAACGACCAAAGCTACAGAAGCGTCTGTCAGACGGAAAACGAGCCGAGGCGAGTCGGGCCGCCATTTTTAGTGTCACACCTTTCTATATCTTGTATATTTAGGTCATACTTCCAAATATGTACCAGTGTCGAACGCCTATACTAGTCCCAGATATTTTTCTTTCGTTATTTTGATGTTTCGCCCCTTTTCATATGAGCCTTTAGTCCGCTTTCACCCATTGTTGAAATGTCAATGACATGATCACAAATCGTACAAAGTGCTTTTCGCTTGTCACCTTTAAAAGCCCTCAGCCACTTTTGATACGATGGAGTTTTCTCCCAATTACTGTTAAACAGACAATGACCTCGTTTACCGCTCAGGATTTCAAGTTTACAGCCTGTTTCAATTAGTTACTGGTAACCCGTTCTTGACTTCGGTAAACTTTCCAGTCGGCCATTTAATTTGCTTACCGATTCACAACACGTGATAATGCACTCGAAAGGAATCGTATCTGTTCGTGAAGTTCCAAGTGCTTACCAATTCCGAATGATGAACGTCGATCGGGTGCGAATGCACATTGTCTGAATATTTCGATATGTCACTTCCGGTTTTACGGTCATCACGAAATATGCTCAATTTCTAAGGCAGACTTAGGTTTTTATTATTCAAGTACATACCAAAATTCAGTACTTTTCAAGTACCAACCAAAAATTCAAGTACTTTTCCAGGCCCATGCGAACCCTGGAAAACATCCCAGCCAATTCTAGGTTCATCAGCAAAGTTTCAGAATTATCATTGGTGATTTCATGAAAAACCGATGCTATTTAGAAATTAATAATTAGTAATTATCCGATTTTTACAGTTCAAAACATATATCAAATAACGCTGTGAATTTCGGATTTGTCTAAAAAATACGTATAAGTTACTAATCTAAACAAAATAATACACAAAATACTCACTGTTGTGGCGATGAGCCCCTTTTAAAAGCGAGGAACAGACACAGAACCCTGTCGGACTGGCAGCCGCACGAGGACTGTGATGTCAGCGAGCGGGAAAGTACTCGCACAGGCAATGACGTCACATGAAGAAGTCATGTGCAATGTACCTCAGTTTGGAACTTGTGGGTTAAAAGACTGAAGGAAACATGTTTCATAACTTGACGGAAACGAGTGAAGTCAAGAGCACAAAAATAAGTGTATAACATAATAATAAATTGTATGAAACAAAAATAAGGTAAATATTATGAATAATCTTCATTATATACTGGCGAGATAGATCTAAATGGTAATTTTAAAAAAAATATACATGACATGTTTCGACCCTGTTAGAAATGATATTCCATCAAGCTCCGGGATGAGGAGAATAAACTGTAACGATTTTCCAACGGGTCAGTGCTATCCAAACGTTATACGAACGTTGCACTTGGTCTGAAATACACGTTGTTAGGACGTCCTGGTTACGTAAAGTGTAACGTTGTGACAACATTCTCATAACCTTCAAACGTTAAGTTATATATATTATTTTTCAGTTGAACGCATTTAACAAGGCAAACAGAACACATTTATTCAAAAGTTGTTCTAGATTCAATATCGTCTTGATAACCAATTAGATGGTCAACTGCAAATACAAACATCTTCTAATATGTCAAGTAAACAAAATATATAAAACGAACATCCTCACAACGTTATGAGAACGTTACACCAAAGTATGAAAAGTACGTTGCAAGGACGTCACTGTAACGTAATGTGTAACGTTGTGGTAAGGTTGTGATATGACGGTATGCTAGGACGTTCTAATAACGTCCTAGTTACGTCATTTCCTGACGTAACCAAACCCCGACGTAAACATACATTCAATATGTTGGGGCTAAACTGAAGCTGATGGAGATGATGAAAACTACAAATATGAATATTATGATGTTATGCTGAATCTATGTACAAGAAAATAGCAAGAATTGTGAAGTTGAGTTAAGAAACTGAGTAATGTAATTAGGTCATCTAGGTGCTTTGATCATGTCTTGGTAACCTTCAGGTTTGTTGATCGGACCAGTTTGGTGGCACAAATAATATAGGCTTTTACTTAAAACCCCTGATTATTTTTACCCCGGATAACCCAAGGTGTCTGTTAGGCGCTAGCTAGGAGGTTATAGTCACATGACCGGATGAACAGAGGCAGGTTCAAACAAACTTACTTGCCTAAGGTGAAACAACATGTATCTCATGTGTTTCGTTGTGGGGCATGACGAAAGTCCTAGAAACTTTCAAGGGTCAGTCTGTCAAACTCTGTTTTACCTGCATATAGATCCCTGAAATTAGATATTTTGCTTAATTCCCTTTAATGCCGCCTACGCGTAACCTTCTTCTATAACTAACTACAACTAAAAGCCATCCTGAGTGTTACACTGTGGGACGGGGTGAACTGTTCACGAAACAAGTGGTGATTTTTCTCGGAACAAGTACTGCTGTATACCAAAGCAAACGAAACAAGAGCTCACCTATCTTAGGCTGTCTCCTACTCAGACAATGATACACCCATTCTCTTTACACCCCCTAAAGGCCCTAACCCACAAGTGACGAGCACCCCCAACCTTCCAAGTGGGCTTTGCCAAGAGCCGTGGCAGAACGGCGAGATATGTGGCAAACACCACAGCCATAGTCGCGGACTCGCACGTTTCAGTAAAGAACTGTAAGACAATGCATTTGTTATCACCTTCATCCTAATCGTAAACTAATATGTATTCGCCTACGTAACACTATGTTTTTGATAGCACCCACTACAATTACCAACTACAACTACAATTAATACAAGGCTTCAGGTTGACGCTTCTGCTCTCACTCATTCTCATCACTGCGAGTTGTCAATTGTCATCTGGACTATGTTTGTAAATTGAATTTGTTTATTTTATATCCACCTTATAAGTGTGGTAAATTTTGCAACTTGTTAGTGTTTATGTATTTGTCATTTTTATATTTCATGTTTATCTGTGAGTTCAAATTAGAAGTCACATGTTCAATGTTCTGGCCATATCGTGATGGCCGGAGTTATAGTTATTAAAAGTGAATTATGAACAACTAGATTATTACCTAATTTGCACACTTTTGGATGATATTGTCTTTGCCACGGATAAAGGTATATTTTTCATATTAGCCTCTTGTAATGTAATCAGAGGCTGTTTTTTTAAACAAAATATCGCCCTAGGGCGATATTATTTCAAGTACTCGGAGTGCGTTAGGAGAGGTCAAACCCGCATACGTGCATATATCGTTGTCCAGATACATAAAAAGACACAGGTTTTCAATACTGGTGATACGAGACTAAACCAAATATCCTAATGAATGAGCTACATCCACATGCGCCCATTTAACAAAATTCAAGAATGTGTTATTTGATACAAATCATTGATTTACACGTTTTAATGTTGCCATCTTAAACAATTTACCTTGAACACTCCTGTGACCAGTCCGGTCCATGATCAGTTGTTCTGGAACTCCTCTTTCGTAGAGTTTTGTTGCAGTGGTCAACCTCAAAGAATGATTGGTCTTGTGCCCCGAAATCCCCACTTTCTTGCAATAGATCTGGAATAACTTTTAGTAACGTGTTGTGGCCGATCGCCTGGTGACTAAACCAGCTTTACCTGTAGGGCGCTGCAAAGGAGTGAGATAGAATGCGTAGTCACGGTCTGTGTCGGGGGACAAGGCCATTGGTAGAGGTATACGTGACATCGATCTTTGCCAGCTGTGTCAACGTTAACATGGTGATCAACTATTTTGGGGGTTATTTTACAGTGTTTCAAACCACCCTGAGAGGTCTTAGATATATATTCTTTATATCTGATAAAGACGGATCGACTTGTAGGCTGCACTAGAGTGTCTGAGACATCGTATGTTCCGGTGTTCGGCGCCACTTCTGTGAGCGAAATATGCAGATACAGCAAAGTGTCCACAAGAACACTAGGGTTAAAGTCTCCCAGAGGCTTGCATTTCCACAACATCTCCTCTTCATCGTTTGTTGTTGGCTCTGCCTGGCACTTAGAATGGCCGATGCCAAGATTTGATAAACGTTTAAGCTCACTATCAAACACTTGACGAAATTGGCGCTTTATAGAAAATCAGCACTTCGTTTAGTCGTCAAGCGGATATGAGACTGAATCCCCATTACAACTGAAGGAGGATAAAAGTCCCCGTTAGTTTTCATGACTTCAATTATGAACCTGCTCAGACAGAAGAAGAGTGAGTGAGTTTAGTTTGACACCGCACTCAGCAATAAGGTGGCGGTCTGTAAATAATCGAGTCTGGACCAGACACTCCAGTGATCAACAGCAACAACATCGATTTGCGCAAATGGGAACTGATGACATGCGTCAACCAAGTCAGCGAGCCTGACCAGCCGATCCCGGTCAGGAGGACAGCTGTACGTGCTCCATTACCTCCACTGTCTTGATTCAGCGCTGTGTGTTCTTTGGAATGGCATCTGGGACTTCGACCATAGTTTTACACCATGCCTACCGCCGCTGGCGATTGTTGGGAAAATAACAAAAAAAAACCAAAAAACCCCATAACAATACAAAATAAAAAAATTGAAAGTCTGATAAGTTTAAAATGTAAAATTGAAAGTTGGGGTCTTTACGTATTGTCTCGGGAGGACCAAAATTTCACAATACTTTAACTCACTTTGAGGATGCAGCCACTTACAATTGCAGTTGCTAATTTATGCTACCATTTTTGAAATGTCATGTATTTATTAACAACATATGTTATGCAAACTGTATGTAACAATTATATTTCCTTTAAACATCAATTATTAAATGACAATAAACACTATAAAAAGATCCGTAATTGTTGTGGCTTTAGTTAGAGCAAGGAAGACATCCGCAGTACATCATGATGAGCGTCTCATGCCTTGTCAAGATCCTGTAATGCCAGGATCCAAAGGTTTTCTAAGACTAGGAGGTCTTCAGATGCCCAAGAGGTTGGATTGGCTTTTCAGAAACCAAACCTAGTTTTGTTTCTGTAAAAAATGCCAGATAATGGACGGTTAATGATTGACTGTGAACGAAGTGAAAAAGGACAGTTAGCAGAGGGATCAGCATCTCAGTTATAAACAAAGGGAACCCAGAAAATCGCTGCTCAGTTCCTCTAGGCTTGGGATCCATCTTCCCTAACATCTCCCCCTATGTGTTTGTGACTTAGTACCGGCATCCACGAAATCGAAATTTGTATTCAATCTTACCTCCGAGATGGTCAGAACCTATTTTCAGATCATTGGCACCATCTTTCCACCGACTAACCCATCGCCAACACAGTCAGTAGAGGGATCTCTCAGGGGTTTTGGCACCAATTTCCACCCAGACAGGATGTGCAGCAGGCTCCACCTAGATGTTGCTAGACACCCGGTGAAAGCTCTGAAAAAAGCTGACAAACCCTGAAATGGATCATCGTTTGATTTATTAAGAGCATTTCAGGTGTTTTGCGATCCTCCAAGTTAATACCCTTAAGACCCAATCTTCCATCAGTGTTGGAATGTCGCCATTACATCACCCAAAAGGGGGAGTTCCATCGGACCAACTGGACCGACACTGCGTCTGCTGTCCTCACCAAATGTGATCGCAGTTAGAGAAAATGGCGTTGACTTTGCAGCAGGGAATTGGGAACGGCAGGGAAGTTTTGGAAGAGAAATCTTGAGGTTTCTAACAATAGTAGACTTTACCACTCATCTGTAACCATGAGTTAAGGGACCCTCTCGTGTTGTCCGTTTTTTTACCTATTTTGGGTGGGGAGGTCACTTGTTAGGTCTCTCGCTCTCTCTTTCCCCTCTTTCTCTCTCTCGGTATGCATGGACCAAGCGAGGTAATTATCTTGTCAGGGCGGCAGTGACACTGGCCACACGTTTTGTAAATATGTATTTCTATGGTAAGGAAGGGAAGGATTGGAATGTTGGATACTTTCACCACTGTCCGGCTGGTAATCGAACCCAGGTCGTCAGCGTGACGAGCGTTGGCTTTTACCATTAGACTACATTACAGCATGATAGAAAAAAGATGTTTCCTTCACTAATGGCGCTAGAGGGTTCTCGGACATGCTTTCGAGCTCTTGGTCTGTAATACTGAAAATCTGATTCACTTACTTGGAGACAATTACTAGAGGTTTATACATGACGTTTCTCTGCGGTGAGGGAATTTTGAATAAATTAAAAACTGCTTTCTCCCTTGTGGTATACACTAACCAAGAGAGGTAATTATCTTGGGTGTGAAAGGTATAAATAAGGACTGCAGTAGTCGTCGCGAGGGCGTCCTTCAGAAATACCTAACAAACCAGGTACTAGCAGTTCGTCACTAACACTTGTCGGGATGACAGTGACAATGGCCACACCTTTTGTGATTATGTATTTCTGTGATATAAATTTAGAACAGAAGGATTAAATGCTGGATCCATTGAGCAGTTTCATCACTATCAGGCTGGTTTTATATTTGTGTGAGTTGGCTGACGAACAGTTGTAACACTTGTAATGCCATTGCTTATGACTACAACCAGTGCTGAATGTAAGGTTGAAGAACCTTCAACACGTTTGTGTAAAATGTTCTAAAACATATTCCATTATAGATTGGCTTTTAAGATAAATTACGAGTCACATAAATCTATATTCCAACATGGAGCAGGCTGGCGAGTCAGTATATCACGGTTAATATTTAATGTGTACATTAACATAATAGCCTTGCATCATATGTTCACAGATTTTTAGTCGATGTATATTCCGTTGTGGAGAGGACCTGTTGTATGTAGATATACCTAGATATATGTATGCAGTAGTGTATGGTGAATGTTTGAATCTGGTCCAGACGACAGTATTTGCGGGTAATCATTGTTTAGCATTTACTACAGCTGCGTTGCCTTGATTGCCAAGATAACAGTTACTGTCACCGGCGATGGCTACAGAGAACCAGCAGATGACCGGCGATATCAGTCTGGACTTTGTGGGCGACAGTCTAGATGGACGCACAGCAGTGGATGGAACTCGAGATGACCCTAAATCTGTCAGAGGGCAGTGGGCAAGCCGCCTGGACTATATTATGTCCATGATAGGCTACTGTGTTGGGTTTGGGAATTTGTGGAGATTTCCATACATCTGCAACAGGAACGGTGGAGGTAAGTACTTCTTTATTTTGTTCAGTCAGACATGAAATCTTGTAGAAGGTATCATATCTCACCTTCAAGTCAAATTTATCAACAGTGGAAACCTCCTGCTTTTATTTCAAAATGTGAACAACAGGAAATTGTTGTAATTCATTTGTAATATCTGTTTGTTATTACATAATGCCATTTGGGATCACACTTTCTCAACAAATTCTAGAATCTAATCTGTACTTTCTCAGACATAGGGCTCATAATGATGAAAGCGAATCCAGTGGATTATGTTTAGCTAAGTGTCGTGTAGGACAATAATGGGCCAATGCAAAAATCTTAATAGATAAAAACTCGGACCTGGTACAAAACGTGTTGTGTGGTATTTGTTGTTGAATGGATTAATAAAACATGCACTGTATATGCATATGATCCTCGAATCTGTATGTAGTGTCCAAAACTGGTCAGCCATCCGCACTGAGAAAATAGACGAAGTTATGTCATAGAAGGAAACACTTCCTGTCGCCCTTGAGTCACACCTGTATGGTATGGAACACTCACAAGAACAAGCAGCCAGAGTTACAATAAAACAGATGTTCAAATATGCAGTAACCGATATGTGTCGAAAAAAAAGCCTCGAAAAGCACTATGAAGAGTTAAAGTCAGGAGTTAATCAGGAACTGACAGTTCTGATAGTTGTAGCAGGGAGTGGAGCCATCCCACAGATGGCATCCGTACATTGTCAATGTAGCAGGGAGTGGAGCCATCCCACAGATGGCATCCGTACATTGTCAATGTAGCAGGGAGTGGAGCCATCCCACAGATGGCATCCGTACATTGTCAATGTAGCAAGGCGTGGAGCCATCCCACAGATGGCATCCGTACATTGTCAATGTAGCAAGGCGTGGAGCCATCCCACAGATGGCATCCGTACATTGTCAATGTAGCAAGGAGTGGAGCCATCCCACAGATGGCATCCGTACATTGTCAATGTAGCAAGGAGTGGAGCCATCCCACAGATGGCATCCGTACATTGTCAATGTAGCAAGGCGTGGAGCCATCCCACAGATGGCATCCGTACATTGTCAATGTAGCAAGGAGTGGAGCCATCCCACAGATGGCATCCGTACATTGTCAATGTAGCAAGGAGTGGAGCCATCCCACAGATGGCATCCGTACATTGTCAATGTAGCAAGGCGTGGAGCCATCCCACAGATGGCATCCGTACATTGTCAATGTAGCAAGGCGTGGAGCCATCCCACAGATGGCATCCGTACATTGTCAATGTAGCAGGGAGTGGAGTAATTGCACAGACGGCATCCGTATCCTCGCAGTTAACCTTATCGTTCATGCTGACTTGAAGGTCCACGGAATAAATTGATAGTCCAGCACTAAACAGGTAATGGACAATGCGGTTACTGGCACTGACAGATAGTGTTGTCACTTGCACGCCAGCATGGAATATATTATTAAAAAAACCCTGATTTTTATGTGTTAATTACCACTACCACCTTTCCATCACAAGGATAAATATTTCAATGTCAAAACTGCTGAGGTTCTTTTTACCACTGTTAGTTCTCAATTAATTATTCTTTTTTTTTAAAAAAGAAATTGATTTCATGGATGAATTTTTATTAATATGTTTTGTAGATAGATGTAGTTTTATGATTGGTAGTTTAGATTAGTTACGTAGTAGTATCAGTAATGGTTGCACAAGACCAGTTCAAACAAATAAGTATATAATATCAATAACAGTGATCTAGACCCCCTTTCTAAAACACCAAAACCAAAATGACACAACCCGTCTCCCTTTACAAAAGCCCACAGCCAGACGGCTGCCTGCTGTGGGTTTGCCTATTCCCTTTACTTCGCAAATGTCTAAATGGAGTTCGATAGATACTGGCTGGCTGGCTGGATCTAAGCACTGCGCACCTGGCGGAGCACAATGAAATGTGTTATCAGTAATTATGTGCCATATTCAGAGTAACTATATCGATTATGGGGAGGGTGTAATTGTAATCTAGTTCTCTTATTGAGAGTAGGAAGAAGGCTACCCATATATTTAAATGCAGGCATAACCTATTAACAAGGGATTCAGTCGGAAAATACCCTTTGTAGACCTTTTCTTTAATAACAATAGTCAATAGATAGTCACCATGCCCTAATTCTTTGAGTTTGTTAACAATCAGAGACTCAATGGCAACCCAAGATATGTTTTCAGCCTGCCAGAGTTCCATTATTATGCATAGGTGTGAATAAATCTCTAATAGTGTGAATGAGCAGGTGGTGGTGCAGTGGCTTGCAGCCGGCTGGAGGCTATATGGGGGTGTCACCCATTAAATTGATTTCAGCGAAACAGTTTAACCTGTATCTTCTATTATGCCGTTGGTTTTCACGATAAATGCCTGTTAAGCTTGTTGCATCCCTTGTTTTATGTACTTATTTTTCTCATCCTAGCTTATAGAATATGTTTTATGAACCTTTGATCTAATTTCATTTTGTTGTATTTTTCTAGTTCGCTTATGATCAAACAAAACTCCCCTTCTGAGATTTTGTTATCATTGAGTGTGGTGGAAACATGATCTCCTATTGTGTTTAACTTTGACACAGCAAGTATTCTAATTTCATCGCGTTTCTTTGCTTTACGATTCACGCTACGACTGTTGTTAACAGACCAACTCCCACTGCTCTTAATCCCATGCTAGTTGCCATTAGGGTGGCATCAGTGCCATCTATGTAGTGTAAAGCTCTTGTATTCTTTATGTAGTGATGCCCGGGTATCGCACTCTTGTTCTAGCTGACGTTTTATTGCGCATATCTGTTTCAGTCGAAATCCATCTGCACTTCCTTTAATATTTCCTTCTTCGTCTACGGATGGATACAGCCCCATTCTGTGTGTCTATAATATAGTTTATAAATTAATTTTAATCACATGTCATTTAATTTTTGTTTGATTTATTTTAAGCTTATAAGGTTTAAATTATCATACAGGTAAATGCGAGAGATTCTAATCCGTCCGTCTTAAACTAAAATTTGTACCCCATCGAGGCTCGCTGATGTAGGATAGCCTTTTCTTAATATGATTTTATCCTCATGTCTTTTTCCCCAAGATATTGAGCAGCCGTTTAAAAGATCTATTGGACTGGTGGGACTCTTTGTGGGATACATATTGACAATTAATGTTGTGTCTGATTTTATAACATAATCTTTATGTAAAAAATAATCCGGTTAATTTCTAACCTAGAAAGAAAGTTGACTGGTGCTAACATGTTGCCAGTGGGACCTGGTATTCGTAATACTTGTATAAGTCTATCTTCCCAGGGAATATAGGATATGAAGAGGAAGTTGTATACATAATGGTTGTTCTGGCTCAACCTGTATAATCCTTAATATAATAACCTATCCTTCCCTCACCCATCTTAATTTATAAACCCCATACCAGGACCACTTTTCATCTGCCATGTAAAAGTTTATGATTAGTGATAAAATAGCACTATGAGTGTTCTGGACCAAACCACATAACCCATGATGTATTAGATCAATTTAAAATATTGACCTCAGCGAAACAGTGTAATGTGTATCTTCTATAATGTCGTTGGTTTTTGTAATAAATGTTTGTTGGGTTTGTTGTATCCCTTGTTTTATATATATTTTGTTCTCGTCCTCGCTTATTACAGAACTTTTTTATGATGAATCGCTTCTTTCATTTTATTGTATTTTGTTAGTTCACTTAGTATTAAACGAAACTCTTCTTCTGAGATTTTATTGCCACTGCGTGCGGTAGAAATATGCTCTTCTATAGTGTTTAACTTTGCATTAGCAAGGATTCTAATTTCATTGGGTTTTTTTTGCTTTACAATTGAATTTGTGGGATATAAATTTAAACACCGTCCCAGCTCTTCCTGTAATTATAGCTGCCAATTCAAATCCTGACACCACAGATGCAGCTACGATTGTTGTCAACAACCCAACTCCTACTTCTCCTCATGCCATGCTAGTTGTCATTAGTGTGGTATCAGCTCCATCTATATAGTTTAAAGCTCTGTTGTATTTTTTATGTAGTGATACTCGAATATCACGCTCTTGTTCTAGCTCTGGGTTTATTTCACATATCTGTTTCAGTCGAAATCCATCTACACTTCCCTTTATGTTTCCTTCTTTATCTACGGCTGGATACAGCCCCATTCTGTGTGTCTATAATATATTTTATAAATTATTTTTTAATTATACGTCATTTAATTTTTGATTGATATATTTGTGACTTATAAAATTATAAGGGTGAAATTATATTGGAGTGATTGCTTACCATTGTTTATATAACTGTTAGAAAATAGTTTCCAATTGTTTTTCTGATAATGTCTCAGACGTGAAGTTCAAACTAATAAATTTTATGTTATCAGATAGAAAAATCTTGGTTAGAGATATAGTGTCTTCCAAGGTAATGGCGACACCTTGCAGGCTTGTTTGTAATTCATGCATTACCCGCACATAAATAGAGCAAACTTGATATTCTCTTGTCTGGCAGACCAATTGATTTTGAGTCCCTTCACGATCTCAATAGGATCAAATCTTGATTATATAAATGCCTCTGACTTCACACCATGAAAATCTTAGTTGATGTCGATGGTTCTTATTTAAAAACCCAGTTTGTAGATGTATTTGGAAAGTATAAGCTATTAGTCACTGATGAAAAATCTGTACACGAGTGGTTCAATGGCCCGATGCAGTTTTGGCAGAACCAACTCATTTTCGCAATAGTGAGTGAGTGAGTTTAGTTTTACGCCGCACTCAGCAATATTCCAGCTATATGGCGGCGATCTGTAAATAATCGAGTCTGGACCAGACAATCCAGTGATCAACAACATGAGCATCGATCTGCGCAATTGGGAACCGATGACATGCGTCAACCAAGTCAGCAAGCCTGACCACCCGATCCCGTTAGTCGCCTCTTACGACAAGCTGAGTCGCCTTTTATGGCAAGCATGGGTTGCTGAAGGCCTATTCTACCCCGGGACCTTCACGGGTCTTTTCGCAATATGGTGCGCTACGACAGGGTGCGGTCTGACGTTGACAAAGACTAGGCCTGATGCCTTGAGTGAATCAGTTTTCACGTTTCAGGTATACTACCAGATCAGGCGTATCCTCAAAGTGATCAGTGCTCCACTTCCACAGGACAAGGCGTTGAATGTAACGAACAACCCGTACGATAGACATGCTTACGAACGGATTTGTAATGAATTCGGAATTGACCCTAAGACCGATTGGTGTTTACCAGGTCTAAACCATGGTTTAGGAATTCCTTATAGCGATGGACTCTCGGTAAAAGTATTTAAAAAGATTTACTAACAAACTTCATGAAACCAAAAATGTTTAGCACGGAAAAAACGTCTCCCACGTACAACCATCAACGCATACTGATGAAATGGGTATAGTGACATCACCACCAGAACCAAGGGTTAAACTAGGGTTATCCCCCACAGTATCCCCCACCGTGCAGACGTCCAGTCAGCAGCATATAGATAGTAAAACAGCATTAGTTGTCGGAGGTATCGATGTCGGCTTGTGTCTTATTTGGTTAAAAATTCCTTAGCTGTAACGCACGCCAGCCCACCCACAGTGACGATGAATGCCCACAGATTTTGACTAAACCACGTGACGGTTTTACCCAGAGTGCTGAGCAACCACGATTCAAGAGCTTCAGCGGCCTTACCAGCGAGTTTAGCCACGTTTTCCCCGAGCGATATGAGATGGTTTTTTTTATCCAGTCTCTGACGTCACCACCACTCGGTGTTGGGTGTGGGGTAGTCCCACCAGTAACAGATACTACAATAGTTGGTATAATGAAACCTAATGCTGTCATAACGCTGACAATAGTGATACCTTGCTCACAGAACAAAATTTTAATACTGTCGGCTAATGTTGTATCCTCGTTCAGTATTCTATCGATGTTTTCCCGAATGCAGCTGATCTGAGTTCGAAGCTGTTCACGATTTGAGGAAGCGGATTCTAATCAGGCACGTCTCTTGTCTTCTAAGTTACTAATTACGACGCTTCATATCATCGTCTTCCGTTTCCCTGAGTTTAACTTTTTCACTAGCTATGTGCTTGTCTAGTTCGTTTAGTTGTTGTTCACGAGTTCTCTGCCTACGTGTTTCAAGGCTTCGTCTAGGCCGTACAGTTCCGTCATTGGAAATTCAAATCCTAGTAATGGTTTAAAAATGTTTACTTAACAGTTTTGCGATACTGTCCAATGATTCTGTAGCACGCTGTGTTATGTCACCACTACTACTTAGCTCGGATCTGGTAGTTTGCAGATCTTGAACGATCTCCGGCGGGACTTGCAGTCGGCTGTCCACATAATCCTGCACGTTTAGTTTATCGCAGATAAAATTGGTACCATGGCCACTGGCTAGAGTGACGTTGTTAATCCTGGATGACTGTAGTGCTAATAGAGTGATAACAAACGAGAGAGACATGGTATCGTAGCCTTCTCTGGACGGCGTGCAAATCACAGTATCTGGGTGCTGACACAAAAATTCAACTCGGTGTTGAAAGACTTCAGAGAGCAGACGCTTGGGTGGCATTATTTCACTGCAAGGACAGGGATTCGTTCTAGGAGTGTTTGAGAGCGGGAACGGGGGAAAGAAACAGCTCGCTGAAACTAAACACGCCAAGCTAGTGTTGAAAACCGGCCAGCCAGTAGATTGGAGAGTCCTGCGGTGACTTTTTTGTTAGTAATAGTTCGTAATGACCTGCGGGCGGCCTTGTAAATGTTAGTAATGACCTAGTAAATGTCAGTTAATGTTAGTAAATTTTAGTAATAGTTTAGTAAATGTTAGTAAAATGACTGTTTTTGAAGTTCTAGTGGTGTGTAATCTAACCTTTATCTCTATGTATTTAGCATATGTTGGATATTGTTTTCTTTTTAAAAATAAAACCTAGCGTACTATATTATAAAATGGAATGTGATAAATAACTAGAGTAGATGTTAGTCGCAGAGTTATAAAACGGACAACAAGCAGCGTGATAGACTGATAACGCTAGTCGTGGGTGGTAAGGGAAAGCAATATTTAGGTGACAACATAACCGCTGATAAGATTCAGAAAATGTGGGATGAGGAAATCAATAAATTATACGCTAGATACTACGCACAACTCGGGGCTGAGATGATAAAAGTCATAGGTTCTACTATTACCCAGATTTACACTGGCATAGTGTCACACTTTTTACCGATCCCACCTGAACGTCATCTTTATTTGTGGGAGGACTTAGAGAAGGACCTGTTTATCGATAATGCCTTGAGTTTTTTAAGTTGTGCTTTGTACCACAAATATGGCATGTACCTGGTCCCAATGGCGGCAGCGATCATCATGGCAAAGCATTGTAAATTCAATAAAAGAAATAATAATAACAATGCCTGATGATGTACGCCTCTCCGTGGTGGGCCTAGATAGGGGAATTTTATTCCCTGAACTGAACGTACATCACCCAGTTAGGGCTAACCCCCCGAAGCTGGTACATTTGACCTTCGTCAATTTAATGCATATCATTGTTTTTCACCTCCGGGTGATAAGGCCACTGGCGGATCATCCATTCTAGTCAGACACAAACGTTATTCAAAGCCCTGTTTCACTTAATACTAATATACAGGCTGTTGCAGTGAGAATTACTTTACATGTAGCGTTTACGCTATGCTCTCTTTATATTTCGCCATCTTCGACGTTTGCCAAAACTGATCTTCAAGCTCTGTATGACCAACTCCTGAAGCCCTGTATTATAATGGGAGATTTAAATGGGCACAACCCACTCTGGGGTAGTGTAATTATAGTCTGGTTCATAATTATTGAGAATTTTTCTTCTTACTTTGAGCTATCCTAACACCTCAAATGATTCACTGATACTTAAAACTAAGTAATGGTATAAGGGAGGTAACTCATCTTGGCCTACTGAGTATAGTACAATTAGAGTTACCTCCCCTGAATTTGTAGCAGACGTCATTTTCCTCAGCACTGTCAACAATGTCTGCTGAAGATAAAAGAAGGTTGATTTTTGAGTTGTGTAATCAAGGAATTGATGATGTAAATACATTGGCAGAGAGAACAGGAACTCCTCTCTCTACTGTGTATAGGATTAGGAAGAATTTTAAAGAGGGAAAGGATTTTGGGTACCAGAAAGGAGCAGGGAGACCCAGAAAGTTGGACTTCTCATCAGGTATGAAATGATAGAAAGGGGATCAACAGTTGTATCAAAATCTACAGTTAGAAGAAATTTGATTGATCTTGGATGGGAGAAAAAGACTGGAATTCCTTCTCCTCTCATGAAACAAGAACATAAAGACAGGCGTGTTGAGTGGTGTTTGGTACATGAAAACTTTGACTGGGAAAATGTGATTTTTACTGATGAAAGCTCAATATGGGTATATCCCAATAATGTGAAAATGTGGACAAAGTCTGCGTCAGCACCGTTGTATCGACGACCTAAATACAGCCCAAAGTTTCATGTATGGGGAGGGATATCCTTATTAGGAACGACCCCGCTGTGTGTGTTTGAGGGAAATCTGACAAGTCAACGCTACACTAACATATTAGATCATTTTCTCCTTCCAAGTGCACATGTGTTTTATGGAAATGACTGGATTTTGCAGCAAGATAATGATCCTAAACACACCGCAAAACATGCCAAGCAGTGGTTTCAGGAGAAAAATGTGACTGCATTACCATTTCCTGCATATAGTCCTGACTTAAATCCCATTGAGAACATTTGGGGGATGATGAAGGAATGTGTGAATCAAAAGGGGTTGACAAAAATTGAAGACATGAAGAGAGAAGGATAAAGAAAGAGAGAAAAAAGGATAACTGGGCTATACATGAAGCACTGTGTGCTGAGAAACGTAAACCTGAACGTTTTATTGACGTTCTTGATGCTATTAAATGTTTTTTTGATGAACTGAATTCCATAGCTGATGAGTGTATACCAAAGTCCTCTGCAGTTCCACATATTCGAAAACCATGGTTCAGCGATGACTGCAAACAAGCTATGAAGGCAAGGAAAAAGGCCGAACATTATTTCCGTCGCCATCCTATGGTGCATAATTTAAATAAATGTAAAATTTTAAATGCTAAAGCGTGGCGTACTTTTAAACAAAACAAACGCCAACCTTGGCAAAATTATGTATCTAAAATACATTCTCGGACACCCATGTCCAAGGTATGGAACATGGTCCAGAAAATTAAAGGTAAAGGTACTAAATCTACTGTCCGTCATCTTAAACATGGAGATCAATTACTTACTGATAAATCAGATATTGCGAATAAATTGGGCGAAACACTCGCTAAACATTCTTCCTCATCTAAGTGTATACCTAAATTTCAGCAATATCAAAAACAACAAGAAAGGAAAACTATTAAATTTCAATTCAGATAATGGGGAAGATTATAATGAAACATTTTCTATTCATGAACTCCATACTGCTCTTGATCAAGCTCATGACACTGCTACAGGAGCTGGTAACATACATTATCAACTCCTGAAGCACTTAACAGAATCCTGTTTAGAGACGCTCTTATCAATTTGTGATGATATTTGGACTTCCGGGAAATTTCCTTCTTCATGGCGTGATGCCATAGTGGTAGCAATACCTAAACTGGACGTGATCATACGGATCCATCCAATTATCGTCCGATTTCATTACAAGCTGTGTTTGTAAGACCATGGAACGCATGATAAATAATCGACTTGTTTGGTATTTGGAAACACATAACCTTATCGCAGATATACAATGTGGTTTCCGGAAAAAACAGAAGTACTGTCGATCCCTTGGTGCGTTTGGAATCATTTGTGAAAAACGCGCTTATTAATAAACAACATGCTGTGTCTATCTTTTTTTTATCTTGAGAAGGCATATGACACAACCTGGAAATATGGCATTTTAAGAGATTCACATGATTTCGGTATGCGAGGTCGTTTGCCTGAATTCATAGGCAACTTTTTAAATAACAGACAATTTCACGTCCGCGTGGGTTCTACCCTGTCTGATCATTACAATCAGGATCAGGGTGTTCCACAAGGCAGTATTTTGTCAGTCACACCTTTTAGTATAAAGCTAAACAGTTTATCAAAAGTATTAAACGATTCAATTGATGGATCGTTATTTGTGGAGGATTTTAATATTTCTTGTCGTGGTAAAATATGCATACCATTGAACGGCAACTGCGGTTGTGTTTAAACAAGATTAATAAATGGTGTCTTGAAAAAGGCTCTAAATTTTCTAAATCGAAAACTAACCGCATACATTTTTGTCGTAAATATAAACCACATACAGACCCTGATGGGACGCCCATTAAAGTTGTGAAGGAAGCTAAGTTCTTGGGCCTCATTTTCGACTCACACTTAACGTTTTTACCGCATATTAAATCTCTTAAAACTAAATGCCTGAAAGCACTTGACTTGTTGAAAGTGGTTTCAAATTCTAAATGGGAGGGGATCACGCTACCCTTCAAGCAACTTAAAACTATTAGATTCAGTCCACCATCAAGTCCTAAGACTTTGTCTTGGCTCCTTTAGAACTTCATCTGTTGACAGTCTGTATATCGAGGCTGGCGAACCATCTCTTAAGCAGCGACGTATAAACTTAGCTTTACAGTATGCAACAAAACTATATTCAAATGAGTCAAACCCTTATACAATAAGAAATCTTCTCTTGTTCCGCCTCTTGGTTTAAGAATAAAACCACTTATTTCTGCTGCCAGCGTTGAGCTGGAAAACATAGCTCCTTCCCGTTTTCTTTCTTTCCTTTCTTGGCAGTTGGTTCGGCCACAAGATGACCTAACATTAACGACATTTAAAAAATCAATAGGCTGGTCACGCCAAGCCCTGTGTATGGACTTGTATGTCATTACACAAGTGTAATTTGAAAAAGTTTACTTTTGGACTTTGCACATATATATCAAATTTATATCAAATGTCAACAATTTTTCAATATGATGTTTTGAACTTTGCCTAGAGTTTTATGCCCAGAAGGCGGTGGCTCATGGGCCAATCTGGAAGAATTGTTAATCTTTTAATGTTTCGGATGATGAACCATATAACCAACAAACATGGAATACCAAACCCCTTCCAAACAAAACCAAAACGTCCACTGGATAATGAAGATGAGCAAAGACCATTAAAATCTGTAGAACATTGGCCATGATTTCAGTGCTTGAGACAGTTGACAAAACACCTCTCAAACTTAACCCTTTTGCCATATCTAAGGGTATTCAAGGCATAGCTGGTGAAGTTAAAAACGTCCGAAGATGACGATCAGGTTCTTTGCTGATAGAATGCAACAGGAAACAGCAATCTACCAACCTTATGTCAACAGTTTCATTTGTCGGCGTTCCTGTGTTAGTTACAGCACATAGAACGCTCAATACCAGTAAAGGAATTGTACGAGACAGGGATCAGTTGTTTGCTGATATGACGGAAGCTGACATAGTGTTTGAGATGAGAAATCAAGACTTTATGTTTGTTAAACGGTTCTCAACACGAAAGAACTCACAAACACAACCAACCAACACGTACCTTTTTTTCATTTTCAACGCCGACTGCTCCGACATCAATCAAAGCAGGTTACAGCAATATCAAAGTTGACACCTTTATTCCAAACCCATTAAGTTGTTTCAAATGTCAAAGATTTGGCCATTGCGTCAAGACCTGTCACATGTGCTCATTGCGGTGAACAAACTCATACAACGGAAGACTGTGACAATGATGCTAAAAAATGTACCAACTGTTCAGGGAGTCACCCATCATACTCTAAAGACTGTCCTGTCTGGAAACATCACATGAAAATAAATAGAATTACATTTTCCAGAAACATCAGTTTTTCTGAAGCAAAGAAACTTGTTCAGTCTGAGGATGGTACAACTATTAATACTAAAGGGAAAGTACTGGAGGAGTTTGTTATAAACAATGATTTATGCATATATAATGATTGTTCAAATACATATTTACACCCTGGCACAGGAACCTATTCAGCTCTTGATTTGCCACTTACTGATTCTGGTCTATTGAGTGAGTTTGAATGATCAGTCCACGACGACCTTTGTGGAAGTGACTATTTCCCAACAATCGTAAAACCCCTGAACCCATCTGATGTCCCTCCATCATCTAGATGGAATTTTAAAAAGGCCAACTGGAGTTTTTATGAAACTCTCTGCATTGACAAACTTAAACCTGAACTTTTCATTGATGTTCCTGATGCTATTATCACATGTACGCCGACGATACTCAATTTTTTCCCACCTGAGGATTCTGCCCAAGCTGTCAGTGCGCTTGAAGTTTGTGCTGACGGGGTCAAGTCATGGATGACCCAGAATAAACTCAAGCTAAATGACAGCAAGACAGAGGCACTTCTTGCTGGTACTCTCCCAAAACGTCTCGCTGCTGATGTAGTCACAGTGCGAGTAGGGGACTCTAACATTCCTCTCTCTGAACGTGTAAGAAATCTTGGAGTTCTAGTTGACAGCAATCTCTCTATAGACGATCATATAGGCAATCTGTGTAGAACCTGCTACTTCCACCTGAGGAATATTGGATCAGTTCGGGATTACCTCTCGACTGATATGGCCCATATGCTGGCTAGAACTCTTGTCCTGTCTAGACTGGATTACGCAAACAGTCTTTTTGGTCAGTTAACAAGAGATCAGATAATAAAGTTGCAGCGCGTGCAGAACACGGCTGCTCGCATTGTGACGAGAACAAAGAAAGCAGCACATATCACACCCGTACTTGTGTCACTACACTGGCTCCCCATCGAAGCTCGTGTCCAGTATAAAATCTTGACTCTAACATATCAGTGCTTCCATCAGACTGCACCAGAATACCTGGCAGAGTTAGTTGAGCAGTATGTCCCATCTCGTGCATTGATATCAGCAGATCAGCTCTTTCTTAAAGTGCCCAAAGTAAACCTAAAATAGTTTGGACATAGGTCATTTTCATTTCTCGCCCCATCACTCTGGAATGATCTACCTTTTCAACTGAGGGCGTCTACATTATTGACTATCTTCAAAACCAGCTTGAAGACATATCTCTTCAAAAGACTCTACAATGTATAATACATCCAATGACAATGCATTTGTACATATTCTGTAGCGCATAGAGCAGGCACTTAGTGCCTGGAGATTCTGCGCATTATAAATTTACTTTATTATTATTATTAATATTATTAAATGTCTTTCTGATAAACTGAACGACATAGCTGATCAGTGTATCCCAAAGTCCTCAGTAATTCCGCACATACGAAAACCATGGTTTAATGTTGAATGCAAACAGGCTCGCAAGGCACGGAAAAAAGCTGAACATTATTTCCGTTGTCATCCTATGGTCCATAACTTGAACAAATGAAAAATCTTAAACGCTAAAGCACGGCGTACTTTTAAACAAAATAAACGTCAGTCCTTGCAAAAGTATGTATCTAAAATAAATTCACGCACACCGATTTCTAAAGTATGGAATATGATCCAGAAAATCAGAGGTAAGAGCTCTAGATCTAGCATTCACCATCTCAAAGATGGAGACCAGTTATTAACTAATACATCTGATATTGCTAATAAACTTGGTGAAACACTGGCACAACATTCTTCTTACAGAACTTATGTACCTGAGTTCCAAAGGTATCAAAAACAGCAAGAAAAGAAATCTATAAATTTCACTTCAGATACCGGGAAAGATTATAACGAGGTATTTTCAATTCATGAACTCCATACTGCTCTTGACCAGGCCCACGATACTGCTACAGGAGCTGATAACATACATTATCAACTTCTGAAGCACTTACCAGAATCTTGTTTAGAAACTCTTCTAAATATTTTTGATGATATTTGGACGTCGGGGAAATTTCCGTCATCATGGCGAGATGCTACAGAAGTCCCAATACCTAACCTGGACGTGACCATACCGATCCTTCAAATTATCGCCCAATTTCTCTCATAAGCTGCGTTTGCAAAACCATGGAACGCATGATAAACAATAGACTAGTTTGGTACGTAGAAGCCAATAACCTCATAACAGATATTCAGTGTGGCGTTCGTAAAAACAGAAGTACCATTGATCACTTGGTGCGTTTGGAGTCTTTTGTCAAAAACGCTATAATTAATAAACAACATGCAGTGTCTATCTTTTTTTATTTAGAAAAAGCGTATGACACTAGATGGAAATACGGCATTTTGAAAGATTTACATAACTTTGGATTGCGAGGCCGATTGCTTCTATTTATATCCAACTTTTTAAATGACAGCCAATTTCAAGTCCGGGTGGGTTCTACCCTGTCTGATGATTATAAGGTGTTCCGCAAGGGAGTATTTTGTCTGTTACTTTATTTAACGTTAAAATCAACAGTTTATCCAAAGTTTTAAATGATTCGATTGACGGATCGCTTTTCGTGGATGATTTTAATATCTCTTGGCGTGGTAAAAATATGCATACCATTGAGAGGCAACTGCAGTTGTGTTTAAACAAAATTAATATATGGTGTCTTGAGAACGGTTTCAAATTTTCTAAATCAAAAACTAATTGTATACATTTCTGTAGACGATATAAACCACATAAGGACCCTGAACTGTATCTAAATGGCACTGCTATTAAAGTTGTAAAAGAGGCCAAGTTCTTGGGATTGATTTTTGACTCGCATTTAACGTTTCTCCCCCATATCAAATCCCTTAAAGCTAAATGCCTGAATGCACTTCACCTGTTGAAAGTCATTTCTAATTGTAAGTGGGGAGGGAACCAAGCTACCCTCCTACAACTTTATTGATCATTGGTCCGTTCGAAACTTGATTACGGTTCCATCGTATACGGTGTAGCCTGCAAAAGCAACCGTAAACTTCTTGATTCTGTACACCACCAAGGTTTAAGACTTTGTCTTTGGTCTTTCCGAACTTCACCTATTGACAGTCTTTACGTTGAAGCCGCGAACCATCTCTTACACAACGTCGTATAAAATTATCCTTACAATACATTACTAAATTATACTCTAATGATTCTAATCCTGCATATAACTGTGTGTTCAACCCACTTTATGAAGATTTGTATGAGAAGAGGTCTTCTCTTGTCCCACCTTTAGGGCACAGAATTAAACCCTTTCTTTCTTCGGCCGGCATTCAACTGGAAAACATAGCTCCCTCCCGTCTCCTTTCTTCTCCTCCTTGGCAATTGGTTAGGCCACAAGTCGACCTCACATTAACTTCATTTAAAAAATCAGAAACAAATGAATTACAATATAAACAAGACTATAATCAATTAAAAACTAAATATAGCAATTGCGAACCCTTATTTACAGATGGATCCAAGGACGGTGGCGCAGTGGCTTGTGCCACTGTCATTGGATCCAGAACAATATCTTCTAGAATTCTTCCACATTTTTTAGCTGTAGTATATGTGTCATCGTAATTTGTGGCTAATCTTGGATATAGTCGCCAGCAGCTGAGGGATGGTGTAAATCCAGCTAAGGACCATGCAGGTAGCAGAGGTACTGTAAGTCCCCATGGCCCCTAGTATGGTGATCTACCCTCTGTTGTTGGCGATCTATGGCTTGTTTTTATATTGTACTGTCCAAATAGTGATACTATTATTTTTTAAGTTTCCACACTAGTTTTAATAATAACTGTGATAGTGTAGTGGTTTTACTGTCCTTCGTCGACAGGTTCTTCATAATATACATATATATTCTTTTCGTCACGTATGTTCTCGTCACGATATGGCTGGAATATTGCCGATGTGACGTTAAATATTAACTCACTCACTCACTTGTGATGAGAGAATCACGGTCAAGCATATTCTGCTTGACTGTGTTGAATTCTCCATCACAAGGGATAAATATTTCAATGTCAAAACTGTTAAGGATCTTTTTGCAAACGTTAATTCTCATTTAATTATTGGATACTTAAAAGAAATTGATTTTATGGTTGAATTTTGAATAATGTGTTCTGTAAATAGACATGTTTTAATTATTGGTAGTTTGGATTTGTAACTAGAATGGTTAGTGGCTGTACCCTCAAAGAGGTTGAAGTATTGTAAAATTATTGTCCTCCTGAGAGGGTACGTAAGTCCACAAACATTCAAAGTAAATTCTACATTTCCAGGTTTTTAATCGTAGAATAAGTGTCTTTTTATTGTGTGGCTAGATTTCCCAAATTGCTGACGGCTGAATGGATGCTGTAAATCCAGCTACGGTCCATGCAGGTAGCAAAAGTACTGTAAGTCCCCATTGTCCCTAGCATGGTGATCTACATTCAGTTGTTAGGAATCTATAGCCCATATTTATATTGTAATGTACTCTATAGATAAACTGTTTTAGGTATAATTACTAGTTTTACATTCTCTTCAGTGATATTCTAGTTACTTTACTGTCCTTTGTCAACAGGTTTTTATAATACTAATACATTCTATTTCAATGTTATGTTCCCGTCACGATATGGCTGAAATATTGCCGATGTGACGTTAAATATTAACTCACTCACTCACCTAAATCAGAATAAAGACTTAAATTATCTCATAAATCAGTAATATAAAAATATTCAATATTAGTTTGTTGACAAGGTATCCATGCAACACCCATTTAGCATCATGATAAATGTCACCTGGAAAGCTGTCTCAAAAATAATTGTCAAGTTTTTGTGTCTTGTAACTCTTATAACTAGGAATTTTGAAATTTCACTCAAACAATGCACCAAATCTGGTCAGAGAATCCCTAACCTATAAATACAAAATGACTCACTATACCCAACTACATTGTTTTCAATGGTGCAAATATCGAAAGCAATATGAAATGGATTTCTTACAATAAATATTCGTTTGGAAGTTATCTTGAGTCATGACAGCAGATTAGCAATAATACTTGAGATACTTGTGACTTATTTTTTTCTTGCAAAGATAATTTTTCAGTCATTAACACAATTAGTCATTTTAATCCAGTGTGACCTGATCCAAATCACATTAATAATGCATTGTGTTGAGTTCCTTGTCGGCATTACTGGAGGTACTGATTAAGACCTGCTTTCAAAATAGTCTTCTCAAAACAACTTGGGATCAAGTGACAAAATGGCGGCAACTGTGCGTAGAGGCATTGTGGGTAATAACAAATACCTCCTCCTTTTTCGATTGGCAGGCATGAAATCCTTATCTGACCCAATTTGATTGTGCTTTTAAGACAAAGACTGAAAGCGACCACTTCAGTACATATCAAAAGGTTGCTTTTATAAAATATAACGAGTTCGCTTGCCCATGGATTATCGACTCATTACTTTCGGTTTCGTCTGTCAAGACCTGACTCAAGCAAGTTCCATTGTTGTTACAGCAAGCCAATTTGGATAATAGGAGCCTGCTAAGTGAGGACAGTCCGAATGAAGCTGACACACGGACCCCAACTCCCTAATGACCTGACACTGATTAATTGTCAAGTACTTGAACTCGGTGTCAAAGCATACCAACTATAAGTGCCTTTAATGCTAAACTTTACGCACTGCCTCAGTTTATTGTATAATTCACGTATATTTTGGATATTGAGAAATATCATCACGTAAGTACCGAACTGACGATTGTTTTAGTGATTTATACTAATCTTCCTAAATGCTTACACTCTTTCACATTCCCAGGAGTTGGCAGTCTATAGCCTGTTTTTATATTTTCATCATTTACATTTTAATTATTAATCTATACCTGTAATATTGCCGAAGTAGCTTATTTATTTTCTTATTTTTATACAATATATTTACTGAAAGGAACATTAGGATTCGCAAATGCTATGAATACAAGCCCGTACATAACTCAATGATCCAATAAGTCATAATTAATATATAATAAAAATTTGATCAATGTACCTATGCTGAGTCAAAACAACAAACACTTAAACATGGTATGTTAGTTAAGCAAAATGGAAACCAACATGAAACTACATTTTCTGTTTTTATGTTGGTTTCCATTTTAAAGATATCTTCCAATTGCAAATTCCAGATATGGAAACGAACAAGAAACCCCTGAACTTAGTTTCATTTTGATTTCCATTTACACAAATACCAAAATCACAGAATCCAAAATGGAAACTAGTTGGAAACTCAGTTAGTGAGTTTCAGTGAATGGAAACCAACTAGATTCCACAATTACCCACAATACAGATGGTTTCCAGGTTTCTGGTAACCAAGTCATTTTTGTAGTGTAGGAGGCTTTTGATATTTTATCATTAATAAAGTTAGTAATTCAGACTTCCTCATACGAGAATACCCCCACAAACCAAGCTCGCTCGCCCTTATTCTTAATTCACGTATCGTAGTCACATTGCAGGGTCCATACCTTATGTAAATCATTCCTCTAATTGGTTGTCACCAGTTCTCAGCCAACGCAACCGCGCCAGCCAGCCAGTTAGTATCGATCAATTTCCATTTAGACATTTGTGTAGGAAAGGAAATAGACCAGCCCACAGTAGACAGCCGTCTGACAGTAGACAGCCGTCTGACTGTGGGCTTGTGTGACGGGAGACGGGTTGTGTCATGTTGGTTTGGGTGTTATTGAAAGGGGTCTAGATCTATGTTATTGATATTATATACTTATTTGTTTGATCTGGTCTCGTGCAACCATTACTTATACTACTTACTTAGATTGTTAGTGACTGTACCCACAAAGGGGGTTGTAGTATTGTAAAATTCTTATCGGAAGGTCCTCCAATTCAAAGTCAGTGTAACTCTACCACAATTGTAAACTGAGTATATTTTCTGGGCTACTTCTTGCCCCAATTCACCGAGGACAGATCAAATGCTTGTATATGCATGCACCTATCTTATTCCTGTAAATACTGGTATGTATAATATGTCTCGTACTCTTGTCTCTATCACCTGATGTAACCCAGAAACGTCGTGTTAGACAATAGAAAGAAGTTGTCATCAATATACGCGTCTTATTAAATATTAACCCTCTTGTTGCACATGAGTGAAAGAGATTGCATTTAATAGGAAGTTTTGATTAGCTTAAAAGATCAAAGTTAAAACTAATTACTTTGTTTCGTCACCAGCACCTGGGAGGACTCTGAGGCATGATTTCCACCACTTCTCTGGAATCAAAACAACACTGGTCCCAGAACAAGCAATCAGCTCTTAGGCTTCCACAATGGTCTTAAAACGAGCCGCCAGACCATAAATTTGCTGTTTTAAGCATGTAGGCCAAATAAGCCAAACCCTTAGGGAATTTTCAAATCCAACCGGTGATCTAGCCGTATTACACATACCGCATCGAATTAAATATATTTTAAAAAGCATAATAACCAGCCAAAGAACCCCGTTCCTCCACACCCACCTACTCTGGCAAAATTCCAAACTGAACATCAATGCCAAAATCAAATATGCAGCTACAATTCTCCTTTCTGGCTTGCTTCTCTATGTGGGCCATCTTAACTCCATATTCGATCAAACATTAAATATCCAGGCTGTCTCCTCTACTGCGAAATCGTGATTCAGACTGGAACTCGTGTCACCTGACAGGATAACCCAATGGATTGGATTAATTTACTACACATGCACATCATTCATTATAACAGAAAGGGGTGGCACATTTTACACTGGACGACAATGCAGCAGCCAACATATTTTTATTCACATTGTCATTTTTTTGTATTAAAATGTTCTTTAAAGAGTAACAACTCCACACATGGCCTAAAGTTCGAGTTTGTCTTAATGACCTGCTGTGGTTGTCTTGGACACTTTTTGATGGTTTTACAAGGGTGACAAGCCGACAATGTCTCTTCCAGGATTCCATACTTAACCTTGAAAAGCTTGGTTATTGGCGATCAGTTCGGTCTAAACACTGACTGCCAATTGTAAACAGCGCAACAGTTTTACCATGAACATACTTTGTCATAAAAGTGTATTTAGAAATACATGTGAGTCCAAGCAAATGTGTGCTGCAGGTGTGTGTCCATGTAAATATGTTGTTCCAATATATATTGTGATGAAGAAGTACAGTTACATTGAATCAGATAACACTGTATACTCTCACTGAAGGCACATTACTTAGTGTCAAATTTCTTAAAGACCTTCTCATCCTGTAAACAGGTGCTTTCCTGATTCCATTCATAACATTCCTCATCATCACGGGTTTCCCGATGTTCTACCTGGAGGCAGCTCTGGGACAGTTCTCAGGGAAAGGAGTGGTCCAAGTGTGGAACCTCTGTCCTCTCCTCAAAGGTGGGAACGTTTCAGTATTTCACAAGCTTCTATGTCAGTTGCTACAGTCATCAAAATATCAGACCCATTATTTACTTAATACAAAAAAAAGAAGATATCACACTAGAAAAATGAACTGTACTGAACATGGGTAGTACAATGTAGTTAATATGGGCCTATACCATGATGTCCAGTCCCAACCTGACATTAGCCCATTTCAACTGTTTTGCATGCAGAATGCTCTTGGGGGTGAAAACACGACACTGAAGGTGCGATGGGAGAGCGGAAAGTCAAGGGTTCAATCCCCGACTTCGTCATACGTGAATCTTGACCTGTCTTTCTTCACAGGTATTGTCAAACATGAATCTTGACCCTGTATTCCTTCACAGGTTTTGTTACAAGTGAATCTTGACACTGTCTTCCTTCACAGGTTTTGTCATACGTGAATCTTGACTCTGTCCTTCCCCAGGTGTTGGTATTGGCTGTATAATCCAGGTTGCCATCTGTATCCCTTACTACAACATCCTGCTGGCCTGGCCCATCTACTACCTGGTGAGATCCTGTACCACCGTCCTGCCCTGGACAACGTGTGGCAACTGGTGGAACACGGACGTTTGTGTAGAGGACATCTCCCTTCTCAGAAACATGTCCACGACCTCCTCTGACATGATGACGACCCTGCCTGCCGTCAATGGCACCGATACCAACACTGTCGTACTGTGGAAGAACACGACTTTGGCCCACACGGCCGTGGAGGAGTTCTTTCAGTCAGTTGCAGTGTGACTTACTTGGCATTTCCCTATTAATTGCGAATAATATATGGCAATGTGACATGACCATACTGTGTGTGTGTATACTGATACTGTCACAACTTTTACACACACTTGTCAATAGTAAGATTTTTCATCTGAACATACGTGCTCTCACGTGCAAAAGAAACGTTCCCAAAATGTAAATTATTATAACTAACGTCATAGTGGTCATATGCCTGCATTATGGTTGGGAGCATACCTCAAACACACATTAACATCATATGTAGAAAGAAACAACACCTGCTGTATGTCTTAAGCGGTAAAAATGACTTTGAGTGCCCGCACGTGCAGAAAAGTACCCGTATGCAATCTGTATACACAACACGAACTGAACTGTTCTCTGCCATCACTTACATCCATATGACCAACTAAACATGTCTCGATTAACATCAGAGCAGCTGTTGGTGTGCTGGAGGTGGGAGCCACGTACTCTCATGTTGCACTAATCATGGGCTTCGCAAAACGAACAGTTGAAAGATTGGTTACACGCTTGAGACAAACTGGCAGGACAGCAGACAAGCCACGGAGCGGAAGACCAATGGTCACCACCGCCCAGGAACACCACCATTTGCGGGTGCTTCATTGTTGGAATGTTCGTTAGTAGAAGCAACAAAATTGGGGTTGAGATGTTTTGACAAATGAAAAGCAGCTTCTAAATTAACAGACCTGATGGTCGGGTATGTGACTGAGCACCTGTGGGACCAACTCTAATGTCGCACCCGAAAGTCTCCGTTGACCAGAAAAGCGTTGATTGAGGTCCTGCAGGGACAATGACCACAGGCACATCTTGTAATCAGACGGCTTGTCCACTTTGTGCGATGTCGTGAGTCGAGGCCATGGCCCCTGTTAAGGTGATCTACCTTCAGTTGTTGGTAATCTGTAATTTCTGGTGAATTTAAAACTTGTTTTGGTCACGATATGGCTGAAATATTGCCGACGTGACTATAAACTTACTCACTCACTCGTGTGTCGAGGCACGCCTTAACGCAGGAGATGGTCACACGCGTTACTAAAGATTTTCCTGCCGTTTGGAACTTTTTATACTTCGACGTGTATGTTGGTATGGGCCGAGCGATCAACCGTCGTTTGTAAACGTAGGCTGTAAAATCAAGCCTGATCTCTATGATAGCCTACCGAATGGTAAAATAGAGATTTTTTTTATTGATCTGTGGCTTTGAACATACTAATTATGTTTGTCACTGTTTTTGAGAATAACACACATGGGGACGTTTCTTTTGTGTATGCATGCAACAATGACATGTTTCTCGAACAACCAACTGAATCTTAATATCATCACTGAATAAAAAGCAATAGAAGACATTTTAATTCTATAAAATTTCTTTTAGGTACAATGTTCTCCGTATTTCAAATGGAATACATGAAATTGGCTCCGTTCAGTGGCACTTGGTGGGATGTCTCTTTGTTTCTTACGTCATTATCTTCCTGTGCCTGTTTCGTGGAGTGAAAGCTACTGGGAAGGTGAGGGTGTTCATCTGGATAGAGGAGGGAAGAAAGGAAACCATGTTCACAAACAACATTATCTGGAATACTTACCTTTGTGAATTGCGCAAAAAAATGACAATGACATGACTCCAGGATGTGATTACTGATTGAATGTAAGAAGAGCTGTTCTGTGTTCCAGATAGTGTACGTGACTGCCTTACTGCCCTACATTCTCCTGACCACGATCCTGATTAGATGCATCATGCTTCCAGGCTCCTCTGATGGCATTGCATATTACCTCAAACCCGATTTCAGCAGACTGCTCGACATCCAGGTACTTTCTTGTTGAGCAGCAAGCGCTCATCTTGTTTTGTCCTTTGCCGTCATGTTCATGACGGGAGTCACAGGTGGGGAAAAATGCGATCATCGTGTAGCGAACATCGGATACTGCCATAACCTGATACTACTTCATAAATACAAACTCATGATACAGCCGGAAACTTACATTACACTCTGATGAAGATTTCCTTCATGGAAGGGTTAGTGTTATTGAGACGTAACGTTTCTCTTGAGACGATTTAAAACAAACCAGGCTTGTGTTGATTAGGTTAACGAGTTACAGGTAAAGATGTTTGGATAAAGATTAGTCACTGAGGATAAGGTGGTTCCACCTTCCGTAGCGACACCAACCTGAAAACGCTACTATCAGCTAATGGACGCGGGCCAACAACACCTAAATGCAACAATCCAGATCCAATGCAGTTGTAAAGAGACGAAATATTGGTGAAACTGGTCGACCACTGACTATCAGGTTAAAAGAGCACAAAACATCAGTTCAAAATTTGGATCAGAAATCTGCCGTATGTGAACACATTATGCACAACCCCAATCACAAGATTGTTTGGGACAACACCAGGACATTAGTTAGGAACGCCAGTGACTTCAAAAAACGGAAGCTCCTAGAAGCCATTGCAATCAAGCGGAACAAGCCCTCAATCAACAGAGACGGAGGTGTTTACTTACCCAATGCATGGAACCACCTTATCCTCAGTGACTAATCTTTATCCAAACATCTTTACCTGTAACTCGTTAACCTAATCAACACAAGCCTGCACACCAATCAGTTGAAGCCTGTACATAAGTTGAAGCCTGTACATCAATCAATCGAAGCCTGTACAACAATCAATACAAACCTGTATATCGTGTTACCCATTGTTATCGGTCTACTGTTATGTGTATATATACTACAACCCTTTAGTTTCATCCTCACCTCACCTGAAGAAGAGACTAGAATCTGCCTCGAAACGTTGTGACCTTGCATAATAAAGAAGTTGAACCATAAAGCACTTTTAGTTAGGGGGTACATCAGTGGAGGGAAATTTGCTATTTAATGGGTACTGAACGATGTGATATCATCGTTATACCTAAAACGCAAGTTTCACTACTTGGCAAAATTGACTTTGTTTTGGGCTTGACCACTGTTTCTGCACATTATGTAGCACGTATGTGTTTTGGTGTATTGCGAATCGATAATTTTAAAAATATGCTTGTAAATTGTTGATGTCATCGGCTATACGCTGAATTCTATTGCATATCGATTTATACATTAACTTAACATTTCAGTTTAGACGTTCTGATGGGATATACAGTCGTGCCCCGTTTATTCGAACCTCAGATATCAGGAAAACTAGCCTTCCGAACGAAAATTTCCTAAAACGAATTCACAACGTTGTAAAATTACTCACCTATCCGGAAATCCGGTTCCCGTTACCGTACGGTCATTTTCACATGCAAAACACTAAATTACGTGCATATTTGTCTCGTATATCCGGATGGCTGAGCACCTGTATGTTTACACACGCGATTACCGAGGGCCTCGCGTGCCGTAACATGAAAGAAGTCTTCAGTCTTTGAAGCTTGAGAAGATTAACTACCTCTGAGTAGCAAGGTGACAGTTGGTTAATTTTGAGGCGCGTCAATTTATGACACATGTTTTGTATGCACTGATCCTTGTTTATGTCTACCGTAATCAATAAAGATAATGTCTGATGCCTACTATGTTCGTTTCTTTTTACGTTTCTTTGTACATATGGCCCGTGATTCAGATATCCGAAAATTCGCTTATCCGGACAATTTCAATAAAAACAAAAGTGTTCCGATAAATGGGCACGACTGTACATGTTGACCAGGTGTGGACAGAGGCTTGTCTTCAGGTGTTTTACAGTCTGGGTCCTGGGTGGGGCATCATAGTGACGACATCCAGCTACAACAAGTTCACTGCACCTACCTACCGGTAAGAGATACTTCAGGTGGTACATCTGTCTACATACGTTTGTGAAATGTATTTGGAGTCCATTAATTAAATAAACTCTCGTGAATAACACTCAACGTTCCTTATGTTTGATACTTTCAGAGACAGCATTATCCTGTGTATTGTATCGGAAGGCACGAGCATATTTGCTGGCTTTGTGACCTTCTCTGTATTGGGAGTGATGGCCGAGAGAGTCGGTGTGTCAGTCACTGAAGTAGTGTCATCAGGTGAGACAATCTGGGATGTATGTATGTAGGGAATCAACATTATTCATCGTGATATCTGTAATACAACACTAGCACAGTGCCAGGTTAAACAACACCAGTAAGCAGTAACTGACGGTATTACAAACAGATGTCTTTGCAAGAAGGTCCATGATTGGGTTTCGTTCCGTGATTCAAGTATGTAGCGAATCGTTGTAGCATTTCCGTTGCAAGACAAGCGGAGTATCAGATTTACAATATCTGCAATAAGTAAAAGCACTGTTTCACGCCGCTCTGTCACATGTGCGATGCACCTGTTATAGGTCAGGGAAGCTACAATATAATTTATTCAAAAAATGACGCATATGTACACCTGGAGCGTAATTAAGCACCCCGTGATATAGTTCATGATACTAGAGCAACTGGTAACCATCGTTAAACAAGAATGAGACTTTCTTGGACGCCGTGCGAGATTGAGAGAACCCCCTCTCCAGAATCTTGCACAGCTGGATCTTACCTGAAGGTTTACCAGTAGCATGAGGAGGAGGGTTCAAGCTAGCATCCAAGCACGATGGGAAGCGGGGAGTGCTTAATTACTTTCCAGGTGTATAGATCACAATATTTACTCATTAAGGTAGAGAGACGCGTATTTGTGGCAAATTAATTAGCTTCTCACAGCGAGAGCCGCGTTTTGGGGGTAATAAAAAGCACCTTATTCAGCGAGAGCTTCTGACTGTACCTACTGTTTCAATCAATTTAGCAGTAGTGATGAAACATTAGCCTTTCTTACGAGAGAGGTTACTTTCTGTGTTAATCAGAAGAGCTATCAATGTGTTTTGATAACAATTGCTTGCAATGTCGGGGGCTTATACAGGCAAATGAACACATGTCTGAGAGAAAGGGGATTATGAGATGTTGTTACAGGAGGTAAGTGTTTGTGGGTCGTCATTGGGAGTGAATACTGAGATACTATGTTTGCACATTGTCTGAATTAATGTTGACAAGGTTACAAAACCTACTTCTAAATTAAATCATTCATTCCTTCGTTGTAATAGTCCATATAATGAATCGTAGACATAAATAGCAATACTGTATTACATTCATGTTTGTGTAGATTTGAAATAAACCAAGTTACTAATTTAGACCTAACTCATTTGCAACTATTGATTTTTAAAGTTGACAATAATACATAATCGAATATGAAGTG
The DNA here is from genome assembly GCF_037392515.1 of Haliotis asinina. Classification (NCBI taxonomy): domain Eukaryota; kingdom Metazoa; phylum Mollusca; class Gastropoda; order Lepetellida; family Haliotidae; genus Haliotis; species Haliotis asinina. The sequence continues at coordinate 56,849,051 of NC_090291.1, read as the reverse complement.
ATAACTCTTGCATCTACTCATAATATACATATATAGTACACATAAACCATACAAAGGTAAATGGAGCATTTTGTTCAAACTGCTTCATGTTGATTTGAAATGTGATTTTTCAATGCAATGTACATAAGCATTGTGTAAGAAACGTTTGTATTTGATCTCTGTAATTATCTTATCCAGTGTAATGATCACGTGTATCAGATCCATCGTCAATAAAAGGAGGATAATATATCAGTTACGGAATTGATGCGTGTAATTATTCCATCAGACTACACTAAATGAGATATGTGAACACCTCTTTCAACCTTGAAATAACAGCCTCTGGCAGAATGCATGTCCAGGTAAAGTTTTGTCCCGTGACAAGTGTAAAACAAACTAGTGTGCTGTTATATCATTGGACAACCTGTTTTGTGGAGTCACGCCCATTGTCAATCTCCTGAACCTCATTTCCTTTCAAAACAAATATCAGTATGCCCATCTTCACAAATATTTAGGGAGATTCAACTGCAAGTGTACACATCACAATAAATCAGTATCGTGTAACTTTTTTTAATTCTATAATACATGTACTTGAATTATGATATTTATTTGTAACAATGTGCAGATTAAATTGAAATGTTCAGCAAGCCATTATGTTTGATGTACAAGTAGTGTGCGCCAAATGTATATGCAAATAAATACTATCTCTACTCAATGGTTGGATTGGGTTATTCGGGGTAGCGCTTTGAGCGCTTTAAAGAAAAATAAACGTGTCAAAGTGCTTGTTAGTCCTACATGTACATTTCAGGCATCCTTACGATTATATATGTTCACGATGCACAAACTTTCTCATGATAGCTGGAGCTGATAAAGCCGAAATCAAGCGTATCGATTGCTCAACGATCTAACCAATGGTCAATCTGTATCCAAGCTGTCTAATGACCGAACGTGATCTTCAGAAATTTAGCCCACGCCCCATCACCTGTCATTTCCTCTGTGACAGGTATCTCATGATACGATTGGTCATAGATAGCAAATCAGCCACAATATTGAACAGTTGAGATACAAAACGTCCTATTCGGGAACTTTGATGACTCCCATCCCATGACCCGTTGTGTTATGTATGTGCAAGGAATAGCAATATATAATATGTATACATGTATGTTCGTGTGATAACGTATATTTTCTGCGTTAAATCTTGATGATTCAAAGTGAATCTGTTCCATGTACGTCACACACTAGCATATTGGTATTTACCTTAAAATATTCAGTATATACTAGCAACATATCAGCGAAAAAGCTTCTTTCACAGAAGATTATTCGGCATGTGCGTAAATTCTTCTTTACTGCCATTGACATAGATGTTTTGAACAAATTAACCTCACACAATGATATGAGAGGGACAATTTGTGTAAGTGTGTCTTACATACAAAGAATACAAACACGTGTTAAGCAAATACACACGCCACCAAAAGCATACATGAGAAAGTGTAATAAAAGTAAGTAAAACGTTACATATATGACATGTTTTCACTCCTGCTTTCTTTCAACATATACCTTTACAACGCAATTAAATATCCTGTAATCTCCGAAACCTGCCAAGGATATCAGGCGTGAATAGCCCTAATTAGTCTCTCAACAGCCAGCTAGGCAATCAGCACGGGGTTCCAGGTGTTGAGCAGTGAAGTGGCTCTCGGGCTCAATGAGTTAAATTAAAAAGTTCAAATGAACTAAGCGATGTTGCATTTACTGGACGCCCGCGCCCTCTACCGGGTGATGAGTATTTCAAGCAAACGCCATAAAGTTACTTTCCTTTGAACGCTCTTCATGAATATCCTACACAAAACTTAAACTGTTTGAGAGGCATTCTAGAAGTTGCTGAGATAAAGATGACAAGGATTTTTATGGATGATCAACTTCTTTATTGCAGGGTAGCGACGTTTCGGTATAGATTCTTATACCGTTTTCAAGCGTGTGGGGAATGGCAGGGGGGGTACAATATATATACAGCAGAGATGAGCATGTGATGACAATACAACAATGACAGGATTAACAATAACTATTTGAGGTAACAATACATTAGAGAAGTGTAGAGGTAAGCTGATTAAGGACTGAAGCCAGCGGGTGAGTTGACAGAAGCCAGAGTGAGATGAGTGGATTAATTGGTGGAAGCCAGGGTGAGTTGAGTGGATAAATTGAGGCTGGGGGCCAGAGTGGGTAATTAATTAGTGTTAATGATGCAGTTGAATGCCGGAGAGACAAAGACGCCTTGATCCCTGTTGATTGTTGGGTTGTGTCTGCGGATTTGTACTGCTTCAGCAAGTTTGCGTTGTTTGAAGTCATGTTTGTTGCTAGCAAGTGTTGTGACAGTGTCCCAGTTGATGTTGTGGACCACTTGTCATCAATATCAGTTCGGTAAATAACGACAGTGTTGCGTGCGACAGTTTTCGATGTTTGTTTACATTTGTTTACATTCCATCAATGTCAAGTGTTCTCTGTTGACAGCTGTTCGCCTTCGCCTCGAAATGTCAAAAATCGATTTCAAATAAGTCGTAAAGGATAATAACTCTTTTATTACATCAGTGGGAAGCTAAAGTGAGAGCATACACCCAACATATCTAACGACAGCCAAATTATAATCGAAATTGTGGCTTTAAATGATGGTGTTACAAAAAGTTAACTCTGCTAACAGGTCCAGGACTGGGTTTTGTTGCTTATCCGGAAGCCCTGTCTCAACTTCCGGTTCCCCAGATGTGGTCGTTTCTGTTTTTCTTGATGTTGCTCACCATTGGGTTAGACTCTCAGGTGAGATCACAAGGGATAGATATTAAAACAATGACGGATCTTTTTAATGATTAAAAATTATCATGTAATACTTGTTTTTTTTAAAGAAATAGAATCGTAGGTATTGTAAAATTATTGTTGCCCCAAGAAGGTATGTAAGACCCAAAACTTTCAAAGTCAAAAAGGCGATCTATGGCCTATTTTTTCAACATGTTTTATTCGAAAAGGAAATGGATTGGGCACAAGTTATGAACCATAGGATCGCTCTCTCCAAGAAGTTGCATATGTCACGCTTACAATATAAAATCATTGACAACAGGGATAACCTATTTTTATATTGTGTTGGCCCTTAGAGTTAAAATGTTTTAGATTTAATTACTAGTTTTACATGTACATCTGTGATACTCTAGTTATTGTACTGTCCTTCGTTGACAGGATTGTGTATTATTGTTAATATTTTAATCTATTGTTAATCTACATAGTGTTTTAGTCACGATATGACTGAAATATTGCCAAAGTGACGTTAAATATTAATTTACTCACTAACTCACTCTCAGGTAAGAGTAAAAGGGTTGCAATTATAACACATGTCCAACATAAAACAATTTCTCTGTTAAGGTCGAATAATTTTACCTGGAATTAGCTTACGAGCATTAGATTCACCACAAAATAAAACCTCAAAAACCTGTAGAAGGGTAGGCTTTCACCAGTCATCACAAGCCTATGGTTACACATTGTGTTTCAGTTTCTGTTCGCAGAGATCGTGTCTACTGCCCTCATTGACCAGTTTCCGAGGACACTTGGAAAACGGAGAGGGTTGGTGACAGCATCTTTGTGTGGCGTTGCATTTCTGTTGGGTGTCATTATATGTACACAGGTAATTCATTCCTACACAACATTGATAATCAGAGAGAAAGCTGATTTTCAGTTTGACACTTCATACAGATGTTGAAAGACACAACTGTAATATTGTCTCAAATAATGAGTGAGTGAGTGAGTTTAGTTTTACGTCGCACTTAGCAATATTCCAGCTACACGGCGACGGTCTGTAAATAATCGAGTCTGGACCAGACAATCCAGTGATCAACGACATGAGCATCGATCTGTGCAATTGGGAATCGATGACATATGTCAACCAAGTCAGCAAGTCTGACCACCCGATCCCGTTAGTCGCCTCTTACGACAAGCATATCCACCTTTTATGGCAAGTATGGGTTGCTGAAGGCCTATTCTACCCCGGGACCTTCACGGGTTCTCAAATAATGAGACGTTGCCTCACCTAAAATGACGTTACAATTTGACCTTAGCAGGAGATATAGAGGTATAATCTACATTCACTGTGTTCACTTCAAATCCAGCAGAGATGACCTTTGCATGGTCTCTCTTCAAGCCCAGCTGTCATCGAGATGACCTTTGTATGGTCTCTCTTCAAGGCCCGCTGTCATCGAGATGACCTTTGTATGATCTCTCTTCAAGTCCAGCTGATATCGAGATGACCTTGGTATTGTCTCACTTCCAGGGTGGTATCTACATCATGCAGCTCCTGGACTGGTATCTGGTATCTCTGTCTCTGTTCCTGTTCTGTACCCTGGAATGTGTGGCTACCGTGTGGTTCTACGGTGAGAACAGTGATAAACTCCCAACGTCTTGTGTACCTTCTATACGCCACATATATATTTGTCGGGTTTTCAGTGGTATTCAAGGCTTGTTTCAGTGTGGTTTTATTGTGTGAATGCATGCACTGTGCTGGTGTCTATGGCGAGTTTCAGTGAGGCATAATTGTGTTGAGTGCATGCACTGTACAGATAGCTGCAGCATGTTTCAATGATACATAATGGTCTGAGTGTTTTTACTGCAAGGTATCCAGCAGCTGAGTGACGACATCCAGCTGATGTCCGGACGCCCGTTACCTGTCCTGGTGAAAGTACTGTGGGGAGTCGTCATGCCTGGAATACTTTTGGTACAGTCTATGTGTTTTTGTTTTTTTTGCATCAAACACGCAGGCTGACGCGATCATTGTTATTATACTTAACATGACATACATTATTACACACGAATATGACTGTCTAGCCACTGAATAACGTTAAATTGAAAAGGAACAAGCAGTTTCGCATCTTCATTGTGGAATGAGCAAGCCCCTGGTGGTATGTTATACACTGTGAGAGCAGTGCTGGCACAAATAGAAACTCGGAATGGTGAATATGGCCATTGTGATTTGGAACTGACTGACTGAAAGGGCAGGATCGTAAACATTTTAATTTTCACTACGTGATAATTGTATGATGATAGTTGGAAATCTGGTCGAGGCTTCAGTATCAATATCAAAGACTGTTATCATACTAGTCTGGAATATAACTATACTCTTCCTCAAAAAGTAGGGGATAATGAAATTTCAATTTGGATAGGAAGTGTAAACATTAATAAACGTTTCAAGAACAAACATCTTATGAACGCACCACCATCTCCCTCTATTGCCATAACTAAACACAACGCATGATTGTCACGTGCACAACGCAGAAGCCCCAAACACGTGCGTGGGGTCCCATTCTTGATTTTGACGTTTTTTCAAGAAGGTCGAGAAATCACTTAGAACATTGAATTTGGCACTCACCTTGCATCACACATTTGTTAGTGTTTGTTTCTAGTCGTTTGTTTTAAAATGAAAATACACATGCAAATTACATGCCATACACAAATGATCATTCAAAAGCGACCATTCCAAATAACTATGGTTATAAGGAAGTGCAACTGTTGATGCACTCTCAAAATATTCAGTAATATCATAATAACATTGACTGACTACGATAAATCTCCTAAATATTTTTAATCGTATATGAAAAAATGAAGATCTACTTTTTTAAAGAGTGTATTTGTGATTTCATTATTTGGCCCCCAGATTGTGTTCTTTATGACTCTGGTCAACTACAAGTCCCCTTCATATGGGAAGTACACCTACCCCGTCTCGGCAGTGGTGATTGGGTGGATTATTGCACTGCTGCCTCTCCTCCCCTTCCCTGTCATGATGATCACCTCATTACACAGACAAGACGGGTCACTGAAGCAGGTCAGCAACTGGGTCAATGTAAACACTTATGCACAAACGCCGAGTACCACGTACAGATGAGAAATTACCGAGACAAAGGCATTGTGAGTCCCGTTTACACCAACTAAATAGAGTGTAGACACCAATGTTACAGTGAATGTGAGTACCGATTCCCTATACAATACAACTGAGTCAGAATCTAAAATATGTGGTCACCATCTATATTATTAATTGACCAAAGAATTGAATTGAAGGTTGTTGATAGCTGCTGAAATTTATGAAATATTGACGAGGCTAGATGAACGGTCGGTCTTTGAATTCTGATGTTAGCAGACAGACGGGTGTAAACCCTGTGTAGCTGTAGACCCTGCCATATCTCAACAACCATCCCTCATACACATATTATACATTTCTAGACTTTTCTAGGTGTTACGTCAGAATCATTTACAAATCTGTTTCTTACAATCCGTCAGGAAGCAAGGCAAACAAGGGCAGGTTACTCCCAAGCCCGCTCTCGACAGGTGAAAAAACATAGACTCAGTTCAAGGTGTGAGTTCAAATCCACACTCATACCTAAAAGTCATTTAATAAGACATTCTAACAACAACAACAACAACAACAACAACAACAACAAAGCCCCACTGATAAAAGCATGTTTGCCATTAAGTGTCCATGTGATTTTGAAGTACAGCGTATTAAAGATTAAAAACAGAATACCATGCTTCACATCTGTCATTATTTCATTCTGAATTATATGAAATGGAGACTCCATCAGTATTTGACAACTGATATTGTATTAAGGAGACGAGTTGATGGTATGGGGTTTTTGTTGTTTTTTGTTTAAGGAAAACGTCCAGAGTGTTTCTGCATTTCCATTTATACAGCGTATATAGTATATTTAGTATCGCGTTTGCTGTTGCAGAGATTGATGTCTCTGGTCCAACCTGACAGGACGTGGTGCCCAGCAAACGCCTCCACCACAACCAAGTACAGAGCTAATCACACCAAGCGGTCATTTGCAGAAACATTCACATATATTTTCAAACCTGCAAAGAGTGTGGAGGTTTGAGCAAACTCAATATAGGAAAGCGTACTTCCAAATGTATTTAACTATACACTAATATGGCTTTGAAAATAGCTCATGTACAATTACTTTGACATACCTTTTTACGGGAAAGAGAATTACCATTTCTATAAAAGGGCTGCAGGCCACGATCACAGCATTCAGTTGGATAAAATCGGAGATATCACATGTGTCAAGGTGATATTAAAATGTATCAAGCTGGAGTTTATGAGTCATCGTGAAGTGATGCCATCTGTCACAAGTCTGGATTTTCTATATCGTGCATATCAGTTACCAGCCGCGTAAGAGCATAGAACACACTTAAATACATGTAACACGTCCCACTCTAACTATGGGAACCTATCTGTCAAAGCGACCCTGTAGTCGATTTCAGGAAAAGGGGCACCCGTGAACGGCCACCCCCTCGTGGTGGGTGCTGGGTAACGCCAAGAGCCGGATCAACCCGGGTCAGCTAGCTCCATAGCAACCCATTGCTGGTCGCAAGGAGCGACCGAAATGGGCCACCTGTTTGCCGTGGGTTGCGTCCCGTGTCGGTGGAGGACAGTAGTCTGGTGGTTGAGGGCAGTAGGAGCCTGAACCGTGTTCCTGTTGCTCAACACACCACTTCGGCCCTTACTTCACCTAGACGGGTGGTAGAATCGGCCGGTCACGCCAAGCCCTGTGTATGGATTTGTATGTCATTACAGAAATTTAATTTGAAAAAGGTTTACTTTTGGACTTGGCACATTTGTTTATATCAATTTTTAACGATGTTTCAATATGATGTTTTGAACTTTGCCTAAAGTCTTATGCCCAGGTGGATGTGTTATTTATAACTCTTCTGCTAGAGTATATCATCCGTGTATCTTTGGTGCTGCAAGCTGGAGACCCACTTGCTTTTAGCATTGTCCTTGTGATACTCCGTGGTGGGTGGGGAGCTCAGATGATGAACCTTAAAACACTAGCCATGGCTTACGAAACCCCTATCACCAAGAAAAAACATCCTTTTCACACAGATCCTGATAATAATTAACTAAGACCGTCCACATTTATTGACTATTGACCACTTTTTATAGTACTTGAGACCGTTGACAAGACACCCTTGAAGTTGAAACCTTTTGCTGTTTTAAAAGGCATACAAGGCATAGCAGGAGATGTTGAAAACTTTAGACGTTTGCGTTCAGGTTCTCTTCTTATTGAATGCAATAAAAGACAACAGGCAACTGACCTCCTTTCAACTAAATCTTTTGACGGCATTCCCGTGTCAGTCTCTGCCCACCGAACACTTAACACCAGCAAAGGCATAGTGAGTGACTGAGACCGCCTTTTTGTTGGTATGCTGGACATTGATATTGCCTGTGAAATGAAGGAACAAGGTGTGCTATATGTAAAACGTTTCACTACCCGGAAACACAATGAGATCCAACAAGCAGACACCTATTTGTTTTCTTTCTCTACTCCGACTGCTGCTAAATCGATAAAGGCTGGTTACTGTCATATCAAAGTGGAAACGTATATTCCAAATTCACCGAGATGTTTCAAGTGCCAAAAGTATGGGCATGGCGTAAATACTTGCACATTGTCTGTTGTATGTGCTCACTTTGGTGAGAAGACACACACAACAGAAGATTGTGACAGTAGTTATAAGAAATGTACTAACTGTTCAGGAGACCATTCTTCTTTTTCAAAGGAATGTCCAATATGGAAGCAGCAGATGGAGATAAACAAACTCAAATTCACCCAAAATATTAGTTTTTCAGAAGCAAAACAACTTGCCCAGAGATCTGAATTAACAGAAACGTATGCTTCAAAAGCTAAGAAATCACCTGAGGCGACGAATACAGCAACCAGATCAACTTCAGGCTGTCAAACAGATTTGACGTGGGTGAACACTGATTCCCGACAGACTTTTGCACCTGCAATATCTACCCAAACTGCTGAGCCACTTCCTGACACGTCTCAAAGTCAGCCAGAGTCAGATCGTGATCAAAATGCATCATCTCAATCGACCACGAAGTCTCAGTTGTATGACGTACAACAAATTACTAAAGGTGAAAGTAAACCTAAGTCTAATTTTTCCAAAAAGCAAAGTGGCAGAGCCCAAAAGGGTTTGAAAATAAGATTAAACTTTACAACAAATATGGATCACTTGAGGACATGGATGTGTCTGAAAATGTCCATTCTAGGGCACACAGCTTGTCGCCCACAAAAAATGTGCAGGGTAGGTCCCCAATAAATCCCCCGTTTACTACAATATCGTACAGTGGAACTGCAGAGGATTAAGGCATAATTATAATGAGTTACAGTTGTTGTTCCATAATTGTACGCCGTCAGCAGTCTGTATGCAGGACACTTTTCTAAAGGAGACAGATCCTTTTGAGCTACGTCATTTCAATGCTTATCATTGTTTCGCGCCTCCGGGTGACAGAGCAACTGGAGGATCTTCAATCCTAGTTAAACAGAGTGTTATCCATAGCCTAATTACACTCACTACTAATCTTCAAGCAGTTGCTGTCCGCCTCGCTTTACATGTTACGCTCACATTATACTCTTTGTATGTCTCACCGTCTGCAGCTCTCCAGAAGACTGACCTTCACACCCTATACGATCAAATCCCCAAACCGTGCATTATTATGGGAGACCTGGATGGCCACAACCCACTCTGGGGTGGTACAACTACTAATACTAAAGGTAAAGTATAGGAAGAGGTTTGTTCAGATAACGATTTATACTTATATAATGTCGGTTCTAACACATATTTAAATATTCACATTTAATATATTCAGCTCTTCATCTATCAATTACAGACCCTGAACTATTGGGTGAATTTGAATTGTCAGTCCATGATGACCTTTGTGGGAGTAACCCTTTTCCAACGGCCTTAACACCTGTAAACCCATCTGATACTACCCCAACTTCGAGATGGAACTTACATCGAACTTTGAGTTCTAAAAGACTTAAACCTGAACTTTCTATAGATGTTCCTGATGCCATGAAGAATTTCTCTGATGAACTCAATAATGTAGCTGATGAGTGTATCCCTAAATCTTCTGCAGTTCCACACATACGAAAACCATGGTTTACCGATAAGTGCAAACAGGCTAGGAAGACACGGAAGGAAGCTGAACGTTATTTCCGTTACCATCCCATAGTCCATAACTTGAATAATTTCAAGATTTTAAACGCTAAGGCACAGCGTACTTTCAAGCACAGTAAGCGCCAATCTTGGCGCAGTTATGTGTCAAAAATAAACTCCCGAACACCGATATCAAAGGTATGGAATATGATCCAGAAAATAAAAAGGTAAGGGCTCTCAAACTAGCATTAAACATCTCCAAGCCAGAGACGAATTATTAACTAGCAAATCTGATATTGCAAATAAACTTGCAGAAACGTTAGCCAAACACCCTTCCTCATCAAATTATGTACCTCAATTCCAAAAATATAAAAACAAACAACAGCAGGAAACGAAAACTATTAATTTTGATTCAGATAATGGGGAAGACTACAATGAAATATTTTCTATTCATGAGCTTCATAACGTACATTATCAGCCCTGAAACACTTACCGGGATCATGTTTAGAGACTCTCTTAAACATTTATGATGATATTTGGACCTCTGGAAACTTTCCTTCTCCATAGCGTGATGCTATCGTTGTCCCTATCCCTAAACCTGGACGTGATCATACCGATCTTTCGTACTATCGACCTATTTCCCTTACTACCTGCGTTTGCAAAACCATGGAGCGCATGATCAATAATCGATTTGTTTAGTACTTGGAAACCAATAACCCAATTACAGATATTGAATGTGGTTTCCGTAAAAACAGAAGCACCGTTGATCACTTAGTACGTTTGGAATCATATCTTAAAAACGCTCTAATTAATAAACAACATGCAGTTTCGATCATTTTTGATCTAGAAAATGCATATGACACAACCTGGAAATATAGTATCTTAAAATATTTACATGACTTTGGATTACGAGGTCAAAAACGATTAGTCAAAAACTAATTGCAAACATTTTTGCCGTAAATATAAACCACATAAGGACCCAGAACTGTTTATAAATGGCACTGCCATCAAAGTTGCCAAGGAGGCAAACTTCTTAGGTCTGTTTTTCGACCCACATTTAACTTTTCTTCCACATAACAAATCCCTAAAAACTAAATGCCTGAAGACGCTTGATTTATTGAAAGTCGTGTCTAATTCAAAGTGGGGACTATGGCTCCGTCGCATATGGTGGAGCCTGCAAAAACAACTTAAAACTAGATTCTGTCCATCATCAAGGTCTAAGACTTTGTCTTGGTTCCTTTCGTACTTCACCTGTTGACAGCCTGTATGTCGAGGCTGATGAACCATCTCTTGAGCAGCGACGCATAAAATTAGCTTTACAGTATGTAACAAAACTGTACTCCAATGAGCCAAACCCTGCATATAACTGTGTTTTCAATCCTCTGTATGAGGATTTATACAATAAGAAATCATCTCTTTTTCCGCCTCTTGGTTTAAGAATAAGACCACTTTATTTTCTGCTTCCAGCATTGAGTTGGACAATATAGCCCCTTCCCGTCTTCTTTCTTCTCCTCATTGGCAATTGATTAGGCCCAAAGTGGACCTAACATTAACTACATTTAAAAAATCAGAAACGAATGAATTACAGTGTAAACAAGAATATAATCAATTAAAACATAAATATAGAAATTATAAATCCTTATTTACAGATGGGTCCAAGGACGGTATCTTCTAGATTACCACACAACAGTTCTATTTTTACAGCTGAAGCTAACGCCATATTAACGTCCTTTAAATATATTCAAAGACACCCTCAACATAAACAGCATATAATCTATTCCGACTCTCTTTCTTGCCTTCAGGCTATTAAAAATATTTCTTGTAAACATCCACTTTTAATTGAAATTATTGAATTGTATAATAAATGGGATATAAATAAAATAAAAAGAAATTGATTTCATTGTTGAATTTTTAGAAATATGTTTCTGTAGATAGATCTATTTTAATGACTGGTAGTTTAGATTTGTAACTATAATGGTTAGTGGCTGTACCCTCAAAGGAGGTTGAAGCATTGTAAAATTATTGTCCTCCTGATAGGGTACGTAAGTCCCAAATCATTTGATGTAAATTTAAGTCTACCAGGGTCTTAATTGTAGTATTCATGTTATTTTAATTTTGGCTAGCATTTCATACACTCTCCAGCAGCTGAAGGGATGATGTAAATCCAACTAGGGTCCATGCAGGTAGCAAAGGTACTTTAAGTCCCCATGGTCCCTAGTATGGGGGATCTACCTTCGGTTGTTTGAGATCTATAGCCTGTTTGTATATTGTTTTGTCCAGATAGTGATATTAATTTTAACTTTCCACCCTAGTCTTAATGACAATTGGCACCCGTGGCGAGCCACCTCCTCGTGGTGGGTGGTGGGTAACGCCAAGAGCTCGCCGACACCCCCGTAGTGGATCCGGGGGTATATTTGGTCCACCAACCCGTTTACCGTGGGTTGTGGCCCCGTGTCGGCGGAGGATAGGATCCTGGTAGTTGAGGGCAATAGGAGCCTGCAATCGTGTTCCTGTTGCTCAATACACCACTTTGGTCCTGACTTCGCCTAGACGGGAGGTTGAATGGGCCCGGTTCAACCAATCGACTGGTCATGCCGAGCCATGATCACTAAATTTCGTTGCTCTGTCATATTTTGGCTTGGTTCTATTTGGATGCAATGTTGAAATGTTTTATTTTGTGTATAGGATAATAAATGACTTTTCAATTTTGTGAAAATTTGCCTAGATGCCAGTACCAGAAGGCGATGGCTCATGGGCCAAACTGGTAGGCCTTACTACTGGTGTATATCATATCTATATCCCTGGTATCTGTCTGATGGACATCCACGGCAATAGGATATCGCCTTTATTAGCACTCGGTGGCGGATGGGGAGTAGAGATGATGAAATTTAATCATACAACCATGGCTTTTCCAACCCCCATCAAAATATCAAAACGTGCACTGGAAGTTGATTCAGAGAATGATGATATGATTCCTAGAGCAAAATCAGTGGAGTATTGGCCCCGATTCTTGGTGATGGAAACACCCGATAAGACACCAATCAGATTAAACCCTTTTGAGGTTGCAAATGGAATTTATGGAATTGCAGGTGATGTAAAAACTATCAAACGTCTGAGGAATGGATCTATTCTCACTCAATGGAACTTGTCGGTATATCAGCGTCAGTATCTCCACACAGATTACTGAACACCAGCAAAGGCATCATAAGAGATCGTGATCGACTCTTTGATGACATGTCAGAGCTAGATATAATTTCAGAAATGCATGATCAAGGGGCTACGTTTGTGAAACGATTTACCAGGCGACAGGGCACTGAAACGTTCAAAACAAATACTTACTTATTTTCTTTTTCATCTCCAACGGCCCCAAAATCAGCTAAAGCAGGTTACTGCAACTTGCATGTTGAAATGTACATACCAAACCCATTGAGATGCTTTAAATGTCAAAAATTTGGTCATGGGTATAATTCGTGTAAGAACAAAATCACGTGCGCACACTGTAGCCAAACTTCCCATGTTACAGAAGATTGTACCAGTGATGTTAAAAAGTGCCAGAATTGTTCTGGAGCACACTCATCATAGAGCAAAGCCTGCCCAGTATGGAAAAAAGAAATGGAAATAAGTAAAATAAAATGTACAAAAAATATTTCTTACACTGAAGCAAAGATCCACTGTAGACCAGACTGGAACATATGCTTCTGTTATCAAAACTCCAACAGTTTCCTCAGTAACAGTTCAGTGTCAAACAGATTTGACATGGATCAGTTCTTGAAATCCTGAGCCCTACTCTTCATCTGAGTCTTTTACGCAGACAGCAGATCCACTCCCAGTTGAACAGATTTCTGATTCTTCAGAACCTACGTCTGTGACACCTCCTCAGAGATCAGGATTACATACTGATTCGTCAGTAACTCCCAATCTAGGAAAGAAAGGAATGGTTCAGCAGGACATAAAATTTACTTTCCTCTCGCAACAAACAGACCGAGAGGATATCCAAAGGGTCAAATGATCCTGTTAAACTTTACAACAAGTTTGGATCACTGGAACGGATGGATGTTTCTGAAAACATCCATCGCAGGACAACTAGTCTATCGCCTAAAAGAAATGGGCGTGTCAGATCTCCAGTCAATCCGCCAAAAGAGATGAATAGTTCACAACCTTTAATTCAGTGGAATTGTAGAGGATTTAAAACAAACTTTAATGATTTACTATTGCTGGCCCAAGACTACAAACCATCAGCTTTCTGTCTACAGGAAATATTTCAAGCCGACAGATACAATAACATTACGTCAGTACAACTCATATCATTGTTTTTCTCCCCTTGCGAAAGGCCACTGGAGGTTCTTCTATCTTAGTGAGAGAGGGAGTGATCCACAGCCCTGTCAAACTGAACAGTAATCTCCAGGCTGTTGCCATACGAATTACATTAAATATGGTGTTTACACTGTGTTCTTTGTACACTCCTCCTTCTTGTGTTCTTCATTAATCTAATCTTCAGTCATTATATGATCAATTACCTAAACCGTGTGTGATCATGGGTGATCTGAATGGCCACAATCCGCTCTGGGGTGGTCTACACACAAACACTAAGGGTCCTAGAAGATTTCATTACTAATAATGACATGTATTTTTAATGATGATTCAAATACATATCTACACCCTGCTACAGGCACATATTCCTCACTTGATTTGTCACCGAAAGATTCAAGACTACTCTCCGAATTCGAATGATCAGTTCATCATGACCTTTGTGGAAAATACCACTTTCCAACTTTACTTTCATTCATTCACCCAGCCGATATTCCACCTTCGACAAGATATAATTTTACAAAGGCAAATTGGTCTTCATTTGAGACATTATGTCTACGTAAAATTACAATAGAATTAATTTCGAATACGTCTGATCCAATTGAAATCTTTTCAGAAGCACTACTGGCAATTGCAAATGAAACTATTCCTAAATCCTCTACAAATCCACATATACGTAAGCCATGGTATACTGACGACTGTAAACTAGCTACAAAAGCTAGGAGGAAGGCAGAAAAATATTTCCGTAATCACCATACACTACACAATTTAAACAAATATCAAATGCTAAAGCCCGACACATCTTCAAACAATCGAAACGCCTGTCTTGGCAGACGTATGTATCTAAACTTAGTTCTAGAACTCCAATGTCTAAAGTTTGGAATATGATACAAAAAATTAAAGGAAACGGTTCCGGATCCCGTGTTCACCATCAGAAGGACGGTAACACATTACTAACAGATACAGCAGATATCGCAAACAAACTTGGAGAATCGTTAGCTAAACACTCTTCCTCGTCAAACTACACACCAAAAGTTCCAAAATTTAAAGACCAGGAAGAAAAAAAGAGACTTAATTTCTCTTCTGATAACGGTGAGGACTATAATGAACTTTTCTCATTACATGAATAATTGCGCACTGCTTTAGGGCAAGCACATGATACAGCAACAGGGGGTGATAAATAGGGGATACTAAACGACCTTCCGTGTAATACCATTTTCATTAAATGAGCGAAAGTTTGATACTAAATCTTTAACGAGTTTATTTAAAATGATATTTCATGGAAGCGAGTTTAGTATTCTGTTTCTTATAACCATTTTGACGTCATACGTCAAGCGGTATTACACTAGTGTAATATTGAAGTGAAAATATTACACTGCAGTATCTTCAACGGGCGAGTAATAATATTCATTATCAGTCATTGAAACATTTACCTGACACTTGTCTTGAAGTGCTATTATGTATCTTTGACCATATATGGATGACAGGGACCTTTCCTTCTTCGTGGCGGAATGCTGTCGTCATTCCTGTACCTAAACCTGGCCGGGATCATACAGACCCTTCTAGTTATAGGCCAATATCTCTTACCAGCTGTTTATGTAAGACCATGGAGAGAATGGTCAATAACCGACTGATATGGTACCTTGAAACAAATAATCTTATAACAAATATTCAGTGTGGTTTCAGAAAAAATAGAAGCACTACAGACCATTTGGTTAGATTGGAAACGTTTGTTAAGGATGCTATCATCAAAAAACAACATGCCGTATCCATATTTTTCGATTTAGAAAAAGCTTATGATACGACCTGGAAGTATGGCATTTTAAAAAATCTTCATGGAATGGGTTTGAGAGGCCGTTTGTGTCAATTTATATATGGGTTTTTAGCAGATAGGCAATTTCAGGTACGTGCGGGCTCCACCATGTCTGACATGTTCGATCAAGACCAAGGTGTACCACAAGGTAGTATATTATCGGTAACGTTATTCAGAAATACAAATAAACAGCTTATCTAAAGTTTTAAATGAATCCATTGATGGATCATTACTTGTAGATGATTTTAATGTGTCATGTCGAGGTAGAAATATGCACACGACTGAGAGACAATTACAGATGTGTCTAAATAAAATTCATGATTGGTGAGAACAAAATGGTTTTAAATTTTCAAAAACTAAAACCAATTGCATCCAATTCTGTCGGAAATATAAGCCACACAGAGACCCAGAATTGCATCTTGCAGGTACTCCAATTAAAATTGTAAAGCAAGCTAGATTTCTGGGATTGATATTTGATCAACATCTTACTTTCTTACCTCATATTAAATCTCTGAGGGCTAAATGTCTTAAACTATTAGATTCTGTTCATCACCAAGGGCTTAGATTGTGTCTTGGATCTTTCCGAACTTCTCCTGTTGAAAGTCTTTATGTAGAAGCTGATGAGCCATCTCTAAGACATCGCCGTATAAAACTATCCTTGCAATATATCACAAAACTATACTCTACCAAGTCTAACCCTGCATATAACTGTGTATTTAATCCTCTTTATGAGGATTTGTAAAATAAAAAGTCTTCTCTAGTTCCGCCTCTTGGAATACGAACTAAATCATTGATTGCTGCACCGGCATTGATCTGGATGGTACATCTCCTTCTCGACTTCTTTCTTCTCCTCCTTGGCAATTGGTGAGACCACAAGTTGACCTAACATTGACCACATTTAAGAAATCTGAAACTAATGACCTTCAATATAAACAAGAATTTAATCAGTTACAAAATAAATATGACGCATACAAATTCTTATATACAGATGGATCCAAGGATGGTGATGCAGTGGCTTGTGCCACTGTTATTGGATCTAGAATAATATCTTCCCGATTACCCGACAATAGCTCTATTTTCACGGCAGAAGCTAATGCCATACTCACGGCTCTTAAATATATTAATAAGCAACCTAAATATAACCATTACACAATATTTTCGGATTCTCTTTCTTGTCTTCAGGCGATTAAAAAATTGTCTCCTCAACATCCACTTGTAATTGAAATCTTTTGTTGGTTACCCAGCCATGTCGGAATCCCTGGTATCACAATGGCCGATTTCGCTGCTAAGGCAGCACTCAAAAAATCTGTGACACCACTTCTTATCCCATACTCAGATAATAAAGCTACAATAAGATCTCATATCAGGGATCTGATGCAGAAGAAGTGGGACACTCAAGTAGGTATTAATAAATTACATGCCATAAAACCGTATATTGGTTACACCTGCTTGGGTTGTCAGTCCAGGTTTGAGGAGGTCATTATGAGCCGATGTCGCATTGGCCATACTAGATACACTCATGAATATTTACTTACACGTGAGGACCCTCCGTTTTGTATCCCTTGTGATGAAAGAATCACAGTCAAGCATGTCTTGCTTGACTGTATTGATTTTGCCATCACAAAATATTTTAAAGTCAAAACAATGAAGGATCTTTTTAATGTTAATTATCATTTAATCATTGACTTTTTATTACATAAATTTTGAATAATATGTTTTGTAAATAGAATTAAAAATTCGTATTTTGAACGTGGTAGTGTGAATGAGCAACTGCGATTTTTAGTGGCTGTGCCCTCAAATGGGGTTAAAGTAGCGTAATAGTATTGTGCCCCTGAGAGGGTACGTAAGCCCCAAAACCTTCAAAGTCAAATTTAAACTTACCAATTTTTTAAACGCAGTATTTTTGTCATTTTAATTTGGCTACATTTCCCTACAATCGCCAGCGCTGAGGGGATGGTGTAAATCCAGCTAGGGTCCATGCAGGTAGCAAAAGTAATGTAAGTCCCCTTGGTCCCTAGTTTGGTGATCTACCCTCAGCCGTTGGTGATCTTTAGCCTATTTTTATATTATGTCTTGTCCAAATTGTGCTGCTAGTTTTAACTTTATGTGCTAGTTTTAAATTCCAATTGTGATACTCTAGTTGTTTTACCGTACTTCGAAGAAGGATTCTATACTATGGACATATTCTTTATAATCATGTTTGCTCTCGTCACGATATGGCTGAAATATTGCCGATGTGACGTTAAATTGTAACTCACTGACTTAATGACAATTGTGATATCCTAGTTCTTTTACTGTCCTTCGTTGACAGGTTTTATAATGTACATATGGTCGTTTTCATTGTTGAATGTTCTCGTCGCGATATGGCTGAGATATTGCCGATGTGACGTTCAATATTAACTGGTTCTCAGTAAAGAGTGCAGAGAAAAATCCCTACATTTTGGCCCATCCAGGATTCCAACGCGCACACCCTCAGTAAGACGAACATGCATATGTAAAACGGGCAGAAAGGGTAAGTCATTTTGAAGGGGATGTTATTTCAAAGAACGTATTATGCATCATGCATCAAACATCATGCCGAAGACCCGGGTTCGAATTCACACAGGGACACAATGTGAAAAAGGTGTTGGACTGAAAAGGTGTTGGACTGAAAAGGTGTTGGACAGTAGCGGTACGTTCATTGCACAATTAACATTTCATGTTAATATTTTCTCTAAGAATCACGTTTTGGTGATTGTGAAAGGGAAGTGTCTGGTCCTGAGAGGCAAAAAGGAAGCCTTCAGTTTCTCATTTGAGTCCAGCCGACTTCATCCAGGCGAATGAGTCTGTTGGATTGCTATTCTATTCCGTGATTACACGATGCCATTTAGAAAGTGGTCAAATGCAACATATGTCATATTTGGGATTTCACTTTCTCAGTAAAGTACAAATTCTAATACTTTTAGTGGGGGTTGAGCCCCATCCGGGATTCGAACCCGCACCCTCAGTGTCAGGCACCTAATCGCCAGCACACAAAGTCAGTCTTAAAATAGCTGTGGATTTTTTTTGCTTTCATGCATCACTTGACATGCATCACCAGGGGATCTTCCGATAAATACATATGTCAAAAGTACACAATACATTTCGGTCATGAAGAGCCTCCACATTAATCAAACCCCGACCTCCAGCATTAACTGGCATATATAAACGATCAGGAGAGGACATAAGGTGATGGACATAAGGTGGTGTACTTAAGGTGGTGGACATAACGTGGTGGAATTAGGTGGTGGTCTTAAAGTGGTGGACATAATGTGGTGGACATAAGCTGGTGGACTTAAGGTGGTGGACAGAATGTGGTGTACTTAAGGTGGTGGACATAAGGTGGTGTACTTAACGTGGTGGACATAATGTGGTGTACTTAAGGTGGTGGACATAAGGTGGTGGACTTTGTTATAGGACATTGTCCTTCTGATCTGATATCACCTACTCCAAAGGAATAGGACAGTACTGGCACGGGAAAGTATTGGTGGCTTGGACCTTGTTTGGAGCATTTAGCTCTGAGCTCCAGATTTTCTTTAAACGAGATTTATACTCGGCCCGAAGTTTGTCTTGAAACTGGACATTCTGGATCTTGTCTGGAATTTGCCCTCCAAGATAGGTGTAGGCCTGATCTTCCACAAAATGCTCCTCCCGCTTCTATTTTAACCGATTTACCATTAGTTACCTTGACACGTTCTGAAGGGTATTACATTTGTCGAGTCCAAATATCATCAGAAATACACTCGACCAGGAGAACCTGCTCCTTCAAACTGGTATCTCCTTTGGCAAGGTGCCATTCATGTACAAGAGATGATTAAGTTGTTTTGAGGATTTGTTCTGAGGGGGTCCGGGGTGGTATCCCTCCTCTTTATTGAGCAAAAAACTCAAAGTATTTCAACACACACAAAAATGCAAAGGATTGTTATATGCTTTACACATTAACATGGAAACGCAGCTGAGAGGGTTCGGGTGATCAGGGTTCTTGCCCCCTATACACGTAGTCCAGACAACGAATGGGACTTCTCCCAGGAAACGCTGTCAAGTCGAAGCCATCCAGAACATTTCAGAGAATATGAAGTGCACCCAACATTGCAGCCTTCTGTGTTGCCATGTGTCAGAAGAGCTATGTGACCACGCCTTTCCAGTACTTATGTGTCAACCACAACCAGAATCAATGCGACCTGACAGGGATAACATTGAACATTCTTGAATAGCGGTGCACCAGTCATGTATATTTCCGTGCCACTGTGGATGTTTTCGAGCCGCCCTACATCCGCAGCTAAAGGTTTGAAATATGGACAAAAAGGGCAAATTACAAATCATGAATTAAAGCCGAACAGTTCAGGAAAATCGCCGTCCAGTTGTTGTACATGGAGGTTTGACATGGTGGCAGAGTCAACGCATCTGTGATTGTAATAGCACTGGTGGGTCCACGTGAAACTGGACTGTAATTGTTTACCAAAATCTTTTTCAGAGCGGCTCATACAAGAAACGTATAAACAGCTAACTTGGAAACTCTAGTATCAACGAATCGAGTTCGCGAATCTGGTATGTCAACAAATTGTCAACAAAGCGATTGTTATAAACAGAGCTGCCAGGAGCTGCCAGTGACAAGCAGACGGAACAGGCATACGCTCCAAAACGTTGTGTTATTCGCGACAAAAAAGATGACATCCATAAATCTTTCTTTTCCTGTGCATTTCACTTATAAATGCCCTTCGAATATAGAATGAAAGGTAGTTTAATGTATAAATAAATAATCCTCAAACAGACATTTGTCGTGTGACTTCAGTGAGGATTGCGCTATGCTATGTCAAACTAAATGCATGACCGGTGCGTATCAGGATTCGAACAAGGACTAAAGTCGTGAAGAATAATATCCACAAACCATGCATATGTGCACTTCCCATCATTGATTACCATCACTGTCATGATTATTATGTGTTCGTCCTTTGTCACCGCTGACTGTAAAAAAATGAACCAAGCAATAGTTTCATCTTGCCTTAAGTGTGTGTGTATTGAGTGCAGACATACACTTAGTGTTCACTGATGCGTTTCGAGCAGCATGCATACGCATTTAAATAGATTCTGTACATGTCAGAGTAAATATGGTTATCCCCCCCCCCCCCCCCCCCCCCCACACACACACACACACCCCAAACCCTACCCATGTTACTTATTGCAACTGAAAATAAGGACCACATGGTCTTATAGGACTCTTACAAATCAAAGGTCCACGTCGGCGTACATAATACAACCACCAGGGGAGTGTTGCTCATACAGTGGGGATCCCTTTGAGGTATTTACGTCATCCTTTCACGCTTAGCGACCGAGACTGTTTGTACTATTTTTTATCAATTCCTAGATTGTTTTGATTGCCTTCATTGAAGACAGTGCTACTATCCCAAGGTTTAGACAGGTTTGGGGAGTATCCTTTTAAAAATCTGGTTTACCTGACAAATGCATGTGCTTGATACAAACACTGAGACTATGTATAGATTATCCCAGATACAAACAAGAAAATTATCTATTTTTTTAAACATTATTTATGTACACTATTTCAATGTCTGTAGACTACATGATGGCCGACAGTATGATGTTAAAGTATAATAAGAACCCAGTTGCATCATAACTTTATAACAATAACCAGCAGACAGTAACTGAGACCCATCATATCCTATTGTCATGTGTTTACTAAAATATGCTTACATGGTCGATTGTTATAGAAACTTTCACACTCTTTTCGTGTAAGTGACGTGACACATTTGTGTAATAATCTCTACATAATACTTATCTAACCACTGATACACGTCCGTTAGGAGACACTGAGTGCATTCAGTTATCTTTGAATCAACGTAGTCCGTTATCAATAGGGAAGGCCAGCGTTTTACAAAGGAAACAGTAAACACAGTAAATTTGTTTTCGTTTTTGGTAAACTGTCGCTAATATCTCTAAATGTGTATGTAACTGTGTGGTCAATCTGACTTCAAGAATCTTCATTTATCGAGGAATTACTTTTTAGCCGAAATATTTGGGATAGCAGTATAAAAGTTGAAAAGAACTTGGATCTTTTAGGGAATCATATCACAATTTGATGTTTTCCCTTGTCTTGACATGCCAGGTCCACGTTCCTATGCGTTCCAATGCTAATAATAGAACACCTTGAATACAATGGCATCCGGGCAGGAAAATGTAATTGTTGGTTATTAGTGACATTTGAAGTATTGTTTGGCATTTTGGAAATCTGATTATTGCATTGATACAAAGAAAGTAGATTCAGTTACACGTTACAATAATAAAAGACCTTACCCCTCCATTCCCCAACCCCCCTCTACAACACACATTCCCTAAAACGAAAAAAATGTATAAATACCTTAATAATTAAAGAAATCAAAATGTAAAAAATCAGGCTTACATTGGCAACCTGTGAATAAGCTGTTGCTTTATATGTACCTGTCTATTTAAAATTGATTTGCTGCAGTCAATAGTAACTAAAGGAATGATGTAAATCCCAGCCCCTTTCAAGTCGGTGCCATCTTCCATTCAAGGGACACTGTAATTGTGTTAAGAATTATAATGACTCGGATTCTAATGGAAGTTTAGAAAAATACAATTCGTGATGATGTACTGAGACGTATCAGCACAAGCGTTTCTGTTGTCATGGATGATGCACCCCTAAAGTGGCTACATTAGCCGGCGTCGTGAAGCTCCGAATACTACACAGACTAAAATGAATAAAAGAAAAAAATATGCTTCGCGCATATATGAATTATTTCTTGTATGAACGGGTGCATATCTTCCTCCTCAATACTCGGCCCATAAACTGACTCAGGTGCATTCTGCTGCTCATTCATAACGACGAAACTTCTTTTAATAACACAATGGGGATACGTTCTGTCTCGACTTAAACATGTCATACTGCAGTTTTGTGACAATCACATGTTCATGTACGTTCATAGGTGTACTGTATCGCCGGGCATAATGTCTCAACGAGCACAGGGAGGGAGGGAAAAGACTACATAGCAGGTAGGTTTGCGATTAATTTCAACATTCTTCCATGGTCAAGAGCCCAAATGATGTTTTAAAGTTAGTTTACAGTAAATGAGACAAATTGTGTATGTTACTATGAGTCTTAGTTTGCATACTCGTGTATTCTACAACCGAAGTAAATACATGTACAGTAAGTCCATGTTTCATTCCAAGCCTTACTCACACATGGTAGTCATTTGTTGTGTGGACTTGTCAGCAACAAACATGTTGAACAAACAATCACCTTGAGTACAAACACAGAGTTATGGAGTCATACCGTCATAAAGAGAGTGACCTTTACAAATGAATATAAATTTCAGTGGTACAAAATAGTGTGGCACTAAATGTAGAGGTACAAAATACAGTGGTACAAAATAATGTGGTAAACATTTGGCATGCACATATGGTTTGAGTATTCCTAACGTACCGCTAAACACGGAGTATTAGAGTAGAATCTATTTGATCCCTTTGCATCTCCAGATACTTCTCCTTGGTTGCTTCTGAAACCAGGTCTTTGTTATAGTCTGAATTCAATCATTAACAAACGAATCAGTCCAAATGATGTAAAGGGAACTGACCTTGTTTCCAATTGCTAGGGAAATTATATTTCAGATTTATATATTTGATATGTATTCAGACTTTGACCTTCCCTCAGTATATGTTATTGAACCTACAGCTATTCGTCAAGCCCAGGGGGAGGCTGTTACATTTACTGACTCCAGGACACAAATCTTGAATCAAGAAGTGATATTGTTTATGTATTATTAAAGCTGGATAAAGGTCTGAAATCAAAACATATTACCTCTGACATAGTGTGGATTCTGGGTCCTGGAAATGAGATAGCAGACTAACTTGTGGAACATGACTTCCAAACTCCAGAAGTAACTATATCGGACTTCAGATCCCAAGCAAGCGATTTTGACAGCATATTGGTGAAAACCTTAAGATCAAGCAGACAACTGTTGTACGGTGCTGGCACTGTTGCCCGAAACACAAGCGCGTAGCAAGCTATTTCTTTCGTCAAAGCCCTATAAAATTCAAAGCTGTATATTTAGATAGTATTGAGGGTTTGTCCAACCATGTGAGCTAAAATGATGTGTAAGTACCGGCCTTTTTTAATAATGGTAGCTTCAGCAACCCATACTTGCCATAAAAGACGACTATGCTTGTCGTAAGAGGCAACTAGAGGGATCGGGTGGTCATCGGTTTCCAATTGCGCACATCTATGCTCATGTTGTTGATAACTGGATTGTCTGGTCCAGACTCGATTATTTACAGACCGCCGCCATATAGCTGGAATATTGCTGAGTGTGGCGTAAAACTAAACTCACTCACTATAATGGTAGCACCTTACACCTGCCTGGACACCGTGGACTGCTTACTGCAGTATCACTGATACAGAGGTCCGACCCGTGTGAATTGTCATGCAAATACGTCCGACATAGTGAAACATCATTGAACTGAATGCTCAGGCCAGAATAATTTTCTCCAGTTACACTTTTGGACTGAACAAATTTTGTTTCAATTCAGCAGGCAAAATGTTAGACTTCGTGTCTACATGGGTAAAATGTCATACATTACACAAGTTAATATAGACATGACCGGGAACAAAAGAACGGTGAACCCTCCCTCCCTCCCAGTGGAGGGAAGAGACATCCAAAGAAGAGGAAATATCGGTGCTTGACTCTTGAGGACAAACTTCAATCGAACCGCATCCCCTTCGTCCGTGGACGAAGTGGCTGTTTATTTGCACTTGAATTAAATGTATGCAGTGTGATTGAAACAGATTATGAAATACTGTTGCTTATATGGACTGTATCATTGTGTATGATAAAGGTAAAACAAGGGATAAAAATAATTCTTTGAACTGTAATGAAGCTTATGTATGTAAATATTTATGTATTTATGTATTATGTATGTAGGAAAGGTGATTAAAGTAAATGCATGTAATGTATGTAAATCGCTCAATGTGTGTATGATATGTTTGAAAAGTGTTAGTAGTATAGGGAATGATAGTTTTAAAACACTTTCAAGAAATGTCTCTACAAAGCCTTATTTAGTAAATAAGGCTTTGGTTGGGCCATTAGCTCTTGCTACTATTACCCCTACTACAAAATTACTGTGCCTTGGTAGGAGGTAACACTGTGCCGTACGGTACGATCAATAATTCTTCTCTTACAAATCCCCTACCCGGCCCATCCCTCAAGTAGTATAAGTTGGGTTCGTCGGCTTTCATATCCACTTTATCTATGTTGTAAGTTTTGACTGACCATATAGGATCGGTGGCTCGCTTACGGCTATCGCCCCTATGTTATGTTTATATCGATGAAACAGTTTAACGTGAACCGCCTATGATCTCTTTGGTGTTCGTAATAAAGGCTTGTTGGGCTTTTTGTATCCCCTGTTCTATGTACTTTTTTTTCTCATCCTCGCTGATAGCAGACTTACGAGACTTGGACCGAATATCTTGTTTCATTCCGTTATATTTTGTGAGTTCAGATAGGATTGAACGAAACTCCTCTTCTGAGATCTTACTGTCAGAGAGTGCCGTGGAAATTCGCTCACTCACTGTGTTCAGCTTTGCTTCGGCCAGAACCCTGATCTCGTCGTGTTTCAATGCCTTACGATTAAGTCTACGTGATACTAACTTAAGCGCCACCCCTACCAACCCTGTCACCCCAGCCGTTATTTCAATACCTAGCACTATAGGTGCAGCCACGATGGTGGTTAACAACCCAACGCCTGCCGCCCCTAGTCCCATGCTGGTTGTCATAAGGGCAGTGTCAGCCCCGTCCACGATATTGAAAGCTCTATTGTACTTTTTACATAGTGCTTTCCGCGTGTCACGGTCTTGTTCTAGTTGACGTTTCACATCACATAACTGCCTCAAGCGGAACCCATCTACGGTTTCCAACGTCTTCGCTACTTCCTCTACGACTGGGTACAGACCCATCCTATAATATATATTTTGAAAGATATTTTAATTGGGTTTCAGTTAATTGTCTATTAATATATTTTAAGCCTACAAGATCTAGACCATCAATCAGGGTAATAGGTGAGAGGCTAATAGACTTTTCTGTTGTAATAAAAACCCCACTGAGGCTTATTAAGCGGTTTATAGGGGCCCCGTGGGTATCCTGTTGTATAACAATACGACAATATTGGCTTGTGTGTTCATCAAACCAGTGTATTGACACCCCGGGTAAAATTTGGTGTACTTTTGAGGTGTTTTCATTACCTAAATAGAAAAAGAAGACTTCTATGATGAGTGTGAAAGGGGAGGATATATCAAGATATACGTTATAATGATTATTGCGAAATGGTAATTTATTTTTTACTATAGTCCTTAACCTATTTTTTCCGGGACCAGTAGTTATCATGATTAATGCCCTCTCCGGAATGAAATCCCCGACCCAACTACCGTTGTTCTTAATCTTAGAGATCACCCCATTTTCGCCTATTGTGATATAAGGTGAGGCTGGTGTTAAGTTGATCAACCATTTGGGCTCTTTAAAATCTGATAACGACACCCGTTTGTACACGTTGTCTTTGAAGTGCAGGATGTATAATTCATCTTCCTCACCAGGCTGATCGAATCCCTCCGTGTCTCCTAGGTCGTTAAGCGTAGTGTTGGGATGATGACTGGTCATTATTATACTATTACGATATAATTTCCAACTGGTTTTCTGATAATAATTCAGGGGTTAACTTCATACCCATGAAGTGTATGTTGTCAGGCAGGAAGATATTGATTAGTGATATCTTGTTTTCCACGATCACGTTGACCCCCTGCAGACTGGTCTTGGAGTCGACACCCACCCGCACGTAAACGTTGCAAACTTGAAACTGGTGTCGTTTCACCCACCCGAGTTTGATCCCCTTCACGATCTCGACATCATTCCCCGATGGTTCCCCTAGGTAGACTTTGATGAACAATGTTGAGTTTGCCGGTAGATCCTCTAGTATCTTGACCACGCCTTCGAATTCAGACACCAACTGCAATTTCACGTTTTGCATGGCCGGTTTACTCGATAGCATGTGGGCTGCTATAGTGTTGACTGGGCTGACGACTATACTACGTCTCTGAGTTGGGACGTAAGCCACGAGCAGGGTTCCATTGTTCACGACTTTGTTTAGGTGGTTGTCTTTGTTATCCGTGAACACGTAAGGGGAGACGAGTTTAATATTGAGAAACCATTTGTTATCGGGTAACAACACCCACTTGTCATCTTCGGTGAAGACGAGCATATATGGTTTGTTTTTGACGACGGTAGTGCTCTCAACATCGTCTAAGTCGAACAGTTTACCACCGAACGATGGGTATATTACCCAATTATTATCACCGGTGTTGACAAGGGTGTACTTAGTGTTGACTATTGCTCTTGTGGTATCTATCATATCACTTAGGGCTCCACCGGAGGGGATTTCAACGCGTTTGTAAATGTTGTTTTTCAGTTGCAAGGCGTACGATTTACCATCTACTCCGGGAGCGTCGAAACCGCGTGTGTCTCCGAGGTCGGAGAGCCCGATATTGACGCATTTTTTCACTCCGGGCCCTTGTGCGCTGGTCATTTTACGTGAAGCGTTAAGCTGAGGTATCCTATATTTACAGGATTATGATTTATATCTAACACCGATATTGTCAGCTCAGGTATGTTGCCCTGGGTTAATCTCTTATACTGCCGTGGTGAAAACGACTCGGTTCTACCGTCGTTGAATTTCTCAGTTTTCACCGGCACTGCTCTCAGTATAGTGGAAGGGTGACCTCCTTGAATGTTGTACGTTGTGCTCACCTGATCGAGATGAATGTACAGCTCTCGGTACGGTACTAGGTCGGGTAACTTCGTGCCTGTGACGGTTGTTGTTGGTTTTATCTCGTCAGGAGACATACCGAGTATCCTCGCTAATGGTCGGCCGAGCCTCAAGGAGGTTCTTCCGTTGTTGATTAACACCACTGTGCCGTTTGAGTCGTTCATCTTGAGTTCGGCTCCCAGGGGTTTGAAGACCTCGTCGTTTAGAGAGCACACGCTGTAGTAGCCGTCAGTTATCTGGCTGCGAGTTCCACTGACGAACAGTTTATTGTTGCTTATATTAATGTTAGTCCATTGCGGTAGGTAGGTGATATCGCAGAGTGCGACTTCGAGTTGACCTGACGTGTTATCGATCGCGTGCGTCAGCTGAACGGCCTCACCGCTCGTTATTCCTGGAAGTGTTATGTACATATTATAATATATGAATTATATATTATAATATGGATTTAGCACACTTGAAAATCGTGGTGAATGCAGATGGTACGGGGTTTAAAACAACCTTTATTGATATCTTTGAAAAGTATGTCGTGTCCGTTAATAACGCGCAGGCGGTGGTAAACTGGAATCAAAACCCAATGCAGTTTTGGCAGAACCAACTCAACTTTGCTGTGTGGTGTGCGACGACAGGGTCGGGTGTGACACCAGACTACGGTATAGACGAACTGAGTAAGGCGGTTGTTTTGTTTCATATTTATTATCAAACGAGACGAATATTGAAGGAAATAAGTGCTCCTCTCCCCCAAGATAAAGCGTGGAGTATGACGAATAACCCCTATGATAGACGCGCTTATGAACGTATTTGTGGGGAGTTTGAGATTCCAACGAATAAAGACTTTCGCCTTCCTGGTGTGAACCATGGTCTCGGTATAGTTCTCGTGTACTTCTACAGGTCCGGAACATATCAGGCCGGTTCTAAAGATGGTTCATACAACCCAAACCGTCATACATTTACAGGCCCCACAACGAATGAAAAGATCCATGTCAGCTGTATAAAGCAAACCAATCCTGATGCAGCCACAGCCTGGACTAAAATGATCTCAAAAACATCGAAAGAATTCACTCGTGCTGGTACAATACGCTTGAACGACTCTATTCGAACGTACGTGTGGGCGCTGTTGGGTGCGCAGTCGATGACGCGTTCCAACATTCTCGGTAAGGGAACTGCTTACGACGCTCAGACACAATTCGTTTCCAACGTTGAGGATGCTATCAATTCTCCAGTTGATCTCCCGAGGGCCATCGACCGTTACCAAAACGTGTTAGAATACGCCAGATCGAAAGTCAATTACGTGTTCGGCGTGGGGTTGTACATGGCTCCGAGTGATATGCAACTGAGAATAAAAAAAGTGGTGGGTTATAACAACAAAATAGTCATAGCCACGGCGGACCAAAAGTTGGGTATCAACCCCGATATTAACACCCCCTATATCCCACACATCCCACCACGTGAAAAGGGTATAGTGGCGCCACCCCCGGAGCCTAAAGTTCATGTGTCCCCCACACACCCTCATGTGCATGTGGGGGTACAGCAGCATATTGATAATAAAACAGCCCTAGTGGTTGGTGGGGTAGCTCTGGGACTTATTTGGTTAAAGATTTCTTAGCCGCTACGTACACCAGACCCGCCACGGCGACGATGGCTGCCCACAGGTTTTGACTGAGCCACATGGCAGTTTTAGACAGAGCGCTCAACAACCACGAGACGATGCTACCCAGGATGCCGGGAAGGGCTTCGGCGGCTTTACCAGCCAGTTTAGCTAGGCCTTCCCCGAGTTTTTTAATCCAGTCTTTAACACCACCGCCAGGGGGTGTGGGGGTAACTCCCCCACCGGCAGGCCCCACAGGGGTACCTCCTGTTAGTGACACCACCAGGGTTGATATAATGAAACCCAATGCAGTCAGAATGCTGGCGATGGTGATCCCTTGCTCCCGGAACAATATCCTAATCCTGTCTGCTAACGTGGTGTCTCGGTGGAGGACTTGATTGATGGTTTCCCGTATACGGCTGACCTGGGATCTAAGCTTTTCTTTGTAGCCGGACGCTGTCTCCAACCAGGTCTGCCTTTCATCTTCCAAATTACGTATTCGTTCCTCGATGGTGGTTTTCATAGACTCGTCCTCAGTTTCACCGAGTTTTTTCTTTTCATAGGCGATGTGGTCGTCTATCTCACTTATTTTGGCTGTGCTTTTCCAGAGCTGACCACGAATGGTTTGCATCAACAGGTCCAACCCCCTCAGTTCCCGAACGGTAAATTCGAGCCCCGGGAAGGGCTCGTTCTCGTAGTCGGCCAACATCTTTTTAATATCATAAGTCATGTTTTGATCTGATGTGGCGTCCATTATGCCTTCCAGACCTTGAACTAACTTCGGAGGATACTGCTTAGGTCGCGCGCCACCGTAATCTATGAAACCTAGTTCATCTTGGACCAACTGACTTCCATGTTTACCGGCTAATGTTGATAAAGCAAGCGGTTCTCTAGTGCGTTTATTCATGAGATCGATCTCCGGGCGAGACTTCAAACGCAGCGTGCCATTGCTGAGGGTAAAATCGGAATAGTTCCTTCCCAACGGCTTGAGTTTGGATTTATTTTCAACTGCGTTGTAATAATCGTCGACGGCGCCTTTAAGGAGCTCGTCACCTTGCGAGAATGAGGTCTCCTGGTCATCATTGAATGCCTGGGCACTATCGTCCCACATATCATCCATAGGTATGTCTTCATCCATTAGTATTAAAAATATATTTCATTTATATAACAATGTACGGTAGAAAATTAGATCCTTTCAGAAGATTGAGAGAGCCATTAGGTGCCAGAGCCGTGCGACAGTCGGTGACCATCACCAACAACCCCAGCAAGATAGACCAGAATCAAACTCTGCTGGTTAGATTTCCAAACCTTGGTGAGAATGACCTCATTGTACCAGGCACTGTTCGACTGGCGTTCAATATCACGTTGACCTCCGACAACGACAAACGCGAGCTAGTGCGGAACGTGGGTCGAGCTATCATCAAGAAAACGACCGTCAAGATCAGCGGTAACGAGGTACTGAGTATCGACGACAGCGACGTGTTTCACTGCTACAAGGATCTCTGGAAAAGCGAGGGAGAACGAGTCAATGATGTGTACCAGGGTATCAGCAAATCAACCCGGGCGCGCATAGGATACGTCTTCACGACAGACCAGCAAGACAAGCTATCGGACGGTGAAAAGGCCATCGCTCTAGCATACGGGAATCGATTCTGCGTGCCGCTCGACTTCGAGTTGCTCACGGGACACGCGCCGTTTTACCAGGCCGCGCTGGGTGATAGGCTAGAATACGAGCTCACGTTTAACGACTATAGCAAAGTAGTGCGTACGCCGAACGGTGATGAGGCCAGTTATGCCATAGACAACATCTCTCTGGAGTTCGACATGGTCACTAGCCCGGAGCTGGCCAGGCAGGTTCGAAGCCAGTACTCTGGGAAGATGGCTATCCTGTACGATCGCGTACTGAGGCATAGATCAGTCGTGCGAGACAAGAGCGACACTGTGTGGAATATCAACCTGAACGTGCCGGCGCGATCGATGAAAGGTATCCTGGTCGTCCCCGTGGAGGATTACGATCCATTCCGGAGGGACAGCGAGACGTTTTTCAACCCCGAGATTGAAAAGGTGGAAGTGACCATCGAGGGCGTGCCCAACCAGCTGTTCAGTCATGGTATGAGACCACACCAGCAGTGGGATGAGATAAAAAAGCTACCAGTGGGGGACTACATAACAAAGGACCTGGACCTAGGCTCCGTGCAGATCGGTGAATACCTGACCACCAAGTACGCCTTATGGTTGGACATGCGATCCACGGATGATGATAAACTGCACGGTAGCGGGCGCCGTATAGATAACGGCAGCGAAGGGATAACCATCCAGATTACTAAGAAGGCTCAAACCGCTGGTAAGTTGAAATTATATCTGTACGTTATTATGGACGCGCAACTTAATATAGACAATGGGAGATTCGTGCAAGCCATCTACTGATGGGGGAGACCCCCTGGGGTTACCCACTGACCCACACTGCGCTATCATATGCGGGCAGACTGGCTGTGGTAAGACCGTTTTCGTGTTGGATATGTTGGAGGGTTACTACAAGGATGTGTTCGATAACATCGTTATCATGTGCCCTACTCTGAGCATGAATAAAACGTACGCGCGACCTTGGGTGATGACGGACCTGAAGTACACAAAATCGACCCTGGAACACGCCTGCAGGACTGGTTGAAAGCTCTTCACGAGAAATTTAAAGGGGAACCGACGCTGTTTATACTGGACGACTGCAGCGCTAATCGCGAGATAACAAAAAAGAGAGACATGCTATCGTACCTGGCCTTCTCCGGCCGGCATGCAAATCACAGCGTCTGGGTGCTAACGCAGAAGTTCAACTCGGTGTTGAAAGACCTCAGGGAGCAGACGCGATGGGTGGCCTTATTTCACTGCAAGGACAGGGATTCGTTTGAGGAGTGTTTGAGAGAGAACGATGTGATGAGTAAATTAGAACGGGAACGGGTGAAGAAACAGCTCGCTGAAACTAAACACGCTAAGCTCGTTCTAAAGACCGACCAACCAGTAGCATATATAGTATGCTAAAGCTAAGCAAAGCTAAGCAAAGCTAAGCAAAGCTAAGCAAAGCTATGATATTTGAAGTATTTGTCGTGTGCAACTTAACTTTCATTTCTCTGTGTTTTGTCTGCATCGGGTATTATATAGTTAAAACTAAATCTTACTTGTTATATTATAAGATGGAGTGTGAGGAATTGCTCGAACAGTTGGTACCTGGGGGTGTGGGGGATTCCCCCATGCGAGAGAAACTGGTGGCGTTGGCTGTTGGCGGCAAAGCCAAACATTACTTTGGAGACTACACTCCGGATAAAATTCACAAAATGTCAGCCGAAGAAATCGATAAGCTGTACGCTAGATACGAGTCCCGGCTCGGAGCAGAAATGACAAAGACAATAGGATCGGCTATGACCCAGATATACACCGGTATTGTGTCACATTTCCTTCCCATTCCACCAGAGCGCCGACTTTACCTGTGGGAGGACCTCGAGAAAGACCCTTTTATCGAACACGCCGTGAGCTCTATCAGCTGCGGGCTGTACCACAAATATGGTATGTTGTTGGCTCCAGTGACGGCGGCGATTATCACGGCAAAACATTGCCAATTTGAGAGAAAGAATAATAATAATAGTATAGATGGATGCTGCACAGGAAACCCCAGTGGGGGTACCCCCCACACCCCAAACAGTGAGTCCCGAGGTGACGGAACCAGTGAGTCCCGAGGTGACGGTGGAGACCACTTCAACAGTAACCAGACAGAAGAATCCTAAGAGAGTAGCTGCCGGTAAAAAACGGTGGTGTAACCAACATAAAGTGACCAACCCAACCCGACTGTTGTTGGCTGTAGGTGTAACTGCTGCCTTGGCTATCTCGTGGTTATATACACGTGAGGGAAACCCTCACCGTGAGGTGGTACCTGAGGTGGTAACCCCCACTGTTGGGGGTGTGGGGGGTACCCCCACCGTCGACCCGCATATCATGTTATAATTTAAAATATTTTTATATATACATAATGTCTGAGGGGAAAACGTTCGTCAACGACGCATACCACGCCACAGTGGTAGCCAGTCTAGCAGTAGGGTACGCTCGGTTGACTAAAATGGTGCTTAAACAACCAACTATCAAGCTAGATTTCAACCTGCAGGATATGGGTATGCTCATAATGAATCTTGGTATGGCGATGGCCACAAAAGACATCCTAGTAAAACAAGGAATAATACCTGATAATATAATGAAATAAATATAGGGATGGCCACGATAGCTATGATGGTCGGTGGGGCGTTAGTGAATGCCCTGGCATTTTCCGGGAGTAATTTCCTCTTCTCGAAACTACGAGATGATCACGCGGCTGAAATACAGGAAGAAAGGAAGCGACACGATCTCGCTACTGAGAAATTACAAAGAGCACAGGACGAGTACGTTAAAAAACGCCTCCAGAGGATCGATTTTATTAACGAACAGCTCAAGCGTGAAAACCATGCCATTAAAACATTCTACGATGTCGATGAAGCAATGAAAGAATACTACCTACTAACTGGTAAACAATTGGAACCGCTAAATAAACCCACACTCGCTCAGTACTACACACCATCCAAGGGACAAATGAATCGTGAACTGGGCTTCATAGTGTTGGGTATAGCAGCTACTGCGTTGGTTGCGAAGCAATTAAACTAAAATACCTATATAAGTAAACATGAGACCCGCTCCATACCGATGCGAATATATACTTATGGGGAAGACCGAGGCCTGTGGTAGGAAATGCAGGAATCAGGGGTTCTGTTGTTTCCATATGGGAAGTCCTAACTACACGTGTTCTGTGTGTGGTATCGGGGTTAAAGGGCACTACTGTTTATGTAAAGCTCACGGAGCGAACGTAGTCAGACATCAACTCATATACGAGAATAAAAAAGGCTACATAAAAGAACGTAGGCGACTGCTCAAGATAGCCACTTAAGAGTTACCTCCCCTTACTGTGAACCAATTAGAGATTATACACACCTACGTATAGCTATGTCTGCGGAAAGTGTGATCGCATCTCTAGTTAAAAACATATTCAAATATGAACTGGCTTTATGGGGAAGCTTCAGATTTAAGATAATATTGGACGTGGTATGGATTAAAGAGGGTTTTAAGTATACTCACCCCTTCGAATGGGAGCGGGATATCGCGACTCAATACCATATAGAACGTTTTTCAAGTCTAAGTGAATACTATAACCAAGGCGAGTGCTGGATTGAAACAGCCACACTATATATTTTACCAGGTACGTGGGACGATTTGACAGAATTACTAGAATTGGACCCGGCTGCCCGAGTTTGGCCTCTTCTGGATTGAAATATTTTTTAATAAGGTTACTGTGAACCAATTAGACATTAGTTCTCTTAGGTGTAAACACGATGTCTACTGTAAGCGAGCTCAAGAGGGTCGCAAAACAGAGAGGTGTTATCGGGTATTCTAGAATGCGGAAGTCAGCATTGTTGAGATTACTAGGTTTAGAAGCCCCTCCTACGGTAAAACAATTAAAAGCTCAAGCGAAACAGCTTGGGCACACGGGTTATTCAAACCTGGGGAGAGCCGGGTTAACCGCATTGTTATCACATGCCCCCGTAGCAAAACCTCCCACTGTAAAACAACTGAAAGCCGAGGCACACGATTTGGGTTTAGGCGGGTATTCCCGTATGAGAAAACCACAGCTTGTAGAATTATTACGACAGAATAGAGCTATTGACCTACAGTTCGTGCGCACTGAGCGCGCTGTAGGTAACTATTTGAGAGGTTGGCGCATGCACGTTGATAGAAACATAGACATTACAGATATCAAGCCTCTGATAGCTGATAAGGTCAACCAGGAACTAAATAACCTAGGAAGTATCAAGTTTCAGATCACAGTGAAAATGTCACTCGATAAGCAGGTTGGGAGTACCACTGAATATGTTCAGCCTTACTTCCGAGGTCAACAAGAGGTCGTCACACATGCAGAGACCATTGACGCATCAATCGATACAAGTTTTCAGCAGATACGAGAATACCTAGAACGCTACACACACTTGGGATCCGGGTGGGCTGTAGATAAAATCGATAATGTCTATCTAGACATAGCTAACTACGTGCCGTTCAGAGGCGGGTCATACCTAGCCTTGCCTCCCTACTATAGGAACAAACATGCCATAGTAAACGTTAAGAATAGAGGAAACGATTGCCTTAGGTTAGCTATCAGGTCAGCCTTATTTCCAGCTGGCAAGAATTCAGATAGGCTTTCTAGCTATCCCCAAGATGATGGGCTTAATTGGGATGGTATAGATGAACCCACCCCAATATCCCAGATCACTAAAGTAGAAAAACAGAACAATCTGGCTATAAATGTCTTTGGGCACGAAGGCAACACAACAATAGTACACAGGGTCAGCCCGGTGAAGGATCGTCAAGTTATCAATATATTCATGATCCAGCGAGGTGAAAAGTATCACTACACATGGATAAAACATCTCAGCCGGTTGTTGCACGACCAATCGGCACACAGAGAAAAGACCCACTTCTGTGAACGATGCCTACACGGTTTCAGTCGAGCTGATTTATTAGAATCCCACCGGGATGATTGTCAAGGTGTGGGGCAGACGGCCATACGAGTCGACATGCCTAAGGAAGGTGAAAATATCCTAAAATTCAGTAACCACAAGAACCAAATGTCTGTACCTTATATTATATACGCCGACTTCGAAGCCTTAATTGTGGGTGGGGATTCCCCCACACCCCCTAGTGGGGGTAGCTTCACCCACAAGACACAAGAGCATAAAGCCTGTTCGTTTGGATACATTGTCGTCCGTTGTGACAGGGAAACGAAAGCCCCGGTAGTGTATAGGGGGCCTGACGCGGCTGAAAGGTTTCTAAAGTGTTTGCAGGAGGAAGAAAAAATTATTAGGAATACATTGTATAGAATCGCTCCCATGCGTATGACCCGAGCCGACAGGCTAGCTCACGCTAGTAGCACTAACTGTCACGTGTGTGAATCACCACTTAACGGTGATTCGGTGAGAGATCACTGTCACATAACTGGTAAGTATAGAGGCGCCGCTCACAACGCGTGCAACCTCAAGCTTAAAATCAACCCTAAGACAATAAACATCCCCGTTGTCTTTCACAACTTGAGAGGGTACGACTCACACTTGATCATGCAGGCCATCGCGAAAATCGATGGTAATATAACGTGCATCCCCAACAACATGGAGAGATACATCTCCTTCAGCTTAAACGGACTTAGGTTCATTGACTCGTTTCAGTTCCTCCTGTCGTCACTCGACAGTCTGGTCAAGGCCAACAATACCTTCCCTATCACCGATCGATACACAGACGCCGAGACTAGACCCCTGCTTATGAGGAAGGGTGTGTACCCCTATGAGTACATAGATAGTTGGGCCAAGTTCACCGAGACCAGACTACCCCCTATTGACTGCTTTTATAGCAAGCTGAATGAGGCGTCCGTCTCACGAGATGATTACTCGCACGCGACTAACGTATGGAATAAACTGGGTTGTAAGAACCTGGGTGATTATCACGACCTGTACTTGAGGACAGATGTACTGCTGTTAGCTGACGTGTTTGAAACGTTTCGACGGACCTGTTTAAAGCAGTATAAACTCGACCCCGCATGGTATTACACCAGCCCAGGTCTGTCGTGGGACGCCTTGCTTAAAAAGACCGGAGTTAATTTGGAATTGCTCACAGATTACGACATGCACCTATTCATTGAGAAAGGCTTGCGAGGTGGGATTTCCATGGCATCCAAACGATACGCGAAAGCAAATAATCAATACGTGAAAGGTTACGATCCTAACAAACCAACCAATCACATTCTATACCTCGACGCAAACAACCTGTACGGCTGGGCCATGAGTCAGTATCTACCTACAGGGGGATTCGAATGGGTACCCCACGTTGATGTTATGGGGGTTGCACCAGATTCGAACAAAGGGTATATCCTCGAAGTTGACTTAGAGTATCCCAAGGAATTACACACATCGCACAACAGCTATCCCCTTGCACCCGAACGTATGAGGGTTAACACAGACTGGATGTCTGAGTACCAACATAACTTGTCAGGTGGTCGTGTGACAGACGTTGAAAAACTCGTGCCTAACTTAATGAATAAGACCAAGTACATCGTTCACTATCGCAACCTACAGCTGTACCTGTCGTTGGGTATGAGGCTGACCAAAATACACAGGGTGCTCATGTTCGACCAGAGCCCATGGATGGAGCCCTACATCAGAATGAACACAGACCTACGAAAAAAAGCCACCAGTGATTTTGAGAAAAATCTCTACAAGCTCATGAACAACTCGGTGTTTGGTAAGACTATGGAGAACCTGAGGAAACGCGTGACCGTGAAGCTGGTTAGATCTAGTGAGGAAGACAAGCTCAGGAAATTGATAGCCAATCCGGCATTCAACCGTAGTAAGATATTCACAGACAACCTGGTTGCCCTACACATGAAGAAAAGCCACATAAAATTCAACCGGCCTGTTTACGTGGGGATGAGCATCCTCGATTTATCCAAACACCTGATGTACGACGAGCTCAAGAAACAGTACGGCGACAGGTGTGAAGTGCTGTACACTGACACGGATTCCCTGCTGATGGAGATTCGAACCGAGGACGTGTACGAGGACATGAAGAAACACCTCGATTTATACGACACCAGCGACTACCCTAAGACCCATACCCTACACAGTACGGTAAATAAAAAGGTCCTAGGTAAGATGAAGGACGAGTGTGCTGGCACGCCCATAGCCGAGTACATAGGTTTGAGACCTAAGATGTACTCCATACTGAAAGCCGACAATAGTGAGATCCGGAAGGCTAAGGGGGTTAAGAAGTATGTGGTGAAACAACACATCAAACACGCCAGATTCAAGGAAGCCCTGTTCAAGACCCGTACCTTTAGACATAAAATGAACACACTTAGAAGTGATGGACATAAGATATACGGACTGACTATAAACAAGACGTCCCTGTCGCCTATGGACACGAAACGTTGGATAGCTATTGATGGTATAAACACATACGCGTATGGACATGAAAAAATTTGAGGCTATTTACTACAGCCCGCGTGGGTACTGGAAAGGAGCTAGCGCAGTAGATAAGCTAGCTAAACTAGCGCGAGTACCCCCGGAGGAAGCCAAAGCGTGGCTTGAAAAACAAGCCCTGTGGCAGATCTATTTGCCGGCACCACGCTACGTGCCTAGAAGGAGGTTCGGTATTAACATACCTAATAGCGTTCACCAGGCAGACCTACTGTTCCTACCCCACGACAAGAGGTACAAGTATGCCTTAACCGTAGTGGACGTAGCCAGTCGTTACAAGGAAGCCGAACCCTTGACCACGAAAGATTCGGCCCAGGTAGCCAGAGGATTCGAACGCATATACAAACGCAGTCCGCTGACGTGGCCAACAGAGCTGCAAGTTGACCCCGGACGGGAGTTCATGGGTGCCGTGTCACAACTGCTAGCCAAACACGATACAAAGGTCAGGCGTGGCACGGCCGGAGCCCATCGCAGCCAAGCCATAGTTGAGAGATTTAATAGGACTTTGGCTGAGCGCTTGTTCGGCTATCAGTATGCTAGGGAGATGACCACCCCTGGAAAACGATCGACTGAATGGGTCACGAGGTTACCCAAGGTGGTGTCGGCAATCAACCATGAAGTCACCCGTCTCACCGGTAAGAAACCGGCAGACGCTATCAAACTAAAATCAATAGTTGCAGAGTCGGCCGCTCCATTGCGTGGGAAGGAGAAACAGATACCAGATAGGGCCCTAGTGAGGTATCTATACCAGCCGGGGGAACACGAGGGCGATAGCCGTAAGCGAGCCACCGATCCTATATGGTCAGTCAAAACTTACAACATAGATAAAGTGGATATGAAAGCCGACGAACCTAACTTGTACTACTTGAGGGATGGGCCGGGTAGGGGATTTGTAAGAGAAGAATTATTGATCGTACCGTACGGCACAGTGTTACCTCCTACCAAGGCACAGTAATTACCGCCAACTTTTTTATAGTAGGGGTAATAGTAGCAAGATCTAATGGTCCAACCAAAGCCTTATTTAGTAAATAAGGCGTTGTAGAGGCATTTCTTGAAAGTGAGCCAGAACCCCCATTCCCTATACTACTGTGTTTGTGATTGATGAAATGTATGAATAAATGAACGAATGTAGGATCATATGGCCAGCCGTAAATATTTTTTTCAAATTTGTCCCTTTGTCCCCTCGCAATTGTTTTGCTAATCATTTTTAAATTGGCACAAGTGAAGTGTGGTACCATGTCGATGTTTTAGGGGGCTGAAATAAGCAGTTTAACTTTTTGTCGGGCTGGCGGTACCTCCCTGGGATGACGTAGGCCGAGTTATGAGGTGCCCTGTAATTTTCCGAGCCCGTTGCAAAGCATGTTAGCAGACGTTTATGGTCTATTGCACACAGCAGACCGCAGAAAACGTCCACTGTCACTGGCGGTGACATGCATATTACAATAACTCAGAGAAATAAAACCCTGGACATCCCATTGTCTACTTGCATTTAAATACATCTTGAACTACAACCATTATGTTGGTGAATTGAGCACGATATGTCCAGGTCATAATGCATGTTACACGCAGGACATATTCTTAGGTCACAGACACCGTCGTTTGTTTTCTGCCATAGATTAATCGAAATTAGGCTTAGAAGTTATGGAATACGGCATCTTTGAAAAGAAACGAGGACGCTCGCTTAACTATAATAGTTCAGGGCGAAAGTGTGCTTTATTACACTATACATGGTGGTAGAGCGAACTGTACTTCTTAATCAGGTAAGATTTGTTATTTGGAAAAGAACTTATTTGAGCTGATATATATCCTCTCATGGAACATTTGACTTGCTGGTGTGTGTGTGTGTGTGTGTGTGTGTGTGTGTGTGAGAGAGAGAGAGAGAGAGAGAGAGAGAGAGAGAGAGAGAGAGAGAGTGAGTAGTATAAACAACGGTGGTACGGGACCTGCCCCTATACCCATGATATAAAAACCTATCCTTCCCTTACTCATCTTAATTTATAAACCACACAGAACGACCACTTTTCATCTCCCATGTAAAGTTTTCGATTAGTGATAAAAATGCACTATGATCACCCCTATAACCCATGATACAATAACCTATATTTCCCTCATTCATCTTAATTTATAAATCCCACTTTTTATCCCCCCTGTAAAAAAGTACCCAACAGTCTTCCTAGTGAGAGGAAGACTGTTTGGGGTACGGGACTAGTTCCAACTTGAAACATTGACTTCAGTGTCCTTCTCTTCTGTTTCATCATTTAGTAATTCATCTAAAGTAGCTTTATGTTTATCTTCAACCTTTTCTACAATTGCAGTTTGTAATTTAACACCAAGTGAAGTAACAATACTACTAAGAATAAAGAACTAACATCAACAGCCCCTGAATATTTTTATCCTTTAACAAGAAGTCTATGAACATTATTCTGATCAGTGTCTCTCCCATATTCCATTAATGGATAATAACCAGATATTTTCCCATTTATAACAATTGGCCTATTTTTATCGTATAATTTTACCCAGTCAGCAAATTGAGAAGAATTAGGTATTTCATGTATTTTAATTTTTAGCATAAGAGGGTGTCATCTTTTACATTGTTAACAGTTGTTTGACTTTGTGTGAAAAGTTGACCATTATAAATATTTATTCCATTCTGTCATAAAACAGTATCTTTTTCTTTGTGTGGAAAATATAAAGCTTTATCTATCACATTTTTGTAATTTGTTTTTTGACTGCCCTAGAAAGATATGAACTAGCTCTAAATAATGAAGACTCCCGTGGATTTTCATCTGAATCTGGTATTGTGCGGGTTTTGTTATTGAAATAGTCAAACCATAAGGCCTGTTATTTTTAGGTAAAATTCTGTTCGCTTGAATTTCACTTTTGAACCTGAGTCAAAGCAGTTTCTTTTTAAAACATATTTTTACATAACTTGTGTCATTTCCTGTCCCAATCAAACATTAAAGGTCACACATGCAACGTAAAACACAACTTTGCAGATTCTGATACCTTTCGGTATGCACTTACCGAAACAAATCATAAAAAATTCCAATTCAACCCATAAAGTTGAAAAAAACGCTATGACAATCGCCCCCGAAATCGGAGTTCAAACGTTTCACTAAATTCCCCCCACGCTTGGGGGGGGGGATTGGTTTTAACAGCTGTGCTGCGCTGCGCCCATAACACATGCGCAGTGAATAGGTTCGCGGAGCTTGAAAGAGTGTGCATGGCCAGCGTCTGAGGTCGTGAGCAGTAGTCTAATCTTGGTTGTGTACACAAACAAGTAAATAATCTACTTGTTACATAAAAAAAACTTGTTAATTTTAGTAAGCAGTCTCTGCCACAGAGAATGCTCAGTGTCTGGTTTATTCACACCTATATGTCTGTCTGCCTGTCTGCTAAAGACAACATGCAATACACAGCTTCAATCATTGACCACGTGCAATTTGAACTTAACACCTATCAGACTACATGTATACGACATAAAGAAAATAAGTTGATTTATGACTCGTGCACCCGAGTCCCGTCTCTGCCACATTATGTAATTAGGCACGTGTGATACACATGACATGTTTTTATGTCTGTGGGTTGGGTTGTCTACATTCATTTTTTTCGAATGACTGGATCTGACGGAAACTGGTGCCAACTCTTGTCAGTTTCAATCCCTGCTTTGTACTTGGGCGAATGACAGATTCCAGCCACGCAGTAGTTTACCATCTCTACTGACATGATTTTTAATTGGATCGAGCGCAAATTCAGACAACATGTATTTTCCAAACCCAACATCTCTATATACATTCTTCATGGATAACGACTTCTTTTAGTGTATATGATTTTGTTTGACAACAATATATCAAGTACACAAAAAGAAGTTGTTATCCATAAAGAATCTTACTTTCTTGTGACTGGCTATACTTCTAAAATGACCATCAAACAGATCATCTTTCTGTACACACAATGAACCCTCAGCATATCAGCAAATGAAACAGCCAATCAGAAGCCGTCGTTACACTTGAGTGCATATCCACCTGCTATGACTGGGTTCGGAAGTAAGCCCAAGTGCAAACTATTGCACTTTTGAATCGCGAGTGTACGCTTATAATTTTGTTTATTTGTTTGTTTTTTTAAAGCAGCAATGTATATTATATGTCATGAATAAGTGATAAATGTGTTTTAATTATGTTTGATTTTTGGTTGCATATGACCTTTACACAAGTTAGGTAAATTATTATTTTCAATTGCTTTTTCACAAGCAGTAACAAAATCGTCCACATATGTTGTCATGATATACTAATTAAAACATAAAAGTCTAAATGTGAATTTCTATGTTACAAACAATGCACAGCTGAACTGTCCTTAACAATCATGCACCGAGAACTGTAAGTTTAATTTAACAGGTACAGTGTCAGATTACACAATCAATCATTTAGAGAATTGTTTCACGTACAGTATAATCACTGTGCAGTATGCTTACAGTGAATAAATTGAAGAAACAAGCATGTGCACGTGGCCTTATTAGTTATTTTGTTAGTTTAATGTATCAGAAAACACCTACTGTGCGAGCTTATAAAACAAGCTCGAGAGTGTGGAATACAAGGGTATTCTCGTATGAGGAAATCTGAGCTTATTGAATTACTACAAGAACAAAAACCTATAGAATTACAATTCACGCCTACTGAGCATACTGTAGGTAAATATTTGAGAGGTTGGAAGATGGAAGTTCAAAGAAACATAGACGTTGAAGATATAAAGCAATTGGTATTTGATAAAGTAAACACAGAAATGAAAGATTTAAAAGGTTTTAAATTTCAACTCACATTAAAGATGGCACTAGAGAAACAACAGACAAATGTGTTATGGTTAAGATCTTACCATGACAAAAGATGTAAGAAATCCCCTTGTAAACCTGCAAAACAGAACAAAGACAAGTCATAAACGTTCAAATTAAGTATTATTATGCAACGAGAGCAAGGTATACAAGGTCACATGTCAATTTCACAATTCAAGTACAATTCAAGAGAGACAAGATCTATGGCAATGGGTCACAAAATACAATATAGCAAACTCACCAAAGTCTTAGTGTGAGAGAGAATCAACTATGCAGAATGCAAACACAGCGATCGGTCTGACAGCGGATGATGTAGATAAGGCGTTGACATGTGCTGATGATGACGATGATGTAACTCCAGTGATCTGTCCGTCTGTGTATCACAACACGGCAACTAGCCTTTATACATACTATCAGTCATTTTACAAAAGTACGAGCACTTACTGCCATCGCCAACACTGTAGAATGCCCTCGAAACAGTCTCCACTGTACACTGTACTGTAAACACATAGAAAACTAAGAGCAGATAAATTCAGGAGAACCAGAATGCTAAATGTGCTGACCATCTATTAAAGGAAATGTGACCCATCATAATTATTATTCAAAACACACTAAATGTTGTGACCCAATAATAATTATTGCTGAATTTATAACAAAATATACAGAAAATACACACTCGTAACAAATGAAGAAAGTGAATACACCAATGTTTATTTCAGTGGTAATCAAGAAGTTACAACCGAATCTGACACTATCAACTCTTCTATAGACAGATCATTTGAAAAACTTCGAGAAACACTAGAATGTTACACTATTACGGTTAATGATTTACGGTGACAACAATGTAAAAAATCCCCTTGTGAACCAGCAAAACAGAACAAAGACAAGTTTAAAATATTCAGATATTACTATTATCCAACGAGAGCAAGGTATACAAAGTCACAAGTCAATATAACAATACAGATTTAGACAAAATCTAAGGCAGTGGGTCACAAAATACAATATAGCAAACTCACCAAAGTCTTGGTGTGAGAGAGAATCAGCTATGGCAGAATGTCAACACAGCAATTGGTGTGACAATGGATACTGTAGATTCAGGCGTTGGTGCGTTTTGATGTTCAAGCATGGCAGAGATGTAGCTCCAGCAAATATGAATGAATGTGAGTGTCGCTCTCCACACGGCAACCAGCCTTTATATATATTTACTAAGTCATTCCCGAAAGTTCGGGCACAAACGAACATCGTCAACACTGCAGAATGCCCTAGAATAAGTCTCCCAGAAGTAGACACATAGAAAACTAGGAGCAGATAAATTCTGGAAAACCAGAATGCTAAAAGTGTTGACCAGCTATTAAAACGAAATGTGACCCATCATATTTAATATTCAAAACAC
This sequence comes from Haliotis asinina, assembly GCF_037392515.1. NCBI lineage: Eukaryota > Metazoa > Mollusca > Gastropoda > Lepetellida > Haliotidae > Haliotis > Haliotis asinina. Next base: position 56,804,243 of record NC_090291.1, on the reverse strand, counting down.
TAAATGTTGTGACCCAATAATAATTATTACTGAATTAATAACAAAATATACAGAAAATACACACTTATAACAACACTAATAGGGGGTGTGGTTGGGTTGTTGATAAGATTAACATGATTTATCTGGATATAGCAAACTATGTACTGTTGAGAGGTGGAATGTACTTACCCCTGCCTGAGTATTTTAAGAACAAGCTATGGTTAACGTTAAAAACCGTGGGAATATCAGTATGAGGATAGCAATAAGATCTGCCAAATTTCCAGCTGACAAAAACATTCTGATATACTTTCCTGTTATCCAGAAGATGATGGGATCAATTGGGAAGGTATAGATGAATCCATCCCCATCTCGCAGATCAATAAAATAGAAAAACAAAATCCAGACTTAACTATAAATGTATTCGGACATGAAGGTAAATATGTAGTAGTACACAGGATAAGTCCTTTAATGTATAAGGATGATCGTAAAATAATTAATATATTTATGGTACTACAAGGTGAGAAATATCACTATACATGGATAAAGAATTTTAGCAGACTTTTGTGTAATCAATCGAAACATGGGGGAAAGAAACACTTTCGTGAAAGGTGCCTTCACGGGTTTTCTAGGTCAGATCTACTCGATTCGCATAAGGATGATATTGCTTAGGTGTAGGGGAGACAGCCGTAAGAATACATATGCCGAAAGAACAACAATATCTTGGAATTTACCAACCAGAAAAATAAAATGCCAGTACCATACATTATCTATGCCAATTTCGAAGCTATCATTAAAGCAATCGATACAGTATCTCAATCCCCTGATCAGAGTTTCCCACAAAGAGTACTGAAACATGAGGCATGTGGATTCAGGTATGTGCTCGTTCGTTACGATTGACAAACTAACCCTGACGTTATTTATAGAGGCCCAGGTGCAGCTGAAGAATTTCTGAAATGTTTACAAAACATAGAGAAAAACATAACGAAAAACTCATACAACAAAACACCAATTCGTGTGACGCAAGCAGATCGGAAAACTCACAACCAATGTATGCATTGACATGTATGCTGTAAACTTCCGAATTTGAAATTAGTGCAAGATTGCTGTCACATTACTGCTAAATATGGCATCCGTGGCGAGCCACCTCCTCGTGGTGGGTGCTGGGTAATGCGAAGAGCTCGCCAAGCCCCCGTTGTGGACCGGGGGACATATTTGGTCCACCAATCTGTTTGCCGTGGGTTGCAGTCCTGTGTCGGCGGAGGACGGGATCCTGGTGGTTGAGGGCACTTGGAGCTTGGAACAGCGTTGCTTTGCTCAACACACCACTTTGGCCCTTACTTCACCTAGATGGGTGGTTCAATGTTCAATCAACTGGCTGGTCACGTCAAGCCCTGTGTTTGACTTTTTATGCTCATTACTTTACTTGTGGAACGATCTCTGTTGACAAAGTTTCAGATAATATATGACATACTTACCAAGAGCATATACCCAGAAGGCGGTGGCTCATGGGTCAATCTGGTTGATATAATTTCTGCTGGAGTATAACAAACCTGTATCCCTTTGGTGTAAGTTTGCTGGATTTCCGCTTACGAATGACATCGCCCTTGTTGGCGCTCCGTGGTTGGCGGGGAGCAGGTTTGCTGAACATATAACATTTCAATATTGGGAAACAAGATCCAAAAAAACCAAAATGGCAACTCTGATTCTGATATTGGATTCTTCTGACGACGAAATTGTCACGAAACATTTCTACTCGGAAAGAGATACTGGGCCTCCATACCTTGTCATGGAAGCTAAAGGCGAACGTGCTTTAGCTTCATATTTACCATTTCTTTTAGAAAAAGGACTTAAAGGGAAGGCTTGTGAGTTAACAAATGTTAAGAAATTGCATTCTGGAGCTCTTCTTATAGAATGTGTACGAAAAGCCCAAGGTATAAATTTGATGACATCAGTAAAGTTAGCAGATATCCCCGTAACACAAGACACTTAACTTCAGCAAAGGTATCATAAGAGACCGTGATCGTAGTCTTGCTGATGAATCCATTGAGGAAATTGTGTCAGAACTCCGAAGTTAAGGTGTGATTGACGCCACGCGATTTACATAGTGCAAAGATGGACGTGTGTATCCATCCAAGACATATCTCTTGACTTTTGATACCACGGCTCTACCCAATTCTATCAAAGTTGGCTGCTTTTCTATGCCTGTAGACCTCTACATCCCTCGAAGTACTCGTTGTTTTAAGTGTCAGAAATTTGGACATGGTCAGAATTCATGCAAAGGCAGAATCACTTGTGTCAGATGTGGTGAAATAGATCATGACGGAAATACTTGTACTCGTCCTTTAAAATGCTGTAACTGTGATGGAAACCATATGTCCTCCTCAACTGACTGTACTGAATTCAAATATCAGTCCCTTGTACAAAAAATTAAATGTGAGCAGAAAGTCAGTTACTTGGATGCAATGAAACAGGCAAAATCAGTTACTTCAGCCGACACAGCAGGGCAATCACATGCGTCCGTCACTAAAACCATAAGAACTGTCAACACGACATCTGTAGAGTGTCAAATGGATCTTACATGGACAAATGGTGAAACACCAAAAACCAGTTTCTAATCCAGAAAACACAGTTCCGGTTCCAAAATCAAGATCAGTATCTACCTCAACATCTGAAACCTCGGCGAAAGTCATCGAATAACATAAAAATGAAACTTCTAAAAAGAAAAATCAAACTGATCGAGTGTCAAAGGCACTGAAAAATCCCGTGCAACAGTACAACAAGTATGGGTTGCTCGAGGATATGGATACAGAGGTATCCCACCATGTGAACATTAATGACAATGCCAGTGGTCACTCGCCCAAAAAGAAACAAAGAGCACCGTCACCAGTTACTGCCCCTTAAATGACTAATACAGCCTTAATACAGTGGAATTGCAGGGGACTAAGGAGCAATTTTAGTGATTTACTGCTATTAGTGCAAGAGTTTACACCGTCAGCTATATGTTTACAGGAGACTTATCTAAAAGAAACTGGTACTTTTGACTTTCGTCAATTCAATGCATATTACACGTTTTCACCACCAGGAGTGAGAGAAAAAGGAGGACCTTCCATCCTTGTTAAACAGAATGTTATGCTCAAAACTAATCTCCAGGCTGTTGCACTGCGACTTACATTGCATGTTGCCTTTACAATATGCTCTCTATATATCCCACTGTCTTCCACTCTTCAAATAGCTGATATCCAAGCCCTTTACGATGAACTTCCTAAACCCAGTATTATTATGGGTGATCTAAATGCCCACTGCCCACTCTGGGGTGGTTCAACTACAAACACCAAAGATAAATTACTGGTGGATTTTATTTCAAATAACGATTATGCATTTTTAATGATGGTTCCAATAAATACTTACATCCTGGCACCGGAACATATTCAGCCATTGACATGTCAACTACTGATTCACACATACTAAACGCATTTCAATGGTCAGTCCATGATGACCTCTGTGGTAGTGACCATTTCCCAACACTGCTAACACCTGTAACCCCATCTGATGTTTCTCCATCATCGAGATGGAATTTCAAAAAGGCAAACTGGTCTTTATACGAAATGCTGTGTGTTGACAAACTTAAACTGGAAACTTTCCATAATGTTCCTGATGCCACAAAAAGTTTCTCTGATGAAGTAACTCTCATTGCTGACGAGTGTATGTATACCAAGGTCCTCTTCAATTCCACATATTTGAAACCCATGGTTTAACAATAAATGCAAACAAGCTAGAAAAGAACGGAAAAGGGCAGAGCGATATTTCCATAGACACCCCATAGTGCATAATTTGAATAAATTTTAAAATTTCAAATGCTAAAGCATGGCATATTTTTAACCAAAGTAAACGCCAACCTTGGCAAAATTATGTATCAAACATTAATTCGCGTACACCAATATCTAAGGTCTGGAATATGATCCAAAAGATCAAATGGAAGGGTTCCAAATGTAGCATTCACCATCTTAAAGACGGAAACCAGTTGTTAACTAGAAGAACCGAAATTGCAAATAAACTTGGTGAAACTTTAGCAAAGCATTCTTCTTTCTCTAATTATGGCCCTAAATTCCAAAAGTACCAAAAAACAGCAAGGAAAGAAATCTATTAATTTCACTTCAGATAATGGGGAAGATTACAATGAGATATTTTCTATTGATGAGCTCTCATACTGCTCTTGATCAGGCTCAAGACATTGCTTCTGGAGCTGATAACATCCATTATCAACTCCTGAAACACTTACCGGAATCATGTTTGGAGACACTCTTACATATTTTTGATGACATTTGAACAACTGGAACTTTTCCTTCATCATGGCGTGATGCTGAAGTTGTTCCCATCCCCAAACCTGGACCAGATCATACTGATCCTTCCAATTATAGGCCTATTTCACTAACTAGTTGCCTTTGCAAGACCATGGAACGCATGATAAATAATCGAATTGTTTTGTACTTGGAAACCAATAACCTCATAACAGGTATACAATGTGGTTTCCGTAAAAACAGAATTACTATCGATCATCTAGTGCGTTTGGAATCTTTTGTTAAGAATGCCATAATTAATAAGCAACATTCAGTGTCGATCTTTTTTTATTTAGAAAAAGCGTATGACCCATGGGAACATGGGATTTTGAAAGATTTTCATGACTTTGGATTACGAGGCCGTTTAACTACTCTTGTATCCAACTTTTTAAATGACAGGAAATTTCAAGTTCGAGTGGGTTCTACCCTGTCTGATCACTACAATCAACATCAGGGTGTCCCACAAGGTAGTATTTTGTCTGTGACATTATTTACTATTAAAATCAACAGTTTATCAAAGGTTTTATATGATTCAATTGATGGATCACTTTTTGTGGATGATTTTAATATTCCCTGTTGTTGGAAAAATATGCATACCATTGAACGCCAACAGCAGTTATGTTTAAACAAAATAGATAAATGGTGTCTTGAAAACGGCTTTAAATTTTCTAAATCAGAAACTAGTTGCATACATTTTTGTCGTAAATGCAAACCACATAAAGACCCTGAACTATCTCTAGATGCCACTCCCATTAAAGTTGTCAAGGAGGCCAAGTTCTTAGGATTAATTTTTGACTCACACCTAACGTTTCTGCCTCATATTAAATCTCTGAAATTTAAATGCCCGAAAGCACTTGATTTGATGAAAGTGTTATCAAATTCTAAATGGGGAGGTGATCAAGCTACCCTCCTCCATCTATATCGATCACTTGTCCGTTCTAAACTTGATTATGGCTCGTCTATGGTGGAGCCTGCAACTGCCAGTGTTCAATCCACCTTACGAGGATTTGTACGACAAGAAGTCTTCTCTCCTTCCACCTCTCGGGCACAACATTTAACCCTTTCTTTCCTCGACCGGCATTGAGCTGGAAACCATAGCTCCTTCTCGTCTTCTTTCTTCTCCTCCTTGGCAGTTGGTTAGACCAGAAGCCGACCTTTAAAAAATCAGGAACTAATGAATTACAATATAAACAAGAATATAATCAATCAAAAAATAAATATTGCAATTACAAACCCTTATTTACAGATGGTTCTTAGGACAGTGTTGCAGTAGCTTGTGCCACTGTCATTGGATCCAGAACAATATCTTGTACAATTCCAGATAACATCTCCATTTTTACTGCAGAAGCAAATGCCATATTAACAGCTCTTAAATATATTCAAAGACACAAACAATATATAACCTATTCAGACTCTCTTTTGTGCCTTCAGGCCATTAAAAATATTTCTTGTAAACATCCACTTTTAATAGACATTATTGAACTGTATAATGATCTTGCTACTGGCCAGTCGTCTTTTGCTGGTTACCCAGCCACGTGGGCATATATGGGAACACACTGGCTGACCTTGCTGCTAAAGCAGCACTGAACAAACCTGTGACACCACTTCTTATTCCATACTCTGATTATACAGCTACCATTAGGTCTTACATCCGTGATCTGATGCAGAGGAAGTGGGACACTCAAGTAGGTATGAACAAATTACATGAAATTAAACCCTACATTGGTTACACCTACTTGGGTTGTCAGTCCAGACTGGAAGAGGTCATCATGCAACGATGTAGTATTGGCCACACACGATATACGCATGGATATTTGCTTAAAGGTGAAGATCCTCCATTTTGTATCCCTTGTAATGAAGGAATCACAGTCAAGCATTTCTTGCTTGACTGTGTAGAATATTCCATCACAAGGGATAAATATTTTACATCACGAACTTTGAAGAATCTTAGCATTAATCATAGTTCTCAATTAATTATTGCTTTTTTAAAAGAGTTAGATTTGTTGTCTGAGCTGTAAATAGATAAATATTTTACGAATGGATGTGTCAATTAGTAACTGAGATTGTTAGTAGCAGTATTCTCAAGGGGGGTTAAAGTACAGTAAAATTATTGTTCTCACGAGAGGGTACGTAAGACCCATAACCTTGACAGTAAATTAAACCTCTCCACTGTTTTAATCGTAGTTTTAATATATGGCTAGATATGACGAAATTGCTAATGGCTGAAGGGATGATGTAAATCAAGCTAGGGTCCATGCAGCTAGCAAAAGTACCCTAAGTCACCATGGTTCATAGTATGGTGATCTACCTTCAGTTGCTGGCAATCTATAACTTGTCTTTATATTGTAGTGTCCTCAGTAATTAAAACTGTTTTAGATATCATTACTAGTTTTAAATGAATGTCTGTGATATACTAGTGGTTTTGCTGTTTTTTGTCAACAGTGTTTACATTGTTTCAAGTATTATTGATATATATCATGTTTTTTTTATTGTTCTTGTCACGATATGGCTGCGATATTGCCGATGTGACGATAAATATTAACTCACTCACTATTGACACTAGACAGTTTGGTGAAGGTTAATAACCCTAACGACTTAGTTATAACTAATCAGTACACAAGGGAGGAAACTAGAGCTTTGCTGCTACGTAAAGGTATCTACCCGTATGAATATACGGATGACTGGTCTAAGTTTAATGAGACACAATTACCTCCCATTTACCGCTTCTATAGCAAGCTGACTGACGCGATGCTCATACAAGACGATTACAAACACGTGAAAAACAAATGGGAAAAAATTGGTTGTAAGAATCTGGGTGATTACCACGATTTATATTTGAAAACGGATGTGTTACTGTTGGCTGATGTTTTTCGAGATTTTCTGAAAAACCTGTTCGAGGCAATATAGGTTGGAGCCTGCATGGTATTACTCAAGTCCTGGACTCTCATGGGATGCCCTACTGAAGAACACCGGTGTGGAATTAGAATTATTCACCGGTTACAATATCCATCTGTTTGCAGGGAAAGGGTTACATGGTGGTATTTCTAGGATATCAAAACGTTATGTTAAAGCTAACAACAAGTATGTCAAAGACTGCGCTCCTGAGAAACCTTCGAACCACCAATCTGTCAACAATCTGTACAGCTGGACTATGAACCAATATCTGCCCATGGGTGGATTCAAATGGTTGCCTGACCAGCCAGTGGGCGTCATGAGCATTGCACTGGATTTGAACAAGGGTTATATACTCGAAGTGGACTTAGTGTATCCAGAGGAATTGTATTGATCTCACAACAGCTACCCCCTGGCACCTGAATGGTTGAGGGTTCACTAAGACTGCATGTCAAGTATCAACATAATGCTGGATGGGCCACTAGCAAACGTTACAAAAACTGGTACCTAATTTCATGAACAACACAAAGTATATCGTTCACTATCATAATTTACAGCTTGATCTATCGGTGGGTATGAAGCTGATTAAAGTACATAGAATACTAAAGTTCAATCAAAGCCCCTGGATGGAACCTTACATCTTGATGAACACGGACCTAAGAAAGCTGGCACTCAACAACTTCGAGAAAAACCTGTACTAAAACTAACAACTCTGTATTCTGCAAAACGATGGAGAATTTACGAAAACGAGTTAACGTGAAGCTAGTCCGATCAAGTGAGGAAGAGACGCTCAGGAAAATGATAGCAAGCCCGGCGTACAACAAAAGTACTATTTTCGATGATGATTTGGCTTCGATACATATGAAAAAGAGTCACATTAAACTTAATCGACCGGTTTATGTCTGCAATAACATTCTAGACCTGTCCAAACACCTGATGTAAAACTTTTACTACAATGAGCTCAAGGAGCAGTACGGTGACATGTTGTGCACGGATGCGGATTCACTGCTTATGGAGATGCAAACTGATGATGTGCACGAGGATATGAACACCAATATGCACCTGTACGATACCAGCGATTACCCGAGAGACCACCCCATGCACAGTCAAGTAAACAAAAAGGACGAATGTGCTGGAACACCAATAACTGAATATGTGGGATTGAGAATTAAGATGTATTCTATTAAGAAAGCAGACGACGCTGAATTAAGAAAGGCTTAAGGTGTGAAAAAGAACGTGGTAAAATGACATATCAAGCATAACCTCTACAAACAGGCCCTATTCGAGAAAAAAACGTACAAACACCAGATGAACACACTTCGTAGACGTCTCTATCACCAATGGATACAAAACACTGGACAGCTTCAGATTGTGTTAATATCTACGCTAACGGTCATAAAAATATTCATATAACATACATACATAATACCGTTAGTTTGGATTACATCTGGCACTGAATACTGTCCTTTTCTGTCATGATTCCAAGTTTGAAGTGTTATCCCAGGAAAGGATGTATATATTAAGTGCATTGTTTTACAGATAGACATTCACTGATTTCACCTTTTCGAAAACCATTTATATGAATACTTAACATTTTCATGGATCATATCTATTGAGGTAAAACAATTGTTTCCTTCATTCTTGCAGACTTTAAACAAGTAAAATAGAGGAAGATATTTGTCAGCTCTGTTTAGTGTATGAGGTACATGTATTTCATTTGAGTGAACCAGAAATCTATTTAGCAAGAACAATGTAATAGTTTATGTTCTTTCAGTCTATTAATAGCTCTCTCAACATGTATTCTAGCATTTGCTATTCTCCTAGTTTTGGTAACAGAACCGAGATGTCTCCCATGAGAAAATGGTGGTAAGTTGAGAGTTCCCTGTTTACAGGCTAACAGATCTCCTATTAAAAAGCCTCTATCAGCCATGATGTTATCATGTTCAGCGAGTAAGTCTAAGATACGAGATTGTTGAACTATCTGAAATTCAGTCTGACCATAATTTTGAAACAATAGTAAATGAACCTTTTGGAGAGCAATCAACCAAACACTTTAATTTATTTCTATGTTTATAAGATGACCATGTTACTATCTGGCTGGAAGAAATACTTGGTTTTTGAAGTAGAAACTTTGTATTTGGAAAATATTTACATTTATGTTTCACCTGTCTTGTGGAAGGACATTTGATAAAACAACATAATTCTTTGCACATCAGATTGATGTAGAAGCATCAGGTTGATGATGAATTCCTCATACAGAGACAGCAGTCTTGAGCGGCCTCTGCTGGACTTTTGCTGCAATACAAAAGCAGGAATTGTTAACATTTACTGTGCTGTACCATTTACTGTGCTGTACCATTTACTGTGCTGTACCATCTACTGTGATGTACCATTTACTGTGCTGTACCATTTACATTCTGCACTGATGTCAGAAACTATACAGGAAATAATGCACTGGTTACCAGCTACAATTCAGAGTTGTATTAATTAGAAACTTTTTTTATTACCAATAATATGTCTTTATGTTCTGACAATAATAAACTGAATATTTCTGAAAAGTTAACCAGTATGGAATGGTGTGTATAGTATGTAATATCCTTTGATATGTTCTGACATGAGCACTAATGACAAACACACCCCATCCTGCTTTGTCCTCTCCAGTAGGTCATCCTGGCAGCCTTGTCTTTCAGCCAGTTGAACACCAACATGAGCATGACAATGCTGAGCCCTGTTGTAAATGTGTAAAACTGATCATCTATCTTCATTGACTGTGTGAAATTGAATAATAAATTGAACATGAATCTTATATTTTGCTTACAGTGCAAACCCCAATGGATGTATCAGAGTAATACTTAAGTTATTTCATGTAACTATGCAGGTATTATGTATGTACATATGTTGATACACAACAACATGTAATATATTTACCAGTGTAAAACTTGCTGGTTTTGTTGATTTTTAGTGATGTTATCCATTGTTAATTTTTGTGTCAGCATCTTGGGGTTCTTCAGCATATCATCTGTGTATGAGCTGATGTCATCAAAACACAGGTTTGTTTGTGTAGAGGCATCAGCTGTAGATTTAACAGTGACGTGATCACCAAGAGCTATCATTGGACCAACAATGTTTATGCCAGTTTGAACTTTACCTGTTAAATAATATGAACATACTTAGACCGAAAGAAACAATAACATAGAGCATATACAAGTATGTAAAATTATCCAATAAAGAGAAAATTCAATCCAAAACAAGAGAAGGCATTAATTGTAAGGCAACATACTAAAGTTATTTTTTTTTCAAACATACATACATTTGGTAGGAAAGACATCATCCCCTGCAACTCTCTTTTTGCATGGAGTGTCTGAAGTCACTGGGTCAGCCTGTCTTTGACGAGGTGGTTGTCTGGGCGTCGAGGGCGTGGAGGTTACCGAGATTGGGTCGGGGAAATCGACAGTTGGTCCACGGCCACTTGCCAGGACATTTATAAATCAGCTGTAGTTCACACAAGCACCAAAACAGCAGTTTAAACATATGCATACGTGCATAATTTTACAACGTGTAACCATTTATAGATCTGTGACTCGGGTTTGTTTGTTTTCATTTTGCGAGGAATTAATCATTTGCATTGACGATACATTCATAATTTTCACTTTCATCTGACGCAAACAAACAGAGTACTGTAGCATATTCATAGAAAACCCACCTACGATGTGTTTGGAACAAATGTAGGTGTGCCTCGTGATGCTTTTCACATCAACTCCCTCTCGACCACAGGCCCTCGTCCACCTCAAACATTTCTCCGGTTCACTCTTCGGCTTTGGAAAAGGAATAAAAAATACATTTTCTATTTCATGGCGATCCTTGTACCTGTTACCAGACTTGCACAAGCCATAGCAACAGTGGCGGTAAGGCATCTTCAACTTCTCTCGGTGGTACACGTCAGTGGTCGATCGGTGCACGGTCGAACAAGTTACAAAATTTGTTAGCCGTTTGTTTTGACAGTTTGCCCGCGGTCACGCGTCTTTGAAAAGGGACATTAATCTGAATGAACTTTTGTCGTGAAACTGGAAAATGGCTTATTGCCCCTCTGTGGTTTTACCAGTGACTCGATAATCATCTTTTGGAAATTTGAAAATCGATCAGTTATAAGCACTAAGTTGTTACGGTGAATAATTTGACGTGATAAAAAGGTATAAGAAATCCCCTCAGAACCAGAAATTCCCTCAGAACCAGCAAAATATAATACTGACAAGTTGCAGTAATATGTATTAAAGCTAAAATGGATAGAACTTGAAGTCTAACGTTGTTGATGACTGGAAACAATGGCGGCTGGTAGTATGAGCAAAGGTCAAGATCGAATGTCGTCACTCTCAATAGTGACGTCATTTGTGTTGTTCTATGACGTTTCTATATTTGCAAACTGTGTGTCAGTGACCTTCGTCGCTTTGTTGTTGACAGTAAATGTTTCTAAACCGATGCCGCTGTTTTTATTCTTATTGTATTAAAAATTCGATTCATTTTAACTATAATAACGGTAACGCTATTTTTCAGGGCATTATCATTTGCAGAAGCCCTTGGTCTTTTCAAGTGCCCTCCTTCGTCGGGCAGTTAATGATTCAATGAAAGACCTCGGGCTTCTGCAAATGATAATGGCCTGAAAAATAGCGTTACCCTTATATTGACCAAAGAGCAAGGTACAAAGATTCACAATATAGGTTCCATGTACAAAGCAACTGAGTCAAATCTAAAGTAATGGGCCACAAATATAATATCAAAACACAAAAGTCTCGGTTTGAAAGTGAGAAACAGTTATATTGAATATAAGCATTGGCGGAGAAGCAGGCAGGTTAATGTACTCCAGTTAATCTGTATGTGTGTGGTCAACTCAATAACCTGCCTTTATATACAAAGTCACTGATTCATGAAGATTCCATTAGCATCGCCATTAATTTAGAACCTTCTCGTAGTCTCCCGGAAGTAAACATAACTATTCCGGGGAGGCAACTCTAGAGCACTTCCTTAAAGGTCTGTAGCTAAAATACTAACAACATTGAACATTTATGATACCAAGTGTGACCAGTAATAACAATCACTCAAAACTCTAAACAGTAAGTTAGAAAGTAAGTAAACCCCGTTGACGAAACACAGTAAAACCTCCAGTATATCACATATATCCATTTAAAACTATTAATTAATTTTAAAACACTTCAACAACAGAGGACAATACAGTATAAAATTTTTGCCAACAACTGAAGGTAGATGATCATGCTTTGGGCAATGATGGGCCACATCGACAGCTTCACTGACGTCATATATTACTGTTTATGTAGTTTTTCACCAATCAGTGTTTGCGTGTGTTTTGTGTGTTAATCTTTACTTTGTCTATCCTTTCTTTTGGAGTTGAATGGAATCCCCTTTTAACCAAGTCTTTAATTTTATTCGTTAATTATCATTAGGTATTCCACGATGTGCCTCCAGTTTATAAGGTTCCAGGTATTCATTGCCCTGGATTATTTGTTATTCGTGAATGGTTGCTGTAATAACCAGGTGTAACATTCTCCTACTTGCCATCTATGATGGGCTGTTCACAACCTTTGCATCATTTGCAAGGCGTGGGTTTCTGGGTGCGGTCAGGGTACTAGTATATGACGCTCAAAACATTTTTATAACAGTTCTTTGATGTACTAAAATAATCTGTAAAAATATTCTAGGAGGAGCCTTAAACACAGGGCTACCTACCGCCAGTTGTTCTGGATCTACCGCATGTCGTTACTGGTAAAATGATAAATTACTAACGCTTGCACATGCATGTAGATATGCTTTTAACGCCGAAATGTCGATATGAATACAAGAATTTTGTTTTACATACTTCAGGAGGCATCTAGCTGCAGGTAAAATAACGTGTGATCAAATATATAATTTTAGATAATTAATCCAGTGCAATGAGTGAAACATTGTTTTTTTTGACAACCAAAGATAACGGGCGATGACGATGGCTGCCGAGAATGTTCGTCAGCAACACCAGCAGCTGACCGGCGGTATCAGTCTGGACGTTGTAGGCAGTCTGGATGGACGTAGAGCAGAGGATGGGCCTCAAGCTGACCCTAAATCCGTCAGAGGGCAGTGGTCAAGTCGCCTGGACTATATCATGTCAATGATAGGATACTGTGTTGCCTTTGGGAATTTGTGGAGGTTTCCATACATCTGCAACCGGAATGGCGGCGGTAAGTACATCTCTATTTTGTTCAAACAGACATGATATCTTGCAGAAAGTGTCATATCTCCTCACCAGGCCAGATGTATCAATAGGGGACGCATCCTGCAAACATTTCACAACATGGATGTTTGGAAGCTGTTGGAAATTATCTGTGACATATGACTATGAATACACAATCCTATTTACAAAGTGGTCAACTGTAACACATGTTGTATTCGGTATCCCACTCTCTCACTGAAAAAAAAAATTAATTCGAGGTTTTGACAGGATTCAAGAAGACAAAGATAGGGGCTATAATTATAAAAGCGAGTGCACTTGGTTTGATACTTCTTACTTTATTTTAACCTCCCCATAAGCCAAAGTATGAAATAAACAGTACTCATCAAAATACAGGTCCAATATGTGGTTAAAAGGCTTCTTATTGTAGATGTATTAGGCTCTGTCATATAACCTATTGCTCTCACAGATGTCTAGTAGTTGTCACAACTTAATGTCTGAAATCAGACATGCGCATGTTCTGTAATCCAAAAGTCACAGTTGACGATGTACCTTCTAAGCTTCCATACTTGATCGTTGAAAGCCACGCTTTACGAACGTTAATGTCATCGCATTTTCCTAAATTTACTCCAAACACTGCCACGCAGAGATCTTGAAATACCGCAACAGTTTCACCGTGGAAATAGCACAGTATTTACCGTATGTGTGTTTAGAAAATTATGTGTACCGGCATACCATGTTTGTGTCAATACGAATATTCCCTAATCCAGATGTGTGTGAGTGAGAATGTGTGTTCCGATGTACCAGATGTGTGTGTGTTCCGATGTACGAGATGTGTGTGTGTGTGAGAATGTGTGTTCCGATGTACCAGATGTGTGTGAGTAAGAATGTGTGTTCCGATGTACCAGATGTGTGTCTGTGTAAATACGCTGTTCCCAGTATGTTGTAATGTTGAATCAGAATACCACTGCATCAGTTAACATTATGTACTGAACTCATTGTGCGAGTGTCCGTTGAAATCCTTAAAGATCTCCATATCCTCTAAACAGGTGCTCTCCTGATTCCATTCATAACATTCCTCATCATCACGGGTTTCCCTATGTTCTACCTGGAGGTAGCTCTGGGACAGTTCTCAGGGAAAGGAGCGGTCCAAGTGTGGAACTTCTGTCCTCTCCTCAAAGGTGGGAACGTTTCTTTACTCAGCAAGGGTCTCAAACAGTTGCTACAGTCATTAGCATATCGGAAACAGTATATACTGAACAATAGTTAAGAAGGACGAATACTATTATGGACCGGTCTGACCTGACGAATAAGGCCAGTTTCAAGTCTGGTGCCTGTGTGCAGAATATGCCGTTGGTTAACAACAAGACGTCAACGACCTCTGAGAGGTAAACCATTCTCATGCCACGTCGGACAAATATTGAGCGTGAAAGAGCAATTGGCATGCTCCAAGCTGGACACTGTGGCTGCTGCACGTGCCAACAATTGTATTAATATGCCTTAGAAGTCTCAGACGTCCCAGCTTGATATCGCCAAGTTATGATGCAAAATATTTTTACCATTTTCCCTCACAGTAACCTGTATCAAGATATCTGTCGTGTTCCTTAGGACGAAAGCACTAGTATACTTGATATCATCCGTAGTTCAGGACTTTTGGTCCAAAATGAAAGAAGTGTGTCCTCTGACCGCCGCTTAGACGCGATCCGAAGCTGTAGGTGTATCGATATATGAATTACACCGTCTGATATGGCTCACTTTGAGCTTTTTTATGATTTAAAGTGACAATAAAACTGAGGTTTGGAAACCACTTAGCGACCGCCTGGTATCGTCACTATTTGCTAATGGGTCATAAATACATGCTCTATTGCCGTATCTCATGATATCTGTCACTGAATTGTGTGGTTCAGACTCGATTATTTACAGACTACCACCTAACAGCTGTAATAGTGCTCAGCGCAAGTTTAAACAAATAAACAATCCTGCACGTGCTTATGATATATTCGGAATGGTACAACCGGCATCACTTTAAGCAGGGATTGTTCTTCTTCTGTAATGTCATCAACGTGACTCGGTCGTCCTCCTTAAGTGCTGTCATACATGACCCTATCTTCCTCCACACGTGTTGTCAAACACGAATCTTGACTCTTTCTTCTTTTCAAGATGTTGTTATACGTGAATCTTGACCCTCCTTTTCTTCACAGGCGAATACTGACCCTGCCTTCCTTCCTAGGTATTGCCATACGTGAATCTTGACTCTCTCTTTCTTCCTAGATGTAGCCATACGTGAATCCCGAATCTGTCTTCCTTCCTAGGTGTTGGTATTGGCTGCATACTACTGTCCTACTACAACATCCTGCTGGCCTGGACCATCTACTACCTGGTGAGATCCTGCACCACCGTCCTGCCCTGGACAAGGTGTGGTAACTGGTGGAACACGGACCTATGTGTAGAGGACATCTCCCTTCTCAGAAACATGTCCACGACCTCCTCTGACATGATGACGTCCCTGCCTGCCGTCAATGGCACCGACACCAACGCTGCCGCACTGTGGAGGAATACGACCTTAGCCCACACGGCTGTGGAGGAGTTCTACCAGTCAGTTAAAGTGTGACTTCCAGTGTACCTCTCTTTTCTTTGTATTCATTCCAAATATCGTTGTATATATACATCCCTGCTTCTCGAAATGGTGGTACCACATAATGTGTCACATCTTTCAGCAATAGCCGAATTGATGAGAGTAGATTATTCCATCTGAAAGCACATGAAATGTTTTTCACATAGCCGCCTGCTTCTAATATCATCGCTGAATAAGTATGAACATATCATTTTATGGCATTTCTTTTAGGTACAATGTTCTCCGTATTTCAAATGGAATACATGAAGTTAGCTCCGTTCAGTGGCACTTGGTGGGATGTCTCTTTGCTTCTTACGTCATTATCTTCCTGTGCCTGTTTCGTGGAGTGAAAGCTACTGGGAAGGTGAGTTTGTTTAACTGGAGGCAGGGAGGAAGTAAGGAAAGAAGGGACCACCACTCTAATAACGTTTACAAAATTCTAAGAATGTATTGGAGTATTTACTGTTCTGAATAGTGCAAAATCACCTGTGGATATCAAATGAAATGGCAATGACAGGACTCCAGGATGTGATTACAGATTGAATGTAATGAGCGATGTTCTGTGTTCCAGATAGTGTACGTGACTGCCATGCTGCCCTACATTCTCCTGACTACGATCCTGATTAGATGCACGGCTCTACAGATGGCATTGCATATTGCGTGAAACCCGATTTCAGCAGACTGCTCGACATCCAGGTACCTTACTTCAAGCGTGGCAAATGTTCATTTTGTTCCTGCTTTTCATCACTGGAAGGGCGCGATCATCTTTTCGCCGCAGTTCGAAAGTGATTCTCATACACATGCTCTTGATATTGCCTGTTACTTTTGACTCTACGTATGATTTCTTACAGACTTAGGATTCACGTGTTGGGGTTTACTTGACAAAATCCAGTTGTCATAAATGGCTTTCCAAACTCACTTCTGAAGTTCGTCTTGGGTGTAAACGCTATTTTAAATGAACAATGACTAAATATGCATATGTATTGAAATCGCATCAATACATATGCAAATCTAAACGATTCCAGTAGTCTTCTCTTACACCTTTTGTAGTATAACATTTCACTCTATTATGCCTCAATCTTTCTCTGTTCCTAATAAATTCTTGTGGTGTAATTAATGATTGTAAACATCTTTGGAGAGGGGTTATATAAGTTGAAAGAACTTGTCCCCAATCCTTTTCACATTGTGAATAAATATGTTTAAACTACACTTAACAACACTGGCCAAAGCAGATCTGGCCAAAGCAGATCTGGTGTCAGGGCAGGGGTTTGGTTCAACTGATGATCTGGTGTCAGGGCAGGGGTTTGGTTCAACTGATGATCTGGTGTCAGGGCAGGGGTTTGGTTCAACTGATGATCTGGTGTCAGGGCAGGGGTTTGGTTCAACTGATGATCTGGTGTCAGGGCAGGGGTTTGGTTCAACTGATAACAATAAGCATGCAGTATAAGAACGTCAACCTTGCAAAAAGAATAAGTTTCTGTGTTACCCCAACGTTTCAATTTAGAAGTTGCAAGGCAATGTACGTGTTCCGTATAGATCAGGTGTGGACAGAAGCTTGTCTTCAGGTGTTTTACAGTCTGGGTCCTGGATGGGGCATCACAGTGACGACATCCAGCTACAACAAGTTCACTGCACCTACCTTAAGGTAAGAGATACTTCAGGTGGTACATCTGTCTACATACGTTTGTGAAATGTATTTGGATTCCATTAATTAAATAAACTCTCGAGAATAACACTCAACGTTCCTTGTGTTTTATTCTTTCAGAGACAGCATTATCCTGTGTATTGCATCGGAAGGCACGAGCATATTTGCTGGCTTTGTGACCTTCTCTGTATTGGGAGTGATGGCCGAGAGAGTCGGTGTGTCAGTCACTGAAGTAGTGTCATCAAGTGAGACAATCTGGGATACAGAGGGTGTAGAAAATTGTCTACACGTGGTCTATGGTGCGTGTGGGTAGAAAGCTTGCAATCAAGATAAAGTGTGCGTTGACGAAGAAAAATAGATATGTGATGAACACGGAGGCACAGATGAATTCAGACTTCTTCAGTTGGGTACATGACATGCAATAGAAATACAGATGTGAGCATAAATATACATTTTTTGACAACGGACAGGCAAAGGCTAAAAGATGGACAGATAGAGAAACCATAGCACTTCCTTGTACAGTTGATGTGATGACAGACACAGCCAAGAGGGCAAACAAAGGTCATAAATTCCACATATATAGTAATTAATGAAAGTGACAAAGATGTCCAGGGTGGTTGACAATGTACACTGTGGTTGTAAGGAAGGTTAAGAATGCAGATTAAATAATAACAAATAAGTCACATATGTCTTACATAGGGTTTGGATTTTAGAAATGTTTTGACGATGGCTGTCGGGAATTAGACACTATACCTGAATTAGCATTGTTCATTATGACATCTGTAATAGAAGCCCAGCGCAGTGTCAGGTTTAAGATATCAGTATGTTTCATGAAGATCTTACAACTAGATGTCTCTACAAACAGGTCCAGGATTGGGTTTTGTTGCTTACCCAGAAGCCCTGTCACAACTTACGCTTCCTCAGTTGTGGTCGTTTGTGTTTTTCTTGATGCTGCTGACCATTGGATTAGACTCTCAGGTGAGACAAAAAATGGGTTCTGAAGATATTATCATCTGGGCATTACACATGAACATTTGAGCAAAAAGGAAACCATATGTATTGAAGAGTAGCACTTAACCAGTACCAATTTGTCATCGCAAGCAACACACTGTGTTTCAGTTTCTGTTCGCGGAGATCGTGTCCACTACTGTCTTTGACCAGTTTCCAAGGACACTTGGGGAACGGAGATGGTTGGTGACAGCGGCTTTGTGTAGCGTTGGCTTTCTGCTGGGTATCTTTATATGCACACAAGTAATTCCTACCTATCATTGGTAATTTGCATCAGAGAGAAACCTAGTTTCAGTAATCCATCTCATGTTGATAAATACAAGTGAAATGTTCTTTCAAATAATGAGACGTTGCCTCATCTACAAAGACGTTATATAGAGACACTGACTACATTGACTGTGTTCCATTTGTGTTTAGCTGATATCGAGATGACCTTGGTATTGTCTCACTTCCAGGGTGGTATCTACATCATGCAGCTCCTGGACTGGTATCTGATGTCTCTGTCTCTGTTCCTGTTCTGTACCCTGGAGTGTGTGGCCACCGTGTGGTTCTACGGTGAGATCACTGATAACCTCCCAACGTCTTGTGTACCTTCTGTTCACCACATGTATCGGGTTTAGGGCATGAATCACGAATACGTGAGTTACAGGAATACTGATAGAGGGTACATCTTGGGAGTTTAGACAACAGCGATACGTGAATCATTGCGATAATGTTTTTAGTTTGTATACAATGGTACGTGCATCAAAATACAGATAAAACACCCACATAGACATACACATACAGGGACCTGTTGCAATGATGTATAGCTGGACTATATATAATTGAATGATTGTGTGCATTGTACAGGAATCCAGCAGCTGAGTGACGACATCCAGCTGATGTCTGGACGCCCGATACCTGTCCTGGTGAAAGTACTGTGGGGAGTCGTCATGCCTGGAATACTTTTGGTACAGTTTATGCGTTTTATTGCATCAAACACGCTGACGTGATCATTATGATTATACGTAACATGGCATACACCTTGCATGTACTTAAACAACACTGCATACACAGTACACAGTGCTTATAGGTGCAACAACACCAACTACACAGCATTACAACTGGGTAATAATCTCCATTCTGACATGCGCCAACATTTGGTGGTCTGCGATACCGGGTGACTGAAGCAGCACCGGTGTAGATCCCAGTTAAGATTAATACCTGATAAAATACATACTTTAAAGTGAAAGTACTGACACACATACTTTGTGTGCTGGCACACATTCTCTGTTGGGGAATATGGGGAAACTTTACAATGACTATGTGTTACAGTGCTATCCTTCGTGGCTGGAATATCCTGCTTTCGTGTCCACCATGAAAGTACACCATGAAAGTACACCATGTAGTCATGTACATATTTACATGATTTATTGCGAATAATTAATAACCTGATGTATTTATTTTGAAGAAATAGGGTATTGGTTTTGTCCAACCCCACTGTGTATTAATACCTTGGTTACCGTCAGTAATCACTATCGCAACTAAATATGTAATGCTTAGACTATTCTGACCAATAATTTGAACTGCAATGCTTTTGTAATAACGTGCGAATGTACCCCAGTTGTGTGAATGTTCGCACGTCATACAGTTGTAAGAATTCGATTAGAACATCTGGCTTGGCATATTTTGAACTGTTCTACGATGAGTCACCATTCGTTTGTTCCTACCATATGCCAGTTCAATGATAGTTGTCATACGCTTTTGTGAGCCTCTTCTTGGGTAGGCTACACGCAGTTGGTATGCTGATTATCAGAAACATTTCCTTGCTACCCAGATTGTGTTCTTCATCACTCTGGTCAACTACAAGTCCCCATCATATGGGAAGTACACCTGCTCCGTCTCGGCAGTGGTGATTGGGTGGATTATGGCACTGCTGCCTCTCCTCCCCGTCCCAGTCATGATGATCACCTCATTACACAGACAAGAAGGATCACTGAAGCAGGTCAGCAACTGGGTCAATGTAAACACATTTACACAAACACATAGTGCCAGTATTCATTCATTATTGACATATAGTGCACATGTCATTTTGACGTAGAACAGGACAAAGCTTAGAAATATAAATACCTTCCTCGGTTGGCGCATCTGTCAATAGTATATCCCGAGTCATTGGTTTATTTTTAACAACTGACGGTATATAAACGAACTAAATTGATAGTTTGGGTTACCTTTTATGTAATCATGCAGAGCGTTCATTTTTTTAGTATCGTGTTTGATGTTGCAGAGATTGATGTCGCTGGTCCTGCCTGACAGGATGTGGTGCCCAGCAAATGCCTCCACCACAACCAAGCACAGAGCTAATCACACCAAGCGGACATTTGCAGAAACGTTCACTTATATCTTCAAACCAAGACAGAAACTGGATTTCTGAGAGTGTCGATACTAATCCCAACAAATGTACAAGATTCTGTGCGTTACAGAGAATGTTACATTTGACCATTGTCCTTGGTGATGGTGCATTCATGGAATTCTTTATTCAAAGTTCATGGTGTACTGAAAGCAGAAACGTGTACTGCAAAACATCTTTAATTTGACATAACATATATACACTTACATTCACATACCATTCAAAAGAAGCTACAATTTCTCAAAAAGGACATACACCACGGGCACATATCCAATTGGACAAACACGAACACCTCACAAAATCAGAAAACTTAAATAAGCAACCTTTATGAAAACACTTCAACCATCACTCCACCCCCACATAATATTGACAAAATTATGAATCGGATAACTAAATATCCGGACATTATCTGGCCACGATGGTTTAAATGGTATGGTTTTTAACAGAATGCAATGAACAACTCGCTTTTATTTTCCAACGTTTCTGTCTTGAAACTATCTGAAATCATACAAAAGAAGCCGTAGCCGTCGGCAAACAATGGGTTCAGATCGGTCAGTATGCTAAACGAGAGGACAAGCGTGCACGTCAGGCACGCTTCAGAAATACTAAATCAGTTTTAAGTAGGCGTAGTTCTGCGAATTAAGAAATAAATGAATGCAGGAAATAATTCCTCATAATTACAGAGGAATCCCCTTAATGTGCATTTTAAGCAAACTATGTACTTTCATTTTACATGGTCGTATCACGAAATGGGCAAATATATTTAAATAATATACCTGTGACACAGGCTGGTTTTAGACAAGGATATTCCACAACAGATCATATTTCTACTTTACATGGTATCATTAATATTGAAAAATGTTTCCTGAAGAAACGAAAAACATGTATATGTTGCTTTTATTGACTTCAGAAAATCCTTTGATTCGGTTGACCGTTCCAAGCTATGGCGCTGTTTATTTAGATCGGGCCTATACGGGAAAATGCTATTGTGAGAATTTATAGCTCTGTAAAAGCTTGCGTTAGAAATGATAATGGATTTACTGACTTCTTTGACTGTCCGGTCGGTCTAATGCAATGGTGTGTTCTCAGCCCGCTATTGTTGTCTCTATTCAAAAATGATTTATCAGATGCATTATAAAAATATGAAAATTATGGTATACAGTTATTCCCCGACCTATTAGAAATTTTATTACTTATGTTTGCAGATGACGTTTTTCTTGTGTCTGACACAATTCCTGGTTTACAAAAGAAACTTAATATTTTGCATAATTTCTCTGAACAAGCGGGTTTAAAAATTAATTTAGATAAGACTAATGTTGTTTTCAGGAGGGGAGGTTGCCAGGCGAGAAACGAAAAATGTTTTTTGAATGATGAGCCAATAACACCAGTTAATACTTATAAATATTTGGGTGTAATATTTTTCTTCAAAAATGAGAAATTGTCATAGTGATTTAGCTCTAAGGTAAAGGGGCTCTAATGAAGGTATTTACTAACTTCAGTAAAATTGGAATTCTATATCCCAGTGTGTTTTTTCAAATGTTTGATACACAGATTCAACCAATATTATTTTATGGGGCTGAAGTATGGGAGGGGGGGGGGGGGGGGGTGCATAACTTTGGTCAATTAGAAAAGGTACATTTGATAGCCTGTAAAGGATTTTTAAATGTCACGTCACAAACCTCCAAAGCTATTGTCTACGGAGCGTGTGGAAGGTACCCTCTTTTCATTTATGCCTTGTGTAAAATATTGAAATATGAGAAATGTTTATCATATATTGTCGAAAAAAATGATTAAATTTAGATGTGGATTGCTAAGATTAAAGTACAATGAAGGTAGATGGCAAACTATTTCTGTAACGGAACGCAACTGTTCATTATGCAATCTAGGAGTGAAAGATGAGTACCACTTTCTATTTGTTTGTACTGTTTATGATGCTCTCAGAGCAAAATATATACCGTCTGTATATTGTAAAAAACCTGGTTGTCAGAAATTAAAATCACTAATATACTAATATACTAATCACTAAATTACTAATAATGAAACACTTCTAAGAAAGTATGTACATATTTATACCATGCACACTAACTGAGAGAATAAAAAATACGTGTCAATTCATCAAGATACATTTTTGTTTCTATGATTCCTCCATACATCGCATCATTATAAGTGTATCTTGTTAGCTCAGACTTTCTAATTGTATATAGGCGTAAATGTATGTCAATTTGTAAATATGTTGTATACGAGCCTGTGGTCTACATACAATAAAATGACTTGACCTGCAGCTCTTAAGTTTTGGTGAAGTGCTTGGACCGCATTGTTCCCTTATCACCCGGAATTTGACGGTCATAATTAAAGTAAGGAGAAGGGAAATACCTCGTGCAATAGCTAAAGAAATTCTTTATGGATAATTTCGGAAAATGAGATGTGCACGGTTGTGCCATTCACATAACTCAGAATAATCACTGGACAGTGGTGTTTGCACCGTAGTCCGTTTGTTGCAAGGGCAATTTCAGCAATATTAGTGGTAAGCTGGAAACGTACAAAGAGCTACTTTAGTTAGTTAATTTAATTTATTCGATATCTATTAGCATTAGTTATTTTAGAAATAAATCAGATATGCATGTGATAATTGAGATTATAATGTATCATAGGTTAATCTGTAGCTAAAGTTACTAGAGTGTGCAATACAGACACTCACTGCACTGGCAAAACATTTTTCTCTTTGTAAGAACCAGCATTTAGTGGTCATGTATTCATACCTCTGTAAGGAAATACATGTTTTCAGGAAAATCTAATTTTACGCCATGGTTTTTCAGGGCGAACACCTGTGTACATGATGAAAGTGTCAGCAGTGTTCATCAGTTCAGCAAACCACTACGGATTACATGTATGTAATAAGACGTCCGCAGTAAAATCCACCTTCAGAATAAAGTACAGTTCTAGTCTGTTTCTATTCGCACTTTGTTACTGTCGGGCGCACGCTGGGTAGGTTTTGTATGTATCAGTGAGAAAAATATATTAGAAGTGAAACTTGAAAAGATGACACTTTACAAAATACCAATAGTTCTTTGTTCCAGTGACTATGTACTGAAAGACGTGAATTGCATGAATGTTCCTGACATCAGAAAACCATTTTCGGATTGAATCAATGCAAATTTGAAAGCATCTTTAAATTACCCCCGATCCCTATATGCAAACCATGATTCAAAAATGATTAGAAGGATACATCTTGCAAAACCGTAAACTATAAAATACACTCTATCCGAAGATATCGAATACTGAATAATAACAATAGTTAGAAAGAAAAATACTTGAAAGATGAGTAATATGTTTTGTTTGTTTTGTTTAGTTTCTTGGGTTTTTTGTTTGTTTTTGTTGTTGCTTTTTTGGATTTACAAACATTAATCTAAATCCTAAGCTGAACAGAGAGGTGACGTAAAGTGGATATCAGATTACATTTTTCATCTCACCCAAAGCTGACACAGGCCAACATTCATCATCTACACTTGGTACGATAAAACCTCCACCTGAGGACAAACACCCACACAAGTTGAAGATGAGGTTTTAGTGTCTTCCTCTTTGTAGGAAAATAGAGCAATATTTAGTAGAGCTCTCAGGCATTTACAACAAAACATTATGACAAGAATGCTGTACCGAGGAAAGCAACATCTGTTAAAGATGTGATTCAGAATTTTCACAGATCTTTATTTCTTGACCAGTTTCGTAGAATCTAGATGAGAAGTCCGGAATAGACTCGTGTATGTCAGAGCGAGTAATATGCCACACTCAGCAATAATCGAATCTGGACCAGACAATCCAGTGATCAGCATCATAAGCATGAGTTGCCTCTTACGACCACCATGGATTGCTGAAGTCCCGCCTAACCTAGATCTCCATGGGTTGTATGTCAAAATCAACAGTAATGTGTAAAGGGATCTAACACAAGTCAAGAGGAAAAGTAGAAATGCTGACGGTCTACCTGGTCATATTCACGGGAAACCATTGAATCCGCAACCACAGGATGGACGAAAGGCGGGTAAAGTCATTTTCCCTTACTGCATTTTACCCTATGGCTCGGAGTAACCTGACTATATGCATCTTAAGATAACGTCATCGCGTTAGGGCCGATGAAGGACTGAAACCGCGCGAGATACCATGATCTAGAGGCAACTCATTACCATTCATAATGTAAGGCACACACTGTAGAATTTAGTACATGTGCTCTGACATGACATTTTGAAAGCAACAATTGTCTTTGAAATTCACAAAATACTCGACACAACAGGAAAGAATCGCAATTTCAGTTACGAACTTGGTATGCTTCAAATGATATTTTTGTGGCTGCCAGTCAGTAGTTTGAGACACATTTCTATCAGTCTAAATGCTTCAACTGTACACAAGTACAAACACATGACTAGCTGTAGTGAACAACCATGTCCATCTTAAACATACCAGTATGAACCTGAACATTCTCAACTAAATCCTCAATAGCAGGGTGAACAATGAAGCGGCAATATAAGCCACACGTCCCTTCCACATGATGACAAACAAGGGTCCATACACAATCTCCGCTAAAGGAGAGTCAACTGAAGGCATCCGATTGAACCGTTATTACCTGTTTATGAATCACAAATCAGAACATCCATTAGCGATGTTACCAGATGTCAGCGAAACGTTTAGCATATCCTGACCCACTGCTGGCACCCGCCAGGACAATTCTCGATTCCACGTGATCCAAGTTCCATACTTTCTGTGACCACGACTGTATAAAACACTGTCGTTAAACCCTGACAATCTGTTTTGGTGGTACAATGGAGTTCCGTGATATGGATTTTAATGGCGCTTTGGCATCAAGGACAAACGAGGGACGGACATGTATTAAAGGCTTGCGAGTCAGTCCAATGTTCATTGAACTGATGAATGGCTTGGGCATTTTTTTTCATCAGTTAACATATTGACGTTATATGTAGCATTTATATATGTTACACACTGTTTGATCAAACTAATACTGCAGTGATTTTTAACATGCAGTGGCTATGCTATTTCAGACTTTATCGATGGGAACAACTACTCACCTCTCATGTTGGGCAGATAGGCTTTCGACAACAGCTGGGTGGAACACTATGGGTTTTCCCTGATTATGTTTCCTTGTTGTCAGTTTATGCAAAGAATGATACATCGCAACAACCCACATTTTAATAACATAACAATGTTACTATTAATCAAAGGAACCTATCCTTCACCAAACTTCATTCAAACGTTTTGTTCTTTGGATAAATTAGCCCCGCCGGAATAATCAAAATGAAGAAATAACGAAATAGTTTCAGGGGGACACACAATTTGTTGTGTTGAAAGCCATCACGTGTGGCAGGTTATAGTATGACCAGAAATTATTGAGAATTTTAGAAATATATTGAACTGGATTTCCAGTATAAACAACCTAGGCCAGCTGTCAAGTGCTTGGTTTCTTTCAAGAGAGACAACTCAGTTAATCCTTTTTCATTAGTCAGGAAGAGTTATCCTGCTTTGTTTACTTGCTAGCAGACCACACTTTAAGTGACCACAGTATAGATGATTTGGAAAAGTGGACGTGATTTTCGAGTATTATACCAAGGACATCAGTTCAGCTAAAGTGATTTCAAGTTGAACAGGCTTCCATTTGTCCGCTGTTTAACGTCTTTGAAAAACATTGCAAATGGATATGGCACTGGGCACCACGGAGGCGCAGGTAGGCCCAGAAAATTGACTGTCGGTGACAGAAGGCGGCATGGTATTCTCGTTTCTTAAACAAATAAATGAGTTCATATTAGACTTCAGGATGGGTGTGATTGCGACAGGGACTGTGGCTGTCTGTGAGGAGACAATTATAACTGGGCTGCATGCAGTGAGTTGGCAGAAATGTCAAGGAATGCCATCACCGATCATGAAACCCGCACAAAAGGACTGAAAGGTTGAACTGGTGTTATAGCATAGAAATTAAAATGGTACAATGCAATTTTCTCAGATGAAAGTTCTGTGTGACTGTTTCCTAATACACTGAAATTCTGGACCAAACAATCTGAAAAACCTTTTTCATCAGCGCCCAAAGTACAATCCGAACATTTAACATGTGGGGTGGCATAGCTGTGTTATGGGCAAAGCCCCTGTGTGTATGTGAAGGGAATATCAATAGCGATATGTACAAAGATATTCTCGAGGGACATTTACTTCCATCTGCTCACGTGTTCTTGGGATGTTTTTGGTAATAACAATGGTCAGTTGAAACATTACCCAGGATGACGTCAGTATTTGCTGATAACAAATCAGCTTGATTCTGGAACAGTAACTACAATAATTCCGATAAAAGGTCTGTTCCACCTTGTCCTTGACTTGTGTTGACTGATCACTCAAATAACAGAATATTAAAGATAAGAACCAAGTTTAGGAGAGACGCGCCTTCACCTACATCTGTCACCTTAAATACGTCTGTGTCGCAATAGTCCTTTTATCCGACACCTTTATGTATCTGGTCAGGAAGGACTAGAACTTCCTTCTTATAGAAGGTTTGCACGGGTTTGTAAAATATTCAAATAATGCACCGCCAATGATCTCGTGTCTGTGTGTTGGTTTGGCTCATATTATGATTACTGTCGCATTACAGTAGCCGTAGCTAGGGCATCCCCATTAGTCATAGCTTCATTCACTGAGTTTCCCTGCAGAGTCAGCCACGACAGAGAGCACAGTTTGGTATACTGGTGACGTGTTTGTGTGCACTGAATACATTTGGCCAGGCATCACTGTTGTCACGTGGACAGGCACGGGATTGATAGAGAGTACCAAACTGTCACTGTCGCTCAACTGCCATCAGTTCTTGTGAATTATTTTACATGGTCATCCAATACAAGATCTTTCAAGAAATCCTCTCTCCTCTCATTCCGTTTCAGTTTGTTTTTACATCCACTAAAACCTGTTTCAGATGACTTGTCTGACAGCTTTAGATATAGACAGCCCCAATGCAGGGTCAACCGTGTGTAATTAGGTTATAAACAGTATTTCCGATTTATGGGTGTATTTATTAAAATTCCTTTTAACCGACTTTACCTTGTAACTAGAACCTCTGAAAAAAACCTGCTGTGCCAGTGTCGCATGTGACTAACATACTACTATCTTCCTGCCAACTAGCAGCTGGTCCTGACTCCATGTTCATATGAAGGAATTCCGTGGAAGTCGGACGTAAACTACTTTAAAATCTCGGTGTAAGGTAAGCCACGGCTGAAAGTTATTAAACGGTATGACTTCAAACGAAAAATACGTACGATTGTTCTCAGTACGTGTGCATGTGTATGAAAGTACTTTATTATCAAAATCGTTTATTTCTGATGCCGTCATATGTTGTCCAGGGGATACGTGTTTCGATATAACAAGTTAGGTAAATAATGCGGCTAGTGGAACCGAAAAACGTCAGAAAGTGGGGGCAACGACCAGGGGCTCTGACAGCGAGTTATGCACTAGGTAGGTAATTTCATGGCAGCTATCCTGCGAACACGGGTTGTGAGATTGTTTGCAACTTTGAGCTCTCTGTTGGTACTGAGAGATATTGTGTGACATGGTGTTGATCATCCTCGGCAGTAAATTGAACAAAGGGTGAGGTGATGTTTGAACACAGCGAGTGCTGCGAATGTTTCAGGACGTCTCGTTTTGACCTGCTGCTACTGCCGCTGCTACTGTTGATGTACAGGATGTTAACACTGGCTTTCCTGGTACTCATGGTGGTGCACTCCACTTGGATTGACAGCGTCCAAGCAGGTTTTGTATTATCCATATTGTTCTTACTATATTTGGCAACATTTCCATGAATGCTGAATTGAGAACGCTAAAGAAATATCTGAAACATTTTCCATATACACTGTTAGCAGCCGGCAGTTACACACCAGACATGACGTTTGTACCAAGTAATACCCATTTGTCCCCATTTGTCCCCATTTGTACCCATTTGAACTCCATCTGCCAGGTTTTAGTCCTGAAATATATCTGTGGTGGACTGTTCTGCCATGGTGTCAAGATAAAACTGTAAATGTGCAAAGGAGCGAATTCGAGAAGAGGACCCCACACTTTGAAAAGGAAATTTTTGTCCTTACTTGTCCTGGCTATGCCTGAGAATTAATAGTCAACTAGTCGGTGCCTGGACATGGCAAGACAGAATGTACGTTGCTTGATACAATTTAGTGTATTACTTAGTGATATATCTGAAATACTGTCAGTCTGAATACATTCACTCACTCACTCGTGAATAGGATAACATACACTTATTAACATTTAAGTTTCTTTCCACAGATGTTCTGGATGTAATCCATGATCTGGGATGTAAAGTTGGACTTAGTCACTGTAAGTATACACTATATGGCAGGCAGACGCAGATGTTTGGCAGATGATATGACAGTATGTAGTTGTGGTGTTATAAATGGTGAAGCTTTGCTAAGCTAAATTTAAAGAAATGTATTTTGTTGATATGAATACCAAACCAGAAAGAGATCTTAGTGGACTCAAACAGACATGATTCTCTGATTAATCTAAAATGACACCGCACACTCCGTTTAAGGCGACCATGAAGTAGTAATCAACAACAACGCTCCCCAAATCTACTGTGATACAGAATCTAAAGTGTTCCTTGCTCCTCCGAAGGCACTGACTGCCGTGGCTACATGGCCCCTACCGTCTGCGCATGACGAGGAAGATGGTTCCCTGACGTGCGTATACAAATTATTACGGGTACCCGTAAGGTGGTCCATGACGTTTTTTCAGCATAACAACTACACATACATAAGAAATTGCTTGACCGGAGTGACTTACAAGTTTGAGTACTAAGTAAGGATAAGTCATTCCCTCATATTATTATATTAGACATTTGCATAGCGCCGATATCCAGTTCCCCAGTTCAACTGCTCAAGGACACTTTGTTTTTCCCATGATCATTGGATGTCCATCACAACGGCACATTGTCTTGTCAATGTCAACTCCCTGGGATCATACAAAAGTATTGTGATCTTGTATGATACCATCATGATAAGGAGAGATGCTACAGAGTATGCATGTCAGTTTACACTTTATAAGTTAGATAGCGAGTATGGATGGGAAGTAGGTATTCTAAGAAAAGTGTATGTATGACAACTTCTTTATTTCTTATGACGCGACGTTTCGGTACAGCTACTTATATCGTTGTCAAGCAAGAGCAAAGTGTTACAGTAAAGATTGACACACACATATAAGAGGGGTTGAGTAGGACAGCATCAGGGAATACATAAAAGGGACCACCACCACCAACAACAACAACAATGGAATAAAATTCTTCAAAGGCATTTAGAAGTTGGTGAGGTAATACAAGACACTATTATGGATGACAACTTCTTGAATTCTTTTAACACGACGTTTCACGGCTAATTCTTGCCCATTCGTGAGGGGGATAATGAGCATAGGTAACATTGTAGAATATATATAGGTATACATGAAGCCAGGGAGGTAAGATGTATATACAAGCACATAAATGTACTTAGGTATGTACAATCACAGAGGAGAGATGAAAAGGAGGAGTGTTTTAACAGTACATGGTTGATTACACAGCTGATAGATTGGGAGTCTATGAGTCCTTGTTGACACACCAGACAGAGGGTAGGTACACGCCTTAATCTCTATTGATCTGAGGTTCTAATCTTCTGATGTTGATTGCTTCGCAAAGCTTCTTTCTCCGCCAATCACTGATGTTGGAAGCCAGGATCTCGGTGTTTTTCCAGTTGACGGAGTGGTTTGGATAGTTGACGATATGTTCAGAGAGGGCCGATTTCAGATCTAATTTTCTTCCTGAAGTTATATGCTCTTTGAGTCTGATGTTGAATGGTCTGCAGGTTTCACCTATGTAGCTGCTGCCACAATCACAGTTAATCTTGTAGATGCAGCCTCTGGGGTTGGGGTTGGTTTGATCACTGTCACCTCTTCCATTTGCTCTAAGGATGTTTTTCAATGTCTTATCAGAATAAAAGGTCACATCAACACTGACAGTTTTTCTGAGGAGTTTTTCTGACTGATTTGATGACTATTCTTGCCTTGGTATGGAATGTGGAGAAAAGCCTGTTGTATACACAAAGCGAATGACAGAAGATAGACATTCCTAAAACTGGAAGCCCGTGACACAGACAAAAGCATTTCGGGATGAGTCTGTTATGAGCAAATGATAGACCTGGTAGACATGTTTGCAGTCCTTTGATAAGCATTGTTTCTTAGAAGTTTATAATCTTGTAAAATACTAGTGATAAATAAATAAATAAATCAATAAATCAATAAATCAATCAATAAATAAATAAATAAATAAATAAATAAATAAATAAATAAATAAATAAATAAATAAATAAATAAATATCAATGCAGTCCAAGGCTGGTTGGGACAACTAGCGGGTCAGGCTCCACGTTCACTGAAGGCACCCACATCATCTACTACAAGGTCACAGACAGCCGAGGTGTTGAAAACACGTGCTCTATCACAGTTGTGATCAAGGGTAGGTACCATAGTACATGAGCATGTATATACTGACCAACATTGACCTTCCACTTCCATTTGCCTAGGCACGGCCATTTTCCGTTCGGTTTCATGCACATGTACAAGAGATCCTCTGCCCTTTCAGACCACATTAATATGATATTATCAATCCCATAGGTAATGCTGTTTGTACTGCTCCGACCGACTCTATTGTTTTCTGAATACAGCGCCTCATTCAGACAACTTACGTCGTTATTGTAATTATTCTGTACTTAGGTATTCCTGCTGTATGACTGCAGTCTGAAATTGATCAAATCTTGATCGGACAATTCAATGAACAACGACTTACGTATGTCGTGTGAAACGATGACGTGGCAATCAAGTCAGCGAACCTGCCCACATGTTCCAATTAGTCACGCACGGGTTGATGACAAATCTGATTCGCACGTTCTGAACACAGTCGTCTTTAAGTCTCAAACGGCGTCATTAAGTTATTATCAAACCAGCATTCGTCTCGTACAAACACTGTTATCGTGTACATATTCGTGTGATAAATAATATGTATCGTATCCATGTGCTTGACTCACTTCTCACGTTCAATATTTCTACCAGTGGCACGGTGTAGTGAACCCTCTCCAATCCCCAACGGCATCAAATCCTGCAGCAAAACTTCCGGGCTCATTGTTCGCGGAGACACCTGTTCGTACAGCTGTAAGAATGGCTACACGTTGACTGGTGGTAACTCAAGGCTCACATGTAACAAGAATGGCACTTTCCATTCCGACCCTCCGATCTGTGAACGTAAGTTGCGACTAGGTGATGTGCACAGTTACTACAACAGAAAATGTTGTTACACATGATAGGGCACAAAGTGAGTGCATGTATATCTTTGTTACCAGCATACCAAAGCCGGACTGTAGGCGTTCGACCAAGTGCATCTCTTGGTAAAAACATCCAGACTGGAGGTGATCGATCTTGTGTATTGTAATAAGACACCCTGATTGTAGGTGATCATTGGTGTTTTGGGGTAAAGACAATTCAATACCATATATCGAAATACATATATGTTTTTCTCGCATTTTTCGTTTTACAGCTGTGCAGTGCCCAGCTCCCAAGAACATGACTACCGGTATGTACACCTGCCCCAGCACAAAGTATAAGGATGACTGCTACCTGAAGTGTGCGACTGGCTACAAGCCTGGGAGGGGCAACCTGTACATCACGTGTCAGGCAGATAGAACGTGGACAAAGTCGGCCACATGTGAAGGTGAGGAGCCCAGGTGCATTGTTTGTTGAAGACCTCAAGACTGGAGGAGACAGATGGGTTATCAAGTGTTGATGGACTTTGGTAAAAGTATCTGGATGATAGGGTCTGGACAAGGTTTTTCTTCTTTTGTAAACACATTTTGATTGGAGGTGATCTACTACCTGGTTCTTTGGTAAAGACATCTAGATTGGTGGTGATGAGCTAGGTGTGTTCTTTTATAAAGACATCTAGATTGGAGGTGTTAAGGTAGGTGTGTTCTTAGCAAAGAACATCTAGACTGGTGGTGATCGACAAGATAAGTGGTGATCAACTAGATGTGTTCTTTATTAAAGACAGCCATGAACAGTTCTTATAACAGTACAGAAATGGTGTGCTTGAGCAAAGAAGTTCAGATTGACTGTGGTAGGCTGATGTGACTTACAGTAAAGACATCAAGGTTGGCTGTGATTGAACAGGTGCATTCTTTGGTAAACTCATCCAGATTGGAGGTAATCGACTGGGTTTGTTCTTGGAGAAAGACGATCAGGTTGACTGTGAAAAGCTAAATGTGTTCTTTGGTAAAGATATCCATTAACAGTTCCTATAACAATACAAACATGATGATAAACATGCACAAAGTGCAGCAACACAACATATATCAAAACGCATGTATGTTTCCTTTTGTATTTATCCTGTCGTGTTGTAGCTGTACAATGCCCAACTCCTAATGCCATTGCTGGCGGTAATTACACGTGCCCCAGAACAAAATATGAGTTCAAGGACACCTGCGACTTGAAGTGTGCGACTGGCTACAGACCTGGGACTGGAAGCCAGCACATCACGTGTCAGGCAGATAGAACATGGACAAAGTCGGCTTCATGTGAAGGTGAGAAGCACATCAAAGTCATGGCCAGATTGTTGGTTATGGCCAAGGTGTATTCTTCGGTAAAGGCACCTAGCTGGAGGTGATCACCCAAGCTTAATCCTGAGTAAGGACATTTAGGTAAGGACATCCATATTAGAGGTGATCAGCTTAGGTTATGTAGCAAAGACATCCAGATTTGTTGTGATCGAATAGGTGCGTGGTTTGGTAAAAACGTTCAGATTGGCTGTGATCAGCTAGGTGTGCTCGTTGGTAAAGACATCCACAACAAGTTCCTACAACAGTAAATGCTGATAATACACACAAAGTGAAGGAACACATCTTAAAATGCTTCTGCTTTTGTATTTGCCCTGTTGTTTTACAGCTGTGCAGTGCCCAGCTCCCAAGAACATGACTACCGGTATGTACACCTGCCCCAGCACAAAGTATAAGGATGACTGCTACCTGAAGTGTGCGACTGGCTACAAGCCTGGGAGGGGCAACCTGTACATCACGTGTCAGGCAGATAGAACGTGGACAAAGTCGGCCACATGTGTAGGTGAGAAGCACATCAAAGTCATGGCCAGTTTGGAAGTGATCGTACGGATGTATTATTAAGTAAAGACATTCATTTGGAGGTAATAGACTGGGATGTAATATTCGGTGGAAAGGGTTAGATGGGAGCTGATCAGTTAGTTGTGTCTAGGGTAAAGACATTCATATTGAGGGTGATATACAAGGTGTATTCTTTGGTGAAAACATCCAGATTGGAGGTGATCGACTGAGTGTGGCCTTGGAGAAAGACGATCAGATTGACTGTGATCATCTAGGTGTGTTTGTTGGTAAAGACATCCATTAAAGTTCCTATAACGGTAAAAAATTGTGATAAAAATATCGTATATCAAAATGCATGTAAGTTTCTTTACGTATTTGTTCTGTTGCTTTGCAGCTGTACAATGCCCAACTCCTAATACCATTGCTGGCGGCAATTACACCTGCTCCAGCACAAAGTATGAGTTCAAGGACACCTGCGACTTGAAGTGTGCGACTGGCTACAGGCCAGGGATTGGCAACCTAGACATCACGTGTCAGGCAGATAGAACATGGACAAAGTCGGCTTCATGTGTTGGTGAGAGGAATGCCAAGGCCATGGCCAGATTGTTGGTGACTGGCCAGGTGTATTCTTTGGTAGAGTCAATCAGAACGGAGATAATCAACTAGATGTGTCGGAGGTGATCTAGGTGTAATTCCTTGAAATAGCTTGGTGGTGATCAGCTCGGTGTGGTCTTTGATAAAGACATCCAGATTGGTGATGTTAGACTAGGTGTGTTCTCGGGTAAAGACGCCTAGTTTGGAAGTGATTGGCTCGATGTCTTCTTCTTTTTCTATTTTTTTGTGCAAGAACATTTATATTTGAGCTGTTAAGGTGTTAAGATGCGTACTTTATTAAAAAGACCCATGAACATTTCTTATGCAGTACAAAATGCGGACAAACATGCACAAAGTGAAGTAACAGATTTTAAGAGAAAGTGTTTTCATGGATGTCACCTTTGTTATAATGAAAACAGCCTTTCGGAGTTTCCTTTCATTGCCTCGTCATCAGATGATTGAAGAGCGTATACATATGTATATGTTCATGTAAGAAGAACAAATGTAATACTACAGCAGCAATAATGCGACAATGACAATGGTCAGTTGGTGTTGAAGTGATTGGCTAAGGACAAAAGGACTTCAACATTTAAAAACTACTTGAAGGACGCCAGCATTAACATTTAATTAGCGCTATGTGAAGATCAATACTAACCGTGAAATAGTATTGATAAGTGAATGGCCAAAGGACGAGTAATAGCACTAATAGACAAATGCAGTAGTGATAGACAAACTTAAGGCGAGAACAAACGCATAGACGCGAGAGCAACGTGATTACAACCACCATTGACAAAACAATAAGTAGAGACAATAATTAACAATGATCAAAGCAATAAGTCCCAATCTCTGGGCAGGTTCATGCAATTTTCTTTGTCCACCAGTTGGTGGTGTTGTTTTAAATGCACGTATGTTTCCTAAAGTTGCTGTCCTGTCGTTTTGCAGCTGTACAATGCGCAGCTCCTGCGAACATCACTGGCGGTACATACATCTGCCCCAGCACAAAGTACGAGTTCAAGGACGCCTGCTATTTGAAGTGTGCAAGTGGATCTAGGCCTGGGAATGGCAACCAGCACATCACGTGTCAGGCAAATAGAACATGGACAGCGTCTGCTCTATGTATCGGTGAGTCGCTTACCAAAGGCATGTCCAGATTGCGGTTGACAGACTAGGTCATTTCTGTGGAAATGCGGAATGTATGTGATCAGCTAGGTTTGTTCTTTGGTAAAGACATCCAGATTGAAGGCGATCGTGAGTTCTTTGGTAAAGGAGAGTTAGTTATGATTATTAAAAATGTTATGCTGCTTTCTGACTGGAAGTGGTGACATTATCTTCATTATTTACCGTTAAATGACATGCATCATGGTCGTTAATACCCTTTTTCTTTGTCCAGATGAACCTGTTTTTAGGAACTGCCCTCTCAACCTCACCTTCTTCTCCGACCGAGGAGTCAGTCACACCAATGTCACGTGGCCAAATGTAACTGCCATTTACCCTTCCACCAATAAGACCGCCCGGGTCGTCTTGGCAACATCAAAGTCTCGTGGTACATTCTTCGACGAGGGTGTGCATCAGGTCACATACCATGCTTATGACAACCTGGGAAGGAGGTCCGAGAAACCATGTTCCTTCACGGTGACAGTAGAAAGTATGTACTCCTTTACAATGACAGTAGAAAGCATGTACGTCTTCACAGTGACAGTAGAGAGTTTCTACACCTTCGGTATGATAGTAGAGAGTATGTAGACCTTCACGGTGACAGTAGTGCGTATGTGGAGATCTTCACAGTAACAGAAAAGAGCATTTAGATACTTTTACAGTCACTGCAGAGAGTATGTAAACCCTTGACGGTGACAGTCGAGTTATGTAGAAATACACTCAACCACTACCGTGTTTGCATAAGTGACTAGTGGTTGCGTAGGTTGTGTTTACTGATGTAGATACTGCTACCGCTGCATGTCAGGAACTGACTGTGGATACATTTACTTGATCGTGAGGCTTTCATGGTTAGATTAAGAAGGGATGGTGTTCACGGAACAGAATAGCTACAAATATTGAGCAACGAATAGTGAAAGCCCTCTTTGACATTAACAGTGGACCGAATTGTCACTGAATGTAATTTATTCTTTCCTGATGTGCTTCATCTCTGTAGTGTTCGAACATTTATGATGTAAGTACTTGCTAACTCGAATACTTTAATCACATGAGCCTCCCTCCTCTTTATACTGTGTCTATTGTTCAGCTATTAGGTGTCCCCACCCTAACCTCCACCCGGGTGGAAAGGACCTGATGTTGTATAACTGTAGCGACTACAAGTACGGGACGGTGTGCCCTGTCTCCTGTAAGTCTGGTTACCCTCTTGGCGGCCCCGACCACATCGTCTGCGAGAGAGATGCTTCTTTCCCTCCAGTAGCTGCATGGACCTGGAACAAGACGAGTGGTCTCACACCCTACTGCATGGGTAGGCTGGGGATGGATGGAAATTGGGAGATCTGCTCTAAGGGCGAAAAACCCGAAATTTGGGGAGGGATATCTGTGGGTCGGAGGGTCTTCGACTGGCTGGCTGGCGTGGACTTGCGTATGGGGATGGGAAGGAGCGTCTTTGAGGGTCTTTGATGCAGGGAGGGGGCATCTGGCATCTGGAGGTGGTATCTTGTGGAGGATAGGGACATATACTGTCGCAGCTTGGAAGGGCGTGTAGCTGGAGGGGATTGGGGTTGGGGGTGGGGGTTTCATATCCTAGTGGTTATCCCTATCAAGAAACGATTATAAAATGTAAGGAAGTAAGAACATTTTAAGCCAATATTAAAAGAAAGTAAATTAGCATTCGCATGTGTTTGCACGCGTCTCCATCCAGTCAGTTGTGGAGCATGCTGAAAACAACAAAGTCAGGCTAGACAAAAACGTTCGCCTGAGAGTTCCTCTGTGATTAAAACTTCCAATCCAAACTGTTTTGAAGCTCAGATATTACCCACATCATGGCACCGTTTATCTCATTTTCTTATACCAGAGAGAAATTGCTCGAATCTGACAGCCCCAGACAATGGTGCCATGGTTTGTGACAAGTGGATGCACGGGAGCATGTGCCAGATGCAGTGCAATGCCAACTACAGCTTTCCACGCTCAGCTCCCCATGACGGCATGTTCGTGTGTGGCTCAGCGAATGGCCAGTGGATGCCCACAGAGGACGTGCCCGACTGTGTTGGTAAGCATATTCCTTTGGAACAAACACTGACATAACCTGTAAACATTCTCTTGTATATACACTGAAATGTTACCGTTGGTCACAGTAATGATACAATGGTCTGTTTTCAGCATACTCCGGGTTTTCCACGATGAGGATGCCAGCGTACTTCTACTACAACGGTTCGTGTCCGGGAAACCCTGCAGTACAGAACCAGATCAAGCAGAACTTCATCAAGGCTCTGAGCAGCTCGATCAAGTTCGGCATTGCGTCCTGCAAAGATGTTAAAGCTTGCCAACCAGACAACGTCCAGGTAATCTGCGGTAAAGTCACGCGAGACCTCAGCGGACCAGGATCCAAGGACTCTCTCACTATCAAATTTGATGTAGTTGTTGCCTACGATGACAGCAAGGGTTCAGGACCCAGTGCACTGGGCTTCAACGATCAGAGGCTTCACACGGTGGCTGCCAAACTGCAGACTGTGGCTCAGACTAACACTCTTGGACTGGACAAGTTTGGACTTAAGCTTGATAAAGCTAGTGTGGAGCCACAGACAGCCACTCTAGATTGTCCCAGGGGGAAGATGCCGGACATGTCTAAAGGAATATGTGGTGTGTCGTCATGTTACTAATTCTTTACAAACATATCCAGTAGAACATAACGGCAATCTTCTATTCCAGACAATTAAAGCCATGCCGCCCTTGGTCCTAAAAGCCGACGTCATGGGTTTGTCAGTTAAGTCAACTTGCCCGTTGGTTTGAATCATTCCTTATACTTTCAACCTCTGGTTTGTCTAGTCAAAACTGAAACATGATCTTGACCACCGTGATATTTCAGGAATACAGTAGCTTGGGACGTTGCTCAACATTCAGTCACTAACTACATGAACGATTTTGATACTGTTTCTATTTCACTGCAGTTGGATGTCCGAAAGGCTCACGTCTCGACTCAAGTACGAAAAGTTGCGTGGACTGCCCGGTCGGCAGCTATCAGGACCAAGACAGTAGCGTCACCTGTCTCACTTGCCCTGATGGGATGTCCACGGCCATTTCTGGTTCTAAGAACATGTCAGACTGCAAAGGCACACGTTATTTTCAGTCTTATTTCTCAAATGTGGAAATTTTGATGATTATGGGAGGACTTTGGTATTAATATACAATTTGGGGAATAACTGGCCAGTTAGTGAGATAGAGCAAGCCACCAGCCATTCAAGGGGATTTGGGTAACACTCTTGCCCCAAGTCAGGGAATGAGATATTCCGGGAATTGGGCACGACAAAACATCAGGTTCAGAAACCTGTAAACATAATCGTTCACATAAAGTGACTGGAGCGTTCATTTGCCATTGCCGTGTTCTGAATACCATCACGTGAACAAGGAGTAAAGTCCACTTCTCATAAATCCACATAGATGCATTTTCAGAAACAGTATGCTTTGAATAAAAACGATTATTGGCCTTACTATTCTCATAGGTATCTGCCAACCGGGCTTTATCTCCCCTGATGGCCTTGAACCATGCAATCCCTGCCCAATGGGTACGTTCCAAGGCATGCCAAGAAATCAACACTGTACTGCTTGTCCAAAAGGACAGATAACTCGGTCAACCGCGGCAACTGCTAACGAAGACTGCACAGGTACTGTTTGTTGTGCAACATTATCATCCCTTCACGGTACAATTATCATATCATCTGTCGGGGGTGGTTTTGTTGGCACACACTCCTGTATAGACCTCGCTGACGGTATAATGAGATGTGATGTTTGGAAATATTTTACTGATAGTGGATTCGCAGAACATGCGCTTTGGTATTACTGTCGGTGAAATGTGAACCAATATAGCACATGTGTGACAGCAGCTGGTTTAGACAGTCATATTGTAGGAGTTGATTTGATGTCATACAATGATAGTGGTGTGCACGTTACCTATTTCTCTCCTAAGATTTTGACCTGTCCCTGCAAGCCAACGGTGTGGCGATATTCAAGGCACAACCCCAGCCTCTCAGTCAGCTGACGTTTGCCATGTGGTTATATCTGTACGACACCGTCACAGAGTCCTTCGACATCGCCACCTGGCAAGATCCTCTCACAATGAAAACATCTTTCGCGCTCGTTCTGAAGAACTCTCTTGAACTTATTGCTGGAAGGTAAGTAGAATAACCGGCCCAGGGGAGAATGTATTTGTGCTGTGTGGCTCGCCTTGTACTCACGCTTTCACTCCCTTTCAGAACAGTACTTTTAGCACGGGTTTGTTGATGGCTGGCATCCAGGTGATCATTCATTACGGTACCAGTTAGGCTCAGGGAGGCGACCTACATGTTAATTTACTACCCATCAGAAGTGTAAATGTAGCTGTTTACTTCAGCCACCAACACTGTTTAAAGGCACTGTTTACACATGGACAGATGTATTGTAAAACAAAGTCGTAAGATTATTGTCATGCGTTCAATAGATGATGAGACTCGGTGAAAAAGCGCAATATCCTATCAAAACTTTATACTAAAACACAGCTGTTCCATTGCACAATACTGGAACATGCGTGTAAACAATTTGATGTATGATCCCCAAGCAAATAATCTGCATTAGGTTGTCCTGCATTGCAGTTGTTTTCCCAAGTTAGTGGAGAAATTCATATTATGTTGTAATCATTTATACATACATAACAAATAGTGAGTGTTTTAAGTGAGTCTATACATTTCAAGGGTAGCATTCATTGTAGCCAGTTGCTGCAGGAAACATTCAAGACTCAATGAGAGGCGTATATAGAGGTGGGATGCTGCCCAAGGTCCCGTCAGCGGTGACATTTCAATGTTATCCAGATAAGTACGTCTGAACTAACAATATCACAATGTTATCCCATATCTCGCCCAGGTCGTCGGCAGGTACCGATATCGGGCTGCAGGCCAGACAGTGGACACACGTGGCATTGCAGGCAGACAGCCAGTCAGGACTTGTTAACTTGTACGTCAATGGAAAGCTGGCAGCCACACAAAACATGAAACTGCAAGGAGCCTTCATTCCTGCTGGACACAGCCTCACCATCAGGACCAGCAATAACGGTGGGTCTTACTATATTACTGACTGGCTGATAAGTCGGATGCTCCGCTATTCAAGAAGTGATTGAAACCAAAATGGAATCTCTCGAATGACCGTTGGTCAGATAACATTGCAATGAAAGCACGGGGATGTACGTAAATGGGTTGTCATGGTTAAGATAGTAGGTTGCAAGGACGTCTGATATGGCGGAGATGAAGCCGCATGTTCAAGCAAAGCCGTCTCGTCAAGTGTATAGTCCAAGCCTTGCTGCTTACTCACTCACTCACTCACTCACTTAGTACCTGCTGTGCTGTCCCACGTGATGGTTTACGACACGGTGATCTCGGCCTCAACCATCGCCCACTTTGCTGCTTCCTGCTCCACACACGACACAAATTACATCGTTGATCAGACAGATCTCACCGACCTCTCCGATGGCGTCAACCATGTGATCCCTAGCGTCTGTGGAGGTGAACGATTTTACTCACTATAAACCATTGAGTGATGCATGTAACATATTGTATGTTCTTATTAGAAAATTCAGCATATCTTTGTCACGAAGTGGAAAAAATCGACCTAATGTTGACCCATGCCTAAATACAATAGGCCTATGAAAACACTTGTCATGCAACTGAACAGAGCTTCTTATAAGACATTGCAAAATGACATAGAGAACATACAATCATTTCTAATGCAACAACATTAGGTGGAAATATTGGTTTAGAAAAGAAGACTAGGAACAGCTTTAGAGTGGGGTATGATCCGATCTCATAAGTGAGATAAATTTACGAGTTTCATTTATAACCAGTAGTTGTTAGATTTTGACTTTTATTTGAACATCGATATCTGCCAAATTCACCATATGCCATAAAATGTGGAAAAGCCTGTTTTGCTTTCAGAATGTACATGCACTTACTTACTTATTGTGTTCTTTCCAAAATGATTGAAGTTTTACAACACCACTTCCGAACTGTAAAGCAGGACTGGTGAGACGCATTGATCCGAAAGTTGTGTTGGCAATTGTTTGGTATTAGTAAATTTCGAGTATTTCTGCAAAGGAAAACGTGGCGCTTGCTGCTTTGTGGTAGGTGTTATCCAGGAATAATTATATACAGCTGGTATATTTATAACGTACGTTTTGGTGTTTCGTTTTGACAGAATTTCTCCAGTAAGCAGTAACACACAGAGATGGAGTGCAGTCTTCTTCGCCTGTAATTGCAAGCGCAATAAAAAGTGTAAAGACAGCATTATGTTGTTCATGAGGTATGTTTCCTCACAAACAACACACAACAACACAATACTAATTAACGAGAGGAATGGCATCCACAAACAAATGGTCATCTTTTCCCTTGTCTCGTTCAATATTTCAGCAGTTCAAGCATTTTGCAGACTACATTTCCCAACTAGAAGGTACAACAACTAGACGGTACAACAACTAGACGATGCAAAAAATAGAGGGTAAAACGACTACACGCCACGACAACTAGAAGGTATAACAAGTAGACGGTAAAACAAATATAAGGTAAAACGACTACACGGCACAACAACTAAAAAGTATAACATCTAGACGGTACAACAACTAGACGATGCACCAATTAGAAGGTAAAACGACTACAAGGCACAACAATTAGAAGGTATAACAACTAGACGGTATGACAATGGAAGGTAAAACGACTACACGGCACAACAACTAAAAGGTATAACAACTAGAAGGTATAACAAGTAGACTGTACAACAATTGACGACGCAACACATGGAAGGTAAAGCGACTACAAGGCACAACAACTAGAAGGTATAACAACTAGAAGGTATAACAAGTAGACGGTACAACAAACAGAAGGTAAAACGACAACACGGCACAAAAACTAGAAAGTATAACAACTAGACGGTACAACAACTAGATGGTACAACAAATAGAAGGTAAAAAGACTACACGGCACAACTAGAAGGTAT
Organism: Haliotis asinina; assembly: GCF_037392515.1. Lineage (NCBI taxonomy): Eukaryota > Metazoa > Mollusca > Gastropoda > Lepetellida > Haliotidae > Haliotis > Haliotis asinina. The sequence goes on along the minus strand of NC_090291.1, from coordinate 56,761,238 downwards.
GAGAACTAGACGGTACAACAACTAGACGATGCAACAAATAGAATGTAAAACGACTACACGGCACAACTAGAAGGTATAACAACTAGACGATACAGCAACAACTAGACGATGCAACAAATAGAAGGTAAAACGACTACACGGCACAACAACTAGAAGGTATAAGAACTAGACGGTATAACAACTAGACGATGCAACAAATAGAAGGTAACTAGAAGGTACAACAACTAGAAGGTACAACAACTAGAAGGTACAACGACTAGAAGGTACAACTAGAAGGTAACTAGAAGGGACAACAACTTGAATGAGTGAGTGAGTGAGTTAATATTTAACGTCACATCGGCAATATTTCAGCCATATCGTGACGAGAACATTTTGATACTGAAATGAAATATGTATACATTATAAAAACCTGTCGTCAAAGGACAGTAAAACCACTAGAGCATCACATTTACAATTAAAACTAGTGTGGAGAGTTAAAACAAATACCACTATTCGGACAGTACAACATAAAATACGGGCTGTAGATCGCCAACAACTGAAGGTAGATCACCATACTAGGGACCATGGGGACTTACAGTACCTTTGCTACCTGCGTGGACCCCGGATGGATTTACACCATCCCCTCAGCCGTTGGCGATTATACTCAAAGTTAGCCATTATTAAAAAGCATACTACGATTAAAAGTTTGGTCGTACTAAATTTACATAGAATGGTTTGGACTTACGTACCCTCTCAGTAGGACAATAATTTTACAATACTTCAACCCCCCTCAAGGGCACAGCCACTAGCAATCTCAGTTATTAATCTAGACTACCAATAATAAAATATTTATCTATTTACAATTCTGATAACAAATCTAATTCTTTTAAAAATGCAATAATTAAATGAGAGCTGGTATGAGTAAAAAGATCCTTCATACTTCGTGAATTGAAATACTGATCCCTTGTGATGGAATACTCTACACAGTCACACAGGATATGCTTGACTGTGATTCTTTCCTCACAAGGGATGCAGAACGGAGGATCCTCACCTTTCAAAAGGTATTCATGAGTATATCGTGTATGGCCAATACGACATCTGGATACCATCAGCTCCTGTAGCTGTATCATGAGCCTGTTCAAGGGCGGTATAGAGCTCATGCAGTGAAAATAATTCATTATAATCTTCACCATTTTCCGAGGTAAAATTGATTGTTTTCGTCTCCTGTTGTTTCTGGTGTTTTTGAAACTCAGGGACATAATTGGATGAAGATGAGTGCCTGGCGAGAGTTTCACCGAGCTTATTGGCAATGTCAGCCTTATCCGTTAATAGATTATCACCATCCTTTAATTAAATGTTGAACGGTAGATTTGGAACCTTTGCCCTTTATTCTTTGTATCATATTCCACACCTTTGAAATAGGTGTGCGTGAATTGATCTTGGAAACATATTTTCTCCAAGACTGACGTTTATTCTGCTTAAATGTGGGTCGAGCCTTGGCATTTAAAATTTTAACTTTATCTAAATTGTGAACAGTAGGGTGTCGGCGAAAATAGTCTTCTGCTTTCTTCCTACTTTTCCTGGCCTGTTTACATTCGTTATCAAACCATGGCTTACGAATGTGTGGACTTATAGAGGACTTAGGAATAGTATCATCAGCAATTTGTTTCAGTGTCTCCGAAAATGACTGGATTGCACCATGAGCGTCCATGAAAAATTCTGGTTTTACGTTTTTAGTACAACTAGTCTGAAATAAAGGCCAATTAGCTTTTGAAAAATTCCATCTTGACGTCGACAGATCATCAGTTGGATTTATAGCAGTGATTACTGTCGGAAAATGGTCACTACCACACAGGTCACCGTGGACTGACCATGAAAATTCATTAAGTATGGTTGGATCTGTGATTGACAAATCTAGTATTGAATATGTACCCGATGCTGGATGTAGATATGTGTTCGAACCGTCGTTAAATATGCACAAGTCATTATTAGAAACAAAATCTTCAAGAATTTTACCTTTATTGTTCGTATCGTTGCTTCCCCACAGAGGATTATGTTCGTTGAGATCTATAACACAGGGTCCAGGCAATTGGGAATATAAATCCTGAAGTTCTGATAGCTGAAGAGTCGAGGATGGTGGTATGTACAAGGAACAGAGTGTGATCGTGACGTGTAAAGTTAGTCGGACAGCAACAGGCTGAAGTTTAGTTTTAAGAGGAACAGGGCTGTGAATGATCCCATGTCTCACCAAAATCGAAGCGCCCCCGGTTGCTTTATCCCCCGGAGGTGAAAAACAGTGATACGAGTTGTACTGACGCATTTCAAACTTATCATCAGGTTTAAGAAATGTTTCCTGTAGACTAAATGATGATGGGTTTAAATCTTGAGCTAATAATTGGACTTCGCGAAAATTATTCCTAAGCCCTCTGCAATTCCACTGTACTACATTTGTAGCGTTACTCATGGCGGTTCTATTGGAGACCTCTCACGTGTACGAGAGGAGGGTGTACCGTTATTTCGGTTTTGTGAAGATGGCGTATCATCCATCTCCAAAGGCTCAAACAAATTGTGAACCTCTACAGGAGTATCAGCAGGAGATTTCTTTAATCTACGATTTAGACGTTTTCTTTGCGATTTTGACATTTCACCTTTTGACGTTTCAACATCTATAGCTGTTTGAACAACTTCACCTGATACGTGACTAATAGTCTGAGAGGCAGACGCTGTAAAAAAGCCCTGACTGCCAGAAGTACTATTCACATGAACAGGTTTCTCAGAAGCCATCCAGGTCAAATCCGTTTGACACGAAGAAGAGGTTGTTTCTGGTCGTCTTCAGACAGCAGCAGAGTATGTCACAGTGGGAGAGGGATTATGTTTATTCTGGCTAAGGACTTTGTTTTTAGCCTCCATGAAGGAAATATTTGTTTCTTACTTTAATTTAAGTATCTTAGATTGCATTTGCCATTCAGGACAACATTTAGAAGATGAAAGATGACTGCTTCCACAATTGGCACATTTAATATCATTGCTGCAGTCCTGATGATGTTCACTACAACGATGACAACGAGGAGTGTTTCGGCATGACTTAGACCCGTGTCCAAACTTCTGACAGGAATAGCAGCGGAGTGGAGTGGGGATATACACCTCCACTCCGATATTGAAATAGCCGGCTTTGATTGATTTTGGCAGAGTGCACGATGAAAAGGTAAACATGTAAGTGTGGCCAGGTACAATGCTACCATCCTGCTTCTTAAAAGGAAAGCGCTTCACGGAAGTTACATTCTGATCCTTAAGTTCAGCCACTATTTCATCCTCGGACATGTCCGCCAGACAATGGGCTCTATCCCTAACAATGCCTCTACTTGAGTTCAGAGTTCTATGAGCTGAGACAGCAACATTGATGTTGGCAAAATGATGTTGTTGCAATAAATTTATGGATTGCTGTCGTCGCGCACACTCAACAAGAAGTGTACCTCCTCTGAGACGTGAAACGTTCTTAACCTCTCCACAAATAGCTTGTATTGTCTTTGATACTAGAAATGGATTGATCTTGAGTGGTTCACCGTTGGTAGATTCAATAACAATGAATTTTGGCCAAGGTTCTTGGTGTGTTGGACCTGAAACATCTTCATTACAAGAAAGATGATCAGCCGCTAAACGTCTTTTTTTCCGTTTCTCGTGGAACCAGAAAGGGTGATTGACATGGTGATGATAATAGATTCAGCACTCCCGCTCCCCATCCGCCACCGAGTGTCAACGAGGACAGTGTTGTAATGCAGTGGAACTCCAGCCTGCAAACACTAAGGATACAGGAGTGGTATACTCCAGTAAATACGACATGAGTAACTACATTTGTCTACCAATTCAAATGCTAGGCTGGTTCGGCTACTAACAAGAAATTGGAGACATATAGAACACAGAGGTCGACATCACCAGATTGGCCCATGAGCCACCGCCTTCTGGCATAGGACTCTAGGCAAGTAGGTATAGGAAAAAGGTATTAAACACTAGACATCAAAAATGACCAATGCCCAATAAATCAAATGTGCAAAAATACTTTCTATGCACAGGGCATGGCGTGACCAGCCGATTGATAGAATCGGGCCGATTCTACCACCCGTCTAGGTGAAGTAAGGGCCGAAGTGGTGTTTTGAGCAATAGGAGCAAAATGGTTCAGTCTCCTACTGCCCTCAACCACCAGGATCCCGTCCTCCACCGACACGGGACGCAACCCACGGCAAACAGGTTGCCCAATTTAGTCGCCTCTTACGACAAGCAATGGGGTGCTGTGGACACATTCTGTCCCGGGTCCACACGGGAACAACAACTAGAAGGTACAACAACTAGAAGGTAACTAGAAGGTACAACAACTAGAAGGTAACTAGAAGGTACAACAACTAGAAGGTACAACTAGAAGGTACAACTAGAAGGTACAACAACTAGAAGGTACAACAACTAGAAGGTACAACAACTAGAAGGTAACTAGAAGGTACAACAACTAGAAGGTACAACTAGAAGGTACAACAACTAGAAGGTACAACAACTTGAAGGTACAACAACTAGAAGATACAACAACTAGAAGGTAACTAGAAGGTACAACAACTAGAAGGTTACTAGAAGGTACAACAACTTGAAGGTAACTAGAAGGTACAACAACTAGAAGGTAACTAGAAGGTACAACAACTAGAAGATAACTAGAAGGTACAACAACTAGAAGATAACTAGAAGGTACAACAACTAGAAGGTAACTAGAAGGTACAACAACTTGAAGGTAACTAGAAGGTACAACAACTTGAAGGTAACTAGAAGGTACAACAACTAGAAGGTAACTAGAAGGTACAACAACTAGAAGATAACTAGAAGGTACAACAACTAGAATGTAACTAGAAGGTACAACAACTTGAAGGTAACTAGAAGGTACAACAACTAGAAGGTAATTAGAAGGTACAACAGCTAGAAGATAACTAGAAGGTACAACAACTAGACAGTACAACCCAACATACTATGTCTTCGAAGACGAATATCCTTTTCATGTCAGACTTTCCTATTTGACTTTTAAAGAATTATTTAAGATAATCCATGAACTCGACGCTTTCGTTTAGCTTTTTTGCGATTTTGTCTCGTGTTGTTTATGACAATGTGATCTGAGATTCTGATTCAGTTTGAAACAGAAATAGATCACGAAGAAGGTGTGTTTACTGTTGAATGTCGTACTAAGAACACAGCGTGACTTTACGCAATTGTGAAAGGATGGAGTGTACGAACAAATCAGCGATCCTGGTCGTGCGTCCGGTAAGCGCCACTTAGGACAGGTAGGAGTCGCTGAAGACAATTATGGGGTCTTGAGGAAACAAACACAATAACAAAAGTGCCTGAAAGACATGTCATTGTACACATTCGCTAGGGAAAAAACCATTGTACATGTTGGGCAGTAAAGATAGATTTATACAATTTAACCAGCAGAGGCACTATTGACAAACTGACTTGTTCAAACGCCATGGCACAGTCCTACGCTACACTTGGGACCATTTGGGACGCCATTACACAAGTGGAGGCACTATGAAACATATTAACTAGGGAACCTCAGGTTGGTGCAAATGGCACAACTCAGATTTGACAGGACTGACATGCTTCCGACACCGGCAAAATTATAAAGGTCAAGATCTCTCATTACCAGTTTGATTAAAATACTCGACCTTGATCTGAACGTGCTGTCAGAGTTTTTAAATATTAAATGCATGTACTAATAAATGTTTCTTTCAAGATCACACGAACAAAGGAATATTGCTGTGTCCAAATTATATCAGGACAGACCGACAGTGATCTTTTGACTTTGTCCCATGTGTGGCTCCGAACCCGGCCATTGGGTACAACGGGGGCCATCATAGCGCATATCCTGAAATGAGGTAGAACAGTGATATGAGTGACGTCTACTGCGGGAATGTTAAACGTTGCTGAATACGTCGTGGCCGAGCCCATCTGGACAAAACCGTTACTATGCTTTCTTGTAGCCTCTTATCTTTTAGTGTGGGAAACATGTTGGATGTCTGACCTTCTTGCAAACAAAGACGTTCTGAATTTATACCTTTGACCAACCCGTGATGTTAGTTCATGCCAGCTCCAACACACGTAGGCGATTGAAATGTAAGACAACTTGTTGACAAAATGGGAACGTAATTGTAAACCTACTCACAGTTACACGTGTCTGTGTTGTAGCTGTTGTAGTTGCTTGTTTCAGGTTGAAGGTCCTGTGCCTCGTCTACATCCTGCCTCTGACAACATGCCAGGAGGAACACGGTAAGTATTTAGAGCTGTTTGGAACCATTGCAGACTACATTACGTCCATCACAGAAACTGCAAATGAAAACAATGACCAGGCTATTAAACTAAGTGGATGTCAAGTCTGGCTCTCATGTGTGTTAGCATTTCCCTCTTATCTTTGAGCAAATACTACCGTGACAGCAAATCACGCCTCTCTACGATGTGAGAATATCTTGCCAGGACAGTAAACCACGATGTAAGAATATCGTGCCATGACAGTAAACCACGATGTAAGAATATCGTGCCATGACAGTAAACCACGATGTGAGAATATCTTGCCATGACAGTAAACCACGATGTAAGAATATCGTGCCATGACAGTAAACCACGATGTGAGAATATCTTGCCATGACAGTAAACCACGATGTGAGAATATCTTTCGGTGACAGTAAAATATGGTCGTCATCTTTGAAAGTGTAATGGCGTCTCTACTGGTGAAATTATATGTTGATGTGTCAATTGGTCAACTTGTATAATGGTTTTTCTACTGGTCCGCTTATCTGATGAGGTCGTGTTCTCCGGGTACTGCCAACTCAGTGAAACACGGCTGTCTTCTCTGTGGATACATCGTGAAGTATAAGTACTTAATGTTGAGCAAATAGCGGCAACAGCTACATGTGCAGAAGGTAGTCGAGTGGGAGCAAATTATCGTGGGTTGGAATCTTAAATTCGCTCTTATATTGTGTGTGGGTGTATCATAATAGGATAAAGTACTCATGTTCTTTGGTTTCAACATAGTGGTGAAGGTTTAACACTTCGGCTATTCTCAAATAACAAGTAGATATGCCGCAAACTATAGTGAAACACTGTAAAACACGGCTTTCAATCTTTAGTCCCCATTGACGCATCTCGTCTCTATATTCGGGCACGCAACAGGTGCTCGAATCACAAAAATATCGAGATCTTTGCAATAGTATATTAGCTTTATACGTTAGGATTCAATCTGAACGAACTCGGCGTAGGAACTGTTTTTTGGAACATCCACAGCTTCACTCTCAAGGGGTGACACTGTCGACGCAAAGAACCTGATCGAAAAACGGACAGCCAACTGTTTTAACGTGCGGTTCAAGCACGTGTGATTGTTTTTTTCAAACCAGAGAGTAGTGGTAATGCTAGGGTCATTGGTCAAATATGAAGTGGAATTAAACACACTGCATACGTTCAGCGAAAAGGTAAACAAATGTTCAACACAATATTTGGTGAAAAAACTGATGTTTGATTGAACCTCACGATCAGGGTTTTAGCATTGCGAGTGTCACCATCATGTATTTTATGTAATGGATGTTCTGAAAACACCGATAAATTTTATACAGATTTCGTTCAAATTTCAAATACAATTCTATTAATCATAACACATAAAACCACTATACAATTGCAAAGTCTACATTCTTATTTTTATATATTAGTCCGAACAATAATTCGAATCCCTGTGGGTCACGCTATGTCCTGGGTGTCGTATAAGAATGCTATCTGTCTGAGAAGTCCTTGGCATATTTGCAGCTCCCTCCCGGCGATTTATAGGACATGCCATTGAACACATTGCACATGAAGTTGAGCATGCGGTTGACCACGTTGCGCATGAAGTCAAGTGTTATGTGGGCTCATGTGAGTATATAAGATTTCAGACTACGGTTGTCTCAACAATTGCAGCAGATGTCTGACAGAGGAACACAGAATCGCATTCTGGAGGTACAGCGAAGTGTGCAACAATGCAATTTATTTACCGTAACGGATCTCAATGGCGATCATTCAGACGGGTAGAAAGTTGTATCTGATACTGTCCAGTATTGTGGTAGTGTCTGCTTGCATCCACTGTACCACCTGTCATTATCACGACAGATGTGCGAGTTGCGGCTACAACAGGTAGAGCTAGATATGTTTACCATAGCCAGTACCATCCCGAAGATCCAGCCTTAAGATATCCACCACAACTTTGATTGTTACGCTTATTCTCCGGCGTGGACTCTATAAATGTAGCTCTCATGAGCGAAACAGCTTCTCCAATCTGAATCAGTCGTGGTTTTTTGGTTTGGAGACACCGTTGCACTGTGATTTAAAGAGTCAGATTATCTCCATACATTGGCATGTGCTGCGATGTACAAACTGAATGTTAAAGTCGTATTTTCACGTTGATACATTTGTAAATATTAAGGATGAAACATATTCCAAACATTTTCCTCACGTATCTGAAGGCCCTGATCCTCATGTACAAAACCCTCCCAGCATCACGTGCCCCATCGTCCCGACGACCATTGCCCCGCCCAGAGCTACCAGTGCTAAGGTCACGTGGCAGGAACCTGCCGGGTAAGTATCCTCCATACCTGATGTAAACGCTTCTGCTGAACACATACACAATTCCATGTAATTGCTCATTGCTTCGATATTCATTTTCGTCAGATAAACTTGCCTTCAAAACCTGGAAATTTGTTGTGTGTGCGTTTTATGAACCTTGAAGCAACGAGAAAATATTTGAAACATCGAGAGAAAAAATCGTAATTTCATGTTTTTGACAGAAACTCCATGTAAAGAGGAAATGCTCGGAGCAACGAGAACACAAGATGAAATAACAAGAAAATATTTGAAATAATGCGAAAATGCTCCCAGTTATATTAACTGGTGACGTTTGTACAGGGCCAGTAGAAGTGGTCCCGCTCCAGGCAGTGTGTTGTCGGAGGGGGAGACATCAGTCAAATATACTGTCACAGAAGGCACTCTTTCAAGCAGCTGCACCGTGAAGATTCATGTTAGTGGTAAGTCTCTTGTAACGCCAGAGTTACTGTGTGGAGTCCCACAGTTAGTATCGCCTCGCCATAGAGTTAATGTGTGTAGACCTACAGTTGGCCCTTGAAGTCATACACTTGGTCTTCCGCAGTCATAGAATTAGTTTCACTTAGGCAGTTAGTTTCGTGAATTGATAAAGTTAGTATCACAGAGTCATACGGTAAATATCGCTTAGACATACAGTTAGTATCACCGAGTCATACAGTAAATATCGCTTAGACATACAGTTAGTTTCGTGAATTAATACAGTTAGTATCGCCACGTTATACAGTTAGTCTCTTGTAGGCATACAGTTAGTATCCCCTGGTCATGCAGGTGGTAGCATGAAGTCATACAGATAGTCGCGTGAAGTCACACAGTTATTCTCGTTTAGACATAAAGTTAGCATCTCGTAGCTGTTTTTTTCCAAGCATACACTTAGTCTCGTGTTGACCTAAAGTTCGTATCGCTTAGTCTTAGATTTGGTATCAAGTAGACCAAGTGTAGAGTCAGACAGTTATTCTCTCCATTTTGCCTCGCGTAGGCATACATTTGGTGTAGCCTAGGCATACAGAGAGTCTCAGCAAGGAATACACAGTTAGTCCTGTTAAGTCATACAGTTATTCTCATGCAGGCATTCAGTACGTCTTGTGTAAACATACAGTTAGTATCGACTACTCATTCTGTTAGTATCGTGAACGCATGCAGCTGGCATACACTTATTCTCGTGTAGACATACAGATAGTATCCCCCAGGTAGTTTTTTTCCGGGCAAAACGTTAGTATTGCCTAGTCATACATCCGGATTCGTGCGGTTATAAAGTTAGTCCCGTCAAGTAGAATAATTATTCTCGTGCAGTCATATAGTTATTTTCGTGTAGGCATACAGTTAATCTCGTGTGGGCATACAGTTAGTATCGTCTAGGTATATAGCTGGCCTCTTTCTGGCATGCATTAAAACCCGTTAAGTCATACAGTTATTCTCGTGCAAGCATACAGTTAATCTGCTAAAGGCAAACAGTTACTGTCGGGTAGCCATACACTTAGTCTCTTCTAGGTGAAAAGGTAGTTCGCCTAGTTATACGGCCGGTGTCGTGCAGACATACAGTTAGTTCCGTGAAGTCATACAGTTATTCTAGAGCAGGCATACACTTAGCCTAGTTGAGTCATATATTTTTAGTGTAGGCATACAGGTAGTCTCCTGTAGGCATACAGTCTCTTGAAGTCATACTCTTAGTCTCTTACGGTATACAGCTAGTCTTGCGAAGTCATACAGTTATTGTTGTACAGACATACAGTTAGTCTCTTGTAGGTATAGCGTTAGTCTCGTGTAGGCATACAGTCTCATGAAATCATACAGTTAGTCACGTGCAGACATACAGATATTGTCTTGTATGGGAACGTTTGTATCACCTAGTCATACAGTTAGTCCCGTGTAGGTCTACAGTTAGTTACGTTCAGGCATAGAGTTGGTATCGTGTATTCGTACTGTAAGTCTCGTGCAGGCAATGTTAGAAGCCTGTTGTGGAAAAGAGCCGTAACCTGTCACATTCACCAAATACAGAGTAACGCCTGTGGGTAGCAACGTTCTGAGTACAAATTGTCAACGTCACTGAAACATCCAAACATCACAACCGATTACAGAGGTAAACGTCAGAGTATATGAATGGAGCTATAAACGTGATGTTAACGGATAATTCGTCACAAAAGAAGTGGTCGACTGCCACCATTCAATAACTTCGCTTGCATGTTAGTGAACAGACAGACTGGATGTCTTCAACATCCTTCTAGAGTGTTTATCTGACACTGTCTGTTTTCTTGACTGGTTCATCAGTTGTTCGATGCCCTCGCCCGCTTCCTCCTGCCAATGTCGCCATGAAGTGTGAAGGGCTGGTGTACGGGGACACATGCAGATACTCCTGCAGTAAGGGCTACGAGATGGTGGGGACAGCCAGCAGCAAGTGCGGCCTCAACGGACGGATGTCAAGCAGTGCTCCAACTTGCAAACGTAAGCATTGTAAAAATATCCGAACTACTCCAAACCAAACGGACGCACGCTCTCACGTGCTCTCTCTCTCTCACACACACACACGCGCGCACACACGAACAGACACAGTTGTATATTGTGTCAGATAAAGAGCAATTATTTCATGTAATTTTAATGGTAAAAAGTGAAAATACACACGTCAGTCGACATAAGGTCTCCAACACAATCGCGGCCTAATTTGTTTTATTGAGGTAGCATATAAGTTTTAAGTCACGTGATATTAAAAATAAGCGTGCAGAAAAAGAAACCGAAAAGAGAATGATAGCGGGATAGACGAAAGGATTTACGCACTAAAAAATAAAATGTTCTCTTTATAAAGATAAAATTATATGAAGGGAACAGATAGGGTTATTTCATATGGGAATTTTACACCATTTTCGCCAAAATTATATTTCTCTAGTTTGAAATGATATTTTGTAGAATATATAAGCTGGTTCATATTTAAATCACTAAGGTCATATGCTGTTTTTTAATGTATTTCTTGGTGACGATAGAAAGGTCTCCAGGGTCTCCCAGCAGAAAATGTTCAATATTTACATTTAGATTACAGCTGGCTTTGCATCGGTACCACTCGACGAAGTTAGAAACATTGTGTTTCATTACTGCAAATGGTACATACAGTATCCGACATTTTTTCCTGGTCCCGATGAGTCTCGGATTGTGCAGAGTCCACTCTACATTGTGATCAGTGATACCTATCTTAATTAATTATTTAATTATCATGAAATTACTTCTTCTTTTAATTTACTTTGCACCACAACTAGTTCACCAGAAGCCTACTTTGTTTCACCGAATAACAAGTGTTGTCACAAGTAGTGTATGTCATCTGTGTGCCCGGCGCAGGCTAGACAACTCTTTCCATTTAAGTTTTTTCTTGAGAGGTCGTATTCACGATTTTCTCTGATATTATTTTAGTGTTTACTCTCTCATCAGGCCCACTTTGTGTTTCACTGAAGCTGAGTTTCAGTTTTGGATTGTCACACAACAATTACTATATAGTGATTTTGTTTTGCTTTATGGTCGCATGGTCAAGGATGGCGGACCTGTTTTGTTGAGCCTTCAGAGTGTGACAGCTGTCATCTCCCCCAAAGTGGAAAGGATTACCATGACTGCCGTCCCGACTGTTCTGACAGGACGCACCAAGGAGAATAATTGCCATGAGTACAATTACCTCACGGACCAGGAGTTTGCAGCTTCTCTCAGGGTGGTCCGCATCGTCAGTAACAGCAGTCCAGATGCACGCCTTCGGATCAGCGCCAGTCTTCGGATAGGCGCCATCCTTTAAGGGAAAAGACCAGCGCAAGGTCTTCTGATCGGTGCCAGCTACCTGAATAGCGTCAGCATGTGGGTCAGATGCCAGATTGAAATTCTTAGGTGCCAGGCACCATTGTCCAGTACTAGACACTGCTCTTCAGGGTCTCCATTTGACACCAGGAGTTTACCTAGCTACAGACACCGTTCGTCCAGGGCCAGTCGTCACCTGCCACCTTTCGACACTTCCCTGGTCACCAGCCGTGGTCATCCAGACTTTGGGAGACTTGACAAAAGCGAGGCCATGTTGAATAGACTGTTTGTGGATTTTCAGAAGCACCTGGACACTGCAACGTGTCTTATATGAAAGAGCCACCAATCTCTCTCATTGTTGTTTCTGGTAATGAGGATGTGGCGTCTCCTCACCATGTTCAATCACCAGAATCCTGGTCATTGCAGATTAACTCCAACTGGAGCCACTTCAGCGGGTTTTAGACTACCCCCTCATAGGAGATCAGTGGACTTTGCAGCGACTGTGGAGAAGAAGTTTGTGGTGTGTACTTTTCCTCATTCTGGTTTCACTCTCTAACTGACAGGTCCGGTGAGGAGGAGAATGCCCGTTGTCGACCCTATATCAGGTTAAGAGAGTTTCAATGCCTCTTAGACCTTCTCACCTCCTCTCAAGATCTGACGTCCTGATAACGGCTTATGCTCAGACCACTTCAGGTTTCTGACTCTATGGGTCAGTCGCAAGGGTCTTTTTGTCTAGAGTCATTGTCCCCACAGTCCTCAACAGTACCTAGAATTGTGGTTCCAACCACTGAATGTCCTAAGTGCTGTCTCCCTCACATCATTCCGAGCCACTCACCGTATTTCCGTGGACGTTTCCTTCCCAGTCCTGGCCTAGACAGCTAATCCAAAATGACTGACGTACTGTCCACTGCCACCAGGCTGACCGGTGCGTGTCTTATTAGGGAGTTATATTTCAAACAAAGGTCTTAAGAGGACATACAAAGTCACACAAGGGTTGGTGGAGAGGTAGACTAATGTGGTGTTCTTAACAGAATCACCTGTGACCGATGCACCGATGTACTGTCCACTGTGTCCTTAAGACTGGCAGGAGCCCGTGGCGAGCCACCTCCTCGTGGTGGGTGCTGGGTAACGCTAAGTGCTCGCTAACCCCCCGTGTGGATCCGGGGCATATTTGGTCCACCAACCCGTTTGCCATGGGGTGCGGCCCTGTGTCGGTGGAGGAGGGGATCCTGGTGGTTGAGACTAGTAGGACTAGTGTTCCTATTGGTCAACACACCACTTTGGCCCTGACTTCACCTAGACGGGTGGTTGAATGGGTCCGGTTCAACCAATCGGCTGGTCATGTCAAGCTTAAGCCCTGTGCATGGATTTTATGCAAATGCACAAAATTTGATTTGGAATTGTTTGGATTTGGTCTTGGCGAACTTGGTTCACAACATATAATTTGACTTGAATTTTGTTTACATGAACACTGCCTAGAATTTTATGCCCAGAAGGCGGTGGTTCATGGGCCAATGTAGTTATTCCTCTGGATTAACTGGAGTATACCATTCCTGTAACCCTCTGGTGTCAGTTTGCAGGAAGTCCGCTTACGTATGACAGGGAACGGGTTTGCTGAACCAATATACATTTCAACGTGGGTAAACACAATACAAAAACACACAAAAACACCTACACCAAAACAAAACAAAACAAAACAAACAACAAAACAAAAACAACTACCCCCCAAACCCCCTCCCCCCCAAAAAAAACAAACAAAAAAAACAACAAAAAAACAACAAAAAGAAACACAAACAAACAAAAAACAAAACCCTAAAAACAAAACAAAACGAAACAAAACGTCAACTTTCAGAATCTAATTATGAACTTGATTCTGATGAAGATGAAATCATTACCAAATTGTTGTATTCCACAGTGGGATACTTGGTCACGCTTTCTTGTGCTGGAAGCAAAGGGTGGGCGTGCCCTTTCTTCCTATTCACCATTTCTTTTGGAAAAAGGGTCTACAAGGTAAAGCCGGTGTCTTGAAAGACGTTACAAAATTACGCTCTGGAGGTCTTTTGGTTGAATGTGCCAGGAAATCACAGGTCATTAATCTTATGACTTCAGCCAAATTAGCAGACATTCCAATCACCTGTTCTGCACATAAAACCCTTAGTTTCTCTAAGGGTCTCATCCGTGATAGAGACTGAAGCCTCGCCGATGAATCTATTGAAGGAGTCGTATCAGAGCTTAGAAGTCAAAGACTCATTGATGCCAAGCGGTTTACTTATGGAAATGATGGCCGTGTTTTTTCCGTCAAAAATACATACCTTTTGACTTTTGACACGCCAGTACTGACGAGTTCTATTAAGGTTGGATTTGTTTCTATGCCTGTGGATCTTTTTATCCCAAGCCCTACTCGCTGTTTCAATTGCCAGAAGTTTGGTCATGGGCAAAATTCTTGTTACAATAAATTGACATGTTTCAGATGTGGAGAATCTGATCATGATGAGAAGATGTGCACGAACACCATGAAGTGCTTACATTGCAAAGGCGATCACATCCCTTTCTGAAACAGCCATCATTAAAACTAACAGGAACAACATTTTCTACACAAACAGAATCCTATCAAATCAAATTGTCAAAGTGTACCAAAGTAGCTATTCAGTCAGATAGATTGCCGAAGGCACTAAAAGACACTGTGCTACTTCACAATAAATATGGACTGTTTGAAGATATGGAGACTGAAGTTTCCACTCTTCTGAGCGCTGATGGCCATTCAAGTGGTCACGCACCGAAAATACGAAAAATATCCTTAGATGTTTAAACCACCATGGGTTATTCACCTAATCTATTACAATGGAATTGCAGAGGACTTAAAAATAACTTAAATGAAGTACAGTTGTTGGTTCAAGACTTTGAACCATCAGCACTATGTCTCCAAGAGACATATCTCAAACATACCGATGCATTTGATTTAAGGCAGTATTGTTCTTAACATTCATTTTCTCCTCCAGGGGATAAAGCGACTGGAGGTTCAACTGTATTAGTTAGACAGGATATCATTCGTAGCGCTGTTCACCTGAATACAAGTCTCCAAGCCTTAGCTATTCGCCTCAGCTTGCACATTACGATCACTCTATGCTCTTTGTACATTCCACCCTCGTCTGCTCTTCGAGAAACTGATCTTCAGAATCTATATGATCAGTTACCAAAGCCCTGTATTATCAAGAGCGATTTGAACGCGCCCAACCCTCCATAGGGAAGTACAAGTACAAACAATAAAGGCAAGGTTATTGAGAATTTTATATCTGATAATAGCTTATGTGTTTTAATGACGAATCAAACACCTATTTACATCCTGGTATAGGATCTATTCTGCACTTGATCTGTCCCTCGATGATTCGAATGTCTGCAACGAATTTAACTGGTCTGTTCATGACCTCTGAGGAAGTGACCACTTCCCAACTGTCCTAAAAGCTATCAAACCGGGCGATGACCCACCTTCATCACGGTGGAATTTTAAATTGGCAAATTGGTCTTTGTATGAAAAATTGTGTACGGAAAAAATAATACCGGAAAATTTTATCAATATATTAGACCCGATAGAGTTGTTTTCTGCTTAGTTAAATGAAATTGCCGACCAGTCTGTTTCTAAGTTCTCTGCAGTTCCTCACATTCGTAAACAGTGGTTCAATAACGATTGTAAACCAAAAGTTGCTGTGTTCTGTAATCTGATTGGTTGAAAAACATGATTAAATGGTATTAGATTCCCGGAAACTGAAAGACTATTCACCGCGTATTGACACGTAAACAATTGTTTTGTTGTGTCATCAACAGTGGTGACGTCATTCAAATCATATTGTGACGTAAAGTTAGAATGACGTCACAAATGAGCAACTCCAGATGCTACCATGAGAACCAGCTGAAACGGCCAGCTGATGACACTTCACTGCTGTGTCCGTATTCCAAATGCATTCCCGTGCTTCAAATACTCAATAACACCCGGAAATTGGCCAACACATGATGTTTATCTCCTAAATGTAAACAGGCTTTCAAACAAATATTGCACGAAGAGATGTTGCGGTTGTACTTGGGTCCACTTATTCCCGCATTCGGAATTATTACATTATTCTTAGTTAAGCAAAACTGTAAGAACGTTTAAAATTACTGACAAGTTGAACATGATTTCACTGGATGTTTCTTCATCGTCACTGGAATGTTCCTGCAGGTTTAATATCGGTTTGTGCTGGTACAGTCTACATGTACAAACTGAGAACGTTCAAATAAGATTTGAGCAAAATAAGCCCCAGTACCCAATTGTGCGGCCCGGGATGTACTTTCTGTTGACGGGGGAGCATGTAGCAGGACGTGGAGTCATCCCACAGATGACATCCTTACCTTGTCAGCTTGCTGACGGGGTTAACCTCTTTGGTCATGTGGACAAGGCGTCTGTCTTCGTATCAGAAGGTCCGTCGTTCAACTCCCAGCCCGGGACTCGGAAAAGTTTGTGGCCGCTACAGTAGCAAAAATGAAATGAGCAATAGTTTTATTGGTGATGGTTTCAATAACTTTCATACATCCATACTATCTCCTAGACATACGGAAGCTAGTGACCACCAGCTTTCCCACATCCATACTATCTCCTAGACATACGGAAGCTAGTGACCACCAGCTTTCCCACATCCATACTATCTCCTAGACATACGGAAGCTAGTGACCACCAGCTTTCCCACATCCATACTATCTCCTAGACATACGGAAGCTAGTGACCACCAGCTTTCCCACATCCATACTATCTCCTAGACATACGGAAGCTAGTGACCACCAGCTTTCCCACATCCATACTATCTCCTAGACATACGGAAGCTAGTGACCACCAGCTTTCCCTAGTAGATGTGGCGATGTCGCAAACCAAAAGAGACATCTGTGTATAATTGTGCATCCAACGGGGAATTGGATGTTCAGTCTGCTATTGACACAGTATATATACATAGAATATGTGAGAACTGTTGAAGAAGGAAAGGTGCACCCATGTTCACAACCCTAATGTTGGGGGTAATGCCACATACGGATCAAAGTCTCTTGCTGAAGACATTCAGGAAGCAATTGCAAATGCAATCATGACTAAAATAATAAGAATTTTAACGGATGCTTATTGTGGTGATTTTGAAAGATGAAGCAGAGACATTTCAGTGACAGGAATGCTCATTGTTCTTGTCAAATATGTTGACAATGATTTTAAAGTGAGATCCCACTTCCCGGAACATTTTGTCGAGAAGTGTGCAGATCCTATAATCCAGCCCACAGACTTGCATAATGCACAAGCCAAACTGCTTCCAAAATTGACGTCATGCAACATTACAAAACTACTCTCGCAAAACTGTGCTTTATATCAAGTGGTCATCAGAAGGGGTTAGCAGTTGCAGCAAGCCACACATCAAAGTAAGAGAAATGCATGTTCTAAGATGGATCAGCTTCTATAATGTGTAGGAGGTTATCTCATGGAACAGTTTGTATTGTATACTTTTAGTCAACTTATATATCCATGGACCCAAAAGGTACAGGTCTTTTGAAGTCAGTCACTAACTTCAGGTTTGTTACTCTAACCTGAAGTCTTGTGCGTGTAATAACAGTGGTAACTGAGATTAAAATAGTGATGCCAAGGACAGTTTGGATGTTGCATCACCGAAGTCAGTGGTTGCCAGTAGAGTTTAGAAACTTCAGTATCTGAAAGAAAATGATAGGCATTACACCCAAGATGTCCAGTCTCTGTTGACAACAACACTCACCTCTATGGGAATGGAATGGCACACAAGAAATAACAGGAGGCACTTGTAAAATCAACCATGGCAACATTTATTGGGAAACTTAACGTAAGATTTTCCCCTGAAAGTGACTGCATCGTTTGGTGTGTTGGCATTCGATGACTTGTTCCTAAAATATAATCTTCAGAGTCATGATTAGGAGAGACTGGATGAGTTGATCTCTCAAAATGGCAGCCTTAAGAGTGACATCCCCGCAACTAAACAAGAATTTGTTGTCAGACCGCCTCCTGATTCAACAGACGTATGAAAGAGACAATTTCCACAAGTTATTGAGAATCACTGATGGCTGTCACAGGGACCTTTTCCCAAACCTACTTAGACTTGCCTTTTTTGCCTTAGCAGTGCCATTCGAGACATCAATTTGGGAACGTGGTTTCTCAAGTCCGAATATTATAATGAAAACATAACAGCGAAACAGAATGAGTTAGAAGGCACTGAGAGAGTCGATTATGATAAATGTTGAAGGCCCATCTGTTTCAACCTTTGATGCCAGCAAGACACTTGAGGAATTCAAAACCAAAAAGCAAACGAGGATCTTTTAAACAATTTCTTTCAATATGTAACAATCTGAATCAGTTCTAAACTTGACTTTGAGTGGACAGGATGTGGACCAATTTCATCTTGGTGGGTGGGGTGAGGGGTAAAATATCCACCCTCCGAGATTTTCAGTTCTAGAATAGACAGTTTTGTGAACTATTCGTTCCATTTCATTCATTTCAAACTCCAGCACTTTTTAATCTCTTCGACAGTTATTATCTTGAATACTCATTTGTTTTAGTTCTTATCTTCATTTTCAGTTTGTCAAAAATTAATTGATCATGCAAGTGGCTTCCAAGTCTTAAATGGGTGTTTTGTGTTCGTATATTCAGGCATCATATACATGGTAGGTGGGACATTTAATCTGACAGTTAGTTTTGTTCAATGTTGAAAGTCTGCTCTTCAATATAGCTTTAACTTGTAACACTCACCAAATATAGGGGCTGCTGTGAGGGTTGTGGGTAGCAATGTTGTTGAATGTAAGACGCCATGGTCTCTGAAAATCAAGCATTAAGATTCTACTAGGTGGAAACGCCAGAGTATATGAATGGACCTGTAAACATAATGTTATTGTGGAGACATCAGTTGTTTCCTCAAATAGTTAGTTCGTCAGAAGGGGATCGACAGCCATCATCAATAACTTTGCTTGTATGTTGGTGGTCTGACAGAATGCATGCTTGTAGAAACGTTCCAGACTACGTATGTAACACTGTCTATGGTCTGGTGTGTTCCATCAGCGATTCCATGTTCTCGCCCCTCGCCCCCTGCCCATGGCGTCATCCAGTGTGACGGACTGGAGTACGGGGACACGTGCAGATACTCCTGTAGTAAGGGCTACGAAATCGTGGGGACTGCAAGCAGCAAGTGCGGCTTCAATGGACGGATGTCAAGCAGTGCTCCAACTTGCAAACGTAAGTATTGTAACAAAATCTGATGTACTCTGCTGTCTGTGATGTCTGCGCAAAGTGTGCTGACCTGAATGGAATGTGCGTGGTGTTTGCCACCAAACCCACAAAGCCAACTCTGTTTCACCGCCATATCTGTCGTCGCTGTATACGTCCTTACGGTACAGGAACACTGGTTGAAAACAAGCAATAATGAATGTCTCTGAGATCTGAAATTCTGTAGACTACATGTGTGGTGGTGTAAGTACCTGCACAAAATGTTCTGGTGGCACTGATCTACTGCAGAACGCTCACTCTAAATGGAGAGAACTGTCTGTGGGTTCGTCTGCCAACAGTTGCATTCCTGTTAACTTATCCAAGTTCTGCCGACATGTATGTGATTGCAAAATATCAAAAACATGTAAAACTGTCATACATTTGGTAATGATTACTTTCACCATGTTATCCTATACTGTGAACTTACCTACTGTCACAGAGAGAGAGAGAGAGAGAGAGAGAGAGAGAGAGAGAGAGAGAGAGAGAGCAATGCATTCCTCTGAACTCTAATTGTTGTTTGTTTTGAACATTCAAGAGAAAAGGATTGGGTAGATGTTATGCAACTTGTAATAGCAACTCATAGCTTATATTCATATCAGTAACACTGCGTAAGTAAGTCATCGTGGCAGTTCTCTACACAGTATATAATCCACACTCAAATAGAGCTTTCACTAACAGGTCATCAGACGTACGAAGATTACAGTTACTTTTATGGTTAGGCCATTTGCAATCTTTTGTAAAAGTTAATTCCAAATGTTTCTGATTATTCACTGATTTGACACGAACCCCGTTAAAATAGAGATTAGGGTCGAATGGTGTTGAGCTTTACTTCAAATCGGCATTATTCCAGCCATATAGTGACCAGATCAAGTTTGCATGTAATACTGTTTTAAGTCCATGGTCCAGAGGTTTTGTTTCAATCTTTGTATGTATAATATACATATATGCGCTCGAGTGTATTGGGTATTCTGTTGTCAAGTATGTACTTACACAACCATGGTGTTTTGATAATCGTCGGACCCATCTGGAGGAAATATAGACATTCATTCATTCATTATATAGTGTCACCTAGTCATGCAGTAACTGTCAAGTAATTCGCCTCGTGGTTAGCCAGGGGTAGCCTCGTGAAGCCACTCAGATTCTATTTCTACAATTACACCTACTGACCGTACTGTGATGATAAATCAAAATATTGTCGAGAGCAACGATGAGGGATTCTTCGCTTTTAGGTAATTTAACTATTTGTGTTTCTTTTTAAACACCCCCGGCATGTCTTCACCCAACTTAATATCGATCTCACTACACTTCTTGGCCGTGTGATTAACTCTGTCCTCAACGCAGCATCGGCAAAATTACACCAGTCGCTCGCTTGGACAGTAAACAGTCATAGACACCAACCTCTCCACAGACACACCTCTTAACTCTATCATTAAGGCAAACGGCAGTGAGCTCACTGCAAAACAACAGCAGCCTAAAAGTGTGGTCTACAATATCAGCCGTGACTGTGGGATTGGGACTTGGAGTTAGTGAAAGATGTTTTAGTTCAGCTAGCATATCTCAACTGCAACCAACAGTCACAAAAAGATATGTATCTCATCAACAAACGGTGATAGTTTTAACATGCGCCTTAACATAAAAATGATTACCGTTTGAGATAAATATTATCAACTTTCATTGCCCACCGGAAAGAACTAATGAAGACAGCAACTTTAGTGAGCGAAATGGAACTTAAATTATCCTACCGTTGTACTATGTTTCTACAATTCATAGATATAATGGGTGGTGGCAGCATACGAGCATACACACGTGTAAGAGCTGTTGGTGTTGAAGCGTATTTCCAGAGCTTCCCCAGAAATGTGGCAGTCACTGGACGTGTAGCTTCGGAGATAATTGCTTTGGAAATTGAAATTTTAGAATTAAGTTTTAATTGTCGGCCCTTTGCTATGGGGCCTAGAGCTTTTAGGTTTTTGCAGAAATATCATATTGCTACAACTCCACATGAGTTTTGACAGATTCTGCCCAAAGGTGCTTTTGTACGTGTGGTACAAAATACGGCGGAATAATAAATAATAAAAACACGATGACTAACAGCAGGTCCTCTGCCTTGTGGCAAGAAGCCCTAATAATGTCCCCGTGCTGCCGCCCACAAGTACCGCACAAATGATTATCAGCCATAGGCAGGGCATCGACGTCTCAAATGGATGTTCGTGTTCGTATAGTCTTGTATCACATACATGATTGATGGGACATTCAGTCTAGCAGTCTAGCGTGGTAAATGTAAACTTGCCACATTAACCAAATATAAGGACCGGTGTGAGGGTTGATGATAGCAAAGTTGTTAAGCAAGACGTCCACGTCACTGTATATCCAAACAGATTCCACCAAAGACTAACGTCAGAGTATGTCATTGGACCTATAAACGTGATGTTATTGGTGGTGACATCAAGTGTTCCCGCAAATGATAAGCTAGTAAAGAAAGGGTGGTTGCCACATTTTGTACCTTCGCTTGTATGTTGCTGGACAGAATGCATGTCTCTGAAAATGTTCCGGATTACTTACCTAATACTATCTATGGTCTGGTCTGTTCCATCAGCGATTCCATGTTCTCGCCCGGCTCCCCCCGCCCACGGCGCCATCCAGTGTGACGGACTGGAGTACGGGGACACGTGCAGATACTCCTGCAGTAACGGCTACGAGATGGTGGGGACTGCAAGTAGCAAATGCGGCTTCAATGGACGGATGTCAAGCAGTGCTCCAACTTGCAAACGTAAGCATCGTAAAAAATATTCGAACTACTCCAAACCAAACGCAGGCACACACACGCGAACACACGCGAACACACACGTATGCGCACATATACACGTACGTGTCTAGACAGCGATAGGCAAGATAAGATTCACTGTAAACACGCACATAAGTAAAACTGTCCAAAATAGAATTGCTTGCGTCTTGTAATTCGTGTTACCAATGTAAATTCAGCATATTTGCGTCTTATGAATATCAGTTGCCTTCACTAATCTCTAGAAGTGACAAGTTGGTTGATCATTTTCTGAATTACCTACAAATACCAACGTCGGACCTTGCATATCCTACTACTACTCGTAGATGGACTGTATGTAGCATAGCATTCATATTCACTGTTGTTCTACATTCACAATATGTTGATGAAATGGAGCAAAATCATGGCTTCTTTCATTTTTATAACCTCAAAGTTTATGAAAATACTTCGTGTTCTTTTCAAAAACATATCATTGTTACATATGTGTCTTATACATCAGTGAGATAACGGGTGGAACTTTTGGTAAATACAAACAAATCTGAAAATGCATCCAGAACTAAATTGTGGCTGTAAGATAAAAAAGGTACTTGTAGGTAACAAATTTCTCATTTTCGTGTTTTTCATAAATGTTTATATATGTCAAATTAAATGGTTTGGTAAAACATCGAAAAGTTTGGAAATTCTGCGTAAACGAGCTACCTACGAGCGTACCTTTAACACCTGTAATTACTAAACCCACGCAAATAACTTTGACTGCGGTCACAATTCCAGTGTGTTCGTTAGTGCACCCGTGACAGCATTAAACATGACATACGACTTCACACACACGGATTTATGTAACGGAATATTACCAACAAACGCATATCATCTACGAATATACCCTTTATCGTATCACATCATGCAAACTGTTACTTTATCACCAAGATCAACCGGTTTTCTGTCACATCAATCAAATCTGCAAAGAATCTGCAAAGTTGTGTTTGACGTTGCATGTGGCCTTTAACGCTCGGTTATGTAGCCCTCTGAAATTCCAAAGAACCGTTTCAATCTTTTAAGAGGCAGTACTGCGTACCTAATCAGTTTTATGATCTGCACCAATTTTCGTCTGTATAATTCATGTTATAGCAGCGTATTGTGTTCTCTATTTGAGGACCCGTGAAGGTCCCGGGGTAGAATAGGCCTTCAGTAACCCATGCTTGCCATATAAAGGCGACTATGCTTGTCGGGAGAGGCGACTAACGGGTTCGAGTGGTCAGGCTCGCTGACTTGGTTGACACATGTCATCGGTTCCCAGTTGTGTAGATTGATGCTCATGTTGTTGATCACTGGATTATCTGGTCCTGACTCGATTATTTACAGACCGCCGCCATATAGCTGGAATATTGCTGAGTGCGGCGTAGAACTAAACTCACTCACTCACTCTCTATTTCAGTACATCCTCGCGCAACAACCTGGGAAATCACCATGTATTACTAACTGGGAAATCACCATGTATTACTAACTGGGAAATCACCATGTATTACTAACTGGAACAACCATGTCGTTTTCACTTGCAGTCTGAAGACTTTTTATTACAAAAATTAAGGCCTCACTAAAACTATAGTTGACTATTTGTAACATGTGTCATATGCATCCATCATATCATGACATGGGTTATTTATATAGTGTTATATTTTTACAGAACACACTTTCTAATACACAAGATGCTGTCTGTCTGGTCTCTTCTATGATGATTCCAAATAAAACACATGTCACGTGTCAAGCAGGGTAGCTAACTCCACCAATTTGAATGAGATACCTGTGGATAACATTTTTCGGAGTTAAAATTTACCTGCTAATGCAAATTCTTTTGTGTGATATCTTCGTAAAAACAGGACAGAAAAGGTTCAGATGTGACACATGTATATCTTGTGGCCATTGGCATTTGACCTTTGGATATAATTCAGTAATGTGTTCGTCTGTGGAAACGACAACATATTTAATAGCATTTTCTTTGCCAAATCAAAGTCATATTTTTTTACTATTACTTGTGACAAAAATCACGTAACGCCATTACGTCTTAGTACTTTCCATATTAATACTGTAAATAGATAAAAAATATTACACAGCTAAGTTACGAATTAAGACCTAGACAAAGTCATGTCAGGGTATTTATTCGCGAGATGTTTTGGCAATCAGATTAATGAACTTATGTCGATCCAGTTTGAGTAGTATTCAACGAAACATTTGTAAAATTTAAGCCAAAATGAATAAAAATGGCCCATTTATGTTTTTGGTCTCCTATCATCCTATTTTGTTTATTAAAAATATGGCCCGAAGAAATGAAAGAAAAAGAACGCAATTTTAGAAGAATTTCAGGTTGTTATGTCAATGTTAAACATTTCACATGTCAGTGAATAAGAGTTCGCCCCTACACAACAGACTGTGTTGCTTTGTTGAGTTTTAAGTTGTTTCAAAGGCATTTAGAAGTTGGAAGAATCAAACTAAAAGTGCATTATGGTTCTTTATTATACAAGGTCACAACGTTTCGAGACAGATTCTAGTCTCTTCTTCAGGTGAGGTGAGGATGAAACTAAGGGGTTGTAGTATATATACACATAACAGTAGACCAATAACAAAGGGTAACAAGATATACAGGTTTCTATTAATTGATGTACAGGCTTCGATTGATTGATGTACAGGCTTCAACTTATGTACAGGCTTCAACTGATTGGTGTGCAGGCTTGTGTTGATTAGGTTAACGGGTTACAGGTAAAGATGCTTGGATAAAGATTAGTCACAGAGGATAAGGTGGTTCCGTGCATTGGGTAAGTAAACACCTCCGTCTTTGTTGATTGAGGGATTGTTCCGCTTGATTGCAATGGCTTCTAGGAGCTTCCGTTTTTTGAAGTCACTGGCGTTCCTAACTAATGTCCTGGTGTTGTCCCAAACAATCTTGTGATTGGGGTTGTGCATGATGTGTTCACATACAGCAGACTTCCGATCAAAATTTTGAACTGATGTTTTGTGTTCTTTTAACCTGATAGTCAGTGGTCGACCAGTTTCACCAATATATGTCTCTTTGCAACTACATTGGATCTGGTAGATGCAACCTGCTGGATTGTTGCATTTAGGTGTTGTTGGCCCGCGTCCATTAGATGATAGTAGCGTTTTCAGGTTGGTGTCGCTACGGAAGGTGACTTCTATTCCTGTTGTTTTCTTGATGAGACGGCTGATGCGATGACTTATCTGGCCATGGTATGGTATGTTAATTCTGATGGGGGAAGGTTCTGGTTTAGTTGACTTGGGAGTTTCTTTCAGGGTCTTGGTGATGGTGTTGCTGACTAGATGGGGTGGGTACTCGTTAAGGTCTTGGAAGGTTGATTTCAGGTGTTTTAATTCGCTGTGGAGGCTGTCAGGACTGCAGACTGTTTTTGCTCTTCGTGCCAGGGTAGCTACTATGCCTTTCTTGATCTGGGGATGATGGTTGGACTGTTGATGAATGTACTGATCTGTATATGTTGGTGTACGGTAAACACTGGTGGCTATGGATTGTTGGCGTCGATGGAGAAGAATGTCCAGGAAGGGAAGCTGTTGGTGTGTCTCTTCTTCCATTGTAAACTGAATTCTTGGGTGTTGGGAATTCAAGTGTTGCAGCAGGGCCTCTGGATCTTGGTTGTCGTCCAGGAGGGCTAGGACATCATCTGCTTTGCGGAACCAATGCTTTGGGGTGAATGGTGCAGTTTTCAGGGCAGTTTCGTCAAAGGCAATCATGTATGTTTCTGTCAGTAGTGGTGATAGAGGGGATCCCATTGGCAATCCATGGATCTGTTGGTAGAGCTGGCCATTCCAGTTGAAATATGAAGTCTCAAAGCATTTACTTACGAGATCGACGATGCTTTGGGCTGTGAGTTTGGTGTCTAGGTCTGGTAGAGATATTTCCAGTCTAGTAGATAGGATGTGAATGGTTTCTTTGATGGGTATATTGGTAAATAGGTCTACCACGTCGTAGTTAACTTTTTTGTGTCACTGGTGTTTCTCAGTTGCTGTACGAGGGATGCCGAATCTTTCACAAAGGAGCTGCCAGTTTTTCCCAGTGGGGCTAGGATGCGGGATAGATGTTGGGCCGTGTTGTAGTAGACGGATCCTCTAGAGCACACAAGGATTCTAGTCTTTACAGGGTTCTTATGTATTTTGACGGTGGCACGGGCATATAGCGGATTAGTTCATCACAAAACTAGGGGTCGAGTACATGTCTGTGAAAGGTTCCAGAATACTTATCTAACATTATTTATATTCTGGTCAATCAGCGATTCCATGTTCTCGCCCGGCTCCCCCCGCCCACGGCGCCATCCAGTGTGACAAGCCGGTGTACGGGGACACATGTACATACTCCTGCAGTAAGGGCTACGAGATGGTTGGGGCAGCCAGCAGCAAATGCGGCTTCAATGGACGGATGTCAAGCAGTGCTCCAACTTGCAAACGTAAGTGTCGTTAAACAAACAGCAAACTCGCACGCTCTCATGCACGCACTCGAAGACATTCACGTGCACGCACTCGAAGACATACACGTGCACGCACTCGAAGACATACACGTGCACGCACACGAAGACATACACGTGCACGCACTCGAAGACATACACGTGCACGGACACGATGACATACACACGCACGCACATCGTATATATTCACATGTGTTACGGTTAAAATTTGTCGTGAGATAGGTGTAACAAATCCCCTCAGAACGATATAACACTAACAAGTCCATGATGTTCAATATGTTTGTATTCAGCAAAAACAAAGGCAAGATACAAAGGTTTCACAAGAGAGGCTTCATGTACAATACTACTGAGTCAGTCCGAAAGTAATGAGTCTCAAATATAATGTCAACTCACCGAAGTCTTGGTGTGAGAGTGAGAACAGTTATACAGACTGTTACACAGCAAGCGGTCAGGCAGAGGTTATTGCCATCTCTAGACAACACATCATATGAAAAATGTTATCAGCGTGCATATCCACCTTGTGCACGGACGACTGTTTTGACCTTCCTCCTCATGGTTCTCGTGAGTCTCTGGATTCACCCCAGGGGCAGCTGCTGCTACTCCCGGCGCAAAGCTGGCTCCAAACATGCCTTGTACAGGCGGATCCAGTGCTTGCATTCTACGTCCAGGAACGCACCAGGCAGGATCCAGTGGATTCAGATCCGCGAACAGTACCCAAGTCCAGTTTACAATCATGGGAGAGACAACCCCAGGCCATGACAGATCTGCCATCGTGAGGAACTGATGCTCGTAGGCTCACAGGCACTGTTCTTGGTCCTCCAGACTCGATGGCGCCCGTCTGTGACGTGAAATAAAAAGTGAAACTCATCCGACCAATGCACCTTCCACCATAACGTCAAATTCCTTTGACGTCGGGGTAAACACCACATCAAATGCGCTCTCTTGTGAAAACTGGTCATCCTTGACCATCCTTCATGCCCTCATCGATATGCATTTATGCGGTTTCTTACAGTCCCGTTGCACAGGCGTCTGTTGGCGAGCTTCAGGCGAATCTCACAAGGCTCAGCCCCGATCCTCAAATCAAAAGGTCTTTGGTGGTTGCCCTGAACTTAGTCAGTCCTTAACCGTTGTTGACTTGACGGTGTTTTTGAACACGTCGACTTATGACGATGTGGTGAATGTCAAGCTGTCGCCGGACAGCCATGAATGAATGTGTGCATTCCAGTTGCTTGCCATATTCTTGCTTCTTGTGGTCGGTTTCGTGCTATTGTAACAGATACTGGAAAAATCATTAAACAGTTTGGACGGT
This sequence comes from Haliotis asinina, assembly GCF_037392515.1. Taxonomy (NCBI): domain Eukaryota; kingdom Metazoa; phylum Mollusca; class Gastropoda; order Lepetellida; family Haliotidae; genus Haliotis; species Haliotis asinina. The sequence goes on along the minus strand of NC_090291.1, from coordinate 56,732,991 downwards.
GTATACGGTTAGCGGCATTCGGTTAATAGTGGTTCTGGAGAGAATCGTGGGAAGTGCGTTTTAACTGGAAATTGGGAGGTGTATTGACGATTGTCGTAGGTAAACCCATACACAACATTGGAAGTGTATATAGTTCAAATAATAGTAATTGTGTTACAATTAGGTACGCCAGTAACTAATATATGTTAGGGGCTCCTTGATTAAGTTTCATGTGTGTATAGCTTACAGTGAATACGTCACATCAGTGATTTTGTAGAATAACTGAAATTTCTGATTCACTCAGTGGTTTTCCCTGGAATTCCTGGGGATTTAACACAATCCCTGATATGAATATATAACATTCTTAGTGTTTGTTTTGACAGTACTGCTTGGAAATATCGCATATGTATGCCATGACCAAAGATAAACGATATATGGAAGTAAATAATACTCACGATGGTTTTCAAATTGGTCACATGACTACACTTGTTGCGACACAGTATATGTGGGTCATCAGGACTAATCCTTTGTTCTTCTCAGCATAAGGGAAAGAGGAGCATGACGAACTTGGTTGGACGAAAGGGGTTGTTGTAAAGTCAGTTTTGTCGAAGACCTTCTCGTGCACAGTTTGACCTGATCAATATGTAATCCATGACTCAATGTCAATTCAAATGGATCATGCATAATCAGGACCATCCCACTAACAGGACCTCTGACGTCAAAGCGAACAACAGAATACGCTTATCGGTTGTTATATCTTTTTTCTGTTCATTGGCTCACCAGCTACAAAATGACAATGGATCAAGTTCACAGCCAAGATTTAACCGTTATCTATGGTATGCCTCGTCATCCTTAGTCTCAAGAGCGTGCAAACTGCGATTTGAAGGATATGTTTACTGCCTGGTCAGCTGAACAGAAAACAACGGTCTGGACCATGGGCTTGAAGATCGTCTGGTTACAGGAAAACTCCAGTCATCGCAATGGCATCAAGGTGACACCCTTTCCTGCGTTCACTGGCTCTGATGGCGCTGTTTTTGTCTTTACTTATTACAAATGCAGTATTGACAAGCAGTATGGACAAACAAACACTCACAATACGCTATATTCATTTCAGGAAATATGTGTAAAATATGTGGTGATTTTCTAGGATTTTCTTAAATCCCTAGTAATTTCCGCCTGAATAAGTAATATTATAATATGTCTTGTAATATTATAAAATCTCTTGTAGGCAGACATTTAGTCTCGTGTAGTGGGTGGGGTGGACGAGTTGGCTAAAGCGCCAGGCTAGTGATCCAGCGCTGGTGAGACGTCGGGATCGAGTTCACCTGAGACCAGGTGTAAAAACCTTAGAGTCAACTGTGCAGACTCTTTCCGTGCTGTCACAACCCCTAGTGAGCAGTACACAACCCTATGCACTTAAGAGAACCCACAAATCCGTTGGCCACATGAATACGTGCATAGACCCAGTTACGGGTACAGCAACGTGCAGTAAACTTGGGCAGAGTACTGTGACTATATGTCCCAGTCCACCCAGCTGTGAACTGGGTACCTCGTTAGGATGAGAGAGCCACGATAGACTTAGTTTGCCTAGTGGCAGCAAGAGTTGCACACTCCCCAGGAAGTTGAGCCCGATAATACCATGTGACGCTGAGACGGACATCCAATGATCCAAATACCAACGCCTTGAGAAAGCAATAGTTGCATGAATATGTACACTATATAAATATCCTATAATAATAATAATAATAGTGGAACAGTTAGTCTCGTGTAGGCATACCGGTGAGCGTGGTACATGTTGAAGTCTGCTGTGCAATATAGCCGTATATTGTCATATTCACCAAATATAGAGACTGTTTGAGGGCTGTGAGCCTCATAGTATCCAACACTTAACGATTGAATAGTGCTGATACTAACACTGTCTATAATCTGGTCTGGTACATCAGCTGTTCCATGTTCTCGCCCCTCTCCCCCCGCCCACGGCGCCATCCAGTGTGACAAGCCTGTGTACGGGGACACATGTACATACTCCTGCAGTAAGGGCTACGAGATGGTGGGGACAGCCAGCAGCAAGTGCGGCTTCAATGGACGGATGTCAAGCAGTGCTCCAACTTGCAAACGTAAGCATAACAAAAAAAACCACACACACACATGTTTATGTACGTTTTGAAAAAAAATGTTTACCGGAATAAGTTCAAGTACTGTACCTTAATCGTGATATGAATATCCTCATATAGCTGTACCGTGTGGACCTCCAACGCCGATCAACAATGGAAACTTCACTTGCAGCGGAACCACCTATGGAAGTACGTGTCAGTTGATCTGTGATGTGGACTACACGGCGGACAAGACGGCCAGGTCCATCACGTGCCAGGCGGACAGACAGTGGACTCCTACAAGAGGCTGTCTTGGTAATATCTTAATACAGATAGAGGTTTATACATGCGTCTGTATTGGTAATATCAATATTAATAACACCCTTAATACAGACACAGATTCAGACAAGAGACTTTCTTGGTAATATATATAACATTCGTAATACAGATTGAGGTCCATAGAAGAATCTGTCTGGGTATTATCTATAACACTCTTAATACAGATAGAGGTTCATACAGTAGGTTCTCTTAGTAATATCTATAACACCAAGCAACAAAATAACAATTCATTGGCCTTCTTCACGCACGATAATGACGCAAGACAGGGAGGGTGAGTGAGTGAGTTAATGTGTAACGTCACATCGCCAGTATCTCAGCCATATTGTGAAGAAAACATTTTGAAGAATGAAACCTGCCAAGATGGACAGTCACAGAGATGGATATAAAACTGGGATGGAAAAGTAACGTGAGGCAGGGAGAAAATCTATCGCCTTTGCTATGTTCAATCTTTGTTTATGATACTGAATTACACCTACTTACTTCTTTCTAAAATGGTGTTAGACAAGATTACGTTGAAGATAAATGTATTCTTCATACAGCGTTTGCTTTTACTGTAAGCAGAGTACGTAAGTCCACAAACATTCTAACACAATTAAAACTGTCCACATTTTTAATCGTAGAATATGTGTCTTTTTAAAGTATGATTAGATTTCCTAAACTGAGAACAGCTGAAGGGGCGATGTAAATCCAGCTAGGGACCATGCAGGAAGCAAATGTACTGTAAGTCCCCTTAGTTCCTAGTATGCTGATCTACCATCAGTTGTTGGTAATATATAGCTCGCATTTTATATTGTATTGTCCAAATTGTGATATTAGTTTTAACTTTCCACACTAGTTTTAAATTGTAACTGTGATATTCTAGGTGTTTTACTGTCCTTTGACAACAGGTTTTTATAGTGCATGCTCATTTCATTTCAATATCAAACATGTTCTCGTCACGATATGGCTCAAGCATTGCCAATGTGACGTTAACTATTAAGTTACTCATTCACCCACTCACTTACAATAAGCAGATGATGCCGAGCTATTACATAAATCACCCACAGGTTTACAGGAGACAGTGACCCGTGAAGGTCCCGGCGTTGAATAGGCCACTAGAGCTGTACTGAGTCTGTGTGAAACAGCACGAACTGTTGACTTGCCATTTGACAGGTTTCATTTTTTTGCCTTTGATTTAACGATATTATCTATCCTAATTTATGGCTCAGAAATGTGGAATATCACGAAGAAATCCATCGAAAATTTCTGTGACCTATTATAGGACTAAGGAATTCTTCCCCCAGATCATGTTCTATGGGACGTTCGGTCTTTCGGCATAAATGGAGTTTGTAGACTTCCACAACTTATTTATAATTGCTTGATCTTGGAAAATGAAAGCGAAAAACGACTGGAAAACCCTTGGTTGGTAAAAGCTAACGATCTTTATATGGCTATGTAAATATCCATGAGTATATATAAAGATACACATAGAGAAATATAATGTATGTGTACATCTGATTATATATGGGCATTTAAGTGTATTGAGAACATGAAAGGAAATATACGGGTACTGCAATCAGTTTCCTAGCTTCACAGGTGGAACAAATACTTGTTTATTCAAAAGATGAGAAATGATGTTGCTTCAAACTCAAAAGGATGTTATTATCAATACCTTAACAAGTTTCCAATATATCACATACCTTTTCCCAAGCCAATATCTAAGCCATTATTAAGACATATTACATCTAAGCACATCAATCTGATGACTGACTGGCATATAGTATGTTTCAGGTAACATGACAACGAATGGTATGGATTTACAACTTTAACATTTACAACACGACGGTAGAGATGGCAACAAGAATCCCAGAAACGCCGTGTTGTAAATGTTAAAGAAGCTGTGAATTAGTACCTATCGTTGTCATGTAACGACAATCAGGCCCCCCTAAGTAATTGAAGGAATTACAGCAAATTTGAAGGAATTGCATCTCAAATGTAAACAAACGCAGCCCACTCGCGAAACAATTGCAGCGATATCGGTAGTTTAGCGGTAATAACAGAAACACATCGGCCCTATCGGAAGCAATGTCGGTAATACTGGAAACACGATCGGCCATCTTCGGAGATTTTTCGGTCGCGAGCGGAAACTCACGCAGCAAAACATGGCGTCGTTGGAAGAAGCACCCGTCTCGGTGAGATTTGTTTTTAGTTCCTACTATCACATTTTCATACTTATCCATCTTTGACCACCCGTGTTGAATGCGTTTAGGTATGAGGTGTTGTCGGGACAATAGCTTATGATTTTAGGAAAAGATAGTCACTCTAGGAGAGCGTCACAAGTCATGCCCCTGGAGATTGTTTACATCTGAACATCGAAGTCGTGCCGATGATTACGAACGTGCGCCAGATATAACATCATTTTTTTTTGTAAAATGTGTTTAAATTTGTCAGTTGCACTTCGTAGCAAGAAAAAGTATGGCTCATAAACTTCTTCATGGCGCACGTTCATGATGTTCGTAATCATCGGCACGACTTCGATGTTCAGATGTAAACAATCTCCAGGGGCATGACTTGTGACACTCTTCTGCAGTGACAATCTTTTCCTAAAAACATAAGCTATTGTCCCGACAACACCTCATACCTAAACGCATTCAACACGGGTGGTCAAAGATGGATAAGTATGAAAATGTAATAGTAGGAACTAAAAACAAATCTCACCGAGACGGGTGCTTCTTCCAACGACGCCATGTTTTGCTGCGTGAGTTTCCGCTCGCGACCGAAAAATCTCCGCAGATGGCCGATCGTGTTTCCAGTATTACCGACATTGCTTCCGATAGGGCCGATGTGTTTCTGTTATTACCGCTAAACTACCGATATCGCTGCAATTGTTTCGTGAGTGGGCTGCGTTTGTTTACATTTGAGATGCAATTCCTTCAAATTTGCTGTAATTCCTTCAATTACTTAGGGGGGCCTGACAATCTACCAGTAGAAACTGACCGCTGGGAGAACATACTACACTGTGATAGAGTGAGTGAGTGAGTTTAGTTTTACGTCGCACTCAGCAATATTCCAGCTATATGGCGACGGTCTGTAAATAATCGAGTCTGGACCAGACAATCCAGTGATCAATAACATGAGCATCGATCTGCGCAATGGGGAACCGATGACATGTGTCAACCAAGTCAGCTAGTCTGACCACCCGATCCCGTTAGTCGCCTCTTACGACAAGCATAGTCACCTTTTATGGCAAGCATGGGTTGCTGAAGGCCTATTCTACCCCGGGACCTTCACGGGTCACACTGTGATAGAACTAGTACTTGTAAACTTTGACAATCAACAGCTATTGCCGATTAATATCATTATATTTTGAAATCTTATTTTGAAAGTGTTTGTGATGCTAAGAAGAAATAATCAAATCCCCTACACGCCTGAATTACAGACCTGAAACCCCCGCTGATAGACCTCTGCCCATACTCCAAGGTGTATATAGCCGATAGGGGAAGAACGTCCATGACAGTCACATGGGAGAATGTAACAGCGACTGACCCACCAACTGCTATTACACCCCGTGTAGTTCAGATCAGGGGACCACAACCGGGATCAGTGGTGGATGAGGGACGTCACTATGTAGAGTACACGGCTGTAGACGCCGCTGGGAACGTTGCTGTGCATCCTTGTTCCTTCAACGTGACAGTGAAAGGTGATATGTTACTTAATGTTTAAGTGCAAACATGGAGTACACACTGAGAGTAACGCTGAACGCCATGTGAATGTGATTATACAGGAATATAATAACACTATATATGGGAATTACGCGTGCATATAAGGTTATGTACGTGTATATGATTACATACGGGTATATACATGTATAGAGGATGTGCAAGGAATTATAAAGGTTGAACATCTTTTGTGCAAATGTATGTATAGAATAAAACAATACCCACCATCGACAAGCTACACGCTAAAGTTAGGCGCTTTGGGAATATGGCTGAATACAGTTAGTCTGAATTTCTGGGTAATTACATCTAGCTATCCGCTGCCCTGTTCCCCGTCTGGACAACACAAATCTGCTCCAGTACTCTTGTCCAGCTGATCGCATCCATGGAAGCGAGTGTGTTCTACGCTGTCGCCAAGGTGACCTCGCAGGAACAAGTAAGATCGTTTGTGAGAAGGACAACTTCTTTCCCCCGTCAGCGCAGTGGCGCTGGAACACAACGTCCGGCATTCGACCAGGCTGCCAAGGTGGGTTCAATTTATAATATCCATATTTATGTTCATTAAATCAACATTTGACTAACTTTACCTAGAACAGCAATGAGATAAGGCTAAATTAAACATTTTGCAAACGGAGAAACATTATCGCTGTTTGCTAGTTCCGAGTACTTTCTCATCACCATCATGTCTGCTTGTAGTGCGGGCGTGTCCCGCCCTCCGACCACCCCACGGTGGCGCTCTCTCCTGTGATGGCTGGGACACAGGCGCCCTTTGTCAGATGCAGTGTCACGCTGGTTTCAGCTTCCCTGCTTCAGCTGGAAGTGGCATCTTCACATGTCGCCAGGACAAGAAGACATGGTTCCCGCCAAGTGTACCTGACTGTCTAGGTGAATACGCATATACTAATTTCTTACATTGAGCCACACAGTCAACCCAGTGAGTACTGAGTGTGTGAATATTGTGTTGTCAGTGAATGACTAGTCTAAGTGGTCCGCCCATGAACTTACCCGCAGCTGGACAGACAGGAAACAAGGATGGGTAATACCTGTACAATGTTTATCTTGACGGTAGTTCAGGTCTATCATGCTGTGCTGGCGAACAATGGGCATCAGGAGGTGAGATTCAAGCACACGTCTTTGTGTGAGTGGAAACACATTTCCACTGAAAACGCCTATATAGATGCCCAAGCCATCAAACTGCTGTGAACGAAGAACAACATGTATCAAGAAGAGGAACATTGTGTACAGACAGACCTCTTCTTGATTGCATTATATGCGATGTTTCGGTGTAGATTCTGACACCGTTGTCGAACAGGTGATACACAATAGTGTGAAGAAGGAGAATATATGCACGAACATATTAAAGCTTATACAGTTAACGAGGTTGATATACAGTGTAACCACTTATGTGTCGCCACCTCGAGGATCTCTGTTTCTTGAAGCTTTTTTCTGGTGACATGTAAAGTAGCTGAATTGATCTTCCTCTCTGGAACACAACGTCTGTGTTGGTTTGTATCTTCGGTAGTCAGTAGATATGACGCCTGGTTGTGTCGATGTATGGTAAGCTCATCATGACTTGCGCCGATGGTGGTCTGTCTCTCTAGGGTTGAGCGAGGCTTTGTTGGTTTTATTGACTTGGTTGGTACCTCACTAATGTTTACGAAGACATGACGAATGTTTCTGACTCGGCTTCGAAAAGCCCTGTCCCTGATGTCCTTTGTTCTTCTGGCTAGAGTGGTGATCACTCCTCTCTTTGCTTGCAGTGGGAGATTAGATGTGAATTGATGAAGATTGGTGTGCTTGTGCCGTTTGAGTGGATCTTATTGTTATACCTTAGTAGTATAGGTAATGAGAGTTCTGGACCACTTTTCAAAAACCCCCTCTAAAAAGCCTCATTTACTAAATGAGGCTTTGGTGGGACCCTTAGCTCTTGATACTATTACCCCTACTACAAAGCCACGCCATCACGTTTACCGTGACTTGGCAGGCGGTAACACTGTGTCGTACGGTACGATCAATAATTCTTCTCTTACAAATCCCCTACCCGGCCCACCCCTCAAGTAGTACAAGTTAGGTTCGTCGGCTTTTATATCCACTTTATCTATGTTGTAAGTTTTGACTGACCATATAGGATCGGTGGCTCGCTTACGGCTATCACCCTCGTGTTCCCCCGGCTGGTATAGATACCTCACTAATGCCCTATCTGGTATCTGTTTCTCCTTCCCACGCAATGGAGCGGCCGACTCTGCAACTATTGATTTTAGTTTGATAGCGTCTGACGGTTTCTTACCGGTGAGACGGGTGACTTCATGGTTGATTGCCGACACCACCTCGGGTAACCTCGTGACCCATTCGGTCGATCGTTTTCCAGGGGTGGCCATCTCCCTAGCATACTGATGGCCGAACAAGCGCTCAGCCAAAGTCCTATTAAATCTCTCAACTATAGCTTGGCTGCGATGGGCTCCGGCCGTGCCACGCCTGACCTTTGTATCGTGTTTGGCTAGCAGTTGTGACACGGCACCCATGAACTCCCGTCCGGGGTCAACTTGCAGCTCTGTTGGCCACGTCAGCGGGCTGCGTTTGTATATACGTTCAAATCCTCTGGCTACCTGGGCCGAATCTTTCGTGGTCAAGGGTTCGGCTTCCTTGTAACGACTGGCTACGTCCACTACGGTTAAGGCATACTTGTACCTCTTATCGTGAGGTAGGAACAGTAGGTCTGCCTGGTGAATGCTATTAGGTATGTTAATACCGAACCTCCTTCTAGGTACGTAGCGTGGTGCAGGCAAATAGATCTGCCACAGGGCTTGTTTTTCAAGCCACGCTTTGGCTTCCTCCGGGGGTACTCGCGCTAGTTTAGCTAGCTTATCTACTGCGCTAGCTCCTTTCCAGTACCCACGCGGGCTGTAGTAAATAGACTCAAATTTTTTCATGTCCATACGCGTATGTGTTTATCCCATCAATAGCTATCCAACGTTTCGTATCCATAGGCGATAGGGACGTCTTGTTTATAGTCAGTCCGTATATCTTGTGCCCATCACTTCTAAGTGTGTTCATTTTATGTCTAAAGGTACGGGTCTTGAACAGGGCTTCCTTGAATCTGGCGTGTTTGATGTGTTGTTTCACCACATACTTCTTAACCCCCTTTGCCTTCCGGATCTCGCTATTGTCGGCTTTCAGTATGGAGTACATCTTAGGCCTCAAACCTATGTACTCGGCTATGGGCGTGCCAGCACACTCGTCCTTCATCTTACCTAGGACCTTTTTATTTACCGTACTGTGCATGGCATGGGTCTTAGGGTAGTCGCTGGTGTCGTATAAATCGATGTGTTTTTTCATGTCCTCGTACACGTCCTCGGTTCGAATCTCCATCAGCAGGGAATCCGTGTCAGTGTACAGCACTTCGCACCTGTCGCCGTACTGTTTCTTGAGCTCGTTGTAGTAAAAGTCGTACATCAGGTGTTTGGATAAATCGAGGATGCTCATCCCCACGTAAACAGGTCGGTTGAATTTTATGTGGCTTTTCTTCATGTGTAGGGCAGCCAGGTCGTCTGTGAATATCTTGCTACGGTTGAATGCCGGACTGGCTATCAATTTCCTGAGCTTGTCTTCCTCACTAGATCTAACCAGCTTCACGGTCACGCGTTTCCTCAGGTTCTCCATAGTCTTACCAAACACCGAGTTGTTCATGAGCTTGTAGAGATTTTTCTCGAAATCACTGGTGGCTTTTTTTCGTAGGTCTGTGTTCATTCTGATGTAGGGCTCCATCCATGGGCTCTGGTCAAACATGAGCACCCTGTGTATTTTGGTCAGTCTCATACCCAACGACAGGTACAGCTGTAGGTTGCGATAGTGAACGATGTACTTGGTCTTATTCATTAAGTTAGGCACGAGTTTTTCAACGTCTGTCACACGCCCACCTGACAAGTTATGTTGGTACTCAGACATCCAGTCTGGGTTAACCCTCATACGTTCGGGTGCAAGGGGGTAGCTGTTGTGCGATGTGTGTAATTCCTTTGGATACTCTAAGTCAACTTCGAGGATATACCCTTTGTTCGAATCTGGTGCAACCTCCATAACATCAACGTGGGGTACTCATTCGAATCCCCCTGTAGGTAGATACTGGCTCATGGCCCAGCCGTACAGGTTGTTTGCGTCGAGGTATAGAATGTGATTGGTTGGTTTGTTAGGATCGTAACCTTTCACGTATTGATTATTTGCTTTAGCGTATCGTTTGGATGCCATGGAAATCCCACCTCGCAAGCCTTTCTCAATGAATAGGTGCATGTCGTAATCTGTGAGCAATTCCAAATTAACTCCGGTCTTTCTAAGCAAGGCGTCCCACGACAGACCTGGGCTGGTGTAATACCATGCGGGGTCGAGTTTATACTGCTTTAAACAGGTCCGCCTGAACGTTTCAAACACGTCGGCTAACAGCAGTACATCTGTCCTCAAGTACAGGTCGTGATAATCGCCCAGGTTCTTACAACCCAGTTTATTCCATACGTTAATCGCGTGCGAGTAATCATCTCGTGAGACGGACGCCTCATTCAGCTTGCTATAAAAGCAGTCGATAGGAGGTAGTCTGGTCTCGGTGAACTTGACCCAACTATCCATGTACTCATAGGGGTACACACCCTTCCTCATAAGCAGGGGTCTAGTCTCGGCGTCTGTGTATCGATCGGTGATAGGGAAGGTATTGTTGGCCTTGACCAGACTGTCGAGTGACGACAGGAGGAATTGAAACGAGTCAATGAACCTAAGTCCGTTTAAGCTGAAGGAGATGTATCTCTCCATGTTGTTGGGGATGCACGATATATTACCATCGATTTTCGCGATGGCCTGCATGATCAAGTGTGAGTCGTACCCTCTCAAGTTGTGAAAGACAACGGGGATGTTTATTGTCTTAGGGTTGATTTTAAGCTTGAGGTTGCACGCGTTGTGAGCGGCGCCTCTATACTTACCAGTTATGTGGCAGTGATCTCTCACCGAATCACCGTTAAGCGGTGAGTCACACACGTGACAGTTAGTGCTACTAGCGTGAGCTAGCCTGTCGGCTCGGGTCATACGCATGGGGGCGATTCTATACAATGTATTCCTAATAATTTTTTCTTCCTCCTGCAAGCACTTTAGAAACCTTTCAGCCGCGTCAGGGCCCCTATACACTACCGGAGCTTTCGTTTCCCCGTCACAACGGACGACGATGTATCCAAAACCGCAGGCTATATGCTCTTGTGTCTTGTGGGTGAAACTCCCACTGGGGGATGATTCCCCTACCACTAAGGCTTCAAAGTCGGCGTATATAATATAAGGTACAGACATTTGGTTCTTGTGGTTACTGAATTTTAGGATATTTTCACCTTCCTTAGGCATTTCGACTCGTATGGCCGTCTGCCCCACACCTTGGCAATCATCCCGGTGGGATTCTAATAAATCAGCTCGACTGAAACCGTGTAGACATCGTACACAAAAGTGTTTTTCCCCATTGTGTTTCGACTGGTCGTGCAACAACCGGCTGAGATGTTTTATCCACGTGTAGTGATACTTTTCACCTAGTTGGATCATGAATATATTGATAACTTGGCAATCCTTCACCGTGCTGACCCTGTGTACTATTATTGTATTACCTTCGTGCCCAAAGACATTTATAGCCAGATTATTCTGTTTTTCTACTTTAGTGATCTGGGATATGGGGGTGGGTTCATCTATACCATCCCAATTAAGCCCATCATCTTGGGGATAGCTAGAAAGCCTATCTGAATGAGTGGCAGCTGGAAATAAGGCTGACCTGATAGATAACCTCAGGCAATCGTTTCCTCTATTCTTAACGTTTACTATGGCATGTTTGTTCCTATAGTAGGGAGGCAAGGCTAGGTATGACCCGCCTCTGAACGGCACGTATTTAGCTATGTCTAGATAGACGTTATCGATTTTATCTACAGCCCACCCGGACCCCATGTGCGTGTAGCGTTCTAGGTATTCTCGTATCTGCTGAAAACTATTATCGATTGATGCGTCAATGGTCTCTGTATGGGTGACGACCTCTTGTTGGCCTCGGAAGTAAGGTTGAAAATACTCAGTGACCCCTGTGGTGCCCTCCTTATCGAGCGACATTTTCACCGTGATCTGAAACTTGATACTTCCTAGGTTATTTAGTTCCTGGTTGACCTTATCAGCTATCAGAGGCTTGATATCTGTAATGTCTATATTTCTATCAACGTCCATGCGCCAACTTCCCAAATAGTTACCTACAGCGTGCTTAGTGCGCACGAACTGTAGGTCAATAGCTCTATTCTGTCGTAATAATTCTAAAAGCTGTGGTTTTCTCATACGGGAATACCCGCCTAAACCCAAATCGTGTGCCTCGGCTTTCAGTTGTTTTACAGTGGGACGTGCTACGGGGGCATGTGATAACAATGCGGTTAACCCGGCTCTCCCCAGGTGTGAATAACCCGTGTGTCCAAGCTGTTTTGCTTGAGCTTTTAATTGTTTTACCGTAGGAGGGACTTCTAAACCTAGTAATCTCAACAATGCTGGCTTCCGCATTCTAGAATACCCGATCACACCTCTCTGCTTTGCGACCCGCTTGAGCTCGCGCACAGTAGACATCGTGTTTACACCTAAGAGAACTAATGTCTAATTGGTTCACAGTAAGGGGAGGTAACTCTTAAGTGGCTATCTTGAGCAGTCGCCTACGTTCTTTTATGTAGTCTTTTTTATTCTCGTATATGAGTTGATGTCTGACTACGTTCGCTCCGTGAGCTTTACATAAACAGTAGTGCCCTTTAACTCCGATACCACACACAGAACACGTGTAGTTAGGACTTCCCATATGGAAACAACAGAACCCCTGATTCCTGCATTTCCTACCACAGGCCTCGGTCTTCCCCATAAGTATGTATTCGCATCGGTATGGAGCGGGTCTCATGTTTACTTATATAGGTATTTTAGTTTAATTGCTTAGCAACCAACGCAGTAGCTGCTATACCCAACACTATGAAGCCCAGTTCACGATTCATTTGTCCCTTGGATGGTGTGTAGTACTGAGCGAGTGTGGGTTTATTGAGCGGTTCCAATTGTTTACCAGTTAGTAGATAGTATTCTTTCATTGCTTCATCGACATCGTTGAATGTTTGAACGGCATGGTTTTCACGCGTGAGTTGTTCGTTAATAAAATCGATCCTCTGGAGGCGTTTTTTAGCGTACTCAGCCTGTGCCCTTTGTAATTTCTCAGTAGCGAGATCGTGTCGCTTCCTTTCTTCCTGTATTTCAGCCGCGTGATCATCTCGTAGTTTCGAGAAGAGGTAATTACTCCCGGAAAATGCCAGGGCATTCACTAACGCCCCACCGACCATCATAGCTATCGTGGCCATCCCTATATTTATTTCATTATATTATCAGGTATTATTCCTTAATTTACTAGGATGTCTTTTGTGGCCATCGCCATACCAAGGTTCATTATGAGCATACCCATATCCTGCAGGTTGAAATCTAGCTTGATAGTTGGTTGTTTAAGCACCATTTTAGTTAACCGAGCGTACCCTACTGCTAGACTAGCTACCACTGTGGCGTGGTATGCGTCGTTGACGAACGTTTTCCCCTCAGACATTATGTATATGATATAAAATATTAAAATTATAACATGATATGCGGATCAATAGTGGGGCCTGCCGGCGGCGTGGGGGTTACCTCACCGGCAGGGGGTGTGGGGGATACCCCCACACGTGTGTATAACCACGAGATAGCCAAGGCAGCAGTTACACCTACAGCCAACAACAGTCGGGTTGGGTTGGTCACTTTATGTTGGTTACACCACCGTTTTTTACCGGCAGCTACTCTCTTAGGATTCTTCTGTCTGGTTACTGTAGGGGGTGTGGGGGGTACCACCACTGAAGTGGTCTCCTCCATCACTGTTGGGGGTACCTCCACTGGGGTTTCCTGTGCAGCATCCATCTATACTATTATTATTATTCTTTCTCTCAAATTGGCAATGTTTTGCCGTGATAATCGCCGCCGTCACTGGAGCCAACAACATACCATATTTGTGGTACAGCCCGCAGCTGATAGAGCTCACGGCGTGTTCGATAAAAGGGTCTTTCTCGAGGTCCTCCCATAGGTAAAGTCGGCGCTCTGGTGGAATGGGAAGGAAGTGTGATACAATACCGGTGTATATCTGGGTCATAGCCGATCCTATTGTCTTTGTCATTTCTGCTCCGAGTCGGGACTCGTATCTAGCGTACAGCTTATCGATTTCTTCGGTTGACATTTTGTGAATTTTATCTGGAGTGTAGTCTCCAAAGTAATGTTTGGCTTTGCCGCCAACAGCCAACGCCACCAGTTTCTCTCGCTTGGGGGAATCCCCAGTTGGGGAACCCTCCACAGACAATTGTTCGAGCAATTCCTCACACTCCATCTTATAATATAACAAGTAAGATTTAGTTTTAACTATATAATACCCGATACAAACAAAACACAGAGAAATGAAGGTTAAGTTGCACACGACAAATACTTCAAATATCATAGCTATGCTTAGCATTTGCTTAGCTTTGCTTAGCTTTGCTTAGCTTTAGCTTAGCTTTGCTTAGCTTTAGTATACTATATATGCTACTGGTTGGTCGGTCTTTAGAACGAGCTTAGCGTGTTTAGTTTCAGCGAGCTGTTTCTTCACCCGTTCCCGTTCTAATTTACTCATCACATCGTTCTCTCTCAAACACTCCTCGAACGAATCCCTGTCCTTGCAGTGAAATAAGGCCACCCATCGCGTCTGCTCCCTGAGGTCTTTCAACACCGAGTTGAACTTCTGCGTTAGCACCCAGACGCTGTGATTTGCATGCCGGCCGGAGAAGGCCAGGTACGATAGCATGTCTCTCTTTTTTGTTATCTCACGATTAGCGCTGCAGTCGTCCAGTATAAACAGCGTCGGTTCCCCTTTAAATTTCTCGTGAAGAGCTTTCAACCAGTCCTGCAGGCGTGTTCCAGGGTCGATTTTGTGTACGTCCGGGTCCGTCATTACCCAAGGTCGCGCGTACGTTTTATTCATGCTCAGAGTAGGGCACATGATAACAATGTTATCGAACACATCCTTGTAGTAACCCTCCAACATATCCAACACGAAAACTGTCTTCCCACAGCCAGTCTGCCCGCATATGATAGCGCAGTGTGGGTCAGTGGGGAGGGGGAGACCCCCACACACCCCAGAGGTTGGTAGTTTATTGGGGGGGTACCCTCGGGGGGTGTGGGGGTCTCCCCCTCCCCACTGACCCACACTGCGCTATCATATGCGGGCAGACTGGCTGTGGGAAGACAGTTTTCGTGTTGGATATGTTGGAGGGTTACTACAAGGATGTGTTCGATAACATTGTTATCATGTGCCCTACTCTGAGCATGAATAAAACGTACGCGCGACCTTGGGTAATGACGGACCCGGACGTACACAAAATCGACCCTGGAACACGCCTGCAGGACTGGTTGAAAGCTCTTCACGAGAAATTTAAAGGGGAACCGACGCTGTTTATACTGGACGACTGCAGCGCTAATCGTGAGATAACAAAAAAGAGAGACATGCTATCGTACCTGGCCTTCTCCGGCCGGCATGCAAATCACAGCGTCTGGGTGCTAACGCAGAAGTTCAACTCGGTGTTGAAAGACCTCAGGGAGCAGACGCGATGGGTGGCCTTATTTCACTGCAAGGACAGGGATTCGTTCGAGGAGTGTTTGAGAGAGAACGATGTGATGAGTAAATTAGAACGGGAACGGGTGAAGAAACAGCTCGCTGAAACTAAACACGCTAAGCTCGTTCTAAAGACCGACCAACCAGTAGCATATATAGTATACTAAAGCTAAGCAAAGCTAAGCTAAAGCTAAGCAAAGCTAAGCAAAGCTAAGCAAATGCTAAGCATAGCTATGATATTTGAAGTATTTGTCGTGTGCAACTTAACCTTCATTTCTCTGTGTTTTGTTTGTATCGGGTATTATATAGTTAAAACTAAATCTTACTTGTTATATTATAAGATGGAGTGTGAGGAATTGCTCGAACAATTGTCTGTGGAGGGTTCCCCAACTGGGGATTCCCCCAAGCGAGAGAAACTGGTGGCGTTGGCTGTTGGCGGCAAAGCCAAACATTACTTTGGAGACTACACTCCAGATAAAATTCACAAAATGTCAGCCGAAGAAATCGATAAGCTGTACGCTAGATACGAGTCCCGACTCGGAGCAGAAATGACAAAGACAATAGGATCGGCTATGACCCAGATATACACCGGTATTGTATCACACTTCCTTCCCATTCCACCAGAGCGCCGACTTTACCTATGGGAGGACCTCGAGAAAGACCCTTTTATCGAACACGCCGTGAGCTCTATCAGCTGCGGGCTGTACCACAAATATGGTATGTTGTTGGCTCCAGTGACGGCGGCGATTATCACGGCAAAACATTGCCAATTTGAGAGAAAGAATAATAATAATAGTATAGATGGATGCTGCACAGGAAACCCCAGTGGAGGTACCCCCAACAGTGATGGAGGAGACCACTTCAGTGGTGGTACCCCCCACACCCCCTACAGTAACCAGACAGAAGAATCCTAAGAGAGTAGCTGCCGGTAAAAAACGGTGGTGTAACCAACATAAAGTGACCAACCCAACCCGACTGTTGTTGGCTGTAGGTGTAACTGCTGCCTTGGCTATCTCGTGGTTATACACACGTGTGGGGGTATCCCCCACACCCCCTGCCGGTGAGGTAACCCCCACGCCGCCGGCAGGCCCCACTATTGATCCGCATATCATGTTATAATTTTAATATTTTATATCATATACATAATGTCTGAGGGGAAAACGTTCGTCAACGACGCATACCACGCCACAGTGGTAGCTAGTCTAGCAGTAGGGTACGCTCGGTTAACTAAAATGGTGCTTAAACAACCAACTATCAAGCTAGATTTCAACCTGCAGGATATGGGTATGCTCATAATGAACCTTGGTATGGCGATGGCCACAAAAGACATCCTAGTAAAACAAGGAATAATACCTGATAATATAATGAAATAAATATAGGGATGGCCACGATAGCTATGATGGTCGGTGGGGCGTTAGTGAATGCCCTGGCATTTTCCGGGAGTAATTACCTCTTCTCGAAACTACGAGATGATCACGCGGCTGAAATACAGGAAGAAAGGAAGCGACACGATCTCGCTACTGAGAAATTACAAAGGGCACAGGCTGAGTACGCTAAAAAACGCCTCCAGAGGATCGATTTTATTAACGAACAACTCACGCGTGAAAACCATGCCGTTCAAACATTCAACGATGTCGATGAAGCAATGAAAGAATACTATCTACTAACTGGTAAACAATTGGAACCGCTCAATAAACCCACACTCGCTCAGTACTACACACCATCCAAGGGACAAATGAATCGTGAACTGGGCTTCATAGTGTTGGGTATAGCAGCTACTGCGTTGGTTGCTAAGCAATTAAACTAAAATACCTATATAAGTAAACATGAGACCCGCTCCATACCGATGCGAATACATACTTATGGGGAAGACCGAGGCCTGTGGTAGGAAATGCAGGAATCAGGGGTTCTGTTGTTTCCATATGGGAAGTCCTAACTACACGTGTTCTGTGTGTGGTATCGGGGTTAAAGGGCACTACTGTTTATGTAAAGCTCACGGAGCGAACGTAGTCAGACATCAACTCATATACGAGAATAAAAAAGACTACATAAAAGAACGTAGGCGACTGCTCAAGATAGCCACTTAAGAGTTACCTCCCCTTACTGTGAACCAATTAGACATTAGTTCTCTTAGGTGTAAACACGATGTCTACTGTGCGCGAGCTCAAGCGGGTCGCAAAGCAGAGAGGTGTGATCGGGTATTCTAGAATGCGGAAGCCAGCATTGTTGAGATTACTAGGTTTAGAAGTCCCTCCTACGGTAAAACAATTAAAAGCTCAAGCAAAACAGCTTGGACACACGGGTTATTCACACCTGGGGAGAGCCGGGTTAACCGCATTGTTATCACATGCCCCCGTAGCACGTCCCACTGTAAAACAACTGAAAGCCGAGGCACACGATTTGGGTTTAGGCGGGTATTCCCGTATGAGAAAACCACAGCTTTTAGAATTATTACGACAGAATAGAGCTATTGACCTACAGTTCGTGCGCACTAAGCACGCTGTAGGTAACTATTTGGGAAGTTGGCGCATGGACGTTGATAGAAATATAGACATTACAGATATCAAGCCTCTGATAGCTGATAAGGTCAACCAGGAACTAAATAACCTAGGAAGTATCAAGTTTCAGATCACGGTGAAAATGTCGCTCGATAAGGAGGGCACCACAGGGGTCACTGAGTATTTTCAACCTTACTTCCGAGGCCAACAAGAGGTCGTCACCCATACAGAGACCATTGACGCATCAATCGATAATAGTTTTCAGCAGATACGAGAATACCTAGAACGCTACACGCACATGGGGTCCGGGTGGGCTGTAGATAAAATCGATAACGTCTATCTAGACATAGCTAAATACGTGCCGTTCAGAGGCGGGTCATACCTAGCCTTGCCTCCCTACTATAGGAACAAACATGCCATAGTAAACGTTAAGAATAGAGGAAACGATTGCCTGAGGTTATCTATCAGGTCAGCCTTATTTCCAGCTGCCACTCATTCAGATAGGCTTTCTAGCTATCCCCAAGATGATGGGCTTAATTGGGATGGTATAGATGAACCCACCCCCATATCCCAGATCACTAAAGTAGAAAAACAGAATAATCTGGCTATAAATGTCTTTGGGCACGAAGGTAATACAATAATAGTACACAGGGTCAGCACGGTGAAGGATTGCCAAGTTATCAATATATTCATGATCCAACTAGGTGAAAAGTATCACTACACGTGGATAAAACATCTCAGCCGGTTGTTGCACGACCAGTCGAAACACAATGGGGAAAAACACTTTTGTGTACGATGTCTACACGGTTTCAGTCGAGCTGATTTATTAGAATCCCACCGGGATGATTGCCAAGGTGTGGGGCAGACGGCCATACGAGTCGAAATGCCTAAGGAAGGTGAAAATATCCTAAAATTCAGTAACCACAAGAACCAAATGTCTGTACCTTATATTATATACGCCGACTTTGAAGCCTTAGTGGTAGGGGAATCATCCCCCAGTGGGAGTTTCACCCACAAGACACAAGAGCATATAGCCTGCGGTTTTGGATACATCGTCGTCCGTTGTGACGGGGAAACGAAAGCTCCGGTAGTGTATAGGGGCCCTGACGCGGCTGAAAGGTTTCTAAAGTGCTTGCAGGAGGAAGAAAAAATTATTAGGAATACATTGTATAGAATCGCCCCCATGCGTATGACCCGAGCCGACAGGCTAGCTCACGCTAGTAGCACTAACTGTCACGTGTGTGACTCACCGCTTAACGGTGATTCGGTGAGAGATCACTGCCACATAACTGGTAAGTATAGAGGCGCCGCTCA
Source organism: Haliotis asinina (assembly GCF_037392515.1). Lineage (NCBI taxonomy): Eukaryota > Metazoa > Mollusca > Gastropoda > Lepetellida > Haliotidae > Haliotis > Haliotis asinina. The sequence continues at coordinate 56,713,406 of NC_090291.1, read as the reverse complement.
CAACGCGTGCAACCTCAAGCTTAAAATCAACCCTAAGACAATAAACATCCCCGTTGTCTTTCACAACTTGAGAGGGTACGACTCACACTTGATCATGCAGGCCATCGCGAAAATCGATGGTAATATATCGTGCATCCCCAACAACATGGAGAGATACATCTCCTTCAGCTTAAACGGACTTAGGTTCATTGACTCGTTTCAATTCCTCCTGTCGTCACTCGACAGTCTGGTCAAGGCCAACAATACCTTCCCTATCACCGATCGATACACAGACGCCGAGACTAGACCCCTGCTTATGAGGAAGGGTGTGTACCCCTATGAGTACATGGATAGTTGGGTCAAGTTCACCGAGACCAGACTACCTCCTATCGACTGCTTTTATAGCAAGCTGAATGAGGCGTCCGTCTCACGAGATGATTACTCGCACGCGATTAACGTATGGAATAAACTGGGTTGTAAGAACCTGGGCGATTATCACGACCTGTACTTGAGGACAGATGTACTGCTGTTAGCCGACGTGTTTGAAACGTTCAGGCGGACCTGTTTAAAGCAGTATAAACTCGACCCCGCATGGTATTACACCAGCCCAGGTCTGTCGTGGGACGCCTTGCTTAGAAAGACCGGAGTTAATTTGGAATTGCTCACAGATTACGACATGCACCTATTCATTGAGAAAGGCTTGCGAGGTGGGATTTCCATGGCATCCAAACGATACGCTAAAGCAAATAATCAATACGTGAAAGGTTACGATCCTAACAAACCAACCAATCACATTCTATACCTCGACGCAAACAACCTGTACGGCTGGGCCATGAGCCAGTATCTACCTACAGGGGGATTCGAATGGGTACCCCACGTTGATGTTATGGAGGTTGCACCAGATTCGAACAAAGGGTATATCCTCGAAGTTGACTTAGAGTATCCAAAGGAATTACACACATCGCACAACAGCTACCCCCTTGCACCCGAACGTATGAGGGTTAACCCAGACTGGATGTCTGAGTACCAACATAACTTGTCAGGTGGGCGTGTGACAGACGTTGAAAAACTCGTGCCTAACTTAATGAATAAGACCAAGTACATCGTTCACTATCGCAACCTACAGCTGTACCTGTCGTTGGGTATGAGACTGACCAAAATACACAGGGTGCTCATGTTTGACCAGAGCCCATGGATGGAGCCCTACATCAGAATGAACACAGACCTACGAAAAAAAGCCACCAGTGATTTCGAGAAAAATCTCTACAAGCTCATGAACAACTCGGTGTTTGGTAAGACTATGGAGAACCTGAGGAAACGCGTGACCGTGAAGCTGGTTAGATCTAGTGAGGAAGACAAGCTCAGGAAATTGATAGCCAGTCCGGCATTCAACCGTAGCAAGATATTCACAGACGACCTGGCTGCCCTACACATGAAGAAAAGCCACATAAAATTCAACCGACCTGTTTACGTGGGGATGAGCATCCTCGATTTATCCAAACACCTGATGTACGACTTTTACTACAACGAGCTCAAGAAACAGTACGGCGACAGGTGCGAAGTGCTGTACACTGACACGGATTCCCTGCTGATGGAGATTCGAACCGAGGACGTGTACGAGGACATGAAAAAACACATCGATTTATACAACACCAGCGACTACCCTAAGACCCATGCCATGCACAGTACGGTAAATAAAAAGGTCCTAGGTAAGATGAAGGACGAGTGTGCTGGCACGCCCATAGCCGAGTACATAGGTTTGAGGCCTAAGATGTACTCCATACTGAAAGCCGACAATAGCGAGATCCGGAAGGCAAAGGGGGTTAAGAAGTATGTGGTGAAACAACACATCAAACACGCCAGATTCAAGGAAGCCCTGTTCAAGACCCGTACCTTTAGACATAAAATGAACACACTTAGAAGTGATGGGCACAAGATATACGGACTGACTATAAACAAGACGTCCCTATCGCCTATGGATACGAAACGTTGGATAGCTATTGATGGGATAAACACATACGCGTATGGACATGAAAAAATTTGAGTCTATTTACTACAGCCCGCGTGGGTACTGGAAAGGAGCTAGCGCAGTAGATAAGCTAGCTAAACTAGCGCGAGTACCCCCGGAGGAAGCCAAAGCGTGGCTTGAAAAACAAGCCCTGTGGCAGATCTATTTGCCTGCACCACGCTACGTACCTAGAAGGAGGTTCGGTATTAACATACCTAATAGCATTCACCAGGCAGACCTACTGTTCCTACCTCACGATAAGAGGTACAAGTATGCCTTAACCGTAGTGGACGTAGCCAGTCGTTACAAGGAAGCCGAACCCTTGACCACGAAAGATTCGGCCCAGGTAGCCAGAGGATTTGAACGTATATACAAACGCAGCCCGCTGACGTGGCCAACAGAGCTGCAAGTTGACCCCGGACGGGAGTTCATGGGTGCCGTGTCACAACTGCTAGCCAAACACGATACAAAGGTCAGGCGTGGCACGGCCGGAGCCCATCGCAGCCAAGCTATAGTTGAGAGATTTAATAGGACTTTGGCTGAGCGCTTGTTCGGCCATCAGTATGCTAGGGAGATGGCCACCCCTGGAAAACGATCGACCGAATGGGTCACGAGGTTACCCGAGGTGGTGTCGGCAATCAACCATGAAGTCACCCGTCTCACCGGTAAGAAACCGGCAGACGCTATCAAACTAAAATCAATAGTTGCAGAGTCGGCCGCTCCATTGCGTGGGAAGGAGAAACAGATACCAGATAGGGCATTAGTGAGGTATCTATACCAGCCGGGGGAACACGAGGGTGATAGCCGTAAGCGAGCCACCGATCCTATATGGTCAGTCAAAACTTACAACATAGATAAAGTGGATATAAAAGCCGACGAACCTAACTTGTACTACTTGAGGGGTGGGCCGGGTAGGGGATTTGTAAGAGAAGAATTATTGATCGTACCGTACGACACAGTGTTACCGCCTGCCAAGTCACGGTAAACGTGATGGCGTGGCTTTGTAGTAGGGGTAATAGTATCAAGAGCTAAGGGTCCCACCAAAGCCTCATTTAGTAAATGAGGCTTTTTAGAGGGGGTTTTTGAAAAGTGGTCCAGAACTCTCATTACCTATACTACTACCTTTGTCACAATAACAGGCTCAACACAAGCGGACAGTGTTCGATTTGGTGTTATATACTGAACCGCAACAGAAACGCCACCCTACTTAAAATTTTGCCAGATCTGGAAAAGTTTTTGGTAGGGTATTATTACACTGTTTATATGTTAGCTAGACGAGGCGTTGTGTGTATTTCATCAAAATGACAATGCACGTGCAGCCTAAGGTGTCATCCATATATGATGAGCCGCCGAACACCGTGCAATAATTCACTGTTCGACAGTAGCGACCTGCCACGATTATCAATAGAACAGAGAAACCAAGCTTTAGGAAGACTGAATACTGGCCAGACTGCAAGATGTGTTGCAAATAATATTTCTGCTCATGTTCAAACAATATACCACCTGCAGCAACGTGCCCCAGCCACTGGAAGCACAACCGACGCGTGACAATGTTGAGGCAAATCGGCAGATTGTCGGTCATCACCTGCAAAATCGTTTCGTTAGGGCTATGGAAACTGCACGGTCAACCTTTGGCAATCGTCAGAGACCAATCAGCGCCGACATATGTGTGGAAGCGTTTGAGGAAGAGAAACGTCAGATGTCGCAGACCTTAACGAGGTCCGATCCTTGACTGTTTGACATCGTCGTTCTCGTCTCCAGTGGGCCACACATCATCAGAATTGGCGACACCGGGAATGGCGAACTGTAGTCTTCTCCGACGGCTGATGACAGAGTAAGATTGCGGCGACGACGCGGGGAGCGATTTGCAAATGATTATGTCCTGGAAAGAGACTAGTGGGGAGGTCTAAGCAAAATGGAATGGGATACAATTGCTCTCAATCACAAATTAGGTCCTATGGTGTTCCAGAATATTGGTCCTGGTAGAGAAAATGGTGTAACATCTGCCCGCTACATTTAGGGACCCTTCGTCGTGCCACATTTTGGTCGTTATGGAAACCTCGTCTTCCAGCGGGACAACGTGCATGCCCATAGTGCCAGAACAGCTAGAGGCTTTCTCACGGCATACAAACTCCTCAATGGCTTGCCCTCAATCCAGACTTAAACCTGATAGAACATTTCTGGGAAGAGATTCAGAGGAGGTTCAAATATTGGCGACAAAGGGTGACAACTGCAGCTGAACTCTCTCAGGTGTAGACAGCGAGTCTGGGCGCAAGTTCCTATGGCCGACATCAACCGTCTCACCCACTCCATGTACTGACGATGCTACGCTGTTTAGTAGGTTAGTTACATATGCTTAAATTAAACTGATTATCACATACAAAAAAGGGAGTGACATTTGTTTTGCGGTGTACAATGCAGTAGGTGATATGGCCTGTGAAGGCCGATGGCTGATGCTAGATGTAAAGTGCTACTTGTTGTTGGGAAGTGTTACCAACATGGGTGTCGCCACAGACGCAGCTGATTTTGTTGACAACACATCAAGAGTTTTTGGGGTGTTGCCGACATTGGATTTCAATAGAAGATAATGAAAGCAGTCGCTGGAACATTCAAAAATATCATCACAAGCTATGGTTAGTGTTCTTTACATCGTCACATGAAACACAAAGAGAGAAAGTCTTACACATGACGTAGTGTGGGCTGAGCGAGACGTACAGTGAACAACATCATGTCATAATCCGAGAGGGCACATTACAAACTGAATGTTTGTGGATCCCACATGCATTGTTTGGAACGTACAGCATTTATCCTTTTCCAAACATAATAGAAGTTGTCAGTTTCTTCAATTGAATTTCAACACAAATGCTAGCGTCTGCTTCACAATATATGTAGTTACGGTGAATAATCGCATAAGAGATAAAGACATAAGAAATCCCCTATTGAACCAGCAAATTATAACATGGACAAGTCTAACATATTCAATAACATGTATCGATCAGACAAGAGCAAGATACGATGAATCACAATAGAGGTTTCTAGTAAAATGCAGCTGAGTCAAATCTAAAGTAATGGGTCAAAAGTGTAACATCAACTCACCAAAGTTTTGGTTTTCTGTCAGACACAGTTCTCCTAAATTTTTCACAGCGAGCGGTCTTGAATGTAGGTCAAGCGCTGACGAAGAGGCAGACAGATGTAGGTAGGCCAAATGATGACACAACTCCAGTAGAACTCCGAGTGTATGTCTGTGTGTGTCCCGTCAAAACAATAACCATCCTTTAAATACACAGTCACTGATTCTTCAGCATTCCAGCGAAGTATGGAACAACATACCAACAGTCAAAACACACACTCACATATGGAACAGTGTTGCAAGGAAGGCAACTCTAAAGCGCTACCTTAACAGGCGTGACGCTAAAATACTATTACCGCGACACGAAATGTGACCCATAATAACTATCACTCAAAACTCTAAACATCGTGGCCCAATAATAACTATCGCTTAATCAGTAATAATGCAAATTACAGAAAACTCGTAACAATGCACATAATTCAATATAATTTTTTATGAGATCGAAAAGGAAACAGGTCCTGGCCAGCAGTTATTAATACGTTGTCCTGGTAATTATGGTGACGGTACATTATATGAGTGTTTGTTGAGTTCCCGCTACAAGGAGAGGAAAGGCGATATACTCTGCGTGGGTGTATACTTGAATATGGAACATTTAAAAGAAGTAGGATTACATTTAAAACAACCTGCTGTTTTCCCTGCAGCCACCAGCACCTTCTACGCCATCAGCATGACCAGCAACTTCTACTACCGTGGTCAGTGTGTCCAGTCGCACCTCCAGCAAGTGAGACGTAACTTCATACTCGCTCTCAAAGCATCTATGTTCGGGCTGGAAATGTGTAAAGATGTACGGGCGTGTCAGGCTGATAATGTCAAGGTCACATGCGGTTCACGGTTAACGAAAAGAGACATTGGCCAAGCAGTTCGATTCATGGTCAAGTTCACCTTTCTCTACAAGCTCCTAGGTAATGATACCAATACAACCGGACTGATGAAGTTCAAGGACATGTTTGTGAAAGGACTCAATGGGTCAACCAAATTGCTGGCTATTGGAACTGATCACCTGTTGTTGGACAGTCAGCTCACCTCATTTGGGAACCCATCGCCTAGATGTCGCCGTGGCCAGAGGGCAGTCAACGGTACATGCTGTAAGTACAGAACTCAGACTGCATATTACAATGTTAACTCTTTAAAATATGACCTGAAATGTTTAAACATGCGGCAGTGATAGTTGAGAATGAGATGTGTGGGGATAATGAAAACTCTGTTTTCTAGACATGCATAGTGGACTCTGTTTCAGCCGGCTGTGGACCAGGGTATGTTGTCAGGCCGTTGAGCAAGACCTGTGTTCCATGTCCCGTGGGATACTTTCAGGACAAGGACAGCGCCCAATGGTGTCAGCCATGTCCTCTACGTCATACCACGTCTACCTGGGGAGCAACATCGTACATGGAGTGCGCTAGTAGGTGTGGGGGCAACGTGACCTCGTGGCTCCGTTTAAAGCCCTACGTATACATTTCTCTTTCACTGCGAATGCAATCTAGGATGTACGACCGAAGCAAGTGTCGTGGTATTTGTATTATATATTTATATATTTATATATTTACTATCAGTAGCAAGGTCAACGGTCTCATGACAAGCAAGTGTTGTTACTTCACCATTATGGCTCTATCACATCCCGACACACGTGTTGATTCTTCAACGAGTATTGAATATTCTAAGTGGTAGTTCTGTGTCTATCGCTGTGTGTATAGTACGAATAATGCTGTGGGGCTTGCAGCTCGCTGTCTCCCTGGCCAGTACTCGGACAACGGCCTGTCTCCCTGCCTCCAATGCCCGCTCAGTACCTTCCAACCTGACCACAGCTCCACGTCCTGTCGTAGGTGCCCTCCCGGAACCATCACCTCACAGGATGGCGCTGTGTCTGTACAGGACTGTCAAGGTCAGGACTAGACACGCGCATGGATAATACAGCCAGCTATGAAAGTAAAGCTATTGTTACATACGGAGAGAGAGAGAGAGAGAGAGAGTGAGAGAGAGAGAGAGAGAGAGATGAAAACACAAACAGGGAGGCAGAGAGGGAGACACACATATATTAGATTTTCTTTTATATCCCAGCATATGACGTAACAATTAACAGCCACGGGAAAGCAATGTTCAGACAACACACTCGGGATCTGACCCAGTGGACGTACTCCCTGTGGTTCAGGCTGCATGGTTCAGTGCGAGGGGATGTCATGCTCGGACAATGGTCAACAGATGCTGTTCAACAGGTCGTGGCCTTATCAATAACAAACGGCACAATCAGTTTCTATTCTAACGGGTAAGTTAAATGCATCTTATATCATTAGGTTTCTGTATTGTTTGTAAAACAGTTCAGCTAAGGTAGCATTCAGCCTACTAGCATTGTCAGTAGCTCTTATCTAAAAAGGTATAATTTAGACGTGCAGGTATCTAGTGTGGATGACCTGCACCCATGACTAATGATACCAATGCAATGTGATCATTCAAACACCTGCAGCTACCACCCCTACACTACAGCTTCAAGAATCTGTGACTGACATTTTCTTGGCCTATAGTATGACGCCATTGACGTCCCTTCATTTTGAAACCGTAGAGAAAACGGTAAGGTCAAACCATGAGATGAGCCCATGACAATACTCCGCCAGTACAATGCCGGAACTGATTTTCTATCTGACTGATGCTACATTTTCATACCCAGCAACGTCTACAGCAAGACGGGGCTCACGCTCCGGTCAACGTGGAATCATTGTGTCATCACAGTGTCTACAGGAACCACTGCACACGTCTACATCAACGGCGACGATGTCCTAACAGTGACAGCATCCAACGTTTCCATTCCGAAAATCTCACGACTCCGTATTGCGGCTGATGCAGAAGGTAGCCTTCCACCAGAGGCGGGACTATCAGTCAGAGTAGACAAAGGATAGTGATAGAGATAGTCCGTTAACTAGTTGGGTGTCGACTCAAGTTTCCCTATAAGCTTAAAGTTAGTTTGTGAGAGGTAATCACGCCAGAGCTAAAAATGAGTAAATGCTAGGAAGCCGTACTCTAGATTAGCGAGTAATGAGTGTTGTTTCTTAACCGTTCTCTAGATTATCCGACTAGTGAGTGTTCTTTCTTAATCCGTACTCAAGATTGTTGTTTCTTGACCACGCATTACCATTACAGCTTATCCTGTTACAAAAATATATACTAGAATTTCAGCTCGTTTTAATGTTAAACTGACATAATTTGAGATTTATACATTGGGTAGGATAACGTCGCTGTAACATTATAATTCAGGGTATACGGGGCCCCTCGTTAGGGTTTATCCATCGAGCCAGAGGTTTGGTTTTGTGTCTTTCTGGCGCAACATTTTGATGTCCCTATAACGACGGACGCCTGAACGCCCCGCGTATCCCTAATCACAATGCTACAACTCATAGGACACCTATTAAAAGCACCATAAGACTCCTTATACTCCTATTATATATTGCAATTTCCAGACGTCAGCGTGTCAAGGGTTCTCCTCCACGACTATGTGATTCGTGACGATCTGATACCAGGTCTAGCCAGATCATGTAGCATTGACGAGACTCCGCGAGAGTTAGATCTTGACTCTATAGATCATGATAACTCAAACACGGACGTCATCTTTCCAAGCGTCTGTAGACGTCAGTGACGACCATATAACTGTGGTGACACTGATCATGAAGTCTTTACAGCTCCCGAAGATGCCAGATTGAATAAACACCTACAACTCTGTTTGTTTCGTGGACTGTTTTTTGTTGTTTCAATGTTGTGACTTTGGTGCAGCGGAAACAGGATCACAAATGTGCGCTATGGAATCCTAGAAGGGGCTTTGTTACGCGACGACGTCCTTTCCAGGATCGCATACATACTTGACCGACTGCAGTAAGGCAAGTACTACCAACTGTTTGCGAGCTTCTACCATCAGCACACATTAGTGATTCAAAAACACGCTATGGTGTCGATGGAATGAAACTGTTGCTTCAGCCGCTGCTAGTCAGATAATGGACGGCAACTACAATACACCGGCATCATTATGCGGAGAAATGATATTTCTGTGGGGTGAAGTACGGGCGGTGAGCTAACTCAGTGGTTAAGGCGTTCGCTCGCCACGCCGACGACCTGGGTTCGATTCCACTCATGATGCAATGTTTGAAGTCCCTTTCAGATGTCTCATGAAAAAGCGGCATAAAACCTAACTCACTCGCTCGCTCAAACGGAAATGAGAGAAAAGGCAACTGAAATTAGAAGATAAAGGTAACGAACACGTGATCGCCGTTAGGTTTAAGTGTTTTGGATGTTGTAATAGTGGTCGTCAAGTCGTCGAAAGACAACAAGCAGCAAGACAGCAGGTAACGACAAACTATGAATGTACAGGGCCTCGAACAAGCTGTATCACCCTAAGACATAGGTTTCCAGATGTAAAAGCCTATTCGAGGTTACACGTCAATAGGATTCAGCGTGAAATCAACAAACATAAATATTATGCAGCTACTAATTATATAATAACATTTACTAACTTTTCAAATATATAATTGATTTCAAAGCAAATGCCTAATGTAAAGTAGTAGTATTTACTGCTATCACACTGCCAGCAACGACAACATATTACAGCAGTTAAGAATAGTGTCATCATTGATACTACTGTTGTTGCTTCAAGAAGGCCTACACTGTTTATCCAGGGTAACAACATATGGTTTTGATCTGAGGTGAGAGAGGCATGTAACCTTTCAGAAACGTTGATACTGTAAGCAGATTTTACGAGCGCCTCATATATTTGTTGCCTTTGACCATCACTTGCTGCATATTCCGCCGCATGTTTCAAGGGGATCATTTTTGTGTGTGTTTCACGCAGGTACCATAGCACGGATCGGTCGGTGGGGAAAAACAAAACTTAATAAAGAAAAAATCATGTGAATAGTGTTCTTGATTCTCATTTGTTGTAATTCTTATTACAATTTCTCTTCGCCATCTGTGGACCTCAAAACCACCACAACAATTGTTTGGTGTCTCGTCTGCGAAGACAGTGTGGGGCGGTCTGATGACATTGGACATGTGGGGCGGTCTGATGACATTGGACATGTGGGGCGGTCTGATGACACTGGGCATGTGGGGCGGTCTGATGACATTGGACATGTGGGGCGGTCTGATGACACTGGACATGTGGGGCGGTCTAATGACACTGGACATGTGGGGCGGTCTGATGACACTGGACATGTGGGGCGGTCTGATGACATTGGACATGTGGGGCGGTCTGATGACATTGGACATGTGGGGCGGTCTGATGACACTGGACATGTGGGGCGGTCTGATGACATTGGACATGTGGGGCGGTCTGATGACACTGGACATGTGGGGCGGTCTGATGACACTGGACATGTGGGGCGGTCTGATGACATTGGACATGTGGGGCGGTCTGATGACACTGGACATGTGGGGCGGTCTGATGACATTGGACATGTGGGGCGGTCTGATGACATTGGACATGTGGGGCGGTCTGATGACATTGGACATGTGGGGCGGTCTGATGACACTGGACATGTGGGGCGGTCTGATGACATTGGACATAACTCTCAGTTTTTAGGATTATTCGGCCGATGAGAAAAACGGGAATTATTAATGTTGCATTAAGGATTGGAGGAAACTCAGAACTGGGTCAAGAAAATACTGTCACAAGAAAAACGACAGTTAGGTAAAATGAAAGTTAGACAAAGAAAATGTTTATGCTAAATGCTAGAGCATGTTACAGAATGCGCCGTCTCGCCGTGTCGATCAGTTCCAGTGTCGCTATTCCACAACACATTACAAACCTTACATGGCATACATTTGTATTGACAGATACACTCAGTTTCTGGTGTTTGAGACGTGCTGGAACATCATTGTTTGTATTTAATTATGGAACCTAATTTATTGATAAAGACTAAGCAAAACATTTGTGTGTACATTCTTTTATTGGAAGTTTTAGTTTTTCTGAGTAAGTCGACTCACTGTCCCGTCACTGTCGAGTCGAATCATATTCAAACTGCTTCACACCGCGCACATCCCCATGCACCTCCGTGACTTATGCACTGCAATCCATCAGACCGTAGTCTTGTTTGGGCGATCTCTCCGTAATTTAAACTTAAGCTTGATGGGTTCCTCAGGAGCCAGCCGACCATAAGCTTGTGGGTCGAATTCCATCACTTCCTGTGATAATAGGTACAAAGATGGCTGAGTCTCCCTGACATGTATTCCTAACCACATCATCAACGTCATACGTAAAAGATTAGAACAGAAGCCTACTGCTTTGACACTGGATGTAGAGTAGATACCAACAGTCATATTATACATCTGAGCCCTTGAGATGCTTAAATGAACTGTCAGTGAAAGAAAAGAGGTACTTGAAGTTCGTGTATGTTTTTCTCATTTGTTGTTTTCTAAAAACAGGTGTTGTGGCCATATGCAAGTGTTGTTACTATGCTGAGACAGATTTCCGAAGGACTTGCAAGTCTTCTCCTGTCAACTCATTATCATTATTAGACAGGGATGGCGTGGATGGTGGTCATGTGCTCATGAAATGGATTAACGATTTAAAAATACCAATTAATGCTTCACGTTACTATAATTATCGTTTGTTTCAATGAGGAAAGCACCGAACTTGTCCGTGAGAGTGATATATGCGTTAACGTCTGTTGAATATCTCATCCCAGCAACAAACATGTTACGTATTTTTTCTTTGTTTGGGGGGCTATGGACTGAGTGCACCAACAACCCCTTGCTCAAAGGGTTTGCGAACGTCTGGAGAGAATCTAGTGTTCTATTCATCTACCCTTGCCAGTACAGAGTGATGCAACATACAGAAGACAACAACTCTCAGGCGGACCGTCCAAGTACTTACAGGGGTGTCAGGCAGTCTGACAAACTCCACCCTCCTGAGGACATGGATCAGCCCAATCTTCATCTCAACCATGGCTAGTCTCATTGCGATACACTGGCGGGGACCGTAGCCAAATGGAAGCCAGGAAATGGGATTAACTGTCTCTTTCCATCTGAAGTAATAACAGTTACTGATGTAAAAACGTTGAAGGCGTTTTTCGCTTGCCCTCGACGCAGTATGTCTTTAAATCCACGAAATGAAACACTTTGGGGTCATTACTATGCTAGATTTCTACACTACGATTAATACGATGCCCATTCTCGATGTTGGCGCCAGTATCACCACCTCCACTGCAACCACGCAAACTTACTCCCGACGTTTTATACAGAATGGAATTTAGGGTGCAACTTGGGATGACTAATTAACCGTATATGCAGACAACATGTCTAGGGATGATTAATTGTATAATGAACCATATCTCCAACCAACAACTTTAAACATGCCCACCGTTCAGGAATAAATGAATCTGGTTGGTCGAAGTATTCCGGGTCTCTGTGTATCTCCAGTGTCGGGGCAACAACCACGGAGCCTTTAGGGAAGGTGTAACCCTTGATTTCCACCGTGCTAGCTGTTTCCCTGGCAGCCCTGAAATAATTACGTCATATACAAGAACATTTCCAACCAGAAACAGCATTTACAAACACGTTTGAGCGAAACATGGAACATACTTGGAGCTGACCGCGAGCGTGGGAGGACGTGCTTGTGGATCATCTTTGCTCGCAAACAGCATATGAAGGACGCAAAATACAAATAAGGATAGATTGTGTGGTTTGTTGACTGACTCTGTTGACTGTGTGGTTTGTTGACCGACTGCGTCATTGTAGCAGTATCAGTGTGGGTCAGCTCTCCCATTTCATTCTTAAACATGAACCTACGGTGCCGTGTCTCTGAGGGACCCTTCTCGGTTGACAATGCAGACCGATTGGTCTTTAACGTATATATGCAAACAGAACTTACAGTGGTACTGGCGGGTACAGGCGGAGAGTCTCCCGGATGAAGTGTTCCAGGTACTCAATCCTCTGTATGTTGTCATAGGTCGGCTCTTCCTGTAACACAGGTATGAGTAAGTTAGTATGTTGGTATGAATATATCTGGAGAATTCATCCAATACCCATACTCATAGATATTGTTAATCTAGAGTAACTCAAACATTGAAATGTTGAAAAATATAAACGCGGGATGAAACATGTTACCAGTGTCTGCGCTGATAATTAAGGATAACACAATTTCAGTCTTTGTGAGGAAACGTTGCTCAAATTGATGTTAACCTGTAAAATATTCTCCCCGTTACATAAATTAATCTGCATGATATGAATATATAAACTGTCTCTCACAAATGGAAACGTTTGGAACTGCTCATTTGCGACGTCATTTCGACTTTACGTCAGAATATGATTTGATATGTACGATATGTACAGGTATCAATGCGCAGTGAAACGTCTTGCGATTTCCTGAAATCGAATACCATTCGATAATTTTCCAGCCAATCAGATTAAAGAACTCTGTGACTGTTTGTATATAATAACATTCGTCATACATCACCAATCTGTGAGTCGATGGCCTCGATCAGCTTTTTCTGCACAGTGGGATGAGTCGCTAGAACATAGGACATGAACTGGAGGGATGTGGAGACAGTCTCGAAGCCGGCACCGAAGAAGAGCACACACTGAGCATAGATTTCCTCCGGCGACAAGCCTTCAGTACAGACCAGACACTATACATGTATGTGGATAGATATGGAATTGGGGACTCCAAGGGTTTAATGGCATTGGGATGGGTGTAATTTGAAAAGTTGCGTGCAGAGTGTACTTGTTTCACATGCAGTTGAAGGTACGTGCTAAGAAGAATGGAGATATGCAAGATGTTTAAATCACTTGCCATAACTATACTTGATGGTAATGTTGATATATTCTCGTGTCATCGTTCATGATCACGTCAAGTAAAACTGAAACCAAAATCAGGCACCTGCAAGTGTACTTGAATAAGTCTGATATATTCATGGAGTGTTGTCACCACATCAAGCAGTATCAAGTCTCTGTACTCACACTTAGCTCCTTTATCCGCCGTACTGTCTTCAGCGTCAATCAAAAGTTGCAGGAAATCGGTCTTTCTCTGTAATGGGAATGTTTGCTTTAGTCTAGTGTTGTAGGACTTGCATCTCACGGAAGTTATAACATACACACGTACTCTAAAGGCACAATGGCACACATATTCGACAATATTTTGGCCTGCATTGTAAATATTGGGGCACATTCATTCACGTCAACTTCCTAGCGATGTCAAAGAAAAAGACTTATTATCTCTTACGACTTGCCATATATGGAATGTTAACAACTGCATGTTCTGAACATGGAAAACATTCGCATGCAGTGTTGTCTGTGTTTGCCGAACTGGTTTCTGTGCCCAAAGGAGTTACAGGATATTCGTAAATGGACAAAACTCTGTAGGGTTCGCTTGAAATAATGTTCGGTCGGTAGAGGGAGCGAGAGTCGAAATAATGCAAATTTGCATTAATTCTTTCGAACATTTAATATTGTAATGTAAATCCGAAATTGTTTTCTTTAAAAAAATATATCATATGGTAGCTTTCCCGAGGACTGATAGTTAGTATTATTGAGATGAGTATATGCATTACTTCATTTTAGAGAAGTGTAGCATAGAGCCTCTAAACAGTAAGTAACATGACCTACTTCTTCAGGACGCCGCCTCCGCTGTACGACGATGCGTTCTGCAGTCTCCCGGTAGAAGTTGACCACGCTGCTGGAGAAGGTGTAGACCCCACACAGCTTCAGTAGGCGTTTCAGCGAAGGGAACATTGCTGGCAGAAGATGAACTATACAAATGAGTGGAATTGGTTCAGCTTGGCACACCACTGAACTCTCTAATGTTAAGAATATCAAGATTTATGGACGTCAACTCCTTCAATGTGAACACCACGACCTTGCAGAGCGCATGCTTACGCATTCATGAGATGAGTGTGAGTTTCACGCCGTACTGTTCGAGCTATATGGCGGTGGTCTATAAATAATCCAGTGAGGACAGACAATCCAGTGATCAACAGTATGAGCATAACAACCGTGAACCAATGACATGTGTCAACCAAGTCACGAGCCTTTGTTATGATAAGCATGGGTTGCTGAAGGCCTATTCTATCCCGGACCTTCATGGGTCCTTCATGAGATGAATGTTAAGGGAGTAACAGGGGGACACACACATATACATAAGGCAGTAAAAAGAAAATGTTTAACAAGGTTGAGGAATAAACAAGCACGAGGCCACTGATTGTTGGGAACACTCTAAAATTTGATAGTTATATTAAAACGTAAACGTGATGAGGTTATTTATGCTCTTAGGTAAATGAAACTTTTTGGGCACTTTAAACGTCCTCTTCGAACATGCAGTGAAGAGTTTGGGGGATATGAATCATTTTCAACAACCCACAGGCAGGTTGTTTTAAAACCACCAAATGCAAACTGTACAAAATAGCCTCCGAATTTCGCTAGGCGGTCGGACTAGCCTCCCCCACCCCCTTTGTAATCAGAAACAGACCCCATAAAGATTCACTTCCCAATTAGGACAGTAAGTGTGGATTTAATAGCCCACTGGAGTTTTACTGGCCACGGGATGGCGGACCAGAGGTTATTTGGCACTCTGACTCACTGTTTGTCATTTTGTTACACCGTGTACGGCTGAGTCTAGTTGCTTTCCTCAACCTTAAGAATACAGTACGTATGTGTAAAGCACAAGGTTGTCAGTGAGATGATAGTTGCTCTGTCATATTGACGGTCAATGTAGAAGTCTTGACGGTGACCAACATCTTCAACATTGGATGGTTTGTGACTTAACTTTATGGATTAACTTTGAAATCCCTTTGCTCACCAGACAACATCAAACATTTACTGTTGACGAATCCATCGGAGAACAACTTGGTGGAATTCACAACAAATGGGTCGGAAAGATCTTTCTGAGAATCTAACTCTATTCCGAAGGCTGTTCTGGCAATCGTATCTAGGGCGAATGCAATGAAATACCTGGAACATTGCAGATGTTATATGTATAACAGGAAAAACTGATATGGATTTGAAAATTATACACTTGATAGATACATTTTACCAGAAATGGCCTACGTTACCTGGCCCAAGACATTACTTTCACAAAGAAAATAGAGATACTAGTGTGTTCTCTGGTCCGTATTTTATCATCAAGGTATGACCTACTCTTTCACACATGTGGCGTCTGTGTGCTCGGCAGCCTCCACTAGGTTGCTGGCCAACGACTCTGATGCTGTGTTGATGTGGCCACACATCTGTAATGTACATATTAAACGACCTTCCGTGTAATACCACTTTTATTAAACTGGTGAATGATTTGGTATCAAACGAACGAAAGTGAGTTGGATATTAAATATGTCACGAGTTTAATAAAAATGGTGTTTTGCGGAAGCGAATTTAGAATTGTGTTTATTAGTCTCCAACGCAAATGGATAGAAACTGCGAGTATTCTGCCTACTGTGAGGGCTTTCAGCTTTCCGCGAATCAAGCGGGGTCTAGTATCATTTCAACAGCAACATTAGTATTGTGATGTCGCAGCTGTGAATCATCACACGTCTTGCGGTATTAGACTAGTGCAATATTGTCGTAAAAATATTACACTGCAGCATATTGTACGGGAGAGTAATAAACCTTGGTAACTGATATGTGTTTTTTTTCACATTCAATGAAATTCTAAGGTTAAAGCATTCAGAAACAATTGGTTTCATCCAAAGTTTTTTTTTATTGTATAACGCAACAATCGGCAACATTCGAGCTACATGGCTGCCGCCTGTATATAGTCAAGTCTGGACCAAACAATGAGGTGATCAACAACATAAGCACTCACATTAGCAACTGGGATACAATTATATGCGTCAGCCAAGCCAGCGAGCCTGACCACCTCGATCCTGTCGCTCGCTCGCCCGTCAAGCATAGATTGCTGAATACCATTTCTTCACAGGTATCCGATTTTGGTATCCATAACACAGATGACTATTAGCTCTCATCTATAACCATAGCACTATTCGGTGGAGGTAAAGGTTCAGGCCCCCTAAGTAGTTGAAGGAATTACAGCAAATTTGAAGGAATTGCATCTCAAATGGATACAAACGCAGCCCACTCGCGAAACAATTGCAGCGATATCGGTAGTTTAGTGGTAATAATGGAAACACATCGGCCCTATCGGAAGCAATGTCGGTAATACTGGAAACACGATCGGCCATCTTCGGAGATTTTTTTCGGTCGCGAGCGGAAACTCACGCAGCAAAACATGGCGTCGTTGGAAGAAACACCCGTCTCGGTGAGTTGTGTTTTTCGTTCCCACTATTACAATTTTATGCCTATCCATCTTTGACAACCCGTGTTGAATGCGTTTAGGTATGAGGTGTTGTCGGGGCAATAGCTTATGTTTTTAGGAAAAGATTGCCACTGCAGAACAGTGTCACAAGTCATGCCCCTGGAGATTGTTTACACCTGAACATCGAAGTTGTGCCGATGATTCCTTCAATTACTTAGGGGGGCCTAATGTTACTCTCATCGTTTCGGGAATAACCGAGAAACCGTCCAGAGATGCTTGTTCTGTCAGATCGTGGTTCAGTATCAGACACCTCCCTTTACCATATAGATTTGGATTAACTCTGTTCTCAATAAACACTCCTCTGAAGTTGACAAGAAGGAAGGCTTAGGTCAAACCATTTTTCAAGCACCTGCCTGTTTTTGTATTTATGGTAGAATCGATCAAGCCCTTCGTACACATATTCAAATAGCGTCATTCATTTGCTCAGTATGTTATTTTTCCATACAGCACTCAAGGCATCAACACAACTTGAAAATTATATAATGGCAAATACTTTGAGGACCCGTAAAGATCCAGGTTAGAACGGGTCTTCAGCAATCCGTGCACGTTGAGGCTACGATGCGACTAACGGGATCTATTAGCCAGGCTCGTACCTTGGATGATACATGTTATCGCATTATGTAGATCGGTGCTCGACCTGTGAAGGTCCCGGGGTAGAATAGGCCCTCAGCAACCCACGCTTGCCATAAAAGGCGACTATGCTTGTCGTAAGAGGCGACTAACGGGATCGGGTGGTCAGGCTTGCTGACTTGGTTGACACATGTCATCGGTTCCCACTTTCGCAGATCGATGCTCATGTTGTTGATCACTGGATTGTCTGGTCCAGACTCGATTATTTACAGACCGCCGCCATATAGCTGTAATATTGCTGAGTGCGGCGTAAAACTAAACTCACTAGATCGGTGTTCATGCTGGTGATCACATCACTGTGATGTTGTTCAGCCAAGGTGTTAAATGACGACTAGTGACTACTTGCTGGTGAAACACATACACGTGTTCATGATACAGTCAGGAATCAGTTAGTGGTAGTAAATATTGTTAACCACCCCAGCAGTCTAAACCTGGTTCGGAGATACCGAAGACTTCGATGCAGCTATGACCACGAGAAAAGGCCAACTGATGCCATCTATTCATATTATTCATTGTGGAACTTTTGGTGTACAGTAACGAATACAAGATGTGTACTGGGTCGTGCGTCCACAAAGCAAAGGAGATCAAATAAAAAGACAAAATAAGATTCGACTTGAAAGCTTTCCAAACCAAACAAGAAAGACACACCATTGAATCAGACATTGGCCGCATATCAATAAATTTGAAAGGACAAGGTATGATAGAGGCCCTTTTTGTCCGACACGTCATGATTATCAAAATTTTACAAGACGATAATTTTAGCATATAAAGGACTAAATTTATTGCTGAAGTTACCTCCAATTGCAGTTTTATATTTTTAGTGTCGTTAGTTTTCCTCTTTGAAGACCCCAAGTTAACATATTTTACAATATCTTCTACAAACCTACATTTTCTGATTTTCAGAGTGATAGAAAAGCATGAGCAAAAGAGTGACCCATCCCAATTTTTCCTCACCACATATGAAGAGAGTAAAAAGACTGTGGTGGGTGATGCTTTTGCTCACATCAAAATCTTTACAAAAGTACATTTTTTCGGTTATGAAATTGTCCCATACAACATCTAAAAAAATAAACATTGACATAAAATAACATCTTTAAAAGCAATCCATCACATTTAGACCTCTGCACCACGATACATTATATTTTTGGTTTTGTGCTCTAAAATACACATATCAAACATCTTTATTAAACTTTTCAATATCGTTTAGTGTTTTGATGAATTACATTATTGCTTTAGAAAACAAATCCTCAACTGAAAAGAATTAAATTTTGATTACGACTTGTTTCTGTCTTAAGTCCTTTATTTTCTTGTGATTAGGCGCCGTATAGGAAATGCATTGCCTCTACGCAGCGTACGTTTTGCTGGAGTGAAACGGTTGACATTCCAATCACCAATATGGTGTATTAATTCGCGTTACATGGTTCTATATAGGAAAGCAAAAATTGCTTTATTTTAACGATATTTTCACTTTTTAGGACATGGGTAATAAATAGGATACCAAACTCTTTTAACATCCTATAAAGGTAAGCTGTCCAAACACGTTATGGTTATGGGGAATTGTGTCAGGGGTGTAAGTAAAGGACAACGTTTAAGATAAGTGTTAGTGATGCAACACAGTGGGATCGGAGTCAGTGCCTCGGATCACTGTCATTATTGCATAATCGTGAAATTATATTAATTGTACAACATATGCAATCATGCACCACCTCGGTCCAAAGGAATGTTTAGAGTTTCGGTCCAAAGAACCCCAAGTCTGACATGCATGACAACATGTAATTTTAGTATTCATTACGGGGGCGGGGCTTGATTTAAGCTCATGTGTAGCATTCATGCAACTACTATTTCCTGTGACGTTGAGTATTGTATTACCACTTCAACTAATACAGTATGCTGATCCTTATGGCCTGTGTGACCGTCCAGGAACAGCGTGTGACACGCCGTCTCTAACACAAGGATGTACTTACATGTTTCAGTTTGGCTCCAGTGAAGGCAGGAGTGGTCATCTTACGAAGTCGAGACCAAGTGCCATCCCTGACGAAGAGGAGTGCCATATCTACAGGGTAAGGGTTCATGTTCAACGATTGGAACAGGGACTGAAACAATGACATATAACTCCTCTGAGTGACATTTCAGAAGTTGGGAAGTACAATACAGAACAAGATTTATGGATAACAAACTCCTTTTATTCGCGAGACCGCCGTTTCGTACAGATTCGTGTACCGTTGTCAAGCGTAAATGGATCATGAAGAGGGTATATATAGCTGCACTATGACACTAAGAAATTTGTAGGAACTATCTGTCCTGAACATACCCTGTGTATCTGTCTGTCAGTTGGATCTATCTGTCCCTCACAGACCCTGTGTGTCTGTCTGTCAGTTGGATCTACCTGTCCCTCACAGCCCCGTGTGTCTGTCTGTCAGTTGGATGTACCTTTTCGTGACAGACCTTGTGTCTGTCACTAGGATCTACCCTTATGAGACCTCGTGTGCTTGATTGTCAGTAGGATCTACCTGCCTTTAACAGACCCTGTGTCTGTGTCTGTCTCTCTCTGCTGGATCTACATATATCATATATATATATATATATATATATATATATATATATATATATATATATATATATATATATATATATATATATATATATATATATTCTGTCAGTGTTACTGTCCCTTTGTACCAGTATAGCTATGTATCTGTCATTGTAACTGTGTGTTTTCCGTGAGCGTATAATACATGCCGGTGTAGTTCGCCGCCGATGTCACAAGTACTAGAGCGATGTGTAAAATAAATGCACTGTTCTTAAAAGCTTACCATCCTGTTTATGAAATTGTGGAAGTTCTTAAGAAAGACTTCCTTCACAATATCCAAATCATGTACAAATATGTGTGGTAGCGCACCCAGGTACTGACTGAAACAAAAGGGAAAGATATTAAGCATCTGATTGAGCTAAGCATGGTGGCAAAATTTCAAATGTCCTTACAACTGGAGACAAAATCACCACCAGATTCCAAGGCATTATCTCAATTTGTACCACTGTGACAAAAAGCTCTAAGTCTCATCTATAAATTTCCAATTTCCACAATGGGCAATATCAAGGTTGCCCTTGTCGAGACTGTGTTTCTTCACTCTGATGGTAAACCTTGTATCAATGCAGATATTGGAGATTTGATGTATGCAATATAAGTTGTTCACTGGTCGCGAGGGGGTACATGAGCCCATGTCCCCTCACGACCAGTGAACAACGTATTTATCTTCAGAACACCTGAAGTTTAATTTTGAACTGTTGAAGCAAGTCTGTTGAATGCGAGACGAATCGCCATTTTGCAGATACAAGGTAAACAGATTTAGAGCTATCTCCCTTCCATAGATTTTCAATCGCAAAACATCGGTAATTTCCGTGCTTGATGCGTGATTCAATGTTATTCGAGGTAAAATAGTACTATCATGAAGCACCAGAAGAGTTCGGAATTCCCAGCGGTGTACATTGAAAATAATATGTCGCCTGTAAGCGGGGTACATTGAAAATAATAGAATAGCGCTTAGCCAATCAGAAAGCGACATTCATGTGTGAGGTTAGATAATATATTATGTCTGAATGTGTTAAAACAGTTTGAAAATTCATTCGTTATAAAGCTGATCAGTCTACACTTTAATACGTTGACCGGTCTGCGGTGGTATCGGCTGGCCACAATCTTTACACTCATGAAAGGTGATCATTAGGATCCATTCTCCATGCATGGTGATAAGAAAATCGAACTCAAACACACTTGCTTAAGAGTATAGAATGTTCTCTCACATGGATACATACAAGACTTCTAAAATTACAGAGTAATTTGAATCCAGGTTTTTCAAAAGAAATAAAATTAATAAATGTTTTTGAATACTTGCATTTTAACTTTTGTTCATAGAGTTAATAAGATTATACCATTGCGATTAATTGGGGTTGAAGTATCATGATAATATTTCCCTGTAGCTGGCAGCTGAATCCTACTAATGCAGGCATCCTGATCCTTACCAATGCAATTGTTTTTTTCACTGGAATAAAATCATTCTACAACGCAGCATCCATAATTGAAATTAAACATTTTGTATACGTAGACGCTGCAGTTAATGATCAGTAGCTGGTTGCACGTGACATGACGTCATATGTGTCTATATCTTCCTCTTGGGTTTTACCTGTCACCTGTACAGTGACCGTGGATTCCGAAGCAGATAAATATGTTCCTGGTGCTATTTTTGACCAAACTTGATAGTCACATATAAACCTAAACGCGATCAGGTCATTTATACGCTAAGGTAAACTTTCTGTGTGCTTAATGGGTACTTTAAGCAACATGTCATTGTTTGTTGAGTTTAAGTGAAATGAAGCATTGTCAAAAACAGCGGAAAACACGGGTGCTCACATTCTTCATGCTGGAGGCTGACGTGCCGTATGTCCCCAAAGGCCCTAGTACAGTGGTATAGTTTTGGTCAATAACACGAGCTCAACCGAATGCGTTATAACTGAAGTGGGAAGTATTCAGTTTCGGAAATTGCGATATTACATATGTTTTAATGTTCTTTGTGACATCAACTTGTTCCAGTCGCCATATGATTGAGATATTCACATGTATATTACGTGCATGTAGCCTTCATGGCACCACTAGGGCGGTGGGATAGCCTAGTGGTTACTGCGTTCGCTCGTCACGCCGAAGGTTCGGGTTCGATTCCCCACATGGGTACAATGTGTTAAGTCCATTTGCTGGTGTCCCCCGCCATAATATTGCTGGAACATTGCTAAAAAGAGGTGTAAAACTAAACTCACTCACTCACTCACTATACATCAAGGAGCATCAAGCACGAAAGTGACGTCATAACCAGTGTCTATGTGTCAAGTGCGCCTCGCGGCTGTCTACGCATGCAGCTTACAAGGATGGCGGGACTTACCCATACACCTTCCCGTACGTTTTCAAGTGTCGGCGATGACGGTTGACAATTCCCTGCCAAAGTAGATGCATGACTAATATAGAGATCCTTTCTGTAATATAATATCTGATATGGTATATATACGATCATGCTCATTAAAAAGACATGGACACATTTACACTGTTATAAGAAATATATGTCATGGGAAGTCGACGGATGGATGGATCCAACCATTTCCAATCTACGTGAACGCTGCAGATGTAATCCTGTCAGATAAAATCATCATTCCTACTGACAAAGACGTTCATAACCCGAGAAGTAAATGTCTCAGTGGATCCTGCAGTTTATCCAACCTGGAATCATGGTTAACGTTAACGCAAGCTATCGTTTACATGTTTGGCCATTTGTTTCAAGTTTCCTAGGAATATAGTCGGAGGGGGTCCCGGTATCCCAGCGTTTGAAAGCGCCCGAAGTCGCCATTTGCCGTACCTGCAGAAAAGGGGACAAGCCTGGTGTCAGGTTCAGCTAAAGTTCACATAATCTATTAAACACATAGTATACACAGCAATATGTTTAGATCAAATGAACAAGATATTCGCCGAGAGGTGTTACTGTTCATGTCAAGGCATGTACTTCAAAGCTGACACAGTCAATACCATTTTATAATAATCTGGTAAAACACATAGACGAACTGTATATGAAGAATAAGAAAGGGAACCAAATATCCATTTTCGGAAAGCATATAATTTATTACCTTACGAACATACTCACAGGTAAATCAGCAAACATACGCCCGCTCCATACCAGACTGCAGGATGTATCCCCGACCATTGTAGGATGTCCATACTAGGAACAAGGTCTGTCATCACGCCGACAACGCGCATGTGTTCATATCCAACAGCGACTGCTATATATAGACTTGAGACGATGACGCAGTCACGTGTGCATCCTTGGTACACTGACAGGTCCAAGGAGCGCCACGCCTAGACATTACTGCATTTCCCAGATAGCGGTTACGAGGTTATAACGTGAGGTTGTTTTGATGACAGCTTTCCTGTGCACAGTGGGCCAGTCAAAATAAGAACCCAAACCAAACACAACTCCTGCAATTTATGCCTTCCTATTGCCTAACACACCACTTTGGCCCTGACTTCACCTAGACGGGCGGTAGAATGTGCCCGGTTCTATCAATCGGCTGGTCACGCCAAGCCCTGCGCATGGTGACTATTTTTGTATTGTATTTGTTATTGGATATTGGCACTTTTGACGTCTATTGCATAAATTATACTGCCTAGAGTCTTTTGCCAGAAGGCGGTGGCTCATGGGCCAATCTTGTGATGTTGACCTCTGAATAATGTATGTCTTCAATTTCTTGTCAAGGTCCGGACCAGTCTGGCATCAAATTGGTTGACAAAATACAGCTATTCAAGTCATATTCTCCGGAGTATAACACCCCTGTATCCCTGGTGTCAGCATCTTGGATACCCGGTGCTTATTGACACCGTCCTTGTTGACGCTCCATGGCGGGTGGGGGGCAGGGGCGCCAAACTAATCCTTTTCACTATGTCTCAAAAACGCACTGGTTCCAAGAGACGTCACTCAGATGCAAGTTCCTCAAATGATGATCATAGCTCTACTGTAGATTCATGGGCTCAATTCATTGTAATTGAAGCTGCGGACCATACTCCAATAAAATTGAACCCATTCGCCATTTCTAAGACTATTAATGGATGTTGCGGTGAGGTTAACAATGTTACTCGCCTCCGTTCTGGATCTTTGCTTGTTGAATGTTCTAGAAAGCAGCAATCTGTGAACCTTTTATCCATCAAACAATTTGCCAATGTTCCAGTGGTGGTTACTGCACGTGGAATCGTCCGTGATCGCGCTCGTTGTCTCTCTGACATGAGTGAAGACGAGATTGTCACTGAAATGAAACATCAAGGTGTCACGGCCCTGAAACGTTTCACTAGAAAAGAAAATGATTCTATCATTAAGACCCACACTTATCTTTTTACGTTTTCTCTCTCCCTACATGTGTTAAAGCTGGATACTTCAATATCGGAGTGGACGTATATGTCCCAAACCCACTCAGATGTTATAACTGCCAAAAGTTCGGTCATGGAGCCAAGAACTGTCATCTATATGTTACATGTTCTCTATGCAGTGGAGCTCATGAAAGTTCAGTGTGCACGAATGAGTCTCTGATGTGTACTAACGGCAGTGGTGTCCATCTTGCTTCCTCAAATTCATGTCCCTGTTTCGTACATTAAGCCCAAATTCTTAAATACAAGTGCACTAACAATGTGTCCCATAATGAAGCCAAAAACTAGTGTCATCACAGTCTCCCTGTTCAACCAGAACATATTCAGCCGCAGTCTCGACCCCAACTTCAGCTAAAGTTTCTGTATCATGTCAAACCGACATTTCATGGGTTAAAGGACATCTTACCCTTGAGGACTCTGATCTTCTTAATCACAGTGACTCCCAAACATCAACATCAGCCTCTCAGACAGAAGTCCATCAGTCACAAGCTTCGTCATCCAATTTTCAAAAGGACAATCATACAGTTCTGTGCACTGCGCATACAGGAAAAATAAAAAAAAAAACAATCAAAGAAGAAACACAGGTCCCTCCAACACTTGGAGGTTCCACCGTCCATCAAAACTTCTGAGGTTCATAACACCTTTGAACTTCTTCACATGGAAACCACTCCTACATTGCCTAACCTGGCGAGTGGAACTCCATCTCGATCTCGATCTCCATTTGCACTGCCATGAGTAGCTCAAATCATATCATTCAGTGGAACTGCAGAGGACTTCGGCATAATTTCAATGAACTCCAGTTATTAGCACAAGATCTACATCCATCAGCAGTTTGTTTACAAGAGACATACCTTAAACATACAGATAAGGGTGATATAAGACGCTAAAGTCCTTTTCATTCTTTGTCACCACCGGGCGACAAAGCTACCGGTGGCGCTTCTGTTCTTGTGCGACAGGACGTCATTCACAGTCCTGTTCCTCTTAACACTAACTTGCAAGCTGTAGCAGTCCGTCTCACACTACACATTACCTTCACACTCTGTTCCTTGTACCTTCCTCCGTCTTCCAATATTCAGAAGCCTGACCTTCAAAACTTGTGTGTCCAGCTTCCAAAGCCCTTTATCATCACGGGCGATCTCAATGGACATAATCCTTTATGGGGAAGTTCAAATATAAATCAGAAAGACAGAATGGTTGAGGATTTCAAAGCTGACAACGACCTGTGCATCTTTAATGATGATTCAGTAACATACTTGCATCCTGGTACAGGTACATATTCATCCCTAGATCTGTCTGTTGCAGTTTCAGCTTTGTTGAGTGAATTCACATGGTCAGTTTACGATGACCTCTGTTGAAGTGACCACTTTCCTACAATTCTGAAACCTGTGTCACCATCTGATGTTCTCCTGTCATCACGATGGAATTTTAAAAAAGCTAACTGGCTTTTATATGAAACTCTGTGTCTTATCAAATTAAAACCTGCAATTTTCATGGACAGTCCTGATCCCATAAAATGTTTCTCTGAAGAATTAAATATAATAGCTGATGAATGTATCCCTAAGTCCTGTGCTGTTCCTCATATACGCAAACCATGGTTCAATGACAAATGCAAACAAGCTAGGAAGGAACTGAAAAAGGTTGAACGATATGTCCGTCGCCATCCAATGGTGCATAATTTAAATAGATTCAAAAATTGTAAATGCTAAAGCGTGGCGTACCTTTAAACAGAATAAACGCCAATCTTGGCAAAGTTATGTGTCCAAGATAAATTCTCGGACACCTATGTCCAAGATACAGAACATGGTTCAGAAAATTAAAGGTGAAGGTACTCCACCTAGTGTCCATCATCTTAAACATGGAGATCAATTACTTACCAATAAATCAGATATTGCAAATAAGCTGGGTGAAACTCTCGCTTAACACTCTTCCTCCTCTAATTATGTGCCTAAGTTTCAACAATATCAGAAACAACAAGAAAAGAAAACTATTAATTTTAATTCAGATAATGTGGAAGATTATAATGAAACTTTTTCTATTCATGAACTCCATACTGCTCTTGACCAAGCTCACGGTACTGCTGCAGGAGTTGATAACATACAGTATCAGCTTCTAAAGCACTTGCCGCACTCCTGTCTAGAAACTCTTCTAAATATCTTTGATGATGTTTGGACATCGGGTAACTTTCCTCCCTCATGGCGTGACGCTATAGTAGTACCCATACCTAAACCTGGACGTGATCATTCGGATCCGTCCAAGTATAGGCCAATTTCATTAACTAGCTGTGTCGATAAATAATCGACTTGCTTGGTACTTGGAAACCAATAACCCAATAACAGATATACAGTGTGGTTTCCGTAAAAACAGCAGTACTGTCGATCACTTAGTACGTTTAGAATCATTTGTGAAAAAAGCGCTGATTAAAAAAACAACACGCTGTGTCTATCTTTTGTGATCTTGAAAAAGCATATGACACAACCTGGAAATATGGCATTTTAAGAGACTTACATGACTTCGGTTTGCGAGGTCGTTTGCCGCAATTCATAGCCAACCTTTTAAATGATAGACAATTCCAGGTCCGCGTGGGTTGTACCCTGTGTGATCATTACAATCAGGATCAGAGTGTCCCACAAGGCAGTATCTTGTCTGTTACATTCTTTCATATAAAGATACAATGTTTATCAAAAGTTTTAAATGATTCAATTGATGGTTCGTTATTTGTGGATGATTTTAATATTTCTTGTCGTGGTAAAAATATGCATACAATTGAGCGGCAGTTGCAGTTGTGTTTAAACAAAATAAATAAATGGTGTCTTGAAAACGGCTTTAAATTCTCTAAATCGAAAACTAATTGCATACGTTTTTGTCGTAAATACAAACCACATAAAGGCCCTAAACTATCTCTAGATGGCACTCCCATTAAAGTTGTCAAGGAGGCCAAGTTCTTGGGATTACTTTTTGACTCACACCTAACGTTTCTGCCTCATATTAAATCTCTGAAAACTAAATGCCTGAAAGCACTTGATTTGTTGAAAGTGTTATCAAATTCTAAATAGGGAGGTGATCAAGCTACCCTCCTCCATCTATATCGATCACTTGTCCGTTCTAAACTTGATTATGGCTCCATCGTGTATGGTGGAGCCTGCAAAAGCAATCTAAAACTATTAGATTCTGTTCATCATCAAGGTCTAAGACTTTGTCCTCTCCTGTTGACAGTCTATATGGTGAAGCCGATGAACCATCTCTTACACAATGCCGTGTAAAAATATCTTTACAATATATAACAAAGCTATACTTTAACGAATCTAACCCTGCATATAACTGTGTTTTCAATCCTCTCTACGAGGACTTGTATAACAAAAAGTCTTCTCTTGTTCCACCCCTCGGGCACAGAATTATACCATTTCTTTCTTCGGCTGGCATTTAGCTGGAAAACATAGCTCCCTCCCGTCTTCTATCTTCCCCTCCTTGGCAGATGGTTAGGCCACAAGTCGACCTAACATTAACTACATTTAAAAAATCAGAAACGAATGAATTACAATATAAACAAGAATATAATCAATTGAAACATAAAAATAGCAATTATAAATCCTTATTTACAGATGGGTCCAAGGACGGTGGCGCTGTGGCTTGTGCCACTGTCATTGGATCCAGAACAATATCCTCTAGATTACCAGAAAGTAGTTCAATTTTTACAGCAGAAGCTAACGCCATACTAACAGCTCTTAAATATATTTAAAGACACCCTAAACATAAACAGTATTTTATGTATTCCGATTCTCTTTCTTGCCTCCAGGCAATTAAAAACCTGTCATGTGAACATCCACTTTTAATAGAAATAACTGAATTGTATAATAATATTGCTACCGGCCAATACGACATCGTCTTATGTTGGTTACCAAGCCATGTAGGCATTTCTGACAACACAATGACCGATCTTGCTGCCAAGACAGCACTCAACAAATCTGTGACTCCACTTCTTATTCAATACTCTGATTATAAAACTACACTTAGACCGTATATCCATGATCTGATACAAAAGAAGTGGGACACCCAAGTGGGTGTAAATAAATTACATGCAATAAAACCTTATATTGGTTATACCCACTTGTCAGTCCAGATTTGACGAGGTCATTTTGCGGCGATATCGTATTGGCCATACGAGATATACTCATGAATACCCTTTGAAAGTTGAGGATCCTCCATTCTGCATCCCTTGTGAGTCTTGCTTGACTGTGTTGAGTATTCCATCACAAGGGCTCAGTATTGTAATTGACAAACTATGAAGGACCTTTTTTGCAATATTAGCCCTCATTTAATTATTGCATTTTAAAGGAATTAGATTTATTAACTGAACTGTAAATAGATAAATATTTTAAACTTGGAAGATTAAATTAGTAACTCAAATCGTTAGTGGCTGTACCCTCAAAGGGGGTTGAAGTACCGTAAAATAATTGTCCTCCTGAGAGGATACTTAAGTCCAAAAACATTTAAAGGAAATTTCAGTTTTCCAGCTTTTTAATCGTAGAATAAGTATGTTTTTAATTTATGGCTAGATTTGTCTAAACTGCTAACAGCTGAAGGGATGATGTAAATCCAGCTGGGGTCCATGTAGGTAGCAGATGTAATGTAACTCCCCAATGGTCCTTAGTATGGTGATCTACCTTCAGTTGTTGGCAACCCATAGCTCATTTCTATATTGTACTGTCCTCTATAGATACATTGTTTTAGGTCTATTCACTAGTTTTAAATTCTACTCTGTGATGTTCTAGTTAGTTTCACTGCCCTTCGTTGGCAGGGGTTTACAATGTATGTGCTATTTATTCATTTGTATTTTTATAACGTCACGATATGGCTGCAATATTGCCGATGTGACATTAAATATTAACTCACTCACTCACTCTCCCACTCACTCACTCAAAGCGTTACAAGCATGGCAGGAAGAGCTTGTGCTTGCTCCTGGATTATGTTGGATTATGTTGGATTATGTTGGATTATGTTGGATTATGTTGGATTATGTTGGATTATGTTGAGACCGACATTGCGCTCTCCAGATGTCATGCAAATGTCATCTCAGAGGTCGTAGGTATTATCTGCTAAAAACACAATCCATCATCGCACCAACCCGAAATATAACATATACTTTACGAACCAGTAGGTGCAGTCTTGGAAATGGTTAAAAAACGGATGAAATACAGATCTTTCTAAACTGCTTTCAGTCATGACAGCTCACGTCGTTCATCATCGAGTATAACAAAAGCAACAAACACTTTCATCTGATGGGAGATTTTACAAGTGAAATATTAATTCTATTTAATATGTGACCTCATGAATCATTCCCAGAGTATTGTGTGACGACCAGTTTTGCATTAAACTATCAGATTTAGAAGAGCCCAATATATATATTTTATTCTTTTTTCTATTAAAAACATTAATTAGTTTTGTAATTTTGCTGTAAAGCATCACCACTGAAGAACTCTAGTCAAACATTATACTGAGAATAGAATACGTACAATATGCAATGTCATCATACAGTTTAGCAAAACTTTGTTAACATGAACATTTCCATGCTCCGAGGATGGCGTGACTAGCCGATTGATAAAATCCGGTCAATTCTACTCTCTGTCTAGGTGAAGTCAAAGTCGGCTTTGGGCAATAAGAACACGGTTCCAGGCTCCTACTGCCCCTCTGTCAAGTACGTCCTGCTTGACCGTACTGATTTTTTTATCACTAGGGATAAGTATTTCAAAGTAAAATCAGCAAGAGATTTTTTACACAATATTAATTATCACTGCAACATTGTGTATTTTTAAACATGTATAATTGCTGCATACAGTTTGATATGGCATGTAGATAGATAAATGTTGACTTTTTATAACTGGTAGTTAGATCAACTTAGATTATTCAGGGCTGTATTAAAGTATTGTAAACCTATTGTCCTCGTGTGAAGATACGTAAGTCCCAACACTTTCAAAAATAATTACGACTTAAGGATTTTTCTGTTATTTCCATTTTGGCTAAAGTTTATTACAATCACTAGTGGCTGAAAGGATGTAAATCCAGCTAGAGTCCCAGCAATAAGCTGAAGTACTGCAAGTTCCCATGGTCAATAGTACAGTTATCAATAGCCTGCTTTTACATCGTATTGTCTTCAGCAATGAAACTGTTTTAGATATATATACAAGTTTTATGTTCATAACTGCTACCTTTTAGTTGTGCGTATTTTACTGTCCTATTTAAAACTAACCTATACTTAATATAATCTCACACTTGTTCGTAATCACGATATTGCTGCAATATTGCCGATGTGACTTAAAATCGTAACTCACTCAGTCACCTATTTGGGTTGCCGGACCATATTTGATGAAATTATTTAAAGACGATGCCTCATTGACCATATGCATTGTCGATACACATGAATGCCTGTTAAAAGTGATGAGGGAAACGCTGTCAAACATGTCCTGCTTGACTGGGTAGATTGTTCCATCACAGGGGACAAACATTTCAGTGCTAATACAATGAAGGATCTTTTTAACACTGGCAGTTGTTATTTAATAGTAGTAGTAGTAGTAGTAATAGTAGTAATTGTTAAAAGAAATATAATCACTTGATAAATTTTGATTGATGTGATTTGTCTTATTACTGGTTCTTTAAAATAGAAACTTAGATTGTTAGTAGCTGTATACTCACAGGGGGTGAAAGTATTGAAAATTATTGTTCTCTGTGGGGTTACGTAAGTCCCAAAACTTTCAAAGTACATTTATATTTTGCCAGAAGTGGTATAGACAATAGTGGTTTTGGGTGAGGCCCTTCCTGGTCCTTTGACAAAAGATAAATACTACAGATAAGCATGCAACATTTGGTTAACATAGTTTTTCAGATATGGACTTAAAAGTGAGCATGGGGTCAGTCGGGAAAAGGCGAAAATGTCCAACGTTTTATTAAATCATAATTGATCTAATGACGTCACCAACGGTGTTCCAAATCCCATTTTGCTATAGCCTAAACATCTGCCGAGATGCATGTACAATTTCACGAAAATAGGTCGAATAGGTTTGGAAACAGTCACTTTTTAGTAGGCATGGGGTCCAAAAGGCTAGCAATCCAACATATTGTACTTGTAAAATATTATCGAAGTGAAAGGTGTTTCCAGCTGAGTGAGTGAGTTAGTATTTAACGTCACATCGGCAATGTCTCAGCCATATCGTGACGAGAACATTTAATACTGAAATGAAATACATGTATTGTATAAAAACCTGTCAGCGAAGGACAGTAAAACAACTAGAATATCACAAATGAGATTAAAACTAGTGTGGAAAGTTTAAAACTAATATTACTATTCGGACAATACAGTATAAAATCAGGCTATAGGTTGCCAGCAACTGAAGGTAGATCACCATACTAGGGACCATGGGGACTTACAGTGCCTTTGCTACCTGCATGGAGCCTAGTCGGATTTACATCATCCCCTCAGCTGTTAGCAATTTAGACATATCTAGCCAAAAATTAAAAATACAGATATACTACGACTAAGAACAGTGGAAAGTTTAAATTTACTGTGAATGTTTTTGGACTTACGTACCCTCTCAGGAGGACAATAATTTTACAATACTTCAACCCCCTTTGAGGGTACAGCCACCAACAATTCAAGTTACAAATCCAAACTTCCAATAATTAAAATACATCTATTTACACAACATAATTTCAAAATTCAACCAAAAAATCAATTTCTTTTAAAAAATCAATAATTAAATGAGACCTAACGCTGGTAAAAAGATCCCTTATTGTTTTAACTGTAAAATACTGATCCCTTGTGATGGAGAATTCAACACAGTCAAGCAGGATTTGCTTGACTGTGGTTCTCTCATCACAAGGGATGCAAAACGGAGGATCCTCACCTTTCAACAGGTATGAATGGGTATATCTAGTATGGCCAATACGACATCGTCTTAAAATAACCTCTTCAAATCTGGACTGACAACCCAAGTAGGTGTAACCAATATACGGTTTTATTTCATGTAATTTATTGATACCTACTTGGGTGTCCCACTTCTTCTGCATCAGACCACGGATATAAGATCTAATGGTGGCTTTGTAATCACTGTAAGGAATAAGAAGTGGTGTCACAGATTTGTTGAGTGCTGCCTTGGCAGCAAGATCAGCCATTGCGTTACCAGAAATGCCTACGTGACTTGGTAACCAACAGAAGACGATGTCGTACTGACCAGTAGCAAGGTTATTATACAATTCAATTATTTCAATTAAAAGTGGATGTTTACATGATACATTTCTAATAGCTTGAAGGCAAGAAAGAGAATCAGAATAGATTATATATTGTTTACGTTTAGGGTGTCTTTGAATATATTTTAGAGCTGTTAATATGGCGTTAGCTTCAGCTGTAAAAATAGAACTATTATCTGGTAACCTAGAAGATATTGTTCTGGATCCAGTGACAGTGGCACAAGCGACTGCGCCACCGTCCTTGGACCCATCTGTAAATAAGGATTTATAATTGCTATATTTATGTTTCAGTTGATTATATTCTTGTTTATACTGTAATTCATTCGTTTCTGATTTTTTAAGTGATGTTAATGTTAGGTCAACATGTGGCCTAACCAACTGCCAAGGAGGAGAAGAAAGAAGACGGGAAGGAGCTATATGGTTCAGCTCAATGCTGGAAGCAGCAAGAAATGGCTTAATTCTGAGCCCAAGAGGCGGAACAAGGGAAGACTTTTTGTTGTACAAATCCTCATAGAGAGGATTAAAAACACAATTAAATGCGGGGTTAGACTCATTAGAAGCTAATTTTGTAATGTATTGTAAAGATAGTTTAATAAGACGTAAGTTGAGAGAAGGCTCATCAGCTTCGACGTATAGACTGTCGATAGGAGAGGTTCTAAAAGAACCAAGACAAAGTCTTAGGCCTTGGTGGTGAACAGGATCAAGTAGTTTTAGGTTGCTTTGACAAGCGCCACCATATACGATGGAGCCGTAATCAAGTTTAGATCGGATCAGTGATCTATATAAGTGAAGAAGGGTAGATTGATCCCCTCCCCATTTTGAATTTGAAACAACCTTTAATAAATCGAGTGCCTTCAGGCATTTGGCTTTAAGGGATTTAATATGTGGCAAAAAGGTCAAATGTGAGTCGAAAATAAGTCCCAAGAACTTGGCCTCCTTGACGACTTTGATGGGGGTACCACTGAGAAATAACTCTGGTTCTTTATGGGGTTTGTATTTACGACAGAAGTGTATACAATTGGTTTTTGATTTAGAAAATTTAAAACCGTTTTCAAGACACCATTTATCAATTTTGTTTAAACACAGCTGCAGTTGCCGTTCAATAGTATGCATATTCTTACCGTGGCAAGAAATATTAAAATCATCCACAAATAAATATCCATCGATTAAATCGTTTAAAACTTTAGATAAACTGTTGATCTTGAAGCTAAAAAGAGTGACAGACAAAATACTGCCTTGTGGAACACCCTGATCCTGATTATAATGATCAGACATGGTAGAACCCACACGGACTTGAAATTGCCTGTTATTTAAAAATTTAGCAATGAATTCAGGCAAACGACCTCGCAAACCGAAATCATGTAAATCTCTCAGTATGCCATATTTCCAGGTTGTGTCATATGCCTTCTCAAGATAAAAAAATATAGACACAGCATGTTGTTTATTAATTAGTGCGTTTTTCACAAATGATTCCAGTCGCACTAAGTGATCGACAGTACTTCTGTTTTTACGGAAACCACATTGTATATCTGTGATAAGATTATTTGTTTCCAAGTACCAAACAAGTCGATTATTTATCATGCGTTCCATGGTCTTGCAAACACAGCTAGTTAGTGAAATAGGTCGATAATTGGACGGATCCGTATGATCACGTCCAGGTTTAGGTATTGGTACTACTATGGCATCACGCCATGAAGAAGGAAATTTCCCGGAAGTCCAAATATCATCAAATATTGATAAGATCGTCTCTAAACAGGATTCTGGTAAGTGCTTCAGGAGTTGATAATGTATGTTATCAGCTCCAGTAGCAGTATCATGAGCTTGATCAAGAGCAGTATGGAGTTCATGAATAGAAAACGTTTCATTATAATCTTCCCCATTATCAGAATTGAAATTAATAGTTTTCTTTTCTTGTTGTTTTTGATATTGCTGAAATTAAGGTATATAATTAGAAGAGGAAGAATGTTTAGCAAGAGTTTCGCCCAGTTTATTCGCAATATCTGATTTATCAGTAAGTAATTGATCTCCGTGTTTAAGATGATGGACCGAAGATTTAGTACCTTTACCTTTTATTTTCTGGACCATGTTCCACACCTTGGACATGGGTGTCCGAGAATTTATTTTGGATACATAATGTTGCGAAGATTGGCGTTTGTTCTGTTTAAAAGTACGCCTTGCTTTAGCATTTAAAATCTTAAATTTATTGAAATTATGGACCATAGGATGGCGACGGAAATAATGTTCTGCTTTTTTCCTCGCCTTCCTAGCTTGTTTGCACTCATCGTTGAACCATGGTTTTCTTATATGTGGAACTACAGAGGACTTTGGTATACACTCATCAGCTATGGACTTCCGTTCATCAGAAAAGCATTTAATAGCATCAGGAACGTCAATAAAAAGTTCAGGTTTAAGTTTTTCAGCACACAGTGTTTCATACAAAGCCCAGTTAGCCTTTTTAAAATTTCGTCTTGATGATGGAGGAACATCGGATGGAGTTACAGCTTTTAATATAGTAGGAAAATGGTCACTTCCACACAGGTCATTGTGGACTGACCATTCAAATTCATTTAATAGTTCGGAATTTGTCAATGACAAGTCGAGAACAGAATAAGTCCCTGTACCAGGGTGTAAGTATGTGTTGGAGCCATCATTATAAATACATAAGTCATTGTCAGAACAAAAGTCCTCCAACAATTTACCTCTAGTGTTTGTATTTACACTACCCCAGAGTGGGTTGTGCCCATTTAAATCTCCCATTATAATACAGGGCTTCGGGAGCTGATCATATAGAGCTTGCAGATCAGTTTTGGCAAAAGCTGAAGATGGTGAAATATAGAGAGAGCATAGCGTAAACGCTACATGTAAAGTAATTCTCACAGCAACAGCCTGCATATTAGTATTAAGTGAAACAGGGCTTTGAATAACGTTATGCTTGACTAGAATGGATGATCCGCCAGTGGCCCTATCACCCGGAGGTGAAAAACAATGATATGCATTAAAATGACGAAGGTTAAATGTATCTGTTTGTTTTAAATATGTCTCTTGGAGACATATCGCTGAAGGTGTAAAATCCTGGACTAATAGCTGTAATTCATGTAAATTAGTCCTCAGTCCTCTGCAGTTCCACTGTACAACATTATTGGAATAAACTATCTTTTGGGGGGATTTATTGGGGATCTACCCCGCACTCTTTTGGAGGGCGACAAGCTATGTGCCCTAGAATGGACGTTTT
Organism: Haliotis asinina; assembly: GCF_037392515.1. Classification (NCBI taxonomy): domain Eukaryota; kingdom Metazoa; phylum Mollusca; class Gastropoda; order Lepetellida; family Haliotidae; genus Haliotis; species Haliotis asinina. The sequence goes on along the minus strand of NC_090291.1, from coordinate 56,676,966 downwards.
CAGAAACGTCCATGTCTTCAAGAGACCCATATCTATTAAACAACTGAATTTTATTTTGTGACCCTTTAGGAGCTCTGCCACTTTGTTGTTTTGAAGCATCAGGCTTAGACTTCGGTTTACCTTTCACAGTTTGTTGATTATCCGCTGTCGATTGAGATTTCGAGTGTGACTGAGATGATGATGATTTGTGATCAGAAGACGACTTTGATGTACTAGGAAGTGATTCCTCAGTCTGAGATGACATAGCAGGGTATAAAAGCTGTGGAGAATCGCAATTTATCCAAGTCAAGGTAGTTTGGCATCCTGTGGATGATTTTGTTATTTTTGAGGTAGACTCCGATGATGTTTTTGCTACTGTAGCGTAACTTTCAGACCTTTTAACTAGTTTTTTTTTTTTGCCTCAGAAAAGGAGATATTTTGAGTAAACTTTATTCTGTTTATCTCCATTTGTTCTTTCCAAATAGGACACTGTTTCGAAGAAGATGAATGGTTGCCTGAACAGTTGGTGCATTTTTTGAAATCACTGTCACAATCTTCTGTTGTGTGTGTTTTCTCACCACAGTGAGCACACACAACAGACAATGTGCAAGTATTCACGCCATGTCCATATTTCTGGCATTTAAAGGCACCCGTGGCGAGCCACCTCCTCGTGGTGGGTGCTGGGTAACGCCAAGAGCTCGCCAACACCCCCGTTGTGGACCCGGGGGTATATTTGGTCCACCAACCCGTTAGCCGTGGGTTGCGGCCCTGTGTCGGTGGAGGAGGGGATCCTGGTGGTTGAGGGCAATAGGGGCCTGGAACCGTGTTGCTATTGCCTAACACACCACTTTGGCCCTGACTTCACCTAGACGGGTGGTCGAATGGGCCCGGTTCGACCAATCGGCTGGTCACGCCAAGCCCTGTGCATGGTGATTATATTTGCACAGTACATTATCATTTGGGTCTTGGACATTTTTTTTTGTAATGTTTAAATTATTGATAACTTTACGTTTGTGTGTTCTACTCTGTAATATAATTACATTGCCTAGAGTCCCGTGCCAGAAGGCGGTGGCTCATGGGCCAATCTGGTGACGTTGACCTCCAGATTCAACATGTGTCCAATTTCTTGTCACGGGCAGAACCACCCTGGCATTTAATATGGTATACAAATGTTGCTATTTGTGTCCTACTCACTAGAGTATAGCATCCCTGTATCCCTGGTGTCGGCATCTAGGATATCCGATGCTATTTGACACCGTCCTTGTTGACACTCCATGGTGGGTGGGGAGCAAGGATGCTGAATTATTTTCTTTTCATCATGGCTCAACAACAAGCTGGTTCATCTCGTCATGAAAAGAAAAGACGTCTTGACGAAATAGATCACCCCACAGAGCAAATTCAGAAAAATATAGATTCATGGGCTCGGTTTCTTGTGATAGAAGCTGCGGATTTTCTTCCTCTCAAACTCAACCCTTTTGCCGTTTTAAAGGCTATATCTGGTATTTGTGGTGAGGTGAAAAATGTTACTCGTCTCCGTAGTGGCTCACTTTTGGTGGAATGTTTACGGAAACAACAGTCTCTAAATTTGTTATCCATCAAAACATTTGCAAATGTAGAGGTTCGTGTTTCTATACATAAAACATTAAACTCATGCCGTGGCATTATTCGTGACAGGGCACGTTGCCTTGCTGATATGTCTGAAGAGGACATTGCTTTAGAGCTACAAGATCAGGGAGTTTCAGCAGTGAAACGGTTCACCTTTAAGAAAGACGGCATTGTTACAAAAACTAACACCTATCTCTTGACCTTTTCCCGCTCTTCACTTCTAACATCTATCAAAGCAGGTTATTTCAATATCGGAGTGGATGTGTATATCCCAAGTCCACTGCGATGTTACAAATGTCAGCATTTTGGACATGGCTCAAATTCTTGCCGGAACTCTGTCGTATGTTATCGTTGTGGCGATAGTCATGACGGGTCTGACTGCAAGAAAGATTACAAGTGTGCAAACTGTAATGGTGCACATCCCGCTTCTTCAAAATCGTGCCCTGTGTTCCAGCGTGAGTCTCAGATTATGAAACTTAAATGCGAGAAAAATGTCTCATACATGGATGCCAAAAAAATGCTAAATCAAACCTCTACTCCTTCAAACATTACCTACGCTACGGCAGTGAACTGCTCTGTGGTAGTGTCCTCTACTGCATCTCAGACTGACTTGTCTTGGGTCAAGACGGCAACACCTATCTCTTCAGTTTCAGCCACTATACCTACTGCCACTGTTATTCATTCTACATCTGGTTCTCAGACTGATGAAACTGAATCCGAGTCATCATCTCAAAAGACTGTTTTGCAACCAGCCATCGATAAATCTAAAAAGAAGAAAGGAAAAAAGATTAATAGGGATAAACTACCTGTTGTCCCCACAGTTCCAGAGGTTCCTCTTGAAAACTCATTTGGACCTCTGGCTATGGAGGTAACTCCATCCTCACAAGATAGGCGGAGAAGCTTATCCTCCTCACATTCACGAGAGAGATCACCAATTGAGGCGCCATGACTCAGTTGTCTACATTAATGCAATGGAATTGCAGAGGACTAAAAAATAACTTCAGTGAGGTACAATTGCTGATACAAGATTTACAGCCGTCAGCCATATGTCTCCAAGAGACATATTTAAAATCTACAGATAACTTCACTTTAAGACAACACAGTGATTACCATTCCTTTTCTCCCCCAGGAGATAGAGCAACAGGAGGTGCTTCTATCTTAGTGCGACAGGGTATAATACACAGCCCTGTTCCACTTACTACCAATCTTCAGGCTGTAGCTGTTCGACTGACCCTGCATATTGCATTGACTCTGTGCAGCTTGTATATCCCTCCGTCTTCTAATATCAGACAGTCGGATCTTCAAAACCTGTATGATCAACTCCCAAAGCCATTTATCATCATGGGTGACCTTAACGGACACAGTCCGCTTTGGGGAAGTGCCGACACTAATACTAAAGGTAAAATCCTTGAGGAATTTATTTCCGACAATAATTTGTGCATTTTCAACAACGATTCCGCCACGTATCTACATCCAGCTACGGGAACATATTCTTCCCTGGATCTGTCACTTACCGATTCAAACTTGTATACTGAATTTGAATGGATGGTCCATGATGACCTACGTGGGAGTGATCACTTCCCCACCCTTCTGAAAACAAACAATCCTGGTGATGATCCACCTGTATCTAGAAGGAACTTCGCCAGGGCTGACTGGTCATTATATGAAACACTGTGTGTTGAACACTTGAAGCATGATCTTTTCAGGAACAGTCAAGATCCCATACTGTCGTTTTCAGATCTTCTAAATAAAATAGCTGACAGAGCAATTCCACAGTCCTCTGCAACTCCACACATTCGCAAACCATGGTTTAATAACGAGTGTAAACAGGCCAGAAAGAGTAGGAAGAAAGCTGAAAAATATTTTCGCAAACATCCGACGGTCCATAATTTAAACAGAGTTAAAATCTTCAATGCCAAGGCTAGACGTGCGTTTAAACAGAATAAGCGTCAGTCTTGGCGGAACTATATTTCCCAAATAAATTCTCGCACGCCAATTTCAAAGGTGTGGAACATGATCCAAAGGATAAAAGGTAAAGGATATAAATCGACTGTTCAGCATCTAAAGGATGGTGATAATGTATTAACTAATAAAGATGACATAGCCAATAAAATTGGCGAAACACTTGCCAAACATTCTTCATCATCTAATTATGCTCCTGAGTTTCAAAAGTATCAGAAACAACAAGAGCAGAAAAGGATTAATTTTAACTCAGACAACGGTGAAGATTATAACGAATTATTTTCGTTACATGAGCTCCATACTGCCCTTGAGCAAGCTCATGATACAGCAACAGGGGCTGATAACATACATTATCAGCTCCTGAAGCATTTGCCTGAACCGTGTTTGGAAATCCTTTTAGAAATTTTTGATCAAATTTGGACTTCAGGTAATTTCCCACCTTCCTGGCGTAATGCAATTGTAGTGCCTATTCCAAAGCCTGGCCGGGATCATACTGATCCGTCTAACTACAGACCAATCTCCTTAACAATTTGTGTCTGTAAAACCATGGAACGAATGGTAAACAATAGATTAACATGGTATCTTGAAACCAATAATCTTATAACAAATATTCAGTGTGGTTTCAGGAAACATCGTAGTACAATTGATCATCTGCTACGATTAGAATCCTTTGTTAAAAATGCTCTGGTAAATAAACAACATGCAGTATCGATCTTCTTTGATCTCGAGGAAGCATACGATACAACTTGGAAGCATATCATTTTAAAGGACTTACATGACTTCGGTTTAAGGGGTCGTTTGCCCCTTTTTATATCTCAATTTTTACAAGACAGGCAGTTTCAAGTTCGAGTGGGTTCTACCCTGTCTGATCATTATAATCAGGATCAGGGTGTTCCACAAGGCAGCATGTTGTCTGTAACACTTTTTAGTATCAAGATAAACAGTTTATCCAAGGTTTTAAATGATTCAATTGATGGATCACTTTTTGTGGATGATTTTAACATTTCATGTCGAGGTAAAAACATGCATACTATTGAACGGCAAATGCAGTTGTGTCTAAACAAGATAAATAAATGGTGTTTGGAAAACGGCTTTAAATTTTCTAAGTCTAAAACTAACTGTATACATTTCTGCCGTAAATATAAACCACATAAGGACCCTGAACTGTATCTAAACGGCTCACCTATTAAAGTTGTAAAGGAGGCCAAGTTTCTGGGTCTTATATTTGACTCCCACTTGACGTTCTTGCCGCACATTAAATCCCTCAAGGTTAAATGTTTGAAGGCACTCGACTTGTTAAAAGTTGTTTCCAACTCAAAATGAGGAGGCGATCAAACCACCCTACTTCACTTATACAGATCACTCATTCGCTCCAAACTTGACTACGGTTCCGTTGTATATGGTGGAGCCTGTAAAAGCAGCCTGAAAATGTTAGATTCTATCCATCATCAAGGTCTAAGATTATGTCTTGGATCTTTTCGAACTTCTCCCGTTGACAGTCTCTATGTCGAGGCAGATGAGCCATCTCTCACTCAGCGACGTTTAAAATTATCTTTACAATATGCTACAAAACTATACTCTAACAAATCTGACCCGGCATTTGATTGTGTCTTTAACCCTCTTTATGAGGATTTATATAACAAACAGTCTTCTCTTATTCCACCTCTAGGGCACAGAATTAAACCCTTTCTTTCTTTAGCCGGCATTGAGCTGGAAAACATAGCTCCCTCGCGTCTTCTTTCTTCTCCTCCTTGGAAGTTGGTTAGGCCACAAGTTGACCTAACATTAACTTCATATAAAAAATCAGAAACTAATGAATTACAATACAAACAAGAATATAATCAATTAAAAACTAAATATAGCAATTACAAACCTTTATTTACAGATGGTTCCAAGGACGGTGGTGCAGTAGCTAGTGCCACTGTCATAGGAAACAGAACAATATCTTCTAGAATTCCAGATAACAGCTCTATTTTTACTGCAGAAGCTAACGCGATACTCACGGCTCTTAAATATATTGAAAGACACCCTAAACATAAACAGTATATAATCTATTCAGACTCACTTTCTTGCCTTCAGGCTATTAAAAACCTCTCATGTAAACATCCACTTTTAATTGAAATTATTGAATTGCATAATGATCTTGCCACTGGCCAATACGACATCGTCTTTTGTTGGTTACCCAGCCACGTAGGCATTTCCGGGAACACAATGGCTGATCTTGCTGCCAAGGCAGCACTCAACAAATCTGTGACACCACTTCTTATTCCATACACTGATTATAAAGCTACAATTAGATCGTATATCCGAGATCTGATGCAAAAGAGATGGGACACCCAAATGGGTGTAAATAAATTACATGCAATAAAACCTTATATTGGTTATACCCACTTGGGTTGTCAGTCCAGATTTGAGGAGGTCATTATGAGGCGATGTCGTATTGGCCATACGAGATATACTCATGAATACCTTTTGAAAGGTGAGGATCCTCCATTCTGCATCCCTTGTGATGAAAAAATCACAGTCAAGCATATCTTGCTTGACTGTGTTGAGTATTCCATCACAAGGGATCAGTATTTTAATTCACAAACTATGAAAGATCTTTTTAGCAATATTAGCCCTCATTTAATTATTGCATTTTTAAAGGAATTAGATTTGTTAATTGAACTGTAAATAGATAAATATTTTAAAATTGGAAGATTAAATTAGAAACTCAAATCGTTCGTGGCTGTACCCTCAAAGGGGGTTGAAGTACCGTAAAATTATTGTCCTCCTGAGAGGGTACATAAGTCCAAAAACATTTGAAGTAAATTTCAGTTTTCCATCTTTTTAATCGTAGAATAAGTGTGTTTTTAGTTTATGGCTAGATTTGTCTACAATTGCTAACAGCTGAGGGGATGATGTAAATCCAACTAGGGTCCATGCAGGAAGCAAATGTACTGTAAGTCCCCATGGTCCCTAGTATGGTGATCTACCTTCAGTTGTTGGCAACCTATAGCTCATTTTTATATTGTACTGTCCTCTATAGATGCATTGTTTTAGGTCTATTCACTAGTTTTACATTCTACTCTGTGATATTCTAGTTAGTTTTACTGTCCTTCGTCGACAGGGTTTTACAATGTAAGTGCTATTAATTCATTTGTATTATCCTAATTACTCATTAAATGCTCTCGTCACGATATGGCTGCAATATTGCCGATGTGACGTTAAATATTAACTCACTCACTCACTCTGGCATTTAAAACACCTGAGCGGGTTGGGGATGTAGGTATCAACTTCTATGTTACAATAGCCTGCCTTCACTGATTTTGGAGCATTTGGACATGAAAAAGTAAACAGATAGGTATTAGTTTGAAATGTTTCATTGTTTTTTCGGGTTGAAAAGCGCTTCACATATAGCACACCTTGATCTTTCATTTCACATGCTATATCAAGTTCGGACATGTCAGCAAACAATCGATCACGATCTCTGATGATACCTTTACTAGTGTTCAAGGTCTTGTGAGCAGAGACCGTGACCGGAATGCCCACAAAAGATTCAATACTCATCAGATTGGATGCTTGCTGTTTCTTGCTGCACTCAACTAGTAGCGCACCCGAACGTAAGCGCCGAATGTTCTTAACATCCCCAGCAATACCTTGAATGCCTTTAGATACTGCAAAAGGGTTCAGCTTTAATGGGGTCTTGTCCGGAGTCTCAATAACAAGGAAACGTGGCCAATACTCAATCGATAGAGACGGTCTGTGGTCAGTATCAACAGGATCAATTTCAAGTGGACGCTTTGTTTTTTTGTGGGGTACTTCATAAGCCATGGTTGGTGTTATATTGTTCATCATCCGAGCTCCCCACCCACCACGGAGTATCACAAGGACAATGCTAAAGCAAGCGGGCCTCCAGCTTGCAGCACCAAGGATACCCGGATGATATACTCCAGTAGAAGAATTATAAATAATTAAATTACCAGATTGGCCCATGAGCCATCGCCTTCTGGCATACGACTCTAAGTTCATATTAGAATTCACAATCAAAACTTACAGATCACCAGTAGTGCCAAAGCCGAAATTCAAAACAATTTCAAATCAAATCTGTGCCAAAGACACATACACAGTTCATGCACAGGGCTTGGCATGACCAGCCGATTGGTTGAATCGGGCCAATTCAATCACCCGTCTAGGTGAAGTAAGGGCCAAAGTGGTGTGTTGGGCAAATGGAAAGCAGTTAAAAAGCCCAACTGCCCTCAACCACCAGGTTCCCGTCCTCCACCGACACGGGACGCAACCCACGGCAAACAGGTTGCCCAATTTAGTCGCCTCTTACGACAAGCAATGGGGTGCTGTGGACACATTCTGTCCCGGAGAAGAGCACTTAGCGTTATCCAGCACCCACCACGAGGAGGTGGCTCTTCATGGGTGCCGTTTCCAGCTGAATAAAATGCAGCTCTCGGCATTCACCCAGCAGATTTGTCAGAGCTCATTTGTCAGTGTTTCGTTTGGATGTGCTTGTAGTGAGTGGAATGGTGTCTGAAGGAAAATGAAACACAGGTCTCGACAATCGTCGCTTCACTACCATCTCAGTATGATCTGAGCAAGCGCTGTCGCCGAGTATCAGTGAGTGTGTGTGTGTGTGTGTGTGTGTGTGTCTGCTCAGTTATAATGATGGATGGCAGGCTGCCTAAAGGTGAATGAAAGGCAGGTCTCGGCAGTATAATATCTCGGCTATAATGATGCACGGACAGCTGACTAGCAAGCCGACAGCTGCCTGAAGGTGAATATAATGCGGGTTTCGGCAGTCCTCCCAGGGGTCGTCTGCTTGGGACGTTCTCAAAGCTGGTTAGAGAGTTTGCAGCTGAATGATATGCAGCTCTTGGCAGTCCTCTTGGGGGTCATCTCGGTCCGGCTGATTTATCGTGAATCTTCTCCAATAACGGTTTGTTTGGTTTTCTCAAGGAAGGCTTCTTGGGCCTGTTGCCTCCCTTGTTCTATTAACTGTATTTTCTCGTCTTCACTGCAGCGGGCGCTTTTTTATGAGATTTGGTGTGAATCTCTTGTTTTATTCCATGGTATTTCTCATGTTCTGAGGGAACAGAATGAAACTCCTCCTCAGAGATTTTGCTGTCCGCGAGCACGTTGGAAATATGATCTTCTAACATGTTGAGCTTTGTTTCGGCTTTCGGCTGGTTGCATGTAAGTATGACATCATTCATTTTCATGGCATTTTTGCCAGCGTATGTGTAACGCAGCCAGAAGTTGCACCTTTGTGCGTGGTCTTCTCAAAGAGAAACTTTGACGAGTGATGAGACTTGTATCGTAAGTACCCAAGAGTCTGGGGTTGTGATAAATTCTTTTAAATACATCCATTGTTTTCTGTATTCCAGACGGCCAACAAACATGTAACCTTCTTGATCTGATAAGGGTGTGAGTAAATTCTATTTTCTCAAACGGAATATATCTGTCCAGCAGAACCCCTTTGTTGTTTAGTTCAAGAACATTACGATCCGCGATGATGAGACAGGGATATGTGAGGATGAGATTAATAATCCAGTTCAACTAATAATCAACAATGACTTCTCGTTGCGTATACATGTTTCTTGAATGCAGGCTCTACAAGGTGTTGTCCTCCCTGAGTAGATCGAATCCCTCGGAGTCTCCAAGATCGACTAGCATGATGTTGTGGTGATTCATCACGAATGTGTATATGTGTTACGAAATAGTTTTCAATTGGTTTTCTGTTTTTGTCTCGGACGTGCATTTCAAGCCCATGCAATGTATGTTGTTGAGTAAGAAAATCCTAGTTATTGATACCGCCTTCCACGTTCACGTGACTCCCAGCAGGTTGCTGTAGGCATTCAATTTGACCTGTATACAAGTGAAGCAATAATGGTTTTGTTACATATGTCATACTTGGGATTTCACTTTCTCAGTAAACTACAAATTCTAGTACTGTTTTGGTTGAGTCCCATCCAGGATTCGAAGCCGCACCCTCAGAGTCAGGCACCTAATCACCAGCACACAAAGTCAGCCGTCTAGCCCACTCAGCCACCGCAACTTCCACAGAAGCTGAGCGGGCTAGGCGGGTGACTTTGTGTGCTGGCAATTAAATTATAATGTTGCCTTGCAGTTAGGTCGAAAACGAATCAGTTCTGTTGTCGTACTTTTCTGGTTTCACCAACATGGCTCTCAGCAGAGTGGAGGGATGTTCACCTTGTCCATCAAGCTCACCTGGTTGAGATGAATCCTCAGCTTATGGTAGGTAACTAGGCTCGGCAAATTCCAGACCATGACAGTTTCCTGAGAAGTGACATTGTACTTAGAAAACCAGAGCGTTCTTGCCAAGATTTGCCTAATTTGATGGGTTGTTCTCCATTTGTTAACTTCTGTGTGCCATCCAACTCGTTGAGTTGTAGACTGGCTCCGAAGGACTCAAAACTTTTATTGTTTATCATGCACACGTTGTAATAACCATTGGTAAACACATGGCATACATTATCAATGAACAGCTTCTTGCTGTCTCTTGATGTGTTATTGATCATGAGTAGCAGTGGCACCGCTTGTGATTCCTAAGAGCGTGACGTACATTTTACATATACGCAAAACACTATTGTATACGTTCAACATGTACACATAAGGAATGTTTTGCTCTAAAATTGCCCTTGATCAAGGGCAAAATTGATCAAATTTGATCAAAATTGCAGATCAAGATTGTGGTGGACGCAGAGGATGGTTCCCACTTTCCAGCATGAATTATTGATGTACTTCAACAGTATAGGCTTTCGGTCATGAATGTAAAAACTCTGCTCGCTTGGTTTGACAACTGAATGCAGAATCAATTCAATTTAACCGTGTGTTGCGCGACAACTGGTTGCAGAGTCAGGTCAAATGGAATCAGTCCATGTTCACATCTCAAACGTACTACCAGATCAGATGCATCCTGACAGAAATCAGCACATCGCTTCTGTTGGAAAAGAACACCGTGTACAATCCACACAATTGGCTTGCATGTGAAAGCATTTGCCATGAATCTGACATCGATCCGAAAATGTCAGTTGGCATATACAGGGTTTGGGCATTCCATATATTGGAGCAAAATCCATGAAGGAACTCAGAGATGGTATACTGAGATGAAGTTTACAACGTCAGGTCTTGGATCTTTTGAACGATTTGATTCAAATGTGCGTGGGTACTGCTGGATGAGATAGTGCAAACGCGGTCCAAGATCCTGGGTGAAAGGACGGCTTACAAATGCTACCAAAATCTGCTGGAAAATGTCCCATTGACAGTCAACTGGTTCCGAGCGACATGCAACTGAGGATGAAGAGAGTGGTAGGCTACAACAATGAAATCATCATCACAACTACCGATCAAATGTTCCCGAATCCCGATATCAACATCCTGGTGAAACAGTGATCATGGCGCCATCGACGGAAGTTATAAGTCATTATGGCAGCAGCAGCAGGACCCTCTATACACCAGTCCGGCCAAGGCAACAACGAAAGCCCACAGGTTTTGACTGTGCTGTGTGAATGTTTACGACAGTGTGCCAATGTTGTTGCTCTTCCTCCCATCAGGGATACAAGAAAGGTGGATATGACGAAGCCAAATGCCGTCAGAATGCTGGCGACTTAAAAATCGTTTGTTACATTACAAGATGGAGTACGATGAACTGCTTGTGCAAATGATGACAGATAATACTAGTAAAAGCAATGCCACCAAGCAAGGGAGACAGTTTGGTGGCAAAGTCAAACAGTACATGAGTGGTGGTGACCACACTCCTGATAAAATTCACAAAATGTCCGCCGAGGAAATCAACAAGCTAAAGCCAGACTCGGCACCGAAATAATGAAAACCATACATTTGGTCCTGACACAGATCTACCCCGCCTTGGCATCATATTTCCTTCCCATTCTGCTGGAACATTGACTTCCTTCACAGCACAGCACTGTCAATTTAAAGAATAAGGGTGAAATTAGTGATTATAATAACACAGTGCAAGATCTTGCCGCGGGAGGAAAATAATGATGCTATTCCCGAACAGCCACAGCAACAACACACGACGATGGGAGAGAAGGAACAATGAGTGAGTGATGCTATAACCCACAAAAAAGAAAAATACCAAGAGTTTAGCTACTGGTCACAAAGGCTGGTTAGTTAAACAGCAGAGGAAAAAAACTTATCGACAATGGATACTGTATGCACTGAACAGGAACGCAGAGTGATCAGTTACTCCTGTTTGAGGAAATCTCAGCTGTTGAAGTTGCTCAACATTCCTCACATGGTCAAACCGCAACCTCCTCAACCCATGACAACAACTGGCAACTGAAGCGCCAAGGAAAGGAGCGTGGGCTCAGAAGTTATTGGCGCGAGGAAAGCTGATCTACTCCAAGTGCTTGAGGAACACAAACCATTGAAACTGGAATTGGAACTGGCTGCAGGATGGACGTCGACAAAAACATGGAAGTCAACGACCTTAAACCAGGGAAGGCTCAAATTTAAACTCATGGTGAAAATGTTGCTGGACAAACAGCAGACAGACAACAGAGCCTTACTTCAGAGGCAATCAAGAAGTAGCATCTTTCAGTCCGTCAGTATCTCCCCACTGGGGATTTGGAATGTGTCTCCTCGTCCGAGACAATCGATATGGCGAGCCTCGCGTCAGATTTGAACAAAGGCTACCTGCTGAAAGTGGACTCGAGATATCAGCACTACATGACTCACACAACAGCAATCCACTGGCTCCTGAACGATTGACGGTGAGCACCAACTGGATGTCCAACTAGCAACGAACTCTACTGGGAAACAATAGGCTGGCCAATATCGATAAACTTGAGAAAACAACACAACCTACATCGTTCACTATCACAACCTGCAGCTGTACCTATACCTATCAAAAAGTATGGAAATTCATCGCCACCTGAGCAAGATATTTAACGATGGCTTGGCTGTGCTGCACATGAACAAACGTCACAATAAATTCAACTGGCCATTTAGGTAGGGATGGTCTTCCTCGACTTGTCCAAACAGCAGAATGGATTTCTACTACATTGTTTTGTAAATGGAGTATGGTGATGTATGCGAGTTGCTGTACAAGGACACTGATTCCCTGCTGATGAAAATTTGCACCGAGGACGTGTACGAGAACATGAAAACCCCATGCACCTGTATGGCACCAGTGACTACCCCAAACATCAGCCGTTGCATGACATCCCCAACAAAAATGTGCTCGGCAAGATGAAGGATGAATGTGCCAGCAAGCTTGCCCAGGGTAGTGGATGAAAACGCGCCACCAATTTGATATGGTCCATGAAAACGTACAGCGTCAACCTGGTCGACATTAAAGACGGTAAACAGATCTTGCACTATTTGAAAGACAGACTGCAGAGAGCATTCATAAGAGAGGAGTTGATGACCGTACCTCGCGACCTGGTGCCTTTCACGTCGCTCACTGTGTAATAACAGTTCTCTTCACTATTTTATCACTCTTGCATGCTTAATATAACCAGCCAGTCAGCCAGTTGTATACACCGAGCCTTCCCCCCCCCCCCCCCCCAACAAAACCCATGCTCACTTTAAAGTCCATATGTTGAATACTATTCGGCCAAATTGAACGAAATTTTGCATACACATCTGTAATAGTGCAGGTGATGATGTCCCTAATTCAAAACAACAATTGTCTGTACTACTCCAGATTCGTTATACGTAGTACTTGTGTTGGTTTTAGAATGGCTAATTTTGGAGACATACTATATAAAAATATAAAATAGATGCATAAAGTATTTACAGTTTTAGTCACGAAATGGCTGGAATATTGCTTGAAGTGAATTTAATTTTAATTCACTCACTATTGTAGCATGAAGCAAAACGACAAAGGTATTTGGACACAACATCCTAAGCGGTTCAGTTTAATGGGTCTGCATCTTGCAAATATGAGACATTCTAAGCATGTTGTCCAAAACTAAGATGAAACTGTATATATGAATTGTGTCTTAATTGTTTGAACATCTATTTGTCTGTTTGATTTTCGGCTTCCTCTTTGAAACGAGCATCGTGTTTTTCTTGTCTTTGTTCTGTTTCAATCTTTTTTTCAAAATCGCAAATCGCAGTGGATCCTGTCATTTCTTGTTGCAAATAATGCATATTTATGCACGGTTCATAATTTAGATGTAGTATGTCTACTGATATTTAAGACAAACAAGCGTCAGTTAATGTGTTTCAAATAGTCCTCAAGCCATACCACCGCTCTCATTAAATCTCAAGACGCCATATAGCTAGAAGAACGCTAAGTGCAGCATTAAAACAAACAAACCACATCAAGTCACAAGAGGAGCTGTATTGTAGCAATACACTGGGCCTTTTCTGCCTGAGCTTATGCGTACGCTAAAACGTTCAGACCTTCGGACTGCCAGATGAGTAGCAGCTGGAAGACGTAATTTTATCTTCTATAGAGATGAGGAGAATCCTTTTGCACAAGACCTGTGCAGGTAAGATGACGGAAGTGACATCACAAGTTCAGTGATTCCGATCACAGTCATTGATTTACAATTATAGCCTCACGACGCAGATACATTTCTATACACGCACACACAACATGGCAATATTTTAACATAAAAGTCAGTTTTCAATCCCTCAACACTTAGAAATATGTGTTTGAAAGAACAAGTCTCTTCACTGGAATATTGTTTATTGAAACGATAACACCATAAAACCTAATAATCAAAATAAAACAAATCAAAGTAGTAATATATTTGGTCTCTGTATCAGCACTTTTCGCACATCTTCTTTAAGGTAAGTGCTGTTATCTGAATAGCATTTTATTCTTTATGTCTGTTTCATACATGTTTGATGTGTGACTTGAAATCGAGAACATTTGTTACTTGTATCATATTTTTTAATGACATTCAGCGCTCTGTTTATTATGTCTGAAGAAATTATGACCCAAATCTCTTGTGAATAAATCTTCTTAAATGATCCCCAAAATGTTGTGTGTCAAAGAGTGAAAAGATTTATACATAAAAGATCTTGGTCATATATAATGACTTTTAAATGCCGCTAAAAGACATATGAACAAATTGTTTTTCTCGGGATATCGCTGAAATATGTGAGTTTCAGTTTTAACTCTCACTTACTTGTTCAACGTCAGGAATATCATCAGAAAACATACATATGTATATTTGCATGAAACGCTAACATACTACACTCCTATCATAAGAAGTATGCTGAAAGCTATGCATCACTCGTCGTTTAGGACGCATGGTATTCAAAAACAGTAATACTGGAGGCATTCTACAATATGATATCATTAATGCTTCTGTAATATACCTACGTCATCTGTATATATGTTACAGGAATCAAGTATTATCAGAGATTATGTATAACCACTAACATTTTCAGTGATTTTTTTCTAATGCATGTTTCACTCAGTCGCTATGCCTAAGAGCTAATACGATAGACTGGACTGTAGGATTAAAGTTCGTATGATTTCAAAAGCATTTAGTCTTCACAGTGATTTCAAAAGGTCACCATTCTCAGCTCTCTTCGGATCTGATGCGACTGCAGAGAATAGATGATCTAATTTCTGCAATTGAGTTTCTTGGTTTCAGTGATGATGTCACATTCTAATGTCCAGAGTATTATGCGATGACTCATCAGAGATAGATAGCCCCTGCACTTGACTCGCAGGAATATCACATATCAACGCAACATGACAGCATAGATAATGAGACATATATACACAAGAGGAGCTGTCCAACGCATGGTTAACTGCAGCAAATGTGTTTTTGCACCTGTAAGTGAGACACTGTAGGTGTTCCTATCCCCATGTCGACAGAGGAAGAGGTGATCCCCACATCACTGTATAGTGACCGAATGCACACTATAAGCACAAAGGATTACCCAAAAATATGCTTTTAGTAACAAGTATAATTTTCCTTGGTCCGTTTCAGTGATTACATCGTATTCCTGAAAAATTCAGTCATTACACTTAACCAATGAGTGAAATAGGCATTATATATAATCATTGATCATTTTTGTTTCCGTAACATATACACCTATATTACGTTTATATATCGCCACAATCAGCAATATCCCAGCTATATGGCGTTGTCTGTAAATGATCGAGTCTGGACCAGACAATTCAGTGATCAAGAGCATCAGTAACTAACTGTGCAACTGGGAACCGATGACCTGTATCAACAAAGTCAGTGAGCATGGCAACACGATCCCTAGCCGTTGCTAACAAGCATGGGTTACTGAAGGTCTACATTCTAACCTGGGCCTTCACGGGTGACAAGCAGAGATCACTAATGACATAAATACTGGCACTGTATCTACTAGAAACTGAACATGAAGTCACAAAATTTCAGCAATAATCATAACGAGGACAAATATATTCTTTACTCTACTGTTGGGAACCGAATCCAGATCCTCCACGTGACAAGCGCACGCTTAAACGACCAGACGGCGGAATGTTGCAACATATGTCTTCCAAAGTCGCGGTGGCTGAGCGGGCTAGACGGCTGACTTTGTGTCCTGGTGATAAGGTGCCTGAGTCTGAGGGTGCGGATTTGAATCCCGGATGGGACTCGACCAGAAAAAGTACTGGAATTTGTAGTTTACTGAGAAAGTGAACTCCCAAGTACGACATATGTTGCATTTGACCACTTTCTAAAATGGCATCGTGTAATCATGACCGCCGTTGTTTCCTTTCTGTAGTCACAACATACCGTATCAAACAGAATACCACCCAGCGGATTAAGGATAGTCATTTCGAAATAAGTTATGTGATGTGTTACTTCTTTTGTTTGGTGTGAGATATTTTCTCTGCACCAACTCAAGACCCAATCTATACTTTGTATTGTCCTAATTTAAAATCCTCTTTTAGAGACAGATGCTAGTTTTAATTCTTGTCACTGTGATACAATAGGTGGTATTGCTGTTCTTTTTCTGATTTTTTAATTATCTGTATTTATCATCAATTTACAACTGTCTTTAGTCACGATATGGCAACATTATCATGTGTGAATATTGCCGCTGTGAAATTCTAACTCACCCAAAGTACCAACTCAGAAAGCACTTAGCGTTTCTAATGCATGACATTCAAACTTTCAGTGGGTAAGAGTTATGTGTTTTCTAGACTGCTGAAATGACATCGCTCAACTGTTAATATTTGATTGGTAAGACATCCACCAAGGTAACCATCGATGATATTGTTAAAACTCAGTAAAGTTTTTCCTGTCGTCGATGGAGGATGGTTAATGCAGCACTGTTGGTAGCGACGATGCTCAGTGTGACAGGTTGGTTCTCTTTTAGGTTTTAATCACAAGGGACAATTATTTCAAATCAAGAACTATGAATGACCTTTTTAGTAACGTAAGTTCTCATTTAATTATTGCATTTTTAAAAGAATTTGATTTGTTGTCTGACTTGTAAATAACTAGGTATTTTATGAAGTGGAATTAGTAACTGAGATTGTTAGTGGCCGTATCCTCGAGGGGGGGGTTGACGTACCATATAAGTATTGTCCTCCTGAGAGGGTACGTAAGTCCCAAAACATTTGAAGTCAAATTTAATCTCCCATTTTTTGTAGCCATAGTATTTCTGTTATTTTAATTTGTGGCTAATCTTGCATACAATCACCAGCAGCTGAAGGGATGGTGTAAATCCAGCTAGGGACCATGCAGGTAGCAGAAGTACTGTAAGTCCCCATGGCCCCTAGTATGGTGACCTACCTTTAGCTGTTGGTGATCTGTATAGCCTGTTTTTATATTGTATTGTCTGAATAGGAATATCAGTTTTAACTTTTCACGCTAGTTTTATTTCTTACTGTGATATTCTAGTTGTTTTACTGTCCTTCGTCGACAGATCTTTACTCTATACATAAATATCTTTTTTCAAGAATGTTCTCGTCACGATATGGCTGCAATACTGCCGATGTGGCGTTAAATATTAACTCACTTACTCACTCACTCACTTTTATGTTTTAAATTTGAGGATATATTGTTGGATGGTCGTGCTCGTAATTTTTAGAAACTTAGCAAGATGAATATATTCTTTACTTTGTTATTTATTTACATTGTGGGGTTGCATTATTTGTGTGCACTGAGGATTTGCTTTGAGAACTCTTTTCATATCCCTCAACTTCGATGTTGTGGTGATAAAGAAACGAGTTACGTCCGTACCACCGTCACACTAGTACTTTGTCCGAAGTACATCTCCTAAACTATTCGTGACAGCTTAACCAAACCTGGAACACATGTGAACCAGGGGTTTAGACCTAAACATCAATGAATTTTTTGCTTTCCATCGAATCGTGATTTAGGCTAAGAGTATGAGGACGCCATCTTGTCAGAAGTAGATCTCCTATACGATACATGCTAGCTTTATCAAAATTAATACACATATCAAGCATGTTCCATTGATGTGCCATCTCATGGTTCGATACGTATTGTACCTTTTGAAGTTTCCCTAGAAAGGCTGGGATTATGAGGATGCCATCTTGTTATACTTCATTTCAAGGATGGTTTCAACGTGAAAGCTTGTACAAAGCGTAAGACATGGGGTCACATGCTCGTAATGGAGTCACGTTTCTCCAGATCGCACCATATCATGGACGGCGGGATATCCTAGAGGTTAAAAGTGCTTGCTCGTCACACTGAAGACGCAGGTTCGATTCCCAACATGGCGTCCCCTGTCGTGGTATTGCTGTAATATTGCTGGGTCTGAGGTTTTATCAACCGCAACACATTTTGCGGAGGGTATTAAATGGACTCGTCAGTACACATTTGTCTTTTCCGGAGCAGAACTATAAAATTATTCAATATTTCGTCACCAGATTAGGTACAAAGATAGATCTGGTGGTGTATTGGTAACCTTTGGTGGTTTTGGAATTCAGATTAAAATGTTTGTGCCGTTTCCATTCTAACGAATTTGACTTCAGCTGAATTTTGTGGTAGTGCTCCTTTCTGCTATCAGAACAGTAAATCCTTTGAATACTCACCTTCCGCTTTGCTATATCATGCCAAAACACTCATCAAGATTATTGAGAGAGTATTTGTTTGTAAATTGTACTATTGATTAAGCAATAAGTATTATTTGGGTCCTAATGCTTAAA
Source organism: Haliotis asinina (assembly GCF_037392515.1). Taxonomy (NCBI): domain Eukaryota; kingdom Metazoa; phylum Mollusca; class Gastropoda; order Lepetellida; family Haliotidae; genus Haliotis; species Haliotis asinina. Next base: position 56,658,317 of record NC_090291.1, on the reverse strand, counting down.
GATTTGAGTGATTGTTATATGGATCACATCTCGTATCATAAATGTTCGGTACTTTTCATACTTTGGCTTTAAGGTAGCGCTTTTGAGTTACCTCCTCTTGACTAAATGTTTTGATTAGTTGTGTGTAATTCCGGGAGACAACTGGAAGATTTTAATGGTCGTACATGCTCGTATATTCACGAATCGGTGACTGCGTATATACAGGCTGGTTGTCGCCTTGACGACACGGACACACAGAGATTAACTGGGATATATATATACTGCCTCTCCCCTTGACCTACATAACCACTCACTGTGTTTCAGTCAGTAAAATTGTTTCTCACTCTCACACCAAGACGTTGATGACTTGACATTATATTTGTGACCCATTACATTAGATTTGACTCATTTGTATTGTACATGAAACCCCCTTTGTGAATTTCTTTTATCTTGGTCCTGTTTCCTGAATACAATTTTTTGAAAATTGCAGTCTTTTCAGTGTTACATTTTGATCGTTCTAAGGGGATTTCTTACACCTGTTGTCACGTCAAATTATTCACCGTAACACAACGGACATTGATGACTTTTTTAGTTTTTTCTCTCTTTCATTTAACTAAATCCATCGAAACAGCGATCAGACGTCTTTTACGTGTGGGTATACTGCAAGGAGTAATAGTTTTTAGCAGTCATGCTTTAGAGTCATAACATTACAACATCACTTTGGGATGGTCGATAGGCGTACAGAATCTCACAGAATCTCTTTTGCTACTTTCGTGATTCACTGTTGGTGAATTGTACATTATATTCCCGGTTTCTCCAAAGTGGCAAATTAGTACTAGCAGTACAGTATTCAGAGGCTGTCTATATGCGCACCAAATCTGTTATGCTTAAGGTCAGTTTGATGAACATTTTGATAACATTCCTCGTTGAGGATGATTGTTTAGTTCATGATGTTTTGGTCTTGACTGAGGAGAAGACTGACGTTTTGATTTGGGAAATAATTATAACTCGAAAAAAGAGAAATACTACCTTTGAAACACGATGCTGAAATGAAACAATATGAAGATGAAAAAGAAATTAACCTGAAAATATCCATAAAGAATTAGTAAACTGATTGTTGGAGACTTCTGACGTTATCTGTGCAAAGTGTTTAAAAGTTCTTCTTACGCAATGAAAATTTAGATAACTACTTGAAATGGCTTGAAAACTAGTGAACAATGTTGTTGTGAAGTGTATTTTGAGGAAACGTTTAGGACCAGTGTGTTTTTCTATCTTACCTATTGATCAGACTGTTAAAGCTGCTGTTTTGAAGGCCTATGAATTGAATTTATGAGGCTAACATGGAAAGGATCTGGAGCCCGTTTCACAAAGCCTTCGGTGCGGCCTCGTAAAGCAAGTCGAAGACCACCTGTTACCTTTTCAACCCATATCACAAAGACCTCGTATATTTGCAATATGTCGTAAACAGCCCGAAACATAGGATCCCATTTTACCTGTCGTAAATACTTTTGGAGGTAGTAAACACTAAAAAGTTGGCGTCGGCGATTATGGTACTGCAAGTGATCAAAACGCGGTAACAAAGAAGACCTGAGAAATTTTGAACAGGTCCAATATGCTTGACACTCTCGATGATTTTGACATGATGTCGAGATTTCCTAGGCATGTTGTTTCCTATCTGTGCAAAGCGCTAGAGCCCCACCATTTAGGCACAATACGAAATCACGATTTACAGCATTTTTTTCCCTGTACATTATGTTTTCAAATGTGATAATTACTATGAGTATAACAAAAATAACATATGAATATCACTTTTATCAGTTTTTCATGATATTACCAATGATAACGATTCAGCGTGTCGTAAGAGGCGACTAATGGGATCGGGTGGTTAGGCTCGCTGACTTGGTTGACACGTCATCGGTTCCCAATATTGCGCAGATCGATGCTCATGTTGTTGATCACTGGATTGTCTGGTCCAGACTCGATTTTTGTACAGACCAACGCCATAAGCTGTAATATTGCTGAGTGGGGCGTAAAACTAAACTCACTCACCAATGATAAATTTGAAATGCTGCGATTCGGTTAGGATATTTCCGAAACTATGCCTACAAGAACGTCTAAATGCGCTTTCCACCATATTGGATAGTGTATACAGAATCCCATTTCGCCAAGGCCAGTATTGAGACATCACAAATATTTCATAGTCAGCTGCGACAAATGCATCACTTAATTCCTCTTACATTTAAAAATCAGATTATGACTTGTCTTTGTCACAATACCAACTATCTAGATAAACGGAAACGAAACATGTTGGGTGTGAAAACAAAGACTGAGCTAGTTTTCTAAAAATTTCCAACATCCAAACGGCTATTCATTGCTTTGAATGGATTAGTACCTTTAGAATGTGCGTAGAAAGAGCATCATAGCAAGAAAGAGGAAATTTTAATAGATACAATGAAAAGATTTCATACTTCATAAGAAGTTCCGTGCACCGTGACGCCATGCCAGAAGGAAAATCACGCAGAACGACAGCGGTAATTATCACCATTTCTGGATTCTCCTCTTACTTACAGTGACCACAATGAAAGCATATAACAATACACAAGAGTCATTCTGATCACTTACATGTCATATTTATGTTCAAACGATCCCTGAATCAAGGATAGAGTCCTCACAAAGTCATGTATATCCTTTCCATCGAACCGCCATTTCGTATGAAATCGGTCATCGGTTGTGATGTCATACGTCACCATGTTTGTACATATTTGTTTTAGGTGAAAGTCGGTCGCACAAGAGTAAAATTGCTTTGATTAGACTTTCAGTATATATTTTGTGTATCGTTGAGATATTTTTTTCATGAAACCAGTTTCTGTATCTACACTTAGCCTTGTTGAATATCACATCACACGTGGATAGAGGGTGTGCACGTTTGTACTCTTTGAAAGAGTTTAATTGTTTGAATAAAAGTTACAAAAGAAATTGACACATACAGAGTAGGTCACCACATTTCAAACCTTTACACGTGTTAGTAATCAAACGTAGCCATAACTGTAACACGTTCTTTTGTTCCTGTAGTGTGCACCATTGTTCATTGGAACTAATGTTGCAGTTTTATATGAACAGGTTAATGGACAACGATTTAATTCAAACCTTATAAGTAAATGTGATAATATTAATGAAAATGATTTATATCTTTTATCGTATAATTTTCAATTGAAAACATAACATCTGCATCGTTATTTCTGCATTTCCATTTTGAGATACTTTGGGAATAATAAGATAAGCAGGTGCCCGTTTGGTCTCGCTGTATGCGTTGCTATGCAACAAAGAACCCCTTAAACGATGTACGGCATGGATTTAGGACCGTTTCACAAAGACTTGTACGATGTATTTGTGAAACGGTCGTACAGGAGGTCGGAAGAGGGTCGTAAACAAGAGCTCGTTTCACGAAAGATTCTCGATCAAATGACACTGGCAGAAGCTACTGCACCACCGTCCTTGGAACCATCTGTAAATAAAGATTTGCAATTGCTATATTTACTTTTCCACAGATTATATTCTTGTTTATTTTGTACGGAAGAGTATTAGCGCCACGGTGAACATTTTTTGGTGTCACTATCTCCTACGTAGAACTTACTATCTCCTACGTAGGACTTCATAGGACTTGGTAGCTCCTACGTAGGACTTTGTGTCCTAAATCCTACGTAGGAGATACTATCTGCCATGTAGTACCTAACTGATCCGTTCGGATTATGTGTGGTATGTGTGGTTATTAAATTGAGAAATGTTTGGTTATGCAGGATGTTAGATAGTAGAAATGTACGTCAGTGTGTGTGTGTGTGTGTGTGTGTGTGTGTGTGTGTGTGTGTGTGTGTGTGTGTGTGTGTGTGTGTGTGTGTGTGTGTGTGTCTGATATGAAATTCTCGTTATGACACGTCCTCCAAAAGTTTTGCCTGTCCTTATATGGGTTTAGTTTGGACCAGATATAACGCTCGTTTGCGGTTTATGTTTTCGTAATTGTTTACAAGTTGACTTGACTCTGGTGGAAAAGTGTTGAATGCGGAGGAACTGCAAAAGATTGTCATTATAGTTGTTTGTATAAGGATAAGGATAGTCTACTACCGCTACACAGTGTCTGTGCACGCACAGTGTGCAGCGACCTCTGAAATATCAAGGGCATAATAGAAAAATGTAACAAAGTGCAACATGTAACAGTGAACTAACTGCAACGCGTAACAATAGGTTAAAGTGAACGCGAGACAGTAAAGTACAACAGTCGGTCTAACACGTGAAAGTAATATGCCACAATTATACTACCTATCAACAGTCTAGACTCTGTTTGAGAGGCATTCTAGAAGTTGCTGAGATAAAGATGACAAGAAGTTTTATGGATGATCAACTTCTTTATTCCAGGGTAGCGACGTTTCGGTATAGATTCTTATACCGTTTTCAAGCGTGTGGGGAATGGCTTTGTGTTGTCTCTGGAGTTTCTGTGTGGGGTCTTTCTTGATCTTGCGGTAGGTGGTATCATCGTCGAGGATCTTGCTGACCATTTTCTTCAACCCGAACTAAACCATCTCAAGCATGTCTTCACCCAACTAAACAACTACCCTCCCCAACTTGTTAACCGTGTCATTAACTCCACTGTCAACCCACCTCCCAAACCTACTACTACCAAGCCTGATCCCGCTCCCATACGCATCTCACTACCATACACCGGCAAAACATCACACCACATCAGTCGTCTACTCAAGCAACAAGCAGGCATTGACACCTACTTTACAACAGGAACACCCCTCAAAACAATCATTAAGGCTAACGGTAGGAAACACAGTACACAACAACAACACCCAAAAGGCGTCATCTACAACATCAGCTGCAGCTGCGGCAGCAACTACATTGGGGAAACATCCAGACCACTCAACATACGCATTAAAGAACACAAAACCTCCACAAACAAAGGTGACACAAAATCAGCCATTTCGGAACACATCACCAAATTCCCTGACCACAACATCAACTGGGACACTGTCACAACACTTGCTAGCAACAAACATGACTTCAAACAACGCAAACTTGCTGAAGCAGTACAAATCCGCAGACACAACCCAACAATCACCAGGGATCAAGGCGTCTTTGTCTCTCCGGCATTCAACTGCATCATTAACACTAATTAATCCACCCACTCTGGCCCCCAGTCTTAATTAATCCACTCAACTCACCCTGGCTTCCACCAGTTAATCCACTCATCTCACTCTCGCTTCTGTCAACTCACCCTCTTCCCCCCCCCCCCCCCACACACACACCCGCTGACTTCAGTCCTTAAGCAGCTTACCTCAACACTTCTTTAATGTATTGTTACCTCAAATAGTTATTGTTTATCCTGTCATTGTTGCATTGTCATCACATGCTCATCTCTGCTGTATATATATTGTACTCCCCCTGCCATTCCCCACACGCTTGAAAACGGTATAAGAATCTATACCGAAACGTCGCTACCCTGGAATAAAGAAGTTGATCATCCATAAAAATTCTTGTCATCTTTAGTCTAGAGTCACTTAAAACACCCACCATATATTACATATGAATATATGGTTACAACGAAGATGAATTTCTCCACCAACTTCGGGGAAACAACTGCAAACCTTATGCAGACTAACTGCACGAGGATAATTCATCAAACTGCTGAAAGGCATGTGCAAATATCGTGCATGTGAACTGATGCGTTTTTGTGTAAAGCTTTGATAAGAATGTGCCATTTTTCATCGAGTTTAAACAAATTGTTGAACGCATGGCAATAACCTTGTCAACATTACGAATTTGTTTTATTATACATCAGTCCATGGGTAAACAGTACCTTTAAACAGTATGGAACATTTGGCAAAATCTTGTTTAGAACATTGATTGAAGTATACTGCTACATTTACACTAATTAGTCTTAACTTTTGATGGGTAGTATAGTTGAACACACGAGTCTAATGATGAAGGAAACAGTAGATTCTTAGAGTATATGAAATACGTGATTGTAGACTCTAATGGTAACTATAACACATAACTATAGATTCTAAACGTAAATGAAAGACATGGCTATAAACTCTAAAACAGTGACTAAAGCAGTCAAAAAGGAAATGGTTTCCGTGTCTGGGGGAGCTAAGCTGACCATTTCAGATTAATGTATAATAACATACATCGAACATCTGATAAGACGTCCTACGTAGGACATATTAATTCCTACGTAGGATATAGTAATTCCTATGTAGGTGATAATTAGTCCTACGGACGAGATATTAAGTACTAAGTCCTACGTAGGAGATACTAAGTAGTAGGACTTATTAGCTCCTACGTTGGACTTATTTTCTCCTACGTAGGAGATCTTTCAAAATGCCATGTTTCCAGGTAGTGACATAAGCTTCCTCAAGATCAAAGAAAATTCATACATCACGTTGTTTATTGACCATAGCATTTTAAACAAAGGATTCTAAACGTATCAAATGATAAATGGTAATACGATTTTTCCTTAAAGCACATTGAATATTTGTGATAAGGTTATTGGTTTCAAGATACCAAACTAATCTATTATTCACCATACATTTCACCGTTTTGCAGACACAGCTAGTTAACGGCATTGGTTTATAATTCGATGGCTCTGTATGATCCTTACCAGGTTTTGGTATTGAAACTACAATACCATGTGGGATCCAACCCATATTACTTTGAACACGTTTTCCTGAAGATCTCGAAAACATCAGCCAACACTATCACATCCATTTTCAAATATAAATCGTGGTAATCACCCAGATTCTTGCAGCCTAGGTTTCCCGTACAATTTTAGTGTGTATGTAATCATCTTGCGAGACACACGCGTCAGTCAGCTTGCTATAGAAGCAGTCAGTGGGAGGTAACTCTGTCTCATTAAACCAGTCATCCATATATTCGTAGGGTAAATACCCTTACGTAGCAGCAAAGCTCTAGTTTTCTCCTCTGTGTAACGATTAGTTATAGCCAAATCGTCTGGGACATTAGCCTTGACCAAACTGTTTAGAGACAACAACAGAGACTGAACACTATCTATGAATCTCAACCTGTTTAATGAAAAGGATATATATCTCTCAATGTTGTTTGTGATAAAGGATATGTTGCCTTCTACCTTTGAAATAGCTTGCATAATCAAGTGTGAATCATACCCTTGTATATTGTGAAACACCACTAGGATAAATTTAGGGTTTATTCTCAACTTTAAAGTACATTCATTATGAGCCGCACCCCTGTATTTTGCTGTCACTTGACAGTGGTCTCACACTGAATCATCATTCAGAGGTTTACAGTAAACATGGCAATGTGTGCTTTTGATGTAGGCTTTCCGATCTGCTTGGGTCAAACACATTTGGGTTTTATTGCTAAATGTTTTCGTAATCTCTTCCAACCCGTGAAGGTCCTGGGGTACAATAGGCCTTAAAAGGTGACATGCTTGTTGTAAGAGGCGACTACTGGGATTGGGTGGTCGGGCTCGTTGACTTGGTTGACTCAAGTCATCGGTTCCCAATTGCGCAGATCGATGCTCATGTTGTTGATCACTGGATTGTGTGGTCCATACATTTTTGTACAGACCAACACCATAAGCTGGAATATTGCTGAGTGCAGCGTAAAACTAAACTCCCTCACTTACTCACCGTAATCTCTTCCTCATCGTGTTGTAAACACTTTAGAAATTTCTCAGCGGCATCTTGACCTCTATAAATAATGGGAGGATTAGTTTGACCATCACAACGAATGACCACATACCCAAACCCATACGCCTCATGTTCATGAATTTTCTGAGTGAGACTATTGTTAGGGTTTGGAGCTACCATATATCGATTGGTTTGATGATAGCCTTGAAGTCAGCACAGATAATGTATGGTAGTGTCATTTGATTTTTGTGGTTGATAAATTTCAAGATTCTATTGTTTCCGGTTGGTTGTCTCCCCTACACATTGGCAATCATCCCTGTGTGAATAGAGCAGATCGTCTCTAGAAAACCTGTGAAGGCATCTTTCACAAAAGTGTTTCTTTCTCCCATATTTTGATAGATCGTACAACAGTCGGCTGAAATTCTTGATCCACGTGTAGGGATATTTTTCACCTTGTTTTATCATAAATAAACTGATTGTTTTACGACCATCCTTATACATTAAAGGACTTATCCTGTGCACTATTACGTTTTTACCTTCATGTCCGAATATGCTTAGAGCTAAGTCTGGATTCTGTTCTTCAACTTTTGACCACTGAGAGATAGGGGTGGGTTCATCTATACCTTCCCAATTTATCCCATCATCTTCCTGATAACTGTAAGGTCTGTCAGAATGTTTTTCAGCTGGAAATTTAGCAGATCTTATCGCTACCCTCCCACAATCATCATCATGATTTTTAACATTAACCATGGCGTGTTTGTTCTTAAAATACTCAGGCAGTGGTAAGTACATTCCACCTCTCAAAGGTTTTTAGTTTGCTATATCCAGGTAGACCATGTTAACCTTATCAACAACCCAACCAGACCCCCTATTAGTGTAACGTTCTAGTGTTTCTCGAATTTTTTCAAATGATCTGTCTACAGAAGAGTTGATAGTATCTGGTTATGTTGTAGCTTCCTGATTACCTCTGAAGTAAACATTTGTGTATTGAGTAGCTCCATCCACCTGTTGTTTCTCTAGTGTCATCTTTAATGTGAGTTGAAATTTAATACCTCTTAAATGATTCAGATCTTTGCTCACTTTATGAAATTCCAGATGTTTTATATCTTCAAAGTTTATATTTCTTTGAACTTCCATCTTCCAACCAAATATTTTCCAAAAGCACGCTCCGTAGGCGTGACTTGTAATTCTATAGGAGGTTGTTCTGTTAGTAATCTAATAAGCTCAGACTTCCTCATACGTGAATACCCCTGCATACCATGCTGGCGCACTTTCTTCATTAATTCTTTCACAGTAGGAGGTTTTTGATTTTTCTAATAAATCTAGTAACTCGGGTTTCCTCATACGAGAATACCATCGCATCCCGCGCTGGCGGACTATCTTTTTCAACAAACATTTCTCTAATTGGGTGTCAACCAGTGCAGACTTTATTGTGTTGGAGGATCATACCCCCACTATAGAGATTGAAACACATAGAGTAGTATAAGGAATAGTGGGGTTTGGACCACCAGCGTATAAGCCATCAAAGTTAAAAATGATTTTTTAGACCCCAAACTCATTTCATGTGAAAGCAGGCGAGTAGTTCCTGTTTTTTCGGAGTTTGTGAAAAAGGGGTTATTAGCATTATTAGCGAATATATGGCTTATTTGGGTGTGGTCCAAACCCACTATTCCTTCTACTAATCCCAGACTAATCCTCTCTAGCTGTAGAAAGCTGCATTCTTCCAAATGTTTTTTTTTTATGTCAAATTGTCTGGTTGTGGTTCGGATGAAAAGGAGCTGGCTTTCATGGATCATAGTCTGATATGTAGTGAGGCAAGTACTGAAAATCTTTATTGGTAAATTCTAGGCATGTTTCCGTCCTGTGTTGTTAGTTGTGTTAAGGCTAGGTAAATTTCGGTCAAGAATGATAGCTATTACTATTCATCTGGTCTTTTCATGGATCACACTCTTGACCCATCTACAAACACGAGTTCTCAAACGTAAGACTATATGGTTGGTGAAGAACTCGTTCTGAGTATAAAACACTTGGTAAAGTTAGAGGACGAAGACTCCTAATTGAAAGTTCATGCTAATTGTCCCACAGGTGGTACGCGTCATAAATATTTGTGTCGTCAGTTGTTAACCTGACATAATTTGGGAACGTATGGCACAAATCAAAATAGGGAATAGCATCAGACACAATTTGTGTCACTGGTGCATCAAGTGTTGAAATGTATTCCATAAATATAACATAAAGTTTTTCGAATCTATAGTCTGGATTTGAATGTGGTACCATAAATTCTGAGTGGTATAATATTCTTTGAAAAAATAAAAAAAAGATCATTCTCATTTTTCTTAAGTTCAAGTTAAAGTGGGATTTCCGTGTAAGGAATTGGGTATGTGATGACTATTGAACGATAGCAACTCACCTTTACACGTGAAGCTTAAGTTAAACGTCTCATCTGCAAGAAGAGAAGAACAGATGGCTTGCCTCCATGTTGGCAGCATGTTGTTAACCTGAAATAACCTGGATCCCCAATCAAAATCAGCATCCCCTACCAAGGCCAGACTAGTCATCACATCAGCCGGCTTCACGGGAAAACTACAACCATAGATGTTTCATTTTATTCGGACAACACTTTGAAGACCACCCTTAAGGCAAATGGACCAAGAACCAGCAACCAGACTATGCAAAAGCCCCGAGGCTGCATATACCAACTAAACTGCATTTGTGGCTAATCGTAAGAGGCGACCAAATTGGGCAGCCTGTTTGTTGTTGGATTTTGCTCCAGTATCGGTGGTGGACGGGAGACTGGTGGGAGTTCCTTTTGCCCAAAATTACACTTCGGCATTTACTTCACTTATCATTCGGCGGATCGTGTGATGCCCCAATGCGTGGTAAACTTCATATTAGGATTATGTTTATCTATGTATCTTCTCAAAGAAATAATATTGTTGTCCTCTGACGTTGGAAAATTGTTAATCTGCCTAGAGTACTTATCAAAAGTTGAGAGAATCACGGTCACGCATGCTTGACTGTATAGATGTTTCAACCACAAAGGATAATTATTTCAGTGTCAAAACAGTTAGGGATTTTGTTCCTACTGTTAATTTGCATTTATTTTTTTTATTTTGTAAAAGAATTGTTGGATACGTTGGGATATGTTTGTAAATATACACCTGGAAATTAATCAAGCAACACCCCAATTTTTTCTATTGGAGCAACTTTGAAGTGTTCTGACAATCAAAATATGCCGGGTTGATATAGTTTGACACTTTTTTATTCAACAGACGATCTCTGACAAACAACTTAAAGGGAAAAAGTATCAAGACTTTGCTTTATTGCAACGAAATCCAAATTCTTAAAACTGTCTTAAATTCATGAAAAAATGGACACAATTTACTATTCATCCACAGACGTTGTTGTCAGGTGTATTAACACAAATGTCACATGGAAAGAAAGAACAGTCATCTGAGAGTCTGCACACCGACTTTCATCAATATCTAGTGTGTCCTCCCTGCGCACGCACCACCGATTCCAGACGCCTCCTCATTCCTTGGATGAGTCTCCGGATCTGATTCTGGGGGATCCTGTTCCACTCCTCATGCAGGGCAGCCGTCAATTCGTTGAGATTATGGACTGGTGGGTCTCTCTGCCTCACACGACGGCCAATAAAGTCCCACAAATGTTCAATGGGGTTGAGGTCAGGGCTCATGGCAGGCCATGGAATTCTGTCAATTGCATTTTGCCGCAAAAAATCATTTACAGCATGCGCCCTGTGAGGTCTAGCATTGTCGTCCATAAATATGGGTCTCGTTGCCAGAGGATGGTTCTCAAAATGAGGTACCACAGCCCTGTCAAGAACCTCCTGTTGGTAACGAACACCGTTAAGGTTGCCACGGATGGTAATGATATCCAACTTGCAGTTCATGGAAATGCACCCCCATACCATAACGGAACCTCCCCCAAAGGCCACAGTCTCCTGGATGTTCCGTGGAGCCATTGCTGTGTTCCTCTGCCTCCAGACCCGAGTACGACCGTCCACCATGTGCAGCAAGAACCGGCTCTCATCTGAGAAATGGACCTTCCTCCAAGAGGCAATGTTCCAGTGCAAACGGTCATTACACCAGGCCAGTCGGGCTGCCTTATGGGCTGGAGACAGTCTGGGTCGCTTGATTGGCCTCCTTGCCCGGTATCCTGCAGCTTTCAGACGATTCCGAACAGTCCTGTTCGAGATGGGTCTCCCTGGAAGCCACTCCTGTCTCAACCGAGAGCTCGAGTCGAAGGACCTGCGCCGTACAAGTCTCAGTAAAGCTCTGTCCTCCCGGACTGTGGTCTTCCTGGGTCTTCCTGGTCTAGGCAGGTCTTTAACTTCATTAGTGGCCCGGTATTTTTTCAAAAGTTTTGAAATTATGGAATGATGTCGTCCGATTTGAGTCCCGATTTGTCTTAGAGACATACCAGCATTCCTCATGCCGATTATTTGCCAACGAGTGGCCTCTGATAATTTCCTACGTGCCATGACATTGAAATGAATGAAAAACCGAATGCAATCGACAACCTGCGCTTGTAAACACCCCAGGGAAAAAGTGCATTTTTCGAAAGTTGAGGTTAAAGCAATGCACGTGCGCTGTGCAAGCTTCACGCGCGTCATATCAACCCATGAAAAGCTCATGCTGTATGTCAATACATCAAAATTGAATAATCAATCATCAAAATTACTTCGTTAAACTTTGTTAAGTTTTTATGTGTCTTTGAATTTGGTGTTGCTTAATTAATTTCCATATGTATAGATAAATATTTTATAATAAGCAGTTAACAACTGGGATTGTTCAAGACTCTGCCCTCAGAACTGTGCAAGGTTCTCCGTGTGATATTCACATCAGTCCACATTCTTCACCTCACACATGAAACGTAAAATACATTTCATAGGTGGTCAATGGCACACAGGCAAATCTGAAAAATCTGAAAACTCAATGCACATTTTCAATTCTACGTAGCATCAGACTCTGTACAACGATTATCGGACTGCGTTAGCATCATTAAAATATAGTTTTAGTCATTTTGTGAAATGACTAAGAGGGTCAGCCATTTCCCGTCATTTCGTGAAACAACAATCAATAAACTCAAGTCATTTCATGAAATTGCACTGAATAATTTAATGTACAGGACGGATCGCAATTTCACTTATTGTCACTAACAGTTAAAGCTATTGTGGCAGCAACTGTTGCACTTTGCGTTGAAGCATTTACACCTGTTTGACCAGCCACGCCTCATAAATCCTTGTCCACCACATATCGATGAAGTTGAAAAGGCTAGCTGACGCGACCCTTTACTAGAGTTTGTTACACTCAGTGTAAGCAGTGTAAGAAATTTTACTGAGTCAAATTTTACTGCCCTTTATCGTAACTAGTATGCGTGCATGCGTGCTACTGCAAAATTAAAGCCTGAACAAACATTTCACTTGTCTAAACATCTATATGTGAGTGAGTGAGTTAATATTTAAAGTCACATCGGCAATATTTCAGCCATATCGTGACGGGAACAAAACACTGAACTGGAATATATGTGTGTTATAAAAACCTGTCAACAAAGGACAGTGAAACAACTACAGTATCAGAATTTGATTTAAGACTAGGATGGAAAGTTAAAACTAATATGAATATTTAGACAATACAATATAACAACAGGCTATAGATCGCCAACAACAGAAGGTAGATCAACATACTAGGGACCATGGGGACTTACAGTACCTTTGCTACCTGTATGGACCCTAGTGTGGATTCACATCACCCCTTCACCTGCTGCTGGCGAGTGTACAATATGGTAGCCAAAATTAAAACAACAGGAATATTACCTGGATTAAAAACTTGGTAGATTTAAATTTACTATGAATGTTTTTGGACTTACGTACCCTCTCAGGAGGACAAGGCACCCATGAAGAACCACCTCCTCGTGGTGGGTGCTGGGTAATGCTAAGTGCTCTTCTCCCGTGTGGACCCGGGACAGAATGTGTCCACAGCACCCCATTGCTTGTCGTAAGAGGCGACTAAATTGGGCAACCTGTTGGCCGTGGGTTGCGTCCCGTGTCGGTGGAGGACGGGAACCTGGTGGTTGAGGGCATTTGGGCTTTTTAACTGCTTTCCATTTGCCCAACACACCACTTTGGCCCTTACTTCACCTAGACGGGTGGTTGAATTGGCCCGATTCAACCAATCGGCTGGTCATGCCAAGCCCTGTGCATGGATTATATATGTATGTCATTGCACAAATTTTATTTGGACTTTTAATTTCGGTCTTGGCTGAATTATTCATCGACTTTTCTGGTTTTGGAATGTATTTGAAGTTCTGAATTTTGCCTAGAGTCTTATGCCCAGAAGGCGGTGGCTCATGGGCCAATCTGGTGGATTAATTCTTTGTAATTCTTCTACTGGAGTATATCATCCGGGTATCCTTGGTGCTGCAAGCTGGAGGCCCGCTTGCTTTAGCATTGTCTTTGTGATACTCCGTGGTGGGTGGGGAGCTCGGATGATGAACCATATTACACTAACTATTGCGTATGAAACCCCAACCAAAAAAACAAAACGTCCACTTGATATTGACCCTGTTGATACTGACCATAGACCGTCTGCATCGATTGAATATTGGCCGCGTTTCGTTGTTATTGAGACTCCTGACAAGACACCGTTAAAGTTGAACCCCTTTGCTGTATCCAAGGGTATTCAAGGTGTTGCTGGAGAGGTGAAAAACATTAGACGCTTGCATTCGGGTGCCCTGCTAGTCGAATGCGGGAAAAAGCAACAAGCAACGAACCTGATGAACATGAAATCTTTCATGGGCATTCCGGTCACGGTCTCTGCTCACAAGACCTTGAATACTAGTAAAGGTATCATCAGAGATCGTGATCGATTGTTTGCTGATATGTCCGAAATTGACATAGGATCAGAAATGAAAGATCAAGGTGTGCTATATGTGAAGCGCTTTTCAACCCGAAAAAACAATGAAACATTTCAAACTAATACCTATCTGTTTACTTTTTCATGTCCAAATGCTCCTAAATCAGTGAAGGCAGGCTATTGTAACATACAAGTTGATACCTACATCCCCAACCCGCTCAGGTGTTTTAAATGCCAGAAATATGGACATGGCGTGAATACTTGCACATTGTCTGTTGTGTGTGCTCACTGTGGCGAGAAGACACACACAACAGAAGATTGTGACAGTGATTATAAAAAATGCACCAATTGCTCAGGCGACTATTCTTCATTTTCTAAGCAATGTCCTATTTGGAAAGAGCAAATGGAAATCAATCAAATCAAATTTACTCAAAATATCTCTTTTTCCGAGGCCAAAAAACTGGTAAAGAGATCTGATCTTCCACAAACTTATGCTACAGTAGCAAAAACATCATCGGGATCTAAATCTAACACTACATCAACCACAGGCTGCCAAACTACCTTGACTTGGGTAAATTGAGATTCTCCACAGCTTTTGTACCCAGCTATATCATCACAGGCTGAGGAATCACTTCCTGGAACTTCAAAGTCGTCTTCGGATCACAAATCATCATCTCAGTCACTCTCAAAGTCTCAATCCACAGCTGATAGTCAACGAACGGTGAAAAATAAATCGAAGCCAAAGCCCGATGCTTCAAAACAACAAAGTGGCAGAGCTCTCTTGAATACATGGACGTTTCTGAAAACGTCCATTCTAGGGCACATAGCTTGTTGCCCTCTAAAAGAGTGGGTAGATCCCCAATAAATCCCCCCAAAAGATAGGTTATTCCAGTAATATTGTACAGTGGAACTGCAGAGGATTAAGGACTAATTTACATGAATTACAGCTATTAGTCCACGATTTTATACCTTCAGCGATATGTCTCCAAGAGACATATTTAAAACAAACAGATACATTTAAATTTCGTCAGTTTAATACATATCATTGTTTTGCACCTCCGGGTGATCGGGCCACTGGCGGATCATCCATTCTAGTCAAACAAAACGACGTTATTCAAAGCCCTGTATCACTTAATACTAATATGCAGGCTGTTGCAGTGAGAATTACTTTACATGTAGCGTTTACGCTATGCTCTCTTTATATTTCTCCGTCTTCGACGTTTGCCAGAACTGATCTTCAAGCTCTATATGATCAGCTCCCGAAGCCCTGTATTATAATGGGAGATTTAAATGGGCACAACCCACTCTGGGGTAGTGTAACTACAAACACTAAAGGTAAGTTGTTGGAGGACTTTTGTTCTGACAATGATTTATGTATTTATAATGATGGTTCCAGCACATATTTACATCCTGGTACAGGGACCTATTCTGCTCTTGACTTGTCATTGACAAATTCAGAACTACTTAATGAATTCGAATGGTCAGTCCATGATGACCTCTGTGGAAGTGACCATTTTCCTACTGTATTAAAAGCTGTAACACCATCCGATGTTCCTCCATCATCAAGACGAAATTTTAAAAAAGCTAACTGGGCTTTGTATGAAACATTGTGTGCTGAAAAACTTAAACCTGAAGGTTTTATTGACGTTCCCGATGCTATTAAATGCTTTTCTGATCAACTGAATTCCATAGCTGATGAGTGTGTACCAAAGTCCTCTGTAGTTCCACACATACGAAAACCATGGTTCAACGATGAGTGTAAACAAGCTAGGAAGGCAAGGAAAAAAGCAGAACATTACTTCCGTCGCCATCCTATGGTGCATAATTTAAATAAATTTAAAATTTTAAATGCTAAAGCATGGCGTACCTTTAAACAGAACAAACGCCAATCTTGGCAAAATTATGTAACCAAAATAAATTCTCGGACACCCATGTCCAAGGTATGGAACATGGTCCAAATTAAAGGCAAAGGTACTAAGTCTACTGTCCATCATCTTAAACATGGAGATCAGTTACTTACTGATAAATTGGCACCCGTGGCGAGCCACCTCCTCGTGGTGGGTGCTGGGTAATGCTAAGAGCTCGCCGACACCCCCGTAGTGGACCCGGGGGGATATTTGGTCCACCAACCCGTTTGCCGTGGGTTGCGGCCCTGTGTCGGCGGAGGAAGGGATCCTGGTGGTTGAGGGCAATAGGAGCTTGCGACCGTGTTCCTGTTGCTCAATACACCACTTTGGCCCTGACTTCGCCTAGACGGGTGGTCGAATGGGCCCGGTTCGACCAATCGGCTGGTCATGCCAAGCCCTGTGCATGGACTTTATGTAATTGCACAAAATGGGATTTGAAATCGTCTGTATTTCGGTCTTGGCGCCTTTGGATTATAGAATATTATTTAACTTGAATTTTGTATACATGAACTTTGCCTAGAGTCTTATGCCCAGAGGGCGGTGGCTCATGGGCCAGTCTGGTGGAAGAATTTATCTTTTGGTTTTTCTGCTGGAGTATATCATCCGGGTATACTTGGTGCTGCAAGTTGGAGACCCACTTGTGTTTAGCATCGTCTTCATGATACTCCGTGGTGGGTGGGGAGCTCGGATGATGAATCTTAAAACACTAAACATGGATTACGAAACTCCCCTAAAGAAAACAAAACGTCCTCTTGACTCTGATCCTGATCACGATGACCACAGACAGCCAAAATCAATTGACTACTGGCCACGTTTTTTAGTAATGGAGACTAAAGATAACACACGATTGAAGTTAAATCCTTTTGCAGTGCAAAAAGGCATACAAGGCATAGCTGGTGATGTGAAAAACATTAGACTTTTACGTTCAGGGTCATTGCTCATTGAGTGCAGCAAAAGGCAACAAGCAACTAATTTGATGTCAACTGAAACGTTCGTCGGCATTCCGGTATCAGTCTCTCCTCACAGAACACTTAACACCAGCAAAGGAGTTGTTAGAGACAGAGATCGATTGTTCGCTGACATGTCCGAACTTGATATTGTTTCGGAAATGAAAGACCAAGGAGTCATTTACGTCAAGCGTTTTGCAACACGCAAAAACCACGAAACCGTTCTGACGAACACTTACCTGTTCACATTTTCTTCTCCCAATGCTCCCAGATCAATAAAGGCAGGATATTGTAACATGACCGTTGACACCTACATACCAAATCCTTTGAGGTGTTTCAAATGCCAGAATTTTGGTCATGGTGTTAGTACTTGTACATTGTCCGTTGTATGTGCTCACTGTGGTGAGAAGACACATACAACAGAAGATTGCGAGAGTACTTTCAAGAAATGTACCAACTGCTCGGGTGCTCACTCATCTTTTTCCAAAGATTGTCCAGTTTGGAAACAGCATATGGAGATCAACAAGATCAAATTTACTCAAAACATTAGTTTCTCTGATGCAAAAAAGATTGTCTTAGGTTCTGAGATTAAGGAAACGTATGCTTCCATTGCAAAAACACCGTCTGATAAAACCCCTACAGTAACCACGTCATCTGCAAGCTGTCAAACGAACTTGACTTGGCTTAAAACCGAATCTCCTATGATGTTATCGCCTGTAATATCTACACAAACTGTGGAACCCCTTCCTGACAAGCCCCAAACCCAATCAGAACCTTTTTCTGCTTGTGATACATCTTCTCAGGCATCTCAAATGACTCAGTCTAACAGGAACGTTCAACCAGTTGTCAAAAGCAAAACCAAACCGAAACCAGATTCTTTCACAAAGCAAAGTGGCAGGGCCCCAAAGGGGTCAGATGATAAGATCAGATTATTTAACAGATACGGATCGCTTGAGGACATGGACGTGTCTGAAAACGTCCATTCTAGGGCACATAGCTTGTCGCCCTCGAAAAAGGTACGGGGTAGATCCCCTATTAATCCACCTAAAAGATAGGTCCATCTCAGCATATCGTGCAATGGAACTGTAGAGGACTACGAACAAATTTTAATGAAATACAGTTGTTAATCCAGGATTTAGCACCATGAGAGTTCTGTCTGCAAGAGACATATCTGAAACAGACAGATAACTTTAGTTTACGTCAGTTTGAAGCGTATCATTATTTTTCCCCTCCAGGTGATAGGGCCACTGGAGGTTCCACTATCCTCATACGACGGGATGTTATCCACAGCCCTGTTACACTTAAAACTAATCTACAAGCTGTTGCTGTGCGACTGACTCTGGGAGTGGCATTTACACTATGCTCTCTGTATATTCCGCCTTCTTCAACACTACAACAGACTGATCTTCAATCACTATATGATCAACTCCCGAAGCCTTGTATTATTATGGGTGACCTAAACGGTCACAACCCATTATGGGGCAGTACTAACACTAATGCTAAGGGCAAACTACTTGAAGATTTCGTTTCAAATAATGATCTGTGCATATTTAATGATGATTCAAGCACCTATCTGCACCCTGCAACTGGCACTTATTCTTCTCTAGATTTATCTCTTGCAGATTCTAACCTCCGCAATGAATTTGATTGGTCTGTTCATAATGACCTTTGTGGAAGTGACCACTTCCCAACTATCCTCTCACAAATTACTCCATCCGATTCTCCATCGTTTACAAGATGGAACTTTTCGAAGGCTAACTGGTCTTTATATCAAACTATGTGTGAATCAAAACTGCGACCTGAGTGTTTCACTAATATCAGTGATCCCATTGAAACTTTTTCTGACATTTTAAATAGAATAGCTGATGAGTGTATACCAAAGTCCTCTACGACTCCACATGTACGAAAACCATGGTTCAATGCAAATTGTAGACAGGCCAGAAAAGCGAGGAAAAAGGCAGAACATTATTTTCGCCATCATCCAACTGTCCATAACTTGAATAAATTCAAAATACTGAATGCAAAGGCGCGTCGTACGTTTAAACAAAACAAACGACAATCTTGGAGAAATTATGTCTCCAAACTTAATTCACGCACACCGATGTCCAAGGTCTGGAACATGGTTCAAAGAATTAAAAGCAAAGGTTCCAAATCTGCCGTACACCATCTCAAAGATGGTGATAATTTAATTACTAATAAGTCTAAAATTGCAAATAAAATCGGCGAAACTCTTGCCAAAAAGTCTTCATCAACAAATTATGTTCCTGAGTTTCAGAGATATCAGAAACAACAGGAAAAGACAAAACTTAATTTTGAATCAAATAACGGTGAAGATTACAATGAAGTGTTTTCATTACATGAGCTACAAACTGCTCTTGAGCAAGCTCATGACACTGCTACCGGTGATGATAATATCCATTACCAGCTTCTGAAACACTTACCTGAACCATGCTTGATGACACTTTTAGATATATTTGGTAAAATATGGACGTCTGGGGAATTTCCTCCATCATGGCGTAATGCTATTGTAATCCCAATACCAAAGCCTGGCAGGGATCATACAGATCCGTCTAACTACAGACCAATATCTCTTACTAGCTGTGTCTGTAAAACCATGGAACGTATGGTGAATAATAGATTAACTTGGTATCTTGAAACCAATAACCTAATAACCAATATTCAGTGTGGTTTCAGGAAAAATCGTAGTACCATTGACCATTTGGTACGTTTAGAATCCTTCGTTAAAAATGCTATAGTAAATAAACAACATGCTGTATCAATTTTCTTTGATCTTGAGAAAGCTTATGATACAACCTGGAAGCATGGCATTTTGAAAGATTTGCATGATTTTGGTCTGAGGGGCCGTTTGCCTCTTTTTATATCAGAATTTTTAAAAGACAGACAATTTCAAGTTGGAGTGGGTTCAACCCTGTCTGATCATTACAATCAGGATCAAGGTGTCCCGCAAGGCAGTATTTTGTCTGTCACACTTTTTAGCATCAAGATCAATAGTTTATCCAAGGTTTTAAATGATTCCATTGATGGATCATTATTTGTGGATGATTTTAATATTTCCTGTCGTGGTAAAAATATGCATACAATTGAACGGCAACTGCAGCTATGTTTAAACAAAATAAATAAATGGTGTCTTGAAAACGGCTTTACATTTTCTAAATCCAAGACGAATTGTATACATTTTTGTAGACAATATAAGCCTCATAAGGACCCAGAATTATCTTTAAATGGCACCCCTATCAAAGTTGTAAAGGAGGCCAAGTTCTTGGGTTTAATTTTCGACTCTCATTTAACATTCTTACCACGCATTAAATCCCTTAAAGCTAAATGCCTGAAAGCACTAGATTTGTTAAAAGTTGTTTCAAATTCAAAGTGGGGAGGGGATCAAGCTACCCTCCTTCACTTATACAGATCATTAGTACGATCTAAACTTGATTATGGCTCCATCGTTTATGGTGGAGCATGTAAAAGCAACCTGAAACTTCTTGATTCTATCCACCACCAAGGTCTCAGACTTTGTCTTGGGTCCTTCAGAACCTCACCTGTTGACAGTCTCTATGTTGAGACTGATGAACCTTCTCTTACACAACGCCGTATAAAAATGTCCTTACAATATATCACAAAACTATGCTCTAACAAATCCAACCCTGCCTATAACTGTGTCTTCAATCCTCTTTATGAGGATTTGTATAGCAAAAAGACTTCACTTGTTCCACCTCTTGGGCTCAGAATAAAGCCGTTTATTGCTGCTGCTGGTTTTGAGCTGGACAACGTAGCTCCTTTCCGTCTTCTTTCCTCTCCCCCTTGGCAGTTGGTCAGGCCACAGGTTGACCTAACTTTAACATCATTTAAAAAATCAGAAACGAATGAATTACAATATAAACAAGAATATAATCAATTGAAACATACATGTAACAATTACAAATCCTTATTTACAGATGGGTCCAAGGACGGTGGCGCAGTTGCTTGTGCCACTGTCATTGGATCCAGAACAATATCTTCTAGATTACCAGATTGCAGCTCTATTTTTACAGCAGAAGCTAACGCCATATTAACAGCTCTTAAATATATTCAAAGACACCCGAAACGTAAACAGTATATAATATATTCCGACTCTCTTTCTTGCCTTCAGGCTATTAAAAATATTTCTTGTAAACATCCACTTTTAATTGAAATTATTGAATTGTATAATAATCTTGCTACTGGCCAATACGACATCGTCTTCTGTTGGTTACCCAGCCATGTAGGCATTTCTGGGAATGTGATGGCCGATGTTGCTGCCAAGGCAGCACTCAACAAATCTGTGACACCACTTCTTATTCCATACTCAGATTATAAAGCCACAATAAGATCTTTCATCCGTGAACTGATGCAGAAGAAGTGGGATACCCAGGTAGGTATAAATAAATTACATTAAATAAAACCTTATATCGGTTATAGTTACTTGGGTTGTCAGTCCAGATTTGAGGAGGTCATTATGCGACGATGTCGCATTGGCCATACGAGGTATACTCACGAATATCTATTAAAAGGTGAAGATCCTCTGTTTTGTATCCCTTGTGATGAAAGAATCACAGTCAAGCATGTCCTGCTTGACTGTATTGAATATTCCATCACAAGGGATAATTTTTTTAACTCACGAACCTTGAAAGATCTTTTTAATAATGTTAGCTCTCATTTAATTATTGCATTTTTAAAAGATTTAGATTTGCTAAATGAATTGTAAATAGATAAATATTTTATTCTTGGAAGTTTGAATTAGTAACTTAGAGTGTTAGTGGCTGTATCCTCGAGGGGGGTTAAAGCACTGTAAAATTATTGTCCTCCTGAGAGGGTGCGTAAGTCCAAAAACATTTAAAGTACATCAAAATATTCCACTGTTTCTAATCGTAGAATACGTGTCCTTTTAATTTATGGCTAGATTTTCTGAATTGCTAACGGCTGAAGGGATGATGTAAATCCAGCTAGGGTCCATGCAGGAAGCAAATGTACTGTAAGTCCCCATGGTCCCTAGCATGGTGATCTACCTTCTGTCGTTGGTGATATATAGCCCGTGTTTTATATTGTGTTGTCCTAATAGTGATCTTAGTTTTAACTTTCCAGACTAGTTTTAAATTGTAACTGTGATATTCTAGTTGTTTTACTGTCCTTTGCTGACAGGTTTATTTATGAAATATATATCATCCATTTCAGTGTTACATGTTCTCGTCACGATATGGCTGAAATATTGCCGATGTGACGTTAAATATTAACTCACTCACTCACTTACTGATAAATCAGATATCGCAAATAAACTGGGCGAAACCCTCGCTAAACACTCTTCCTCTTCTAATTATTTACCTAAATTCCAGCAATATCAAAAACAAGAAGAAAAGAAAACTATTAATTTCAACTCAGATAATGGGGAAGATTACAATGAAACTTTTTCTATTTATGAGCTCCATACTGCTCTTGATCAAGCTCATGATACTGCTACAGGAGCTGATAACATACATTATCAACTCCTGAAGCACTTACCAGAATCCTGTTTAGAGACGCTCTTGTATATATTTGATGATATTTGGACTTCCGGGAAATTTCCTTCTTCGTGGCGTGATGCAATAGTAGTACCAATACCTAAACCCGGACGTGATCATACGGATCCGTCCAATTATCGGCCGATGTCGTTAACTAGCTGTGTTTGCAAGACCATGGAACGCATGATAAATAATCGACTTGTTTGGTATTTGGAAACTAATAACCTTATCACAGATATACAATGTGGTTTCCGGAAAAATAGAAGTACTGTCGATCATTTAGTGCGTTTAGAATCATTTGTAAAAAACGCACTAATTAACAAACAACACGCTGTGTCTATCTTTTTTTATCTTGAAAAAGCATATGACACTACTTGGAAATATGGCATTTTACGAGATTTACATGACTTCGGTTTGCGAGGTCGTTTCCTGAATTTATTGCCAAGTTTTTAAATAACAGACAATTCCAGGTCCGTGTGGGTTCTACCCTGTCTGATCATTACAATCAGGATTAGGATGTTCCACAAGGCAGTATTTTATCTGTCACTCCTTTTAGCATCAAGATCAACAGTTTATCAAAAGTTTTAAATTATTCAATTGATGGATCCTTATTTGTGGATGATTTTAATATTTCTTGTCGTGGTAAAAATATGCATACCATTGAACGGCAATTGCAGTTGTGTTTAAACAAGATTAATAAATGGTGTCGTGAAAACGGTTTTAAATGTTCCAAATCGAAAACTAACTGCATACATTTTTGTCGTAAATACAAACCACTTAAAGACCCTGAACTGTCTCTGGATGGGACGCCCATTAAAGTTGTGAAGGAAGCCAAATTCTTGGGTTTAATCTTTGATTCACATTTAACGTTTTTACCACATATTAAATCACTTAAAACTAAATGCCTGAAAGCTCTTGACTTGTTGAAAGTAGTTTCAAATTCAAAATGGGGAGGGGATCAAGCTACCCTCCTTCACTTATACAGATCATTAGTACGATCTAAACTTGATTATGGCTCCATCGTTTATGGTGGAGCATGTAAAAGCAACCTGAAACTTCTTGATTCTATCCACCACCAAGGTCTCAGACTTTGTCTTGGGTCCTTCAGAACCTCACCTGTTGACAGTCTCTATGTTGAGACTGATGAACCTTCTCTTACACAACGCCGTATAAAAATGTCCTTACAATATATCACAAAACTATGCTCTAACAAATCCAACCCTGCCTATAACTGTGTCTTCAATCCTCTTTATGAGGATTTGTATAGCAAAAAGACTTCACTTGTTCCACCTCTTGGGCTCAGAATAAAGCCGTTTATTGCTGCTGCTGGTTTTGAGCTGGACAACGTAGCTCCTTTCCGTCTTCTTTCCTCTCCCCCTTGGCAGTTGGTCAGGCCACAGGTTGACCTAACTTTAACATCATTTAAAAAATCAGAAACGAATGAATTACAATATAAACAAGAATATAATCAATTGAAACATACATGTAACAATTACAAATCCTTATTTACAGATGGGTCCAAGGACGGTGGCGCAGTTGCTTGTGCCACTGTCATTGGATCCAGAACAATATCTTCTAGATTACCAGATTGCAGCTCTATTTTTACAGCAGAAGCTAACGCCATATTAACAGCTCTTAAATATATTCAAAGACACCCGAAACGTAAACAGTATATAATATATTCCGACTCTCTTTCTTGCCTTCAGGCTATTAAAAATATTTCTTGTAAACATCCACTTTTAATTGAAATTATTGAATTGTATAATAATCTTGCTACTGGCCAATACGACATCGTCTTCTGTTGGTTACCCAGCCATGTAGGCATTTCTGGGAATGTGATGGCCGATGTTGCTGCCAAGGCAGCACTCAACAAATCTGTGACACCACTTCTTATTCCATACTCAGATTATAAAGCCACAATAAGATCTTTCATCCGTGAACTGATGCAGAAGAAGTGGGATACCCAGGTAGGTATAAATAAATTACATTAAATAAAACCTTATATCGGTTATAGTTACTTGGGTTGTCAGTCCAGATTTGAGGAGGTCATTATGCGACGATGTCGCATTGGCCATACGAGGTATACTCACGAATATCTATTAAAAGGTGAAGATCCTCTGTTTTGTATCCCTTGTGATGAAAGAATCACAGTCAAGCATGTCCTGCTTGACTGTATTGAATATTCCATCACAAGGGATAATTTTTTTAACTCACGAACCTTGAAAGATCTTTTTAATAATGTTAGCTCTCATTTAATTATTGCATTTTTAAAAGATTTAGATTTGCTAAATGAATTGTAAATAGATAAATATTTTATTCTTGGAAGTTTGAATTAGTAACTTAGAGTGTTAGTGGCTGTATCCTCGAGGGGGGTTAAAGCACTGTAAAATTATTGTCCTCCTGAGAGGGTGCGTAAGTCCAAAAACATTTAAAGTACATCAAAATATTCCACTGTTTCTAATAGTAGAATACGTGTCCTTTTAATTTATGGCTAGATTTTCTGAATTGCTAACGGCTGAAGGGATGATGTAAATCCAGCTAGGGTCCATGCAGGAAGCAAATGTACTGTAAGTCCCCATGGTCCCTAGCATGGTGATCTACCTTCTGTCGTTGGTGATATATAGCCCGTGTTTTATATTGTGTTGTCCTAATAGTGATCTTAGTTTTAACTTTCCAGACTAGTTTTAAATTGTAACTGTGATATTCTAGTTGTTTTACTGTCCTTTGCTGACAGGTTTATTTATGAAATATATATCATCCATTTCAGTGTTACATGTTCTCGTCACGATATGGCTGAAATATTGCCGATGTGACGTTAAATATTAACTCACTCACTCACTTACTGATAAATCAGATATCGCAAATAAACTGGGCGAAACCCTCGCTAAACACTCTTCCTCTTCTAATTATTTACCTAAATTCCAGCAATATCAAAAACAAGAAGAAAAGAAAACTATTAATTTCAACTCAGATAATGGGGAAGATTACAATGAAACTTTTTCTATTTATGAGCTCCATACTGCTCTTGATCAAGCTCATGATACTGCTACAGGAGCTGATAACATACATTATCAACTCCTGAAGCACTTACCAGAATCCTGTTTAGAGACGCTCTTGTATATATTTGATGATATTTGGACTTCCGGGAAATTTCCTTCTTCGTGGCGTGATGCAATAGTAGTACCAATACCTAAACCCGGACGTGATCATACGGATCCGTCCAATTATCGGCCGATGTCGTTAACTAGCTGTGTTTGCAAGACCATGGAACGCATGATAAATAATCGACTTGTTTGGTATTTGGAAACTAATAACCTTATCACAGATATACAATGTGGTTTCCGGAAAAATAGAAGTACTGTCGATCATTTAGTGCGTTTAGAATCATTTGTAAAAAACGCACTAATTAACAAACAACACGCTGTGTCTATCTTTTTTTATCTTGAAAAAGCATATGACACTACTTGGAAATATGGCATTTTACGAGATTTACATGACTTCGGTTTGCGAGGTCGTTTCCTGAATTTATTGCCAAGTTTTTAAATAACAGACAATTCCAGGTCCGTGTGGGTTCTACCCTGTCTGATCATTACAATCAGGATTAGGATGTTCCACAAGGCAGTATTTTATCTGTCACTCCTTTTAGCATCAAGATCAACAGTTTATCAAAAGTTTTAAATTATTCAATTGATGGATCCTTATTTGTGGATGATTTTAATATTTCTTGTCGTGGTAAAAATATGCATACCATTGAACGGCAATTGCAGTTGTGTTTAAACAAGATTAATAAATGGTGTCGTGAAAACGGTTTTAAATGTTCCAAATCGAAAACTAACTGCATACATTTTTGTCGTAAATACAAACCACTTAAAGACCCTGAACTGTCTCTGGATGGGACGCCCATTAAAGTTGTGAAGGAAGCCAAATTCTTGGGTTTAATCTTTGATTCACATTTAACGTTTTTACCACATATTAAATCACTTAAAACTAAATGCCTGAAAGCTCTTGACTTGTTGAAAGTAGTTTCAAATTCAAAATGGGGAGGGGATCAAGCTACCCTCCTTCACTTATACAGATCATTAGTACGATCTAAACTTGATTATGGCTCCATCGTTTATGGTGGAGCATGTAAAAGCAACCTGAAACTTCTTGATTCTATCCACCACCAAGGTCTCAGACTTTGTCTTGGGTCCTTCAGAACCTCACCTGTTGACAGTCTCTATGTTGAGACTGATGAACCTTCTCTTACACAACGCCGTATAAAAATGTCCTTACAATATATCACAAAACTATGCTCTAACAAATCCAACCCTGCCTATAACTGTGTCTTCAATCCTCTTTATGAGGATTTGTATAGCAAAAAGACTTCACTTGTTCCACCTCTTGGGCTCAGAATAAAGCCGTTTATTGCTGCTGCTGGTTTTGAGCTGGACAACGTAGCTCCTTTCCGTCTTCTTTCCTCTCCCCCTTGGCAGTTGGTCAGGCCACAGGTTGACCTAACTTTAACATCATTTAAAAAATCAGAAACGAATGAATTACAATATAAACAAGAATATAATCAATTGAAACATACATGTAACAATTACAAATCCTTATTTACAGATGGGTCCAAGGACGGTGGCGCAGTTGCTTGTGCCACTGTCATTGGATCCAGAACAATATCTTCTAGATTACCAGATTGCAGCTCTATTTTTACAGCAGAAGCTAACGCCATATTAACAGCTCTTAAATATATTCAAAGACACCCGAAACGTAAACAGTATATAATATATTCCGACTCTCTTTCTTGCCTTCAGGCTATTAAAAATATTTCTTGTAAACATCCACTTTTAATTGAAATTATTGAATTGTATAATAATCTTGCTACTGGCCAATACGACATCGTCTTCTGTTGGTTACCCAGCCATGTAGGCATTTCTGGGAATGTGATGGCCGATGTTGCTGCCAAGGCAGCACTCAACAAATCTGTGACACCACTTCTTATTCCATACTCAGATTATAAAGCCACAATAAGATCTTTCATCCGTGAACTGATGCAGAAGAAGTGGGATACCCAGGTAGGTATAAATAAATTACATTAAATAAAACCTTATATCGGTTATAGTTACTTGGGTTGTCAGTCCAGATTTGAGGAGGTCATTATGCGACGATGTCGCATTGGCCATACGAGGTATACTCACGAATATCTATTAAAAGGTGAAGATCCTCTGTTTTGTATCCCTTGTGATGAAAGAATCACAGTCAAGCATGTCCTGCTTGACTGTATTGAATATTCCATCACAAGGGATAATTTTTTTAACTCACGAACCTTGAAAGATCTTTTTAATAATGTTAGCTCTCATTTAATTATTGCATTTTTAAAAGATTTAGATTTGCTAAATGAATTGTAAATAGATAAATATTTTATTCTTGGAAGTTTGAATTAGTAACTTAGAGTGTTAGTGGCTGTATCCTCGAGGGGGGTTAAAGCACTGTAAAATTATTGTCCTCCTGAGAGGGTGCGTAAGTCCAAAAACATTTAAAGTACATCAAAATATTCCACTGTTTCTAATAGTAGAATACGTGTCCTTTTAATTTATGGCTAGATTTTCTGAATTGCTAACGGCTGAAGGGATGATGTAAATCCAGCTAGGGTCCATGCAGGAAGCAAATGTACTGTAAGTCCCCATGGTCCCTAGCATGGTGATCTACCTTCTGTCGTTGGTGATATATAGCCCGTGTTTTATATTGTGTTGTCCTAATAGTGATCTTAGTTTTAACTTTCCAGACTAGTTTTAAATTGTAACTGTGATATTCTAGTTGTTTTACTGTCCTTTGCTGACAGGTTTATTTATGAAATATATATCATCCATTTCAGTGTTACATGTTCTCGTCACGATATGGCTGAAATATTGCCGATGTGACGTTAAATATTAACTCACTCACTCACTAACTGATAAATCAGATATCGCAAATAAACTGGCCGAAACCCTCGCTAAACACTCTTCCTCTTCTAATTATTTACCTAAATTCCAGCAATATCAAAAACAAGAAGAAAAGAAAACTATTAATTTCAACTCAGATAATGGGGAAGATTACAATGAAACTTTTTCTATTTATGAGCTCCATACTGCTCTTGATCAAGCTCATGATACTGCTACAGGAGCTGATAACATACATTATCAACTCCTGAAGCACTTACCAGAATCCTGTTTAGAGACGCTCTTGTATATATTTGATGATATTTGGACTTCCGGGAAATTTCCTTCTTCGTGGCGTGATGCAATAGTAGTACCAATACCTAAACCCGGACGTGATCATACGGATCCGTCCAATTATCGGCCGATGTCGTTAACTAGCTGTGTTTGCAAGACCATGGAACGCATGATAAATAATCGACTTGTTTGGTATTTGGAAACTAATAACCTTATCACAGATATACAATGTGGTTTCCGGAAAAATAGAAGTACTGTCGATCATTTAGTGCGTTTAGAATCATTTGTAAAAAACGCACTAATTAACAAACAACACGCTGTGTCTATCTTTTTTTATCTTGAAAAAGCATATGACACTACTTGGAAATATGGCATTTTACGAGATTTACATGACTTCGGTTTGCGAGGTCGTTTCCTGAATTTATTGCCAAGTTTTTAAATAACAGACAATTCCAGGTCCGTGTGGGTTCTACCCTGTCTGATCATTACAATCAGGATTAGGATGTTCCACAAGGCAGTATTTTATCTGTCACTCCTTTTAGCATCAAGATCAACAGTTTATCAAAAGTTTTAAATTATTCAATTGATGGATCCTTATTTGTGGATGATTTTAATATTTCTTGTCGTGGTAAAAATATGCATACCATTGAACGGCAATTGCAGTTGTGTTTAAACAAGATTAATAAATGGTGTCGTGAAAACGGTTTTAAATGTTCCAAATCGAAAACTAACTGCATACATTTTTGTCGTAAATACAAACCACTTAAAGACCCTGAACTGTCTCTGGATGGGACGCCCATTAAAGTTGTGAAGGAAGCCAAATTCTTGGGTTTAATCTTTGATTCACATTTAACGTTTTTACCACATATTAAATCACTTAAAACTAAATGCCTGAAAGCTCTTGACTTGTTGAAAGTAGTTTCAAATTCAAAATGGGGAGGGGATCAAGCTACCCTCCTTCACTTATACAGATCATTAGTACGATCTAAACTTGATTATGGCTCCATCGTTTATGTTGGAGCATGTAAAAGCAACCTGAAACTTCTTGATTCTATCCACCACCAAGGTCTCAGACTTTGTCTTGGGTCCTTCAGAACCTCACCTGTTGACAGTCTCTATGTTGAGACTGATGAACCTTCTCTTACACAACGCCGTATAAAAATGTCCTTACAATATATCACAAAACTATGCTCTAACAAATCCAACCCTGCCTATAACTGTGTCTTCAATCCTCTTTATGAGGATTTGTATAGCAAAAAGACTTCACTTGTTCCACCTCTTGGGCTCAGAATAAAGCCGTTTATTGCTGCTGCTGGTTTTGAGCTGGACAACGTAGCTCCTTTCCGTCTTCTTTCCTCTCCCCCTTGGCAGTTAGTCAGGCCACAGGTTGACCTAACTTTAACATCATTTAAAAAATCAGAAACGAATGAATTACAATATAAACAAGAATATAATCAATTGAAACATACATGTAACAATTACAAATCCTTATTTACAGATGGGTCCAAGGACGGTGGCGCAGTTGCTTGTGCCACTGTCATTGGATCCAGAACAATATCTTCTAGATTACCAGATTGCAGCTCTATTTTTACAGCAGAAGCTAACGCCATATTAACAGCTCTTAAATATATTCAAAGACACCCGAAACGTAAACAGTATATAATATATTCCGACTCTCTTTCTTGCCTTCAGGCTATTAAAAATATTTCTTGTAAACATCCACTTTTAATTGAAATTATTGAATTGTATAATAATCTTGCTACTGGCCAATACGACATCGTCTTCTGTTGGTTACCCAGCCATGTAGGCATTTCTGGGAATGTGATGGCCGATGTTGCTGCCAAGGCAGCACTCAACAAATCTGTGACACCACTTCTTATTCCATACTCAGATTATAAAGCCACAATAAGATCTTTCATCCGTGAACTGATGCAGAAGAAGTGGGATACCCAGGTAGGTATAAATAAATTACATTAAATAAAACCTTATATCGGTTATAGTTACTTGGGTTGTCAGTCCAGATTTGAGGAGGTCATTATGCGACGATGTCGCATTGGCCATACGAGGTATACTCACGAATATCTATTAAAAGGTGAAGATCCTCTGTTTTGTATCCCTTGTGATGAAAGAATCACAGTCAAGCATGTCCTGCTTGACTGTATTGAATATTCCATCACAAGGGATAATTTTTTTAACTCACGAACCTTGAAAGATCTTTTTAATAATGTTAGCTCTCATTTAATTATTGCATTTTTAAAAGATTTAGATTTGCTAAATGAATTGTAAATAGATAAATATTTTATTCTTGGAAGTTTGAATTAGTAACTTAGAGTGTTAGTGGCTGTATCCTCGAGGGGGGTTAAAGCACTGTAAAATTATTGTCCTCCTGAGAGGGTGCGTAAGTCCAAAAACATTTAAAGTACATCAAAATATTCCACTGTTTCTAATAGTAGAATACGTGTCCTTTTAATTTATGGCTAGATTTTCTGAATTGCTAACGGCTGAAGGGATGATGTAAATCCAGCTAGGGTCCATGCAGGAAGCAAATGTACTGTAAGTCCCCATGGTCCCTAGCATGGTGATCTACCTTCTGTCGTTGGTGATATATAGCCCGTGTTTTATATTGTGTTGTCCTAATAGTGATCTTAGTTTTAACTTTCCAGACTAGTTTTAAATTGTAACTGTGATATTCTAGTTGTTTTACTGTCCTTTGCTGACAGGTTTATTTATGAAATATATATCATCCATTTCAGTGTTACATGTTCTCGTCACGATATGGCTGAAATATTGCCGATGTGACGTTAAATATTAACTCACTCACTCACTTACTGATAAATCAGATATCGCAAATAAACTGGCCGAAACCCTCGCTAAACACTCTTCCTCTTCTAATTATTTACCTAAATTCCAGCAATATCAAAAACAAGAAGAAAAGAAAACTATTAATTTCAACTCAGATAATGGGGAAGATTACAATGAAACTTTTTCTATTTATGAGCTCCATACTGCTCTTGATCAAGCTCATGATACTGCTACAGGAGCTGATAACATACATTATCAACTCCTGAAGCACTTACCAGAATCCTGTTTAGAGACGCTCTTGTATATATTTGATGATATTTGGACTTCCGGGAAATTTCCTTCTTCGTGGCGTGATGCAATAGTAGTACCAATACCTAAACCCGGACGTGATCATACGGATCCGTCCAATTATCGGCCGATGTCGTTAACTAGCTGTGTTTGCAAGACCATGGAACGCATGATAAATAATCGACTTGTTTGGTATTTGGAAACTAATAACCTTATCACAGATATACAATGTGGTTTCCGGAAAAATAGAAGTACTGTCGATCATTTAGTGCGTTTAGAATCATTTGTAAAAAACGCACTAATTAACAAACAACACGCTGTGTCTATCTTTTTTTATCTTGAAAAAGCATATGACACTACTTGGAAATATGGCATTTTACGAGATTTACATGACTTCGGTTTGCGAGGTCGTTTCCTGAATTTATTGCCAAGTTTTTAAATAACAGACAATTCCAGGTCCGTGTGGGTTCTACCCTGTCTGATCATTACAATCAGGATTAGGATGTTCCACAAGGCAGTATTTTATCTGTCACTCCTTTTAGCATCAAGATCAACAGTTTATCAAAAGTTTTAAATTATTCAATTGATGGATCCTTATTTGTGGATGATTTTAATATTTCTTGTCGTGGTAAAAATATGCATACCATTGAACGGCAATTGCAGTTGTGTTTAAACAAGATTAATAAATGGTGTCGTGAAAACGGTTTTAAATGTTCCAAATCGAAAACTAACTGCATACATTTTTGTCGTAAATACAAACCACTTAAAGACCCTGAACTGTCTCTGGATGGGACGCCCATTAAAGTTGTGAAGGAAGCCAAATTCTTGGGTTTAATCTTTGATTCACATTTAACGTTTTTACCACATATTAAATCACTTAAAACTAAATGCCTGAAAGCTCTTGACTTGTTGAAAGTAGTTTCAAATTCAAAATGGGGAGGGGATCAAGCTACCCTCCTTCACTTATACAGATCATTAGTACGATCTAAACTTGATTATGGCTCCATCGTTTATGTTGGAGCATGTAAAAGCAACCTGAAACTTCTTGATTCTATCCACCACCAAGGTCTCAGACTTTGTCTTGGGTCCTTCAGAACCTCACCTGTTGACAGTCTCTATGTTGAGACTGATGAACCTTCTCTTACACAACGCCGTATAAAAATGTCCTTACAATATATCACAAAACTATGCTCTAACAAATCCAACCCTGCCTATAACTGTGTCTTCAATCCTCTTTATGAGGATTTGTATAGCAAAAAGACTTCACTTGTTCCACCTCTTGGGCTCAGAATAAAGCCGTTTATTGCTGCTGCTGGTTTTGAGCTGGACAACGTAGCTCCTTTCCGTCTTCTTTCCTCTCCCCCTTGGCAGTTAGTCAGGCCACAGGTTGACCTAACTTTAACATCATTTAAAAAATCAGAAACGAATGAATTACAATATAAACAAGAATATAATCAATTGAAACATACATGTAACAATTACAAATCCTTATTTACAGATGGGTCCAAGGACGGTGGCGCAGTTGCTTGTGCCACTGTCATTGGATCCAGAACAATATCTTCTAGATTACCAGATTGCAGCTCTATTTTTACAGCAGAAGCTAACGCCATATTAACAGCTCTTAAATATATTCAAAGACACCCGAAACGTAAACAGTATATAATATATTCCGACTCTCTTTCTTGCCTTCAGGCTATTAAAAATATTTCTTGTAAACATCCACTTTTAATTGAAATTATTGAATTGTATAATAATCTTGCTACTGGCCAATACGACATCGTCTTCTGTTGGTTACCCAGCCATGTAGGCATTTCTGGGAATGTGATGGCCGATGTTGCTGCCAAGGCAGCACTCAACAAATCTGTGACACCACTTCTTATTCCATACTCAGATTATAAAGCCACAATAAGATCTTTCATCCGTGAACTGATGCAGAAGAAGTGGGATACCCAGGTAGGTATAAATAAATTACATTAAATAAAACCTTATATCGGTTATAGTTACTTGGGTTGTCAGTCCAGATTTGAGGAGGTCATTATGCGACGATGTCGCATTGGCCATACGAGGTATACTCACGAATATCTATTAAAAGGTGAAGATCCTCTGTTTTGTATCCCTTGTGATGAAAGAATCACAGTCAAGCATGTCCTGCTTGACTGTATTGAATATTCCATCACAAGGGATAATTTTTTTAACTCACGAACCTTGAAAGATCTTTTTAATAATGTTAGCTCTCATTTAATTATTGCATTTTTAAAAGATTTAGATTTGCTAAATGAATTGTAAATAGATAAATATTTTATTCTTGGAAGTTTGAATTAGTAACTTAGAGTGTTAGTGGCTGTATCCTCGAGGGGGGTTAAAGCACTGTAAAATTATTGTCCTCCTGAGAGGGTGCGTAAGTCCAAAAACATTTAAAGTACATCCAAATATTCCACTGTTTCTAATAGTAGAATACGTGTCCTTTTAATTTATGGCTAGATTTTCTGAATTGCTAACGGCTGAAGGGATGATGTAAATCCAGCTAGGGTCCATGCAGGAAGCAAATGTACTGTAAGTCCCCATGGTCCCTAGCATGGTGATCTACCTTCTGTCGTTGGTGATATATAGCCCGTGTTTTATATTGTGTTGTCCTAATAGTGATCTTAGTTTTAACTTTCCAGACTAGTTTTAAATTGTAACTGTGATATTCTAGTTGTTTTACTGTCCTTTGCTGACAGGTTTATTTATGAAATATATATCATCCATTTCAGTGTTACATGTTCTCGTCACGATATGGCTGAAATATTGCCGATGTGACGTTAAATATTAACTCACTCACGCACTTACTGATAAATCAGATATCGCAAATAAACTGGCCGAAACCCTCGCTAAACACTCTTCCTCTTCTAATTATTTACCTAAATTCCAGCAATATCAAAAACAAGAAGAAAAGAAAACTATTAATTTCAACTCAGATAATGGGGAAGATTACAATGAAACTTTTTCTATTTATGAGCTCCATACTGCTCTTGATCAAGCTCATGATACTGCTACAGGAGCTGATAACATACATTATCAACTCCTGAAGCACTTACCAGAATCCTGTTTAGAGACGCTCTTGTATATATTTGATGATATTTGGACTTCCGGGAAATTTCCTTCTTCGTGGCGTGATGCAATAGTAGTACCAATACCTAAACCCGGACGTGATCATACGGATCCGTCCAATTATCGGCCGATGTCGTTAACTAGCTGTGTTTGCAAGACCATGGAACGCATGATAAATAATCGACTTGTTTGGTATTTGGAAACTAATAACCTTATCACAGATATACAATGTGGTTTCCGGAAAAATAGAAGTACTGTCGATCATTTAGTGCGTTTAGAATCATTTGTAAAAAACGCACTAATTAACAAACAACACGCTGTGTCTATCTTTTTTTATCTTGAAAAAGCATATGACACTACTTGGAAATATGGCATTTTACGAGATTTACATGACTTCGGTTTGCGAGGTCGTTTGCCTGAATTTATTGCCAAGTTTTTAAATAACAGACAATTCCAGGTCCGTGTGGGTTCTACCCTGTCTGATCATTACAATCAGGATTAGGATGTTCCACAAGGCAGTATTTTATCTGTCACTCCTTTTAGCATCAAGATCAACAGTTTATCAAAAGTTTTAAATTATTCAATTGATGGATCCTTATTTGTGGATGATTTTAATATTTCTTGTCGTGGTAAAAATATGCATACCATTGAACGGCAATTGCAGTTGTGTTTAAACAAGATTAATAAATGGTGTCGTGAAAACGGTTTTAAATGTTCCAAATCGAAAACTAACTGCATACATTTTTGTCGTAAATACAAACCACTTAAAGACCCTGAACTGTCTCTGGATGGGACGCCCATTAAAGTTGTGAAGGAAGCCAAATTCTTGGGTTTAATCTTTGATTCACATTTAACGTTTTTACCACATATTAAATCACTTAAAACTAAATGCCTGAAAGCTCTTGACTTGTTGAAAGTAGTTTCAAATTCAAAATGGGGAGGGGATCAAGCTACTCTTCTCCACGTGTATCGATCACTCGTTCGTTCTAAACTTGATTATGGCTCCATCGTCTATGGTGGAGCCTGCAAAAGCAATCTTAAACTTCTTGATCCTGTCCATCACCAAGGTCTAAGGCTTTGTCTTGGGTCCTTCAGAACTTCACCTATTGACAGTCTTTACGCTGAGGCCGATGAAGCATCTCTTGCACAACGCCGTATCAAATTATCTTTACAATATATCACAAAACTATACTCTAACGAATCTAACCCTGCATATAACTGTGTCTTCAATCCTCTTTATGAGGATTTGTATAGCAAAAAGTCTTCTCTTGTTCCACCTCTTGGGCTCAGAATAAAGCCGTTTATTGCTGCTGCTGGTATCGAGCTGAACAATATAGCTCCTTTCCGTCTTCTTTCCTCTCCCCCTTGGCAGTTGGTCAGGCCACAGGTTGACCTAACATTAACTACATTTAAAAAATCAGAAACCAATGAATTACAGTATAAACAAGAATATAATCAATTGAAACATACATGTAACAATTACAAATCCTTATTTACAGATGGGTCCAAGGACGGTGGTGCAGTTGCTTGTGCTGCTGTCATTGGATCCAGAACAATATCTTCTAGATTACCAGATAATAGTTCTATTTTTACAGCAGAAGCTAACGCCATATTAACAGCTCTTAAATATATTCAAAGACACCCGAAACGTAAACAGTATATAATATATTCCGACTCTCTTTCTTGCCTTCAGGCTATTAAAAATATTTCTTGTAAACATCCACTTTTAATTGAAATTATTGAATTGTATAATAATCTTGCTACTGGCCAATACGACATCGTCTTCTGTTGGTTACCCAGCCATGTAGGCATTTCTGGGAATGTGATGGCCGATGTTGCTGCCAAGGCAGCACTCAACAAATCTGTGACACCACTTCTTATTCCATACTCAGATTATAAAGCCACAATAAGATCTTTCATCCGTGAACTGATGCAGAAGAAGTGGGATACCCAGGTAGGTATAAATAAATTACATTAAATAAAACCTTATATCGGTTATAGTTACTTGGGTTGTCAGTCCAGATTTGAGGAGGTCATTATGCGACGATGTCGCATTGGCCATACGAGGTATACTCACGAATATCTATTAAAAGGTGAAGATCCTCTGTTTTGTATCCCTTGTGATGAAAGAATCACAGTCAAGCATGTCCTGCTTGACTGTATTGAATATTCCATCACAAGGGATAATTTTTTTAACTCACGAACCTTGAAAGATCTTTTTAATAATGTTAGCTCTCATTTAATTATTGCATTTTAAAAAGATTTAGATTTGCTAAATGAATTGTAAATAGATAAATATTTTATTCTTGGAAGTTTGAATTAGTAACTTAGAGTGTTAGTGGCTGTATCCTCGAGGGGGGTTAAAGCACTGTAAAATTATTGTCCTCCTGAGAGGGTGCGTAAGTCCAAAAACATTTAAAGTACATCCAAATATTCCACTGTTTCTAATCGTAGATCTAACCCTGTCCTTTTAATTTATGGCTAGATTTTCTGAATTGCTAACGGCTGAAGGGATGATGTAAATCCAGCTAGGGTCCATGCAGGAAGCAAATGTACTGTAAGTCCCCATGGTCCCTAGCATGGTGATCTACCTTCTGTCGTTGGTGATATATAGCCCGTGTTTTATATTGTGTTGTCCTAATAGTGATCTTAGTTTTAACTTTCCAGACTAGTTTTAATTTGTAACTGTGATATTCTAGTTGTTTTACTGTCCTTTGCTGACAGGTTTATTTATGAAATATATATCATCCATTTCAGTGTTACATGTTCTCGTCACGATATGGCTGAAATATTGCCGATGTGACGTTAAATATTAACTCACTCACGCACTTACTGATAAATCAGATATCGCAAATAAACTGGCCGAAACCCTCGCTAAACACTCTTCCTCTTCTAATTATTTACCTAAATTCCAGCAATATCAAAAACAAGAAGAAAAGAAAACTATTAATTTCAACTCAGATAATGGGGAAGATTACAATGAAACTTTTTCTATTTATAAGCTCCATACTGCTCTTGATCAAGCTCATGATACTGCTACAGGAGCTGATAACATACATTATCAACTCCTGAAGCACTTACCAGAATCCTGTTTAGAGACGCTCTTGTATATATTTGATGATATTTGGACTTCCGGGAAATTTCCTTCTTCGTGGCGTGATGCAATAGTAGTACCAATACCTAAACCCGGATGTGATCATACGGATCCGTCCAATTATCGGCCGATGTCGTTAACTAGCTGTGTTTGCAAGACCATGGAACGCATGATAAATAATCGACTTGTTTGGTATTTGGAAACTAATAACCTTATCACAGATATACAATGTGGTTTCCGGAAAAATAGAAGTACTGTCGATCATTTAGTGCGTTTAGAATCATTTGTAAAAAACGCACTAATTAACAAACAACACGCTGTGTCTATCTTTTTTTATCTTGAAAAAGCATATGACACTACTTGGAAATATGGCATTTTACGAGATTTACATGACTTCGGTTTGCGAGGTCGTTTGCCTGAATTTATTGCCAAGTTTTTAAATAACAGACAATTCCAGGTCCGTGTGGGTTCTACCCTGTCTGATCATTACAATCAGGATTAGGATGTTCCACAAGGCAGTATTTTATCTGTCACTCCTTTTAGCATCAAGATCAACAGTTTATCAAAAGTTTTAAATTATTCAATTGATGGATCCTTATTTGTGGATGATTTTAATATTTCTTGTCGTGGTAAAAATATGCATACCATTGAACGGCAATTGCAGTTGTGTTTAAACAAGATTAATAAATGGTGTCGTGAAAACGGTTTTAAATGTTCCAAATCGAAAACTAACTGCATACATTTTTGTCGTAAATACAAACCACTTAAAGACCCTGAACTGTCTCTGGATGGGACGCCCATTAAAGTTGTGAAGGAAGCCAAATTCTTGGGTTTAATCTTTGATTCACATTTAACGTTTTTACCACATATTAAATCACTTAAAACTAAATGCCTGAAAGCTCTTGACTTGTTGAAAGTAGTTTCAAATTCAAAATGGGGAGGGGATCAAGCTACTCTTCTCCACGTGTATCGATCACTCGTTCGTTCTAAACTTGATTATGGCTCCATCGTCTATGGTGGAGCCTGCAAAAGCAATCTTAAACTTCTTGATCCTGTCCATCACCAAGGTCTAAGGCTTTGTCTTGGGTCCTTCAGAACTTCACCTATTGACAGTCTTTACGCTGAGGCCGATGAAGCATCTCTTGCACAACGCCGTATCAAATTATCTTTACAATATATCACAAAACTATACTCTAACGAATCTAACCCTGCATATAACTGTGTCTTCAATCCTCTTTATGAGGATTTGTATAGCAAAAAGTCTTCTCTTGTTCCACCTCTTGGGCTCAGAATAAAGCCGTTTATTGCTGCTGCTGGTATCGAGCTGAACAATATAGCTCCTTTCCGTCTTCTTTCCTCTCCCCCTTGGCAGTTGGTCAGGCCACAGGTTGACCTAACATTAACTACATTTAAAAAATCAGAAACCAATGAATTACAGTATAAACAAGAATATAATCAATTGAAACATACATGTAACAATTACAAATCCTTATTTACAGATGGGTCCAAGGACGGTGGTGCAGTTGCTTGTGCTGCTGTCATTGGATCCAGAACAATATCTTCTAGATTACCAGATAATAGTTCTATTTTTACAGCAGAAGCTAACGCCATATTAACAGCTCTTAAATATATTCAAAGACACCCGAAACGTAAACAGTATATAATATATTCCGACTCTCTTTCTTGCCTTCAAGCTATTAAAAATATTTCCTGTAAACATCCACTTTTAATAGAAATTATGGAACTGTATAATACTCTTGCTACTGGCCAATACGACATCGTCTTTTGTTGGTTACCCAGTCACGTAGGTATTTCTGGGAATGCAATGGCCGATCTTGCTGCCAAGGCAGCACTCACCAAATCTGTGACACCACTTCTTCTTCCATATTCAGATTACAAAGCTTGCATTAGAACGTATATCCGTGATCTGATGCAGAAGAGGTGGGACACTCAAGTAGGTATAAATAAATTACATTAAATAAAACCTTATATCGGTTATAGTTACTTGGGTTGTCAGTCCAGATTTGAGGAGGTCATTATGCGACGATGTCGCATTGGCCAAACGAGGTATACTCACGAGTATCTATTAAAAGGTGAAGATCCTCCGTTTTGTATCCCTTGTGATGAAAGAATCACAGTCAAGCATGTCCTGCTTGACTGTGTTGAATATTCCATCACATGAGTAGTATAGGGAATGACAGTTCTGGACCACTTTCAAGAAAAGTCTCTACAAAGCCTTATATACTAAATAAGGCTTTGGTTGGGACCTTAGCTCTTGCTACTATTACCCCTACTACAAAAAAGTTGGCGTGCCTATTACCGTGTGTTGGTAGGAGGTAACACTGTGCCGTACGGTACGATCAATAATTCTTCTCTTACAAACCCCCTACCCGGCCCATCCCTCAAGTAGTACAAGTTAGGTTCGTCGGCTTTCATATCCACTTTGTCTATGTTGTAAGTTTTGACTGACCATATAGGATCGGTGGCCCGCTTACGGCTATCACCCTCGTGTTCCCCCGGCTGGTATAGATACCTCACTAGGGCCCTATCTGGTATCTGTTTCTCCTTCCCACGCAATGGAGCGGCCGACTCTGCAACTATTGATTTTAGTTTGATAGCGTCTGCCGGTTTCTTACCGGTGAGACGGGTGACTTCATGGTTGATTGCCGACACCACCTTGGGTAACCTCGTGACCCATTCAGTCGATCGTTTTCCAGGGGTGGCCATCTCCCTAGCATACTGATATCCGAACAAGCGCTCAGCCAAAGTCCTATTAAATCTCTCAACTATGGCTTGGCTGCGATGGGCTCCGGCCGTGCCACGCCTGACCTTTGTATCGTGTTTGGCTAGCAGTTGTGACACGGCACCCATGAACTCCCGTCCGGGGTCAACTTGCAGCTCTGTTGGCCATGTCAGCGGGCTGCGTTTGTATATGCGTTCGAATCCTCTGGCTACCTGGGCCGAATCTTTCGTGGTCAAGGGTTCGGCTTCCTTGTAACGACTGGCTACGTCCACTACGGTTAAGGCATACTTGTACCTCTTGTCGTGGGGTAGGAACAGTAGGTCTGCCTGGTGAACGCTATTAGGTATGTTAATACCGAACCTCCTTCTAGGCACGTAGCGTGGTGCCGGCAAATAGATCTGCCACAGGGCTTGTTTTTCAAGCCACGCTTTGGCTTCCTCTGGGGGTACTCGCGCTATTTTAGCTAGCTTATCTACTGCGCTAGCTCCTTTCCAGTACCCACGCGGGCTGTAGTAAATAGCCTCAAATTTTTTCATGTCCATACGCGTATGTGTTTATCCCATCAATAGCTATCCAACGTTTCGTGTCCATAGGCGACAGGGACGTCTTGTTTATAGTCAGTCCGTATATCTTATGTCCATCACTTCTAAGTGTGTTCATTTTATGCCTAAAGGTACGGGTCTTGAACAGGGCTTCCTTGAATCTGGCGTGTTTGATGTGTTGTTTCACCACATACTTCTTAACCCCCTTAGCCTTCCGGATCTCACTATTGTCGGCTTTCAGTATGGAGTACATCTTAGGTCTCAAACCTATGTACTCGGCTATGGGCGTGCCAGCACACTCGTCCTTCATCTTACCTAGGACCTTTTTATTTACCGTACTGTGTATGGCATGGGTCTTAGGGTAGTCGCTGGTGTCGTATAAATCAAGGTGTTTTTTCATGTCCTCATACACGTCCTCGGTTCGAATCTCCATCAGCAGGGAATCCGTGTCTGTGTACAGCACTTCACACCTGTCGCCGTACTGTTTCTTGAGCTCGTTGTAGTAAAAGTCGTACATCAGGTGTTTGGATAAATCGAGGATGCTCATCCCCACGTAAACAGGCCGGTTGAATTTTATGTGACTTTTCTTCATGTGTAGGGCAACCAGGTTGTCTGTGAATATCTTACTACGGTTGAATGCCGGACTGGCTATCAATCTCCTGAGCTTGTCTTCCTCACTCGACCGAACCAGCTTCACGGTCACGCGTTTCCTCAGGTTCTCCATAGTCTTACCA
Source organism: Haliotis asinina (assembly GCF_037392515.1). NCBI lineage: Eukaryota > Metazoa > Mollusca > Gastropoda > Lepetellida > Haliotidae > Haliotis > Haliotis asinina. Next base: position 56,615,921 of record NC_090291.1, on the reverse strand, counting down.
AACACCGAGTTGTTCATGAGCTTGTAGAGATTTTTCTCAAAATCACTGGTGGCTTTTTTTCGTAGGTCTGTGTTCATTCTGATGTAGGGCTCCATCCATGGGCTCTGGTCGAACATGAGCACCCTGTGTATTTTGGTCAGCCTCATACCCAACGACAGGTACAGCTGTAGGTTGCGATAGTGAACGATGTACTTGGTCTTATTCATTAAGTTAGGAACGAGTTTTTCAACGTCTGTCACACGCCCACCTGACAAGTTATGTTGGTACTCAGACATCCAGTCTGGGTTAACCCTCATACGTTCGGGGGCCAGGGGGTAGCTGTTGTGTGATGTGTGTAATTCCTTGGTATACTCTAAGTCAACCTCGAGGATATACCCTTTGTTCGAATCTGGTGCAACGCCCATAACATCAACGTGGGGTACCCATTCGAATCCCCCTGTAGGTAGATACTGACTCATGGCCCAGCCGTACAGGTTGTTTGCGTCGAGGTAGAGAATGTGATTGGTTGGTTTGTTAGGATCGTAACCTTTCACGTATTGATTATTTGCTTTCGCGTATCGTTTGGATGCCATGGAAATCCCACCTCGCAAGCCTTTCTCAATGAATAGGTGCATGTCGTAATCTGTGAGCAATTCCAAATTAACTCCGGTCTTTTTAAGCAAGGCGTCCCACGACAGACCTGGGCTGGTGTAATACCATGCGGGGCCGAGTTTATACTGCTTTAAACACGTCCGCCTAAACGTTTCAAACACGTCGGCTAACAGCAGTACATCTGTCCTCAAGTACAGGTTGTGATAATCACCCAGGTTCTTACAACCCAGTTTATTCCATACGTTAGTCGCGTGCGAGTAATCATCTCGTGAGACGGACGCCTCATTCAGCTTGCTATAAAAGCAGTCAATAGTGGGTAGTCTGGTCTCGGTGAACTTGACCCAACTATCCATGTACTCATAGGGGTACACACCCTTCCTCATAAGCAGGGGTCTAGTCTCGGCGTCTGTGTATCGATCGGTGATAGGGAAGGTATTGTTGGCCTTGACCAGACTGTCGAGTGACGACAGGAGGAACTGAAACGAGTCAATGAACCTAAGTCCGTTTAAGCTGAAGGAGATGTATCTCTCCATGTTGTTGGGGATGCACGTTATATTACCATCGATTTTCGCGATGGCCTGCATGATCAAGTGTGAGTCGTACCCTCTCAAGTTGTGAAAGACAACGGGGATGTTTATTGTCTTAGGGTTGATTTTAAGCTTGAGGTTGCACGCGCTGTGAGCGGCGCCTCTATACTTACCAGTTATGTGACAGTGATCTCTTACCGAATCACCGTTAAGTGGTGAGTCACACACGTGACAGTTAGTGCTACTAGCGTGAGCTAGCTTGTCGTCTTGGGTCAGACGCATGGGAGCGATTCTATACAATGCATTCCTAATAATTTTTTCTTCCTCCTGCAAACACTTTAGAAACCTTTCAGCCGCGTCAGGGCCCCTATACACTACCGGAGCTTTCGTTTCCCCGTCACAACGGACGACAATGTATCCAAACGAACAGGCTTTATGCTCTTGTGTTTTGTGGGTGAAGGGAGCCTCGCCGGCGGCACCACTGGGGGAATCCCCACCCACAACTAAGGCTTCGAAGTCGGCGTATATGATATAAGGCACAGACATTTGGTTCTTGTGGTTACTGAATTTTAGGATTTTGTTATCTTCCTTAGGCATGTCGACTCGTATGGCCGTCTGCCCCACACCTTGACAATCATCCCGGTGGGATTCTAATAAATCAGCTCGACTGAAACCGTGTAGGCATCGTACACAAAAGTGTTTTTCCCCATCGTATTTCGACTGGTCGTGCAACAACCGGCTGAGATGTTTTATCCACGTGTAGTGATACTTTTCACCTCGTTGGATCATGAATATATTGATAACTTGGCGATCCTTCACCGGGCTGACCCTGTGTACTATTGTTTTGTTACCTTCGTGCCCAAAGACATTTATAGCCAGATTATTCTGTTTTTCTACTTTAGTGATCTGGGATATGGGGGTGGGTTCATCTATACCATCCCAGTTGAGCCCATCGTCTTGGGGATAGCTAGAAAGCCTATCTGAATGAGTGCCAGCTGGAAATAAGGCTGACCTGATAGCTAACCTCAGGCAATCGTTTCCTCTATTCTTAACGTTTACTATGGCATGTTTGTTCCTATAGTAGGGAGGCAAGGCTAGGTATGACCCGCCTCTGAACGGCACGTAGTTACCTATGTCTAGATAGACATTATCGATTTTATCTACAGCCCACCCGGACCCCAAGTGTGTGTAGCGTTCTAGGTATTCTCGTATCTGCTGAAAACTGGTATCGATTGATGTGTCAATGGTCTCTGTATGTGTGACGACCTCTTGTTGACCTCGGAAGTAAGGCTGAACATATTCAGTGGTACTCCCAACCTGCTTATCGAGCGACATTTTCACTGTGATCTGAAACTTGATACTTCCTAGGTTATTTAGTTCCTGGTTGACCTTATCAGCTATCAGAGGCTTGATATCTGTAATGTCTATGTGTCTATCAACGTGCATGCGCCAACCTCTCAAATAGTTGCCTACAGCGCGCTCAGTGCGCACGAACTGTAGGTCAATAGCTCTATTCTGTCGTAATAATTCTACAAGCTGTGGTTTTCTCATACAGGAATACCCGCCTAAACCCAAATCGTGTGCCTCGGTTTTCAGTTGTTTTACAGTGGGAGGTTTTGCTACGGGGGCATGTGATAACAATGCGGTTAACCCGGCTCTCCCCAGGTTTGAATAACCCGTGTATCCAAGCTGTTTTGCTTGAGCTTTTAATTGTGTTACCATAGGAGGGGCTTCTAAACCTAGTAATCTCAACAATGCTGACTTCCGCATTCGAGAATACCCGATCACACCTCTCTGTTTTGCGACCCGCTTCAGCTCGCGTACAGTAGACATAGTGTTTACACCTAAGAGAACCAATGTCTAATTGGTTCACAGTAAAGGGAGGTAACCCTTAAGTGGCTGTTTCACGCACTGTAATTGGAGTCTATCTTGAGCAGTCGCCTACGTTCTTTTATATAGCCTTTTTTATTCTCGTAGATGAGTTGATGTCTGACTACGTTCGCTCCATGAGCTTTACATAGACAGTAGTGCCCTTTAACCCCGATACCACACACAGAACACGTGTAGTTAGGACTTCCCATATCGAAACAACAGAACCCCTGATTCCTGCATTTCCTACCACAGGCTTCGGTCTTCCCCATAAGTATGTATTCGCATCGGTATGGAGCGGGTCTCATGTTTACTTATATAGGTATTTTAATTTAATTGCTTCGCAACCAACGCAGTAGCTGCTATACCCAACACTGTGAAGCCCAGTTCACGATTCATTTGTCCCTTGGATGGTGTGTAGTACTGAGCGAGTGTGGGTTTATTGAGCGGTTCCAATCGTTTACCAGTTAGTAGGTAGTATTCTTTCATTGCTTCATCGACATCGTTGAATGTTTGAACGGCATGGTTTTCACGCGTGAGTTGTTCGTTAATAAAATCGATCCTCTGGAGGCGTTTTTTAGTGTACTCGACCTGTGCCCTTTGTAATTTCTCAGTAGCGAGATCGTGCCGCTTCCTTTCTTCCTGTATTTCAGCCGCGTGATCATCTCGTAGTTTTGAGAAGAGGAAATTACTCCCGGAAAATGCCAGGGCATTCACTAACGCCCCACCAACCATCATAGCTATCGTGGCCATCCTATATTTATTTCATTATATTATCAGGTATTATTCCTTGTTTTACTAGGATGTCTTTTGTGGCCATCGCCATACCAAGGTTCATTATGAGCATACCCATATCCTGCAGGTTGAAATCTAGCTTGATAGTTGGTTGTTTAAGCACCATTTTAGTCAACCGAGCGTACCCTACGGCTAGACTGGCGACCACTGTGGCGTGGAATGCGTCGTTGACGAACGTTTTCCCCTCAGACATTATGTATATGATATAAAAATATTAAAATTATAACATGATATGCGGGTCTACCGTGGGGGTGGGGGGCTCACTGTTGGCTGGTGGCTCACTGTGGGAGGGTACCCCCACGTATAACCACGAGATAGCCAAGGCAGCAGTTACGCCTACAGCCAACAACAGTCGGGTTGGGTTGGCCACTTTATGTTGGTTACACCACCGTTTTTTACCGGCAGCTACTCTCTTAGGATTCTTCTGCCTGGTTACTGTTGGGGGTACCCCCACTGGGGGTTCCTGTGAAGGGGTCTCCTCCACTGTTGGGGGTGTGGGGGGTACCACCACTGGGGTTTCCCTCACCTCGGGAGGGGTCTCCTGTGCAGCATCCATCTATACTATTATTATTATTCTTTCTCTCAAATTGACAAAGTTTTGCTGTGATAATCGCCGCCGTCACTGGAGCCAACAACATACCATATTTGTGGTACAGCTCGCAGCTGATAGAGCTCACGGCGTGTTCGATAAAAGGGTCTTTATCTAGGTCCTCCCACAGGTAAAGTCGGCGCTCTGGTGGAATGGGAAGGAAGTATGACACAATACCGGTGTATATCTGGGTCATAGCCGATCCTATTGTCTTTGTCATTTCTGCTCCGAGCCGGGACTCGTATCTAGCGTACAGCTTATCGATTTCTTCGGCTGACATTTTGTGAATTTTATCCGGAGTGTAGTCTCCAAAGTAATGTTTGGCTTTGCCACCAACAGCCAACGCCACCAGTTTCTCTCGCTTATCATCAGTGGGGGTACACCCCACAGTGGGGCCTGCCGTACCCCCAGGTACCAACTGTTCGAGCAATTCCTCACACTCCATCTTATAATATAACAAGTAAGATTTAGTTTTAACTATATAATACCCGATGCAGACAAAACACAGAGAAATGAAGGTTAAGTTGCACACGACAAACACTTCGAATATCATAGCAATACTTAGCATTTGCTTAGCTTTGCTTTGCTTAGCTTTGCTTAGCTTTGCTTAGCTTTGCTTAGCTTTGCTTAGCATACTCTATATGCCACTGGTTGGTCGGTCTTGAGCACGAGCTTAGCGTGTTTAGTTTCAGCGAGCTGTTTCTTCACCCGTTCCCATTCTAATTTGCTCATCACATCGTTCTCTCTCAAACACTCCTCAAACGAATCCCTGTCCTTGCAGTGAAATAAGGCCACCCATCGCGTCTGCTCCCTGAGGTCTTTCAACACCGAGTTGAACTTCTGCGTTAGCACCCAGACGCTGTGATTTGCATGCCGGCCGGAGAAGGCCAGGTACGATAGCATGTCTCTCTTTTTTGTTATCTCGCGATTAGCGCTGCAGTCGTCCAGTATGAACAGCGTCGGTTCCCCTTTAAATTTCTCGTGAAGAGCTTTCAACCAGTCCTGCAGGCGTGTCCCAGGGTCGATTTTGTGTACGTCCGGGTCCGTCATCACCCAAGGTCGCGCGTACGTTTTATTCATGCTCAGAGTAGGGCACATGATAACGATGTTATCGAACACATCCTTGTAGTAACCCTCTAACATATCCAACACGAAAACGGTCTTCCCACAGCCAGTCTGCCCGCACACTATGGCGCAGTGTGGGTCAGTGGGTAGTTGTGGGTACCCACGGGGGTCTCCCCCACTAGTAGATGGCTTGCACGAATCTCCCATTGTCTATATTAAGTTGCGCGTCCATAATAACGTACAGATATAATTTCAACTTACCAGCGGTTTGAGCTTTCTTAGTAATCTGGATGGTTATCCCTTCGCTGCCGTTATCTATACGGCGCCCGCTACCGTGCAGTTTATCATCATCCGTGGATCGCATGTCCAACCATAGGGCGTACTTGGTGGTCAGGTATTCACCGATCTGCACAGAGCCGAGGTCCAGGTCCTTTGTTATATAATCCCCCACTGGTAGCTTTTTTATCTCATCCCACTGCTGGTGTGGTCTCATACCATGACTGGACAGCTGGTTGGGCACGCCCTCAATGGTCACTTCCACCTTTTCAATCTCGGGGTTGAAAAACTTCTCGCTGTCCCTCCGGAATGGATCGTAATACTCCACGGGGACGACCAGGATACCTTTCATCGATCGCGCCGGCACGTTCAGGTTTATATTCCACACAGTGTCGCTCTTATCTCGCACGACTGATCTATGCCTCAGTACGCGATCGTACAGGATGGCCATCTTCCCAGAGTACTGGCTTCGAACCTGCCTGGCCAGCTCCGGGCTAGTGACCATGTCGAACTCCAGAGAGATGTTGTCTATGGCATAACTGGCCTCATCACCGTTCGGCGTACGCACTACTTTGCTATAGTCGTTAAACGTGAGCTCGTATTCGAGCCTATCACCCAGCGCGGCCTGGTAAAACGGCGCGTGTCCCGTGAGCAACTCGAAGTCTAGCGGCACGCAGAATCGATTCCCGTATGCTCGAGCGATGGCCTTTTCACCGTCCGATAGCTTGTCTTGCTGGTCTTGCGTGAAGACATACCCTATGCGCGCCCGGGTTGATTTGCTGATGCCCTGGTACACACCATTAACTCGTTCTCCCTCGCTTTTCCAGAGATCCCTGTAGCAGTGAAACACGTCGCTGTCGTCGATGCTCAGCACCTCGTTACCGCTGATCTTGACGGTCGTTTTGTTGATGATGGCTCGGCCCACGTTCCGCACTAGCTCGCGTTTGTCGTTGTCGGAGGTCAACGTGATATTGAACGCCAGTCGAACAGTGCCTGGTACAATGAGGTCATTCTCACCAAGGTTTGGAAATCTAACCAGCAGAGTTTGATTCTGGTCTATCTTGCTGGGATTGTTGGTGATGGTCACCAACTGGCGCACGGCTCTGGCTCCTAATGGTTCTCTCAATCTTCTGAAAGGATCTAATTTTCTGCCGTACATTATTATATATAAACGAAATATATTTTTAATACTAAATAATGGATGAAGACATACCTATGACGGAGATGTGGGACGATAGTGCCCAGGCATTCAATGATGACCAGGAGACCTCATTCAGTAATCCGGCTGTCGAGCAGGAGACCTCATTCTCACCAAGGACCACACTCGTGAAGGGCGCCGTCGACGATTATTACAAAGCAGTTGAAGAAAGAGACAAAATCAAGCCGTTGTGGCGAGACTATACCAAGTTTACCCTCGACAAGGGTAAGCTGCGTTTTTTATATAATAACCAGGAGATCGATCTCTTTCATCAAAAAACGAGACAACCGCTTGCTTTATCAACATTGGTCAGGAAATATGATACTGACTTTGTCCAAAATGAACTAGGTTTCAGAGATTACGGTGGCGCGCGACGTAAGATTCCCCCGAAGGTCAATCAAGATCTGGAAGTCATCAGGGACGCCACATCGGTTCAAAACATGACTTATGATATTGAAAAGGTTTTGGCTGATTACGAGAACAAGCCCTTCCCGGGCCTCGAAACTACCTTTCGGGAACTGAAGGGGTTGGACCTGTTGATGCAAACCATTCGTGGTCAGCTCTGGAAAAGCACGGCCAAAGTGAGTGAGATAGACGACCACATCGCCCGTGAAAAGGAAAAGCTCGGTGAAACTGAGGACGAGTCTATGAAAGCCACCATCGAGGAACGAATACGTAATTTGGAAGATGAAAGGCAGGTCTGGTTGGAGACAGCGTCCGGCTACAAAGAAAAGCTTCGATCCCAGGTCAACCGTGTGCGGGAAACCATCAATCAAGTCCTCTACCGAGACACCACGTTAGCAGACAGGATTCAGATATTGTTCCGAGAGCAAGGGATCACCATCGCCAGCATTCTGACTGCATTGGGTTTCATCATATCAACGTTGGTGGTGTCACTGACAGGGGGAACCCCCACACCTGCCGGCGGGGAAACTCCCACTCCCACAGGCGGTGGTGTTAAAGACTGGATAAAAAAACTCGGGGAAGGCCTAGCTAAACTGGCTGGTAAAGCCGCCGAAGCCCTTCCCGGCATCCTGGGTAGCATCGTCTCGTGGTTGTTGAGCGCTCTGTCTAAAACTGCCATGTGGCTCAGTCAAAGCCTGTGGGCAGCCATCGTCGCCGTGGCGGGTCTGGTGTACGTAGCGGCTAAAAAATCTTTAACCAAATAAGTCCCAAAGCTACCCCACCAACCACCAGGGCCGTTTTACTATCAATATGCTGCTGATAGGAGGCCTGCACATGAGGGGCCTGAATATGGGTGTGTGTGGGGGGCACATGAACTTTAGGCTCCGGGGGTGGCGCCACTATACCCGTTTCACGTGGTGGGATGTGTGGGATATAGGTGGTGTTAATATCGGGGTTGATACCCAACTTTTGATCCTTCGTGGCTATGACTATTTTGTTGTTATAACCCACCACTTTTTTTATTCTCAGTTGCATATCACTCGGAGCCATGTACAACCCCACGCCGAACACGTAATTGACTTTCGATCTGGCGTATTCTAACACGTTTTGGTAGCGTTCGATGGCCCGCGGGAGATCAACTGGAGAATTGATAGCATCCTCAACGTTAGAAACGAACTGTTTCTGAGCGTTGTAAGCAGTTCCCTTAACGAGGATGTTGGAACACGTCATAGACTGCGCACCCAACAGCGCCCACACGTACGTTCGAATCGAGTCGTTCAAGCGTATTGTACCAGCACGAGTGAATTCTTTCGATGTTTTTGAGATCATTTTAGTCCAGGCTGTGGCTGCATCAGGATTGGTTTGCTTTATACAGCTGACATGGATCTGTTCATTCGTTGTGGGGCCTGTAAATGTATGACGGTGTGGGTTGTATGAACCATCTTTAGAACCGGCCTGATATGTTCCGGACCTGTAGAAGTACACGAGAACTATACCGAGACCATGGTTCACACCAGGAAGGCGAAAGTCTTTATTCGTTGGAATCTCAAACTCCCCACAAATACGTTCATAAGCGCGTCTATCATAGCCGTTATTCGTCATATTCCACCCTATATCTTGGGGAAGAGGAGCCTTTATTTCCTTCAATATTCGTGTCATTTGATAATAAATATGAAACAAAATAACCGCCTTACTCAGTTCGTCTATACTGTAGTCTGGTGTCACACCCGACCCTGTCGTCGCACACCACACAGCAAAGTTGAGTTGGTTCTGCCAAAACTGCATTGGGTTTTGATTCCAGTTTACCACCGCCTGCGCGTTATTAACGGACACGATATAGTTTTCAAAGATATTAATAAAGGTTGTTTTAAACCCCATGCCATCTGCATTCACCACGATTTTCAAGTGTGCTAAGTCCATATTATAATATATAATTCATATATTATAATATGTACATAACACTTCCAGGAATAACGAGCGGTGAGGCCGTTCAGCTGACGCACGCGATCGATAACACGTCAGGCCAACTCGAAGTCGCACTCTGCGATATCACCTACCTACCGCAATGGACTAACATCAATATCAGCAACAATAAGCTGTTCGTCAGTGGAACTCGCAGCCAGATAACTGACGGCTACTACAGCGTGTGCTCTCTAAACGACGAGGTCTTCAAACCCCTGGGAGCCGAACTCAAGATGAACGACTCAAACGGTACAGTGGTGTTAATCAACAACGGAAGAAACCCCTTGAGGCTCGGCCGACCATTAGCGAGGATACTCGGTATGTCTCCTGACGAGATAAAACCAACAACAACCATCACAGGCACGAAGTTACCCGATCTAGTACCGCACCGAGAGCTGTACATTCATCTCGGTCAGGTGAGCACAACGTACAACATTCAAGGAGGTCACCCTTCCACTATACTGAGAGCAGTGCCGGTGAAAACTGAGAAATACAACGACGGTAGAACCGAGTCGTTTTCACCACGGCAGTATAAGAGATTAACCAGGGCAACATACCTGAGCTGACAATATCGGTGTTAGATATAAATCATAATCCTGTAAATATAGGATACCTCAGCTTAACGCTTCATGTAAAATGACCAGCGCCCAAGGTCCCATAGTGAAAAAATGCGTCAATATCGGGATCTCCGACCTAGGAGACACGCGCGGTTTCGACGCTCCCGGAGTAGATGGTAAATCGTACGCCTTGCAACTGAAAAACAACATTTACAAACGCGTTGAAATCCCCTCCGGTGGAACCCTAAGTGATATAGTAGATACCACAAGAGCAACAGTCAACACTAAGTACGCCCTTGTCAATACCGGTGATAATAACTGGATAATATACCCATCGTTCGGGGGTAAACTGTTCGACTTAGACGATGTTGAGAGCACTACCGTCGCCCGAAACAAACCATATATGCTCGTCTTCACCGAAGATGACAAGTGGATGTTGTTACCCGATAACGACGACTGGTTTCTCAATATTAGACTCGTCTCTCCCTACGTGTTCACGGATAACAAAGACAACCACCTAAACAAAGTTGTGAACAATGGAACCCTGCTCGTGGCTTACGTCCCAACTCAGAGACGTAGCATAGTCGTCAGCCCACTCAACACTATGGCAGCCCACATGCTATCGAGTAAACCGGCCATACAAAACGTGAAATTGCAGTTGGTGTCTGAATTCGAAGGCGTGGTCACTATACTAGAGAGTCTACCGGCAAACTCAACACTGATCATCAAAGTTTACCTAGGGGAACCATCGGGAATGATGTCGAGATCGTGAAGATGATCAAACTCGGGTGGGTGAAACGACACCAGTATCAAGTTTGCAACGTTTACGTGCGGGTGGGTGTCGGCTCCAACAGCAGTCTGCAGGGGGTCAACGTGATCGTGGAAAACAAGATATCACTAACCAATATCTTCCTGCCTGCCAACATACACTTCATGGGTATGAAGTTCACCCCTGAACTATTATCAAAAAACCAGTTGGAAATTATATCATAATAGTATAATAATGACCAGTCATCATCCCAACACTACGCTTAATGACCTAGGAGATACGGAGGGATTCGATCAGCCTGGTGAGGAAGACGCCTTATATATCCTACACTTCAAAGACAACGTGTACAGACGGGTGTCGTTATCAGATTTTAAAGAGCCCAAATGGGTGATCAACTTAACACTCGCCTCACCTTATATCACAATGGACGCAGATGAGGTGATCTCTAAGATTAGTAATAACGGTAGCTGGGTCGGGGATTTCATTCCGGAGAGTAGATTACCCATGGTAACTATTTGTAACAAAAAAAATGGGTTAAGTGTTTGGTCAAACAATAAATTAACATTTAGCAATCGTTTGGGTAATATAGTAAATATTGTTGAGATATTTTCCCCTTCCACACTCATCATAGAATTCTTCTTTTATTCAAGCAATGAAAACACCTCAAGAGTACACCAAATTGTACCCGGGTTGACAATACACTGGTATGACGAACACATAGGTCAATATTGTCGTATTGTTATACAACGGGATACCCCGGGTCATATAAACCGCTTAATAAGCCTCAGTGGGGTTTTTATTACAACAGGAAAGTCTATTAACCTCTCACCTATTACCCTGAAGAGTGGTCTAGAACTTGTAGAATTCAAATTCACTTATGGACTATTAACTGAAACCCAATTAAAATATCTTTCATAATATATATTATAGGATGGGTCTGTACCCAGTCGTAGAGGAAGTAGCGAAGACGTTGGAAACCGTAGATGGGTTCCGCTTGAGGCAGTTATGTGATGTGAAACGTCAACTAGAACAAGACCGTGACACGCGGAAAGCACTATGTAAGAAGTACAATAGAGCTTTCAATATCGTGGACGGGGCTGACACTACCCTTATGGCAACCAGCATGGGACTAGGGGCGGCAGGCGTTGGGTTGTTAACCACCATCGTGGCTGCACCTATAGTGCTAGGTTTTGAAATAACAGCTGGGATAGCGGGGGTGTTAGGGTTGGCGCTTAAGTTGGTATCACGCAGACTGCATCGTAAGGCATTGAAACACGACGAGATCAGGGTTCTGGCCGAAGCAAAGCTGAACACAGTGAGTGAACGTATTTCCACGGCACTCTCTGATAGTAAGATCTCAGAAGAGGAGTTTCGTTCAATCCTCTCTGAACTCAAAAAATATAACGGAATGAAACAAGATATTCGATCCAAGTCTCGTAAGTCTGCTATCAGCGAGGACGAGAAAAAAAAGTACATAGCACAGGGGATACAAAAAGCCCAGCAAGCCTTTATTATGAACACCAAAGAGATCGTAGGCGGTTCACGTTAAACTGTTTCATCGATATAAACGTGACATAGGCACCCAACCTTTTTGTAGTAGGGGTAATAGTAGCAAGAACTAAGGTCCCAACCAAAGCCTTATTTAGTAAATAAGGCTTTGTAGAGACTTTTCTTGAAAGTGGTCCAGAACTGTCATTCCCTATACTACTACATGGGATAAATATTTTAATTCACGAACCTTGAAGGATCTTTTTACGTCTGTTAGCTCTCATTTAATTATTGCATTTTAAAAAGAATTAGATTTGCTAAATGAATTGTAAATAGAAAAATATTTTATGCTTGGAAGTTTGAATTAGTAACTTAGAGTGTTAGTGGCTGTATCCTCGAGGGGGGTTAAAGCACTGTAAAATTATTGTCCTCCTGAGAGGGTACGTAAGTCCCAAAACATTTGAAGTCAAATTTGATCTTCCATTTTGTCTTAGCCGTAGAATATGTGTCATTTTAATTTGTGGCTAATCTTGCATACAATCACCAGCAGCTGAGGGGATGATGTAAATCCAGTTAGGGACCATGCAGGTAGCAGAAGTACTGTACGTCCCCATGGCCCTTAGTATGGTGATCTACCTTCAGTTGTTGGTGATCTATATAGCCTGTTTTTATATTGTTTTGTCTCAATAGGAATATTAGTTTTAACTTTTCACGCTAGTTTTATTTCGTATTGTGATATTCTAGTTGTTTTACTGTCCTTCGTTGACAGGTTTTTATGATATACATAGATTCCTTTTTAAGAATGCTCTCGTCACGATATGGCTGCAATACTGCTGATGTGACGTTAAATGTTAACTCACTCACTCACTCAGGAGGACAATGATTTTATAATACTTCAACCCGCTTTGAGGGTACACGCACCCGTGGCGAGCCACCTCCTCGTGGTGGGTGCTGGGTAATGCTAAGAGCTCGCCGACACCCCCGTAGTGGACCCGGGGGATATTTGGTCCACCAACCCGTTTGCCGTGGGTTGAGGCCCTGTGTCGGGGGAGGAAGGGATCCTGGTGGTTGAGGGCAATAGGGACCTGTAACCGTGTTCCTGTTGCTCAATACACCACTTTGGCCCTGACTTCGCCTAGACGGGTGGTCGAATGGGCCCGGTTCGACCAATCGGCTGGTCATGCCAAGCCCTGTGCGTGGATTATTTATGTTATTGCACAGATTTGATTTTGTACTTTTTCAATTTTGGCCTTGGCTTTTTCATTCATATAAAACATTTTTAGATTTGAAAACTGATGTTATGAACTTTGCCTAGAGTCTTATGCCCAGAATATAGCTCATGGGCCAATGTGGTGGATCGATTAATTTTGAATTAGTCTTCTGCTGGAGTATACCATTCCAGTATCCTTGGTGCTGCCAGTCGGAGAGCCACTGGTATATAGCATTGTCCATGTGATACTCGGTGGAGGGTGGGGAGCTGGGATGGTGAACTTTCTATTATTAACCATGGCTCAACCAAAAAAACATAAACGAGCACTAGATGAGTGTTTGTCCTCGGACGAGGACAGTGCTACAAAGAGATTACTGGATACATGGAGTAGATTTTTGGTTGTATCTTCTACTGACGGTGAACCTCTAAAACTCAATCCATTTGCCAGATCAAAAGCAATTAATGGACTTGTTTGGGATGTCCAAGCTGTTACAAAACTTAGATCTGGGTTTCTCCTCATAGAATGTAAAACAGTGAAACAGTCAGCTACCCTCATAGTACAAAACAGCTTCCAAATACTGCAGTATCTGTTTCTCCCCATATGTCTTTGAACAGCAGCAAAGGCATCTTGAGAGACAGAGACCGGTGGCTTGCCCACATGAGTGAAACAGAAATCGCCACTGAACTACAAAATAAAGGAGTCACTCATGTCAAACGATTCACTTTTAAGAAAAAAATGGAGAAACTTTCAATACAAATACTCATTTGATTTCTTTTTCACAACCGAAACATACAAAGTATATCAAAGCTGGATATTGTAATATCGAACTGGAGCAAAATATAACAAATCCACTTCGTTGTTACAAGTGTCAAAAGTTTGGTCACGGTGCCCAATCTTGCAGGAATCGTGCAACATGCTACAGATGTGGTGAAGAAGATCATGAAGGTTCTGACTGTTTGTCTTCTCCAAAATGTGTTAATTGTCTGGGAGACCATATGTCTTCATCAAAGTCATGTGAAATCTGGAAACGTGAATATGAAATTATCAAAATCAAAACTCAAAAGAATGTCACCTATCATGAGGCTAAACGTTTAGTAAATGCAGCCTTGCCTCAGTCATCAAGTATAACATACTCTGCTGTCGTTGCTCGCCCTCATGCTAAATATGTGCTGTCTGTTTCATGTCAGACAGATATCACCTGGGTTAAAGCTGACAAACAAACTTTAAGTACATCAGATTCTGCTGGTGATAAGAATCATGCCACATCAGCTTGCCAGACTGAATCACAAACAATATCTCCTTCAGTGAAAAATCCTTGTCATAAAGTAGATTATAGACATAAATGTGATCGAGTACAAAAGGGATCACGTGATCCTGTACAAGTCTATAACAAGTTTCAACTTTTAGAAGACATGGACGTCTCTCCTCATCCCCGTGCACGAAATAGAAGCAGTTCGCCTCGGAAGGGGAAAAGTCGGCCCAGTATTACCACCTGCTATTAAATGAACAATAATTCCTTAATCCAATGGAATTGCAGAGGACTTAGGACCAATTTTAATGAAGTGCAATTACTAGCACAGGATTATATACCAAGAAACGTACTTGAAACATACTGATAAGTTCGAATTGCGTAAATACCATTCTTATCATTCTTTTTCACCCCCTGGTGACAAAGCCACTGGTGGATCTTCCATATTGGTGAGACATGGTACTATTCATAGCCGTGTTCCTCTTAAAGCCAATCTTCAGGCTGTTGCTGTTCGTCTTACTTTACATATAACCCTTACCCTTTGTTCCTTGTATATCTCCCCTTCTTCCATTCTCCATCAGAATGATCTTCAAGATTTGTATGACCAATTACCAAAACCCTGTATCATAATGGGTGATCTCAATGGACATAACCCATTATGGGGAAGTCCTGATACCAACAGTAAAGGGAAAGTTCTTGAAGAGTATATATCTGATAATAATTTATGTATATTCAATGATGGCTCTAACACGTATTTGCATCCTGCAACGGGAACATATTCGTCTTTAGACCTGTCACTCACTGATTCAAACGTTTATAATGAGTTTGAATGGTCAGTCCATAATGATCTTAGTGGTAGTGACCATTTTCCTACAGTACTTACAGCAATTAACCCTTCCGATGATCTGCCTGTAACAAGATGGAATTTTTCAAAGGCCAATCGGCCATTATTTCAGGCCACCTGCCTTATGGAACTTAAACCAAACCTTTTCATTGATGTCTCTGATCCAATTAAATTGTTCTCAGACAAACTAAAACATATAGCTGATGAAACTATTCCTAAGTCCTCTGTAAATCCGCACATCCGTAAACCATGGTTTAATGATGAATGCAAACAGGCTAGGAAAAAGAGGAAGAAAGCAGAGAAATATTTTCGTCTTCACCCCACTGTTCATAACTTAAATAATGTAAAAATCAGTTACGCTAAAGCTCGACGAACGTCATACTTGGAAAAATTACGTTTCCAAAATAAATTCCCGTACTCCTATGTCAAGGGTATGGAATATGATCCAAAAAATTAAAGGCAAGGGTTCCAAATCCAGTGGTATTCAGCATCTCAAAAATGATAATAACGTACTAACTGAAAAATCTGATATTGCGAACAAGTTGGGTGAAACTTTGGCTAAACATTCGTCCTCCTCAAATTATCATCCAAAATTCCAGACTTATCAAACACACCAAGAGAAGAAACCAGTAAATTTTAAATCTGATAACGGTGAAGATTATAATGAGGTATTTTCATTACATGAACTTCATACTGCGCTATCACAGGCTCACGATACTGCAGTAGGACCTGATGATATCCATTACCAACTCTTAAAACACTTGCCTGAATCATGTCTCGAAACGTTACTAGGCATTTTTGACCATATTTGGATAACACAACATTTCCGCCCTTCATGGCGAAAAGCCATAGTTGTTCCTACTCCAAAGCCTGGGAGGGATCATACAGATCCATCAAATTACCGACCTATTTCATTAACTGGCTGCGTTTGCAAAACCATGGAGCGAATGGTAAATAATCGCTTAGTTTGGTTTTTGGAAACCAACAATCTGATTACTGATATACAATGTGGTTTTCGTAAAAACCGAAGCACAATTGACCACTTGGTTCGGTTAGAATCATTTGTAAAAAAATCTTTCATTAAAAAACAACATGCAGTATCAATCTTTTTTGATCTCAAAAAAGCATATGATACTACTTGGAAGCATGGTATTTTGAAAGATTTATATTCTTTTGGGTTGAGAGGTCGCTTGCCTCAGTTTATATCCAATTTTCTAAATGACAGACAGTTTCAAGTACGTGTGGGATCAACCCTCTCAGACTATTTTCCTCAAGATCAGGGTGTTCCACAAGGCAGTATTTTGTCTGTGACTTTATTTAGTATTAAAATCAATAGTCTTTCTAAGGTTTTAAGTGATTCAGTAGATGGATCACTATTTGTGGATGATTTTAATGTTTCTTGTAGAGGTAGAAATATGCATACAATAGAGAGGCAATTACAAATTTGTCTCAATAAAATTGAAAAATGGTCACTTGAAAACGGGTTTAAATTTTCTATAACAAAAACAAATTGTTTGCATTTCTGCAGAAAGTATAAACCGCATAAAGATCCAGAACTATTTTTAAATGGCACCCCCATCAAAGTAGTAAAGGAGGCCAAGTTCTTGGGTCTTATTTTCGACTCACATCTAACTTTTCTACCCCACATTAAATCACTTAAAACTAAATGCCTGAAGGCACTTGATCTGTTAAAAGTTGTTTCCAATTCAAAGTGGGGAGGAGACCAAACTACCCTACTCCACTTATACAGATCTCTCATCCGTTCGAAACTTGATTACGGCTCAATCGTTTATGGTGGAGCCTGTAAAAGCAACCTCAAACTACTTGATTCTATCCACCATCAAGGTCTAAGACTACGTCTTGGGTCATTTAGAACTTCTCCTATTGACAGTCTTTACGTCGAGGCCGATGAGCCATCTCTTACTCAACGACGTATAAAACTCTCCTTACAGTATATAACAAAACTATATTCTAATGAAGCCATTCCTGCATTTAACTGTGTTTTTAATCCTCTTTATGAGGATCTGTACAATAAAAAGTCTTCTCTTCTTCCGCCTCTGGGACTTAGAGTGAAACCTTTTCTGTCTGCTTGCGGCATTGAGCTAGCCAATATATCTCCTTCCCGTCTACTTTCGTCTCCTGGCACCCGTGAACGGCCACCTCCTCGTGGTGGGTGCTGGGTCACGCCAAGAGCCGTTCAAACCCCCGTGTGGACCCGGGTCAACTAGGTCCATAGCACCCCATTGCTGGTCGCAAGGAGTGACCGAATTGGGCAACCTGTTTGCCGTGGGTTGCGTCCCGTGTCGGTGGAGGACGGTAGTCTGGTGGTTGAGGGCAGTAGGAGCCTGAACCGTGTTCCTGCTGCTCAACACACCACTTTGGCCCTTACTTCACCTAGACGGGTGGTAGAATCGGCCCGATTCTATCAATCGGCTGGTCACGCCAAGCCCTGTGTATGGACTTGTATGTCATTACACACATTTAATTTGCAAATGCTTTACTTTTGGACTTGGTACATTTGTTTATATCAAATGTTCACGATTTTTGACACTGATGTTTTGAACTTTGCCTAGAGTCTTATGCCCAGAAGGCGGTGGCTCATGGGCCAATCTGGTGGATTTGTTATTTATAACTCTTCTGCTGGAGTATATCATCCGAGTATCCTTGGTGCTGCAAGTTGGAAACCCACTTGTTTTTAGCATTGTCCTTGTGATACTCCGTGGTGGGTGGGGAGCTCGGATGATGAACCTTAAAGCACTAGCCATGGCTTACGAAACCCCTGTCACCAAGAAAAAACGTCCTCTTGACACAGAACCTGATATTAATGAACTCAGACCCTCCACATCTATTGACCATTGGCCACGTTACATAGTACTTGAGACCGTTGACAAGACACCTCTGAAGCTGAACCCTTTTGCCATTTCAAAAGGCATACAAGGCATAGCAGGAGATGTTAAAAACGTTAGACGTTTGCGTTCAGGATCTCTTCTCATTGAATGCAGTAAGAGGCAACAAGCAACTAATCTCCTGTCAACTAAATCTTTTGTCGGCATTCCCGTATCAGTCTCTGCCCACCGAACACTTAACACCAGCAAAGGCATAGTGAGAGACCGAGACTGCCTTTTTGCTGATATGCTGGAGATTGATATTGCCTCAGAAATGAAGGAACAAGGTGTACTATATGTAAAACGTTTCACTACCCGGAAAAACAATGAGATCCAACAAACAAACACATATTTGTTCTGTTTTTCTACTCCGACTGCTCCCACATCAATAAAGGCTGGTTACTGTCAACTCAAAGTGGAAACGTACATTCCAAATCCATTGAGATGCTTCAAGTGCCAAAAGTATGGGCATGGCGTAAATACCTGCACATTGTCTGTTGTGTGCGCTCACTGTGGTGAGAAAACACACACAACAGAAGATTGTGACAGTGATTTTAAAAAATGTACCAACTGCTCAGGTGACCATTCATCTTCATCGAAACAGTGTCCAATCTGGAGAGAGCAAATGGAAATAAACAGAATAAAGTATACCCAAAACATCTCTTTTTCTGAAGCAAAAAAACTGGTAAAGAGATCTGATCTTCCAGAAAGTTATGCTACAGTAGCAAACGCATCATCTGTGCGCAGCTCTAAAATAACAAAGTCATCTACAAGCTGCCAAACTACCTTGACTTGGGTCAACAGTGACTCTCCACAACTTCTATACCCAGCTATGTCATCACAGACTGAAGAATCACTTCCTGGAACATCAAAGTCTTCTTCTGATCATAAATCATCTTCGCAGTCACGCACTGAGTCTCAATCTACAACTGATAGACAGCAAACTGCTAAAGGTAAATCTAAGCCTAAGCCTGATGTTTCAAAACAACAAAGTGGCAGAGCTCCCAAGGGGTCACAAAATAAAGTTCAATTGTTTAATAAATACGGGTCTCTTGAAGACATGGACGTTTCTGAAAACGTCCATTCTAGGGCACATAGCTTGTCGCCCTCCAAAAGAGTGCGGGGAAGATCCCCAATAAATCCCCCCAAAAGATAGTTTATTCCACTAATATTGTACAGTGGAACTGCAGAGGATTGAGGACTAACTTACATGAATTACAGCTATTAGTCCAAGATTTCACACCTTCAGCGATATGTCTCCAAGAGACATATTTAAAGCAAACAGATACATTTGACCTTCGTCATTTTAATGCATATCATTCTTTTTCACCTCCGGGTGATGGAACTACTGGCGGGTCATCCGTTTTAGTCAGACAAAACGTTATTCAAAGCCCTGTTTCACTTAATACTAATATGCAGGCTGTTGCAGTGAGAATTACCTTACACGTAGCGTTTACGCTATGCTCTCTTTATATTTCGCCGTCTTCGACGTTCACTAAAACTGATCTTCAAGCTCTATGTGACCAACTCCCGAAGCCCTGTATTATAATGGGAGATTTAAATGGGCACAACCCACTCTGGGGTAGTGTAAATACAAACACTAGAGGTAAATTGTTGGAGGACTTTTGTTCTGACAATGACTTATGTATTTATAATGATGGTTCCAACACATATTTACACCCTGGCACAGGGACGTATTCTGCTCTCGACTTGTCATTGACAAATTCCGAACTATTAAATGAATTCGAATGGTCAGTCCACGATGACCTGTGTGGAAGTGACCATTTTCCTACTATATTAAAAGCTGTAACTCCATCTGATGTTCCTCCATCATCAAGGCGGAATTTTAAAAAGGCTAACTGGGCTTTATATGAAACACTGTGTGCTGAAAAACTTAAACCTGAACGTTTTATTGACGTTTCTGATACTATCAAATCTTTTTCTGATGAACTGAATTCCATAGCTGATGAGTGTATACCAAAGTCCTCTGCAGTTCCACACATAAGAAAACCATGGTTCAACGATGAGTGCAAACAAGCTAGGAAGGCAAGGAAAAAAGCTGAACATTATTTCCGTCGCCATCCTATGGTGCATAATTTCAATAAATTTAAGATTTTAAATGCTAAAGCACGGCGTACTTTTAAACAGAGCAAACGCCAATCTTGGCAAAATTATGTATCCAAAATAAATTCTCGGACACCCATGTCCAAGGTATGGAACATGGTCCAGAAAATCAAAGGTAAAGGTACTAAATCTACTGTCCATCATCTTAAACATGGAGATCAATTGCTTACTGATAAATCAGATATTGCTAATAAACTGGGTGAAACCCTTGCTAAACACTCTTCCTCTTCAAATTATGTACCTAAATTTCAGCAATATCAAAAACAACAAGAAAAGAAAACTATTAATTTCAATTCTGATAATGGGGAAGATTATAATGAAACGTTTTCTATTCATGAACTCCATACTGCTCTTGATCAAGCTCATGACACTGCTACAGGAGCTGATAACATACATTATCAACTCCTGAAGCACTTACCAGAATCCTGCCTAGAAACGCTTCTCAATATTTTTGATGATATTTGGACATCGGGTAACTTTCCTCCGTCATGGCGTGACGCCATAGTAGTACCAATACCTAAACCTGGACGTGATCATACGGATCCGTCCAATTATCGACCTATTTCACTAACTAGCTGTGTTTGCAAGACCATGGAACGCATGATAAATAATCGACTTGTTTGGTACTTGGAAACAAATAATCTTATCACAGATATACAGTGTGGTTTCCGTAAAAACAGAAGTACTGTCGATCACTTAGTGCGACTGGAGTCATTTGTTAAAAACGCACTAATTAATAAACAACATGCTGTGTCTATCTTTTTTGATCTTGAAAAAGCATATGACACAACCTGGAAACATGGTATTTTGAGGGATTTACATGACTTTGGTTTGCGAGGTCGTTTGCCTCAATTTATTGCCAACTTTTTAAATGACAGACAATTCCAGGTCCGTGTGGGTTCTACCCTGTCTGATCATTACAATCAGGATCAGGGTGTTCCACAAGGCAGTGTTTTATCTGTCACTCTTTTTAGCATCAAGATCAACAGTTTGTCAAAAGTTTTAAACGATTCAATTGATGGATCGTTATTTGTGGATGATTTTAATATTTTTTGCCGAGGTAAAAATATGCATACTATTGAACGGCAACTGCAGTTGTGTTTAAACAAAATAAATAAATGGTGTCTTGAAAACGGCTTCAAATTTTCGAAGTCCAAAACTAATTGTATACATTTTTGCAGAACATATAAGCCACATAAGGACCCTGAACTATCTCTAGATGGCACTCCCATCAAAGTTGTAAAGGAGGCCAAGTTCTTGGGATTAATTTTTGACTCGCATTTAACGTTCCTACCACATATCAAATCCCTCAAAACTAAATGCCTGAAGGCACTTGACTTGTTGAAAGTCGTTTCAAATTCTAAATGGGGAGGGGACCAAACTACCCTCCTGCAACTTTATCGATCACTGATCCGGTCAAAACTTGATTATGGCTCCATTGTATATGGTGGAGCCTGTAAAAGCAACCTGAAACTTTTAGATTCTGTTCACCATCAAGGTCTAAGACTTTGTCTTGGCTCCTTTCGAACTTCACCTGTTGACAGCATGTACGTTGAGGCCGATGAGCCATCTCTTGAGCAGCGACGTATCAAATTAGCTTTACAGTATGTAACAAAATTATATTCCAGTGAGTCAAACCCTGCATATAACTGTGTTTTCAGTCCTCTGTGTGAGGACTTATACAATAAAAAATCTTCGCTTGTACCGCCTCTTGGTTTAAGAATTAAACCATTTCTTGCTGCTGCCGGCATTGAGCTGGAAAATATAGCTCCTTCACGTCTTCTTTCTTCTCCTCCTTGGCAGTTGGTTAGGCCCCAAGTGGACCTAACATTGACCGCATTTAAAAAATCGGAAACTAATGAATTACAGTATAAACAAGAATATAATCAATTGAAACATAAATATAGCAGTTATAAATCCTTATTTACAGATGGGTCCAAGGACGGTGGCGCAGTAGCTTGTGCCACTGTCATTGGATCCAGAACAATATCGTCTAGATTACCAGACAACAGTTCTATTTTTACCGCTGAGGCTAACGCCATATTAACAGCTCTTAAATATATTCAAAGACGCCATAAACATAAACAATTTATAATCTATTCCGACTCTCTTTCTTGCCTTCAGGCGATTAAAAATCTTTCTTGTAAAGATCCACTTTTAATTGAAATTATTGAATTATATAATGATCTTGCTACTGGCCAATACGACATCGTCTTCTGTTGGTTACCCAGCCATGTAGGCATTTCAGGGAACACAATGGCCGATTTTGTTGCCAAGGCAGCACTCAACAAATCTGTGACACCACTTCTTCTTCCATACTCAGATTACAAAGCGAATATTAGAACTTATATACGTGATCTGATGCAAAAGAAGTGGGACACCCAAGTAGGTATAAATAAATTACATGAAATAAAACCGTATATTGGTTACACCTACTTGAGCTGTCAGTCCAGATTTGAAGAGGTCGTTATGCGACGATGTCGTATTGGTCACACCAGATATACGCATAAATATCTTTTGAAAGGTGAGGATCCTCCGTTTTGTATCCCTTGTGATGAAAGAATCACGGTCAAGCATGTCTTGCTTGACTGCGTGGAGTATTCCATCACAAGGGATACCTATTTTAAATCACGTAGTATGAAGGACCTTTTTACTAATATCAGTTCTCATTTAATTATTGGATTTTTAAAAGAATTAGATTTATTAAATGAATTGTAAATAGATAATTTTTATTATCGGAAGTTTAAATTGGTAACTGTGCTTGTTGGTGGCTGTATCCTCAAAGGGGGTTGAAGTATTGTAAAACTATTGTCCTCCTGAGAGGGTACGTAAGTCCACAAACATTCAAAGTAAATTCAAACTTTCCATGTTTTTAATCGTAGAATAAATGTCTTTTTACTGAATGGCTAGATTTCCAGAATTGCTGACTCCTGAGGGGATGATGTAAATCCAGCTAGGGTCCATGCAGGTAGCCAAGGTACTGTAAGTCCCCATGGTCCCTAGTATGGTGATCTACCTTCAGTTGTTAGCAATCTATAGCCCATTTTTACATTGTATTGTCCTGTATAGATAAATTGTTTTAGGTATAGTTACTAGTTTTATATTCTACTCTGTGATATCCTAGTTGTTTTACTGTCCTTCGCTGACAGGTTTTATGATAGACATATATTTCATTTTAGTATTAAATGTTCTCGTCACGATATGGCTGAGATATTGCCGATGTGACGTTAAATATTAACTCACTCACTCACTTCGTCTCCACCTTGGCAGTTAGTTAGACCCGAAGTTGACCTAACACTGACAAGTTTTAAAAAGTCAGAAACAAATGAATTACAATATAAACAAGAATATAATCAATTAAAAAGTAAGTATAACACATACAAATCTTTATTTACAGATGGGTCCAAGGATGGTGGCGCAGTGGCTTGTGCCACTGTCATTGGATCCAGAGCAATATCTTTCAGATTACCAGATAATAGTTCTATTTTCACAGCAGAAGCAAACGCTATATTAACTGCTCTTAAATATATTGAAAGACATCCCAGACATAAACAGTATATTATCTATTCTGATTCTCTTTCTTGCCTCCAGGCAATTAAAAACATGTCATGTAAACATCCACTTTTAATAGAAATGACTGAATTGTATAATACTCTTGCTACTGGCCAAAGCGACATCGTAATTTGTTGGTTACCCAGCCATGTAGGCACTTCTGGCAACACAATGGCCGATCTTGCTGCCAAGGCAGCACTCAAAAAATCCGTGACTCCACTTCTTGTCCCATACTCTGATTATAAAGCTACAATTAGATCGTATATCCGAGATCTGATGCAAAAGAGGTGGGACACCCACGTGGGTGTAAATAAATTACCTGCAATAAAACCTTATATTGGTTATACCCACTTGGGTTGTCAATCCAGATTTCAGGAGGTCATTATGCGGCGATGTCGTATGGGCCATACGAGATACACTCATGAATACCTTTTGAAAGGTGAGGATCCTCCGTTCTGCATCTCTTGTGATGAAAGAATCACAGTCAAGCATGTCTTGCTTGACTGTGTTGAGTATTCCATCACAAGCGATCAGTATTTTAATTCACAAATTATGAAGGATCTTTTTAGCAATGTTAGCCCTCATTTAATTATTGCATTTTTAAAGGAATTAGATTTATTAACTGAACTATAAATAAATAAATATTTTATAATTGGAAGATTAAATTAGTGACTCAAACCGTTAGTGGCTGTACCCTTGAAGGGGGTTGAAGTACCGTAAAACAATAGTCCACCTGAGAGGGTACATAAGTCCAAAAACATTTGAAGTAAATTTCAGTTTTCCACCTTTTTAATCGTAGAATAAGTGTGTTTTTAGTTTATGGCTAGATTTGTCTAAGTTGCTAACAGCTGAAGGGATGATGTAAATCCAACTAGGGTCCATACAGGAAGCAAATGTACTGTAAGTCCCCATGGTCCTTAGTGTGGTGATCTACCTTCTGTTGTTGGCAACCTATAGCTCATTTTTATATTGTACTGTCCTGTATAGATACATTGTTTTAGGTCTATTCACTAGTTTTACATTCTACTCTGTGATATCCTAGTTAGTTTTACTGTCCCTTGTCGACAGAGTTTTACAATGTATGTGCTATTAATTCATTTGTATTTTCATAATTACTCGTTCTCGTCACGATATGGCTGCAATATTGCCGATGTGACGTTAAATATTAACTCACTCACTCACACTTTGAGGGTACAGCCACTAACAATTCTAGTTACGAATCTAAACTACCAATTATTAAAATACATCTTTTTACAGAATCATATTGCTCAATAAAAAAATCAATTTCTTAAAAAAAACCCCAATAATTAAATGAGAACTAACGCTGGTAAAAGATCTTCCATTGTTTTAACTGTAACATACTTATCCCTTGTGATGGAGAATTCAATACAGTCAAGCAGAATATGCTTGACCGTAACTCGCTGATCACAAGGGATACAAAATGGAGGATCCTCACCTGTTAACAGGTATGCATGAGTATATCTAGTGTGGCCAATACGACATCGTCGTAAAACAACCTCTTCAAATCTGGACTGACAACCCGAGTGGGTATAACCAATGTAAGGTTTTATCTCATGTAATTTATTTATTCCTACTTGGGTGTACCACTTCTGCATCAGATCACGGATATAAGATCTAATAGTGGCTTTGTAATCACTGTAAGGAATAAGCAGTGGTGCCACAGATTTGTTGAGTGCTGCTTTAGCAGCAAGATCAGCCAATGTGTTACCAGAGATCCCTACATGGCTGGGTAACCAACCCAAGATGATGTAGTGGCCAGTAGCAAGATCATTATACAATTCAATAATTTCTATTAAAAGTGGATGTTTGCAAGATATATTTATAATAGCCTGAAGGCAAGAAAGAGAGTCTGAATAGATTATATATTGTTTACGTGTAGGGTGTCTTTGAATATATTTGCTGTTAATATGGCATTAACGTCTGCCGTAAAAATAGAACTATTATCTTGGACCCATCTGTACATAAGGATTTATGCTTGCAATATTTATGTTTCAACTGATTATATTATTGTTTATACTGTAATTCATTCGTTTCTGATTTTTTAAATGTCGTTAATGTTAGGTCGAATTGTGGCCTAACCAACTGCCAAGGAGGAGAAGAAAGCAGACGGAAGGAGCTATATTTTCCAGCTTAATGCTAGAAGCAACAAGAAATGGCTTAATTTTGAGCCCAAGAGGCGGAACAAGGGAAGACTTTTTGTTATACAAATCTTGATAGAGAGGAATTAAAGACACAATTAAATGCGGGATTAGACTCATTAGAAGCTAAGTTTGTAGTGTATTGTAAAGATAGTTTTATACGGCGTAAGTTGAAAGAAGGCTTATCAGCCTCGACGTATAGACTGTCGATAGGAGAGGTTCTGAAAGAACCGAGACAAAGTCTTAGGCCTTGGTGGTGCACAGGATCTAGTAATTTTAGGTTGCTTTGACAAGCTCCATCATATACGATGGAGCCGTAATCAAGTTTAGATCGGACTAGTGATCTATATAAGTGAAGAAGGGTAGTTTGATCCCCTCCCCATTTTGAATTGGGAACAACCTTTAATAAATCGAGTGCCTTCAGGCATTTGGCTTTAAGGGATTTCATATGTGGCAAAAAGGTCAAATGTGAGTCGAAAATAAGTCCCAAGAACTTGGCCTCCTTGACCACTTTGATTGAGGTACCACTGAGAAATAGTTCTGGGTCTTTATGGGGTTTGTATGTACGACAGAAATGTATACAATTGTTTTTTTATTTAGAAAATTTGAAGCCGTTTTCAAGACACCATTTATCTATTTTGTTTAAATACAGCTGCAGTTGCCGCTCAATGCGTATTTTTACCACGACGAGAAATTTTAAAATTGTTCACAAATAAAGATCCATCTATTAAATCGTTTAAAACTTTAGATAGACTGTTGATCTTGATGTTAAAAAGAGTGACTGACAAAATACTGCCTTGTGGAACACCCTGATCCTGATTGTAATGATCAGACGGGGTACAACCCACGCGGACTTGAAATTGCCTGTTATTTCAAAAATTGGCTATGAATTCAGGCAAACGACCTCGCAAGCCGAAATCATGTAAATCTCTTAAAATGCCATATTTCCAGGTTGTGTCATATGCTTTCTCAAGATCAAAAAAGATAGACACAGCATGTTGTTTATTAATCAGCGCATTTTTCACAAATGATTCTAAACGCACTAAATGATCGACTGTACTTCTGTTTTTTACGGAAACCACATTGTATGTCTGTGATAAGGTTATTAGTTTCCAAGTACCAAACAAGTCGATTATTTATCATGCGTTCCATGGTCTTGCAAACACAG
Source organism: Haliotis asinina (assembly GCF_037392515.1). NCBI lineage: Eukaryota > Metazoa > Mollusca > Gastropoda > Lepetellida > Haliotidae > Haliotis > Haliotis asinina. The sequence continues at coordinate 56,588,638 of NC_090291.1, read as the reverse complement.
CTAGTTAGTGAAATAGGTCGATAATTGGACGGATCAGTATGATCACGTCCAGATTTAGGTATTGGTACTACTATGGCGTCACGCCATGATGGAGGAAAGTTACGCGATGTCCAAATATCATCAAAAATATTTAGAAGAGTTTCTAGGCAGGATTTTGGTAAATGCTTCAGGAGTTGATAATGTATGTTATCAGCTCCTGTAGCAGTATCATGAGCTTGATCAAGAGCAGTATGGAGCTCATGAATAGAAAACGTTTCATTACAATCTTCACCATTATCTGAGTTGAAATTAATAGTTTTATTTTCTTGTTCTTTTTGATACTGCTAGAAGTTAGGTAAATAGTTAGAAGAGGAAGAGTGCTTAGGGAGGGTTTCGGCCAGTTTATTTGCGATATCTGATTTATCCGTAAGTAACTGATCTCCATGTTTAAGATGATGGACAGTAGATTTAGTACCTTTACCTACACTTTTTGGACCATGTTCAATACCTTGGACATGGGTGTCCGAGAAGTTATTTTGGATACATAATTTTGCCAAGACTGGCGTTTGTTCTGTTTAAAAGTACGCCGCGCTTTAGCATTTAAAATTTTAAATTTATTTAAATTGTGCACCACGGGATGGCGACGAAAAATAATGTTCTGCTTTTTTCCTTGCCTTCCTAGCTTGTTTGCATTCATCAGTGAACCATGGTTTTCTTATGTGTGGAACTGCAGAGGACTTTGGTATACACTCATCAACTATGGAATTCAGTTCATCAGAAAAAAACATTTAATAGAACCATGGACGTCAATAAAACGGTTTACGTTTTTCAGCACAGAGTGTTTCATATAAAGCCCAGTTAGCCTTTTTAAAATTCCGCCTTGATGATGGAGGAACATCAGATGGAGTTACAGATTTTAATATAGTAGGAAAATGGTTACTTCCACAGAGGTCATTGTGGACTGACCATTCAAATTCATTTAGTGAGTTCTGCATTTTTCACTGACAGCTCAAGAGCAGAATAGGTCCCGTCCCAGGGTGTAAATATGTGTTGGAACCATCATTATAAATACATAAATCATTGTCAGAACAAATGTCCTCCACCAATTTCTCTTTAGTGTTTGTAGTTACACTACCCCGGAGTGGGTTGTGCCCATTTAAATCTCCCATTATGATACAGGGCTTCGGGAGTTGGTCATACAGAGCTTGAAGATCAGTTTTGGCAAACGACGAAGACGGCGAAATATAAAGAGAGCATAGCGTAAACGCTACATGTGACGTAATTCTCACTGCAACAGCCTGCATATTAGTATTAAGTGAAACAGGGCTTTGAATAACGTTTTGTCTGACTAGAACGGATGACCCGCCAGTGGCTCTATACCCCGGAGGGGAAAAACAATGATATGCATTAAAATGACGAAGGTCAAATGTATCTGTTTGTTTTAAATAAGGTGTAAAATCTTGGACTAATAGCTGTATTTCATGTAAATTAGTCCTCAATCCTCTGCAGCTCCACTGTACAGTATTATTGGAATAAAATAAAATAAAATCAAAACGTCCGCTTGAAATTGATCCTGTTGATACTGAACATAGACCGTCTTTATCGACTGAGTATTGGCCACGTTTTCTTGTAGTTGAAACTCCTAACACGACACAAATAACATTGAACCCTTTTGCAGTATCTAAGGGTATTCAAGATATTGCTGGAGATGTGAAGAATCTTAGACGCTTACGTTCGGGTGCCCTGCTAGTTGAATGTGGGAACAAGCAGCAAGCAACCAATCTGATGGGTATTGATTCTTTTGTGGGCATTCCGGTCACGGTCTCTGCTCACAAGACCCTGAACACAAGTAAAGGTATTGTCAGAGATCGTGATCGGTTGTTTGCTGATATGTCAGAACTTGACATAACATCCGAAATGAAAGATCAGGGTGTGCTTTATGTCAAGCGTTTTTCAACCCGGAAAAGAAATGAAACAATCCAAACAAATACCTATTTGTTTTCCTTCTCTTCTCCAAATGGTCCCAAGTCAGTGAGGGCAGGTTACTGTAACATCCAAGTTGAGACATACATCCCCAACCCTCTAAGGTGTTTTAAATGCCAGAAATATGGACACGGTGTATCTACCTGTACATTGTCTGTTGTGTGTGCTCACTGTGGTGAGAAGACACGCACAACAGAAGATTGTGACAGTGATTTCAAAAAATGCACTAACTTCTCAGCCGACCATTCATCTTCGTCCAAACAGTGTCCAATATAGAAAGAGCAAATGGCAATTAACAAAATAAAGTTCACCCAAAATATCTCTTTTTCTAAAGCAAAAAAACTGGTGAAGAGATCTGACCTTACAGAAAGTTATGCTACAGTAGCAAACGCATCATCTGTGCGTAGCTCTAAAACAACAAAATCTACAAGCTGCCAAACTACCTTGACTTGGGTCAACAGCGACTCTCCACAACTTCTATACCCAGCTATGTCATCACAGACTGAGGAATCACTACCTGGAACTTCAAAGTCTTCTTCTGATCATAAATCATCTTCGCAGTCACGCACTGAGTCTCAATCGACAGCTGATAGAAAACAAACTTCAAAAGGTAAATCTAAGCCTAAGCCTGAAGCTTCAAAACAACAAAGTGGCAGAGCTCCTAAAGGGTCACAAAATAACATTCAATTGCTAAATAAATGTGGGTCCCTTGAAGACATGGACGTTTCTGAAAACGTCCATTCTAGGGCACATAGCTTGTCGCCCTCCAAAAGAGTGCGGGGTAGATCCCCAATAAATCCCCCCAAAAGATAGTTTATTCCAATAATATTATACAGTGGAACTGCAGAGGGTTGAGGACTAATTTACCTGAATTACAGCTATTAGTCCAAGATTTTACACCTTCAGCGATATGTCTCCAAGAGACATATTTAAAACAAACAGATACATTTGACCTTCGTCATTTTAATGCATATCATTGCTTTTCACCTCCGGGTGATAAGGCCACTGGCGGATCATCCATTCTAGTCAAACAAAACGACGTTATTCAAAGCCCTGTTTCACTTAATACTAATATGCAGGCCGTTGCAGTGAGAATTACTTTACATGTAGCGTTTACGCTATGCTCTCTTTATATTTCACCGTCTTCGGCTTTTGCCAAAACCGATCTTCAAGCTCTATATGATCAGCTCCCGAAGCCCTGTATCATAATGGGAGATTTAAATGGGCACAACCCACTCTGGGGTAGTGTAAATACAAACACTAGAGGCAAATTGTTGGAGGACTTTTGTTCTGACAATGACTTATGTATTTATAATGATGGTTCCAACACATATTTACACCCTGGTACAGGGACTTATTCTGCTCTCGACTTGTCACTTACAAATTCAGAACTATTAAATGAATTCGAATGGTCAGTCCACGATGACCTGTGTGGAAGGGACCATTTTCCTACTATATTAATAGCTGTAACTCCATCCGATGTTCCTCCATCATCAAGATGGAATTTTAAGAGGGTTAACTCGGCTTTATATGAAACACTGTGTGCTGAAAAACTTAAACCCGAACGTTTTAGTGACGTTCCTGATGCTATTAAATATTTTTCTGATGAACTGAATTCCATAGCTGATGAGTGTATACCAAAGTTCTCTGTAGTTCTACACATACGAAAACCATGGTTCAACGATGAGTGCAAACAAGCTAGGAAGGCAAGGAAAAAGGCAGAACATTATTTCCGTCGCCATCCTATGGTGCATAATTTAAATAAATAAATAACATGTATGATAACATACATTATCAACTCCTGAAGCACTTACCGGAATCCTGCCTAGAAACTCTTCTCAATATTTTCTATGATATTTGGACATCGGGTAACTTTCCTCCATCATGGCGTGACGCCATAGTAGTACCAATACCTAAACCTGGACGTGATCATACGGATCCGTCCAATTATCGACCTATTTCACTAACTAGCTGTGTTTGCAAGACCATGGAACGCATGATAGATAATCGACTTGTTTGGTACTTGGAAACAAATAATCTTATCACAAATATACAGTCTGGTTTCCGTAAAAACAGAAGTACTGTCGATCACTTAGTGCGACTGGAATCATTTGTTAAAAACGCACTAATTAAACAACATTCTGTGTCTATCTTTTTTGATCTTGAAAAAGCATATGACACAACCTGGAAACATGGTATTTTGAGGGATTTACATGACTTTGGTTTGCGAGGTCGTTTGCCTCAATTTATTGCCAACGTTTTAAATGACAGACAATTCCAGGTCCGTGTGGGTTCTACCCTGTCTGATCATTACAATCAGGATCAGGGTGTTCCACAAGGCAGTATTTTATCTGTCACTCTTTTTAGCATCAAGATCAACAGTTTATCAACAGTTTTAAACGATTCAATTGATGGATCGCTTTTCGTGGATGATTTTAATATTTTTTGCCGAGGTAAAAATATGCATACTATTGAACGGCAACTGCAGTTGTGTTTAAACAAAATAAATAAATGGTATCTTGAAAACGGCTTCAAATTTTCGAAGTCCAAAACTAATTGTATACATTTTTGCAGAACATATAAGCCACATAAGGACCCAGAACTATCTCTAGATGGCACTCCCATCAAAGTTGTAAAGGAGGACAAGTTCTTGGGATTAATTTGTGACTCACATTTAACGTTTCTACCACATATCAAATCCCTCAAAACTAAATGCCTGAAGGCACTTGACTTGTTGAAAGTCGTTTCAAATTCTAAATGGGGAGGGGACCAAGCTATCCTCCTGTAACTTTATCGATCACTGATCCGGTCAAAACTTGATTATGGCTCCATTGTATACGGTGAAGCCTGTAAAAGCAACCTGAAACTTTGAGATTCTGTTCACCATCAAGGTCTAAGACTTTGTCTTGGCTCCTTTCGAACTTCACCTGTTGACAGCTTGTACGTTGAGGCCGATGAGCCATCTCTTGAGCAGCGACGTATCAAATTAGCTTTACAGTATGTAACAAACTTATATTCCAGTGAGTCAAACCCTGCATATAACTGTGTTTTCAGTCCTCTGTGTGAGGACTTATACAATATGAAATCTTCGCTTGTACCGCCTCTTGGTTTAAGAATTAAACCATTTCTTGCTGCTGCCGGCATTGAGCTGGAAAATATAGCTCCTTCCCGTCTTCTTTCTTCTTCTCCTTGGCAGTTGGTCAGGCCCCAAGTGGACCTAACATTGACCACATTTAAAAAATCAGAAACTAATGAATTACAGTATAAACAAGAATATAATCAATTGAAACATGAATTTAGCAGTTATAGATCCTTATTTACAGATGGTTCCAAGGACGGTGGCGCAGTAGCTTGTGCCACTGTCATTGGATCCAGAACAATATCTTCTAGATTACCAGACAACAGTTCTAATTTTACCGCTGAGGCTAACGCCATATTAACAGCTCTTAAAGGTCACATGCAACCAAAAAATCAAACATAATTAAAACACAATTATCACTTATTTATGACATATAATATACATTGCTGCTTTTAAAAAAACAAATAAACAAAATTATAAGCGTACAATCGCGATTCAAAAGTGCAATATTTTGTATATATATTCTTTATTACAGAAGTGTAGGCCATCGGCCCATAACTACAAAAGTTGCATGGTGTATGACAAAACATGGTGTATACAGTATAGATCGATAGTTTTAACATCTTAGATGCATTGCGTGATAAATAAAGCTAGCTAAATTATTTATAAGATTACAGTCTAATGATGACATAAGGAGTTTGAATTTTGCTTTACATGGATTGATGCAAAAGGCTTTAGGTAAATGGTTCAAGCGGAGCTGTTTGAATTTGGAACACACGAGGAGAAAGTGGTACTCATCCTCAATATAACCTTCCTCGCATTGTAAACATAGCCTGTCATTTCTATCTATTTTATAATATCTTCCAGTTTCAATACGTAACTGGTGTGAAAAGCACCTAAACTGCGCGAGTGCTACTCTAAACGTTTTAATGCTAATCACATTTAAATATGGCTCTCTAGACAGTGATGTTTTAAAATAAGAATAAAACGTAGATTTACTGCCATTTTGAAGTGAGCTGAACCAGTTCTGTTCATGAATACATTTAAGACGATTCTCAAATTCAGTTAAGAATGAGGTAGGGGAAGTAACAGTTTGCTGCTCCCAAACAAAGCCAAAACCCAAGCTGTAAAGCAGATCTCTACACTTCGACGCCCAATTAACTCTATTATGATCTAAAGCCACTAGCATCATATGATAACATTTTTTGGGATGACGAGATTCAGACATGGCTAATAGTTTTAGCCAATACTTTATAACCCGTTTATATGTTAAAATATATAGGGGAAACCGCCCACATTCACCACGAGCTATATTATTAGTTGTAGAGATCTTAACGCCTAAAAATCGTTTGCAAGACAATGTGTGTACAGATTCTATACAGTCATTCTGATAGAATCCCCAGACCTCGGCACCATACAACAGAATAGGAGCTATTTTCCTATCAAATATCTTAAAGTATAGCTCAAGAGATATATTGCTTAGTTTACTTATTGTTTTAAGGACACCAAATAAGGCCTTTTTGCCTTGCAAGGCTGCATTGGAACAATGACTAGACCAAGACAAGCCCCTTGTGAAGGTTATACCAAGATACTTATATGAAGTTACAGCTTCCAACTTCCTACCATTATAAAACCAACTTTCTCGTCTTGATAAAATACCACCTTTCTGAAACACGACAACTTTTGTCTTATCCAAATTGACTTCAAGACCGTATTCTATACAAAACGTTTCTAAAACATTGATGCGTTTCTGTAGTCCACCAATAGTATCAGATATAAGTGCGATGTCATCCGCAAAGAGGAGAATAAATATCTGAATAACATCAGGATGTAATTGGATACCTGGACCTGAACACCGTTCTATCTCAACAGCCAGCTCGTTGATAAAAATTGAAAATTTTTGTACTTGGGCTTACTTCCCCCGAAACGAAGCCCTCGGGAGACCGAACCCAGTCATAGCGGGTGGATATGCACTCAAGTGTAACGACGGCTTCCGATTGGCTGTTTCATTTGCTGATATGCTGAGGGTTCATTGTGTGTACAGAAAGATGATCTGTTTGATGGGCATTTTAGAAGTATAGCCAGTCACAAGAAAGTAAGAACCTTTGCAGATAACAACTTCTTTTTGTGTACTTGATGCGTCGTTTCAGTATGGATTCATATACAGTTGTCAAACAAAATCACATACACGAAAAGAAGTCGTTATCCATGAAGAATGTATATAGAGATGTTGGGTTTGGAAAATACATGTTATCTGAATTTGCGCTCGATCCAATAAAAAAAACATGTCATTCGTCAAGTACAAAGCAGGATTTGAAACTGACAAGAGTTTGCACCAGGTTCCGTCAGATCCAGTCATCCGAAAAAAATGAATGTACATGTAGTTTGTTTGCAACCCACAGACATAAAAACCTGTCATGTGTATCACACGTGCCTAATTACATAATGTGGCAGACACGGGACTCGGGTGCACGAGTCATAAATCAACTCATTTTCTTTATGTCGTATAGTCTCATAGGTGTTAAGTTCAAATTGCACGTGGTCAATGATTGAAGCTGTGTATTGCATGTTGTCTTTAGCAGACAGGCAGATAGACATATAGGTGTAAATAAACAAGACACTGAGCTTTCTCTGTGACAGAGACTGCTTACCACAATCAACAAGCTGTTTTGCGTAACGAGTAGATTATTTACTTGTTTGTGTACACAACCAAGATTAGACTACTGCTCACGACGATAGACCCTGGGCATGCATACTGTTCCAAGCTCCGCGAAACTATTCACTGCGCATGCGTTATGGACGCAGCGCAGCACAGCTGTTGAAACCAGTTTTCCCCCCAGCGCTGGGGGGAATTTAGTGAAACGTTTGAACTCCGATTTCGCGGGCTTTTTTTTCATCGCGTTTTTTTCAACTTTATAGGTTGAATTGGCATTTTTTATGATTTGTTTCGGTAAGTGCACACCGAAAGGTACCAGAATCTGCAAAGTTGTGTTTTACGTTGCATGTGACCTTTAAATATATTCAAAGACGCCATAAACATAAACAATATATAATCTATTCCGACTCTCTTTCTTGCCTTCGGGCGATTAAAAATCTTTCTTGTAAACATCCACTTTTAATTGAAATTATTGAATTATATAATGATCTTGCTACTGGCCAGTATGACATCGTCTTCTGTTGGTTACCCAGCCACGTTGGCATTTCCGGTAACGCAATGGCCGATCTTGCTGCTAAGGCAGCACTCAACAAATCTGTGACACCACTTCTTATTCCTTATTCTGACTACAAAGCTAGCATTACAGCTTACACTCGTGATCTGATGTAGAAGAAGTGGGACACCCAAGTAGGTATCAATAAACTACATGAAATAAAACCCTACATTGGTTATACATACTTCCAGATTTGAAGAAGTCATTTTGCGACGATGTCGTATTGGCCATACAAGATACACTCATGCATACCTTTTAAAAGGTGAGGATCCTCCGTTTTGTATCCCTTGTGATGAGAGAGTCACTGTCAAGCATATCCTGCTTGACTATGTTGAATTCTCCATCATAAGGGATAAGTATTTTTCTGTAAAAACTGTTATGGATCTTTTTTACACGGTCAGCGCTCATTTATTGGGTTTTTAAAGGAAATTGATTTCTTGGTTGAATTTTGAGTGATATGTTCTGTATATAAATGCATTTTAATGATTGGCAGTTTGGGTTAAGAACTAGAATTGTTAGTGGCTGTACCCTCAAAGGGGGCTGAAGTATTGTAAAATTATTGTAAGTCCACAAACATTCCATGTAAATTTAAATCTACCAGGTTTTTAATCGTAGTATTCTTGTTGTTTTAATTTTGGCTAGCATATTGTACACTCGCCAGCAGCAGAAGGGATGGTGTAAATCCAACTAGGGTCCATGCAGGTAGCAAAGGTACTGTAAGTCCCCATGGTCCCTAGTTTGGTGATCTACCTTCAGTTGTTGGCGATCTATAGCCTGATTTTATAGTGTATTGTCCTAATGGTGATGTTGCTTTTAACTTTCCATGCTAGTTTTAATTCCATTTGTGATATTCTAGTTGTTTTACTGTCCTTCGTTGACAGGTTTTATAGTAGACATATAATTAATTTTGATATTAGATGTTCTCGTCACGATATGGCTGAGATATTGCCGATGTGACGTTAAATTTTAACTCACTCACTCAAGATTCAGCAATCAATAAAAGTGAGTACGATTTTACAACGCTTCTAGCAACGCTTCATCAACATCACAGTTTGACACACGTTGGTAAATAAAAGCACTAAGCCTTAATTTTGTACATAATAAACAAGCACATTCTCTCGTCCAGCTATGCATTTGCCGAACCTGCTTTGAAAAACCCCCCACACCAGGATTCATTACAAGGGGTAAGGACATTTGATCTGACTGCTGATGTTGTTTACACATATACCATCTTTGTGGCTTGTTGGTGCGGTGCCATGCGTGACGTTACTGTAACCGTTTCCTCTCTCTTGAAGATGATTCCGGATACGTCTGGGGCACTGAAAGCAGTACAAACCAAAACGGTTCAACAGTGAATAAAGGTAAGTGTGTATGACTTGACATCGTTTCCAGCAAGATCTCAGCAACTAGTGTGATTAAACTAAGGCTTTTGACCCAATTAAACCCCATGTTACCTCTAAGAGAGTTTTGTCATCCTCGAAGGTGAAGGGGGATGTCATCATGTTTTACGCACCGTCGCGTGGTTAACTGCCTCCAACTGGCTGGAATTATAATAGAAAAGCATGGCGCCCCCATGACTAATTGACATGTGTCAAGTTGTAAATCGAGTCATCCGGCTGGACGTTGGATAATGTAGTATATGACCAGGACATTTACACGTTTATTATTGATAAGAAACCACCAGGAATATCTATTTACTGTTATTCCAGATCAACGGCAACTACGTCACATGCTTCATTTACCCTGCACATGTGGAATAAACGCAGGCAGGGGATCTACCATACCTTCCCTCTTACGAAAAATAAAAGAAATTTATCTATGTACAGTAGCAACATAACACAGCATCATACGATTTAATCCACGAATTGAACTTGTCAGGCCAGTGTAACCATTTCAGAAAATATTGTTTATTTAAATCCTTTTCCTGCGGTCCTTAGTATTGTCACCCTTTTGCATACATCGCCGTCTCGCATATATCTTCTGAAATTCCGAATCGTAAAAGGTGCCCTGAATTTCTTGAAAATTAAACAAAAGCACTTAATCTACATTTTATACATAATAAACTACCACATTCTCTCGGTCCAGCTATGCATTTGCCGAACCTAGCATTGAAAAAGCCTACAGCCCAGAGCTCATTATATGAGAACAGGACATCTGATCTGGCTGTTGACGGCAACCACAACACTACGGTAATCTGCGGAAGTTGTGCCCACGTTAAGGACATGAGCTCCCCGTCGATAGACTGGTGGCAGGTAGATCTTCAGCAGACCTTCCTTATCCTCACAGTGTCAATCACCAATAGGGGGGACTGTTGCCGTAAGTACTTTCACGAATACTACGGTTTTCAGTTAGCACGAAATATATAACATGAAATCTTAATGTTTAGTCTACATACAGTCTTTCCAATTCCCATATTCAGCAATTGTTGGAAACTGTGCCAATTTCCATTTATCAGAGGGGTACACAATGAATATGAAATAGATTACAAGTTGTCAAATTCCACTTTTGCTGAAGGCGCGGTGGCTGAGTAGATCACTGATTGTAATGCCTCTGTGGTGTAGTAGTTAGAGCTTTCGCCAGAGAGAGGAAGGACGCGAGGTCGATTCCCGGTCACGTCATACCAAAAGACGTTAAAATATGGTGATTGTTGGTCTCTGCCTTGCGCCTGGCATAACTAAGTACATCAAGAACTGGCCATAGCCGACTGAGAGTCAGTATATCGTTTCTGAGTGTGAATGTTATCTCAGTGAGTTATCACTATTAAACCAGCAATATAAAAGCAGACACAAATACACACGCATGCACGTCGTCATGAAGGAACCAGTCTCAAGTGCGACGTCAAACCCCATTTTCCCTGACCTCATATGTGCTGGCGATTAGGTTCCGTAAAAATAGTAATAAAATGAAATGAAAGGTAAGTGTAATTCTTGCATCAAACCGTGACAGACCTTGATGTAAATTGTAATAATAATTGAAGTAAACTGAACTTTTTTCTTATTTTGGTTAGTGGGTGAGTTAAAATTTAATGTCACATCGGCAATGCTGCAGCCATATCGTGACAACATTTTATATCAATATTCAAATCAATAAGTGTATAACGCAAAAAACCTGTCATCGAAGGACAGTATAACTACCAGAATATCACATCCCTTAATTTAAAATTAGCACGCCGTAAATAGTAAAAACATATCACGCGTCGACAGCACAACCTAAGACTGAGTGAGTCAGTCAGTTTAGTTTTACGCCGCACTCAGAAATATTCCAGCTGTGAATAATCAGTTCTGGTCCAGACAATCCAGTGACAAACAACATGAGCATCGATCTGCTCAATTGGGAACCGATGACATGTGTCATCCAAGTCAGCGAGTCTGACCACCCGATGCCGTTAGTTGCCTCTTACGACAAGCATAGTCACCTTTCATCGCAGGCATGGGTTGCTGAAGGCCTATTCAACCCCGGGACCTTCACGGATCCATTGTGGTATGTAGAGATGGAGGCAAAGTTCCTCAGCGCGAACACTGGACATACGACAATGTGTTCCTTTAGAAATTAAGACATATTATAAGTATTTAGGATTACTCATATCTTCTAAATTAGCATGGTCAGTATCTTGTAAACAATTAGCATGTCTAGCTAAAGCTGTTATTCCAGTTCATACCTTCTTCAAAACATTCGTAAATGCTACATTGTCTATGTTTAAGGTAAAATTGCGCCGATTTTGTTATATGGGTCAGAGATATGGGGCACGACATATTGTGAGGCAATGGAGAATGTCCAGTCATTATATTTTAAACGTTCTTCACGGGTTGAAATGCGATACGGAGCGTTATCCACTTTTCACTCTCAGCCAAGTTAGAGTGGTCAAATATCGGGGTAAATTACTAAAGAAGGAACGACAACGATATAGTTTATCAAACACTCTTCATGAAAATGGAAAGACAAACTGTAACGAGATGAACCAGATTTTACACAATCCATGCTACGAATATTTGATTCAGCACCCCTGCTCCCCATCCACCACTGAATGTCAACAAGGACACTGTCAATAATACAAAATTGGATCAAAATATATTTAATTCTGTCTTGGGTTCTCGGCAACGAAATTGGGCACGTGCAAAAAATGTTAAATCTGAGATTTTAAAATGATCTCAAGATCACGAATTTTACCTGGGGTTGGTGAATCTCGCTAATACACCGTGGTACCAAATTTGACCAAAATCCATAATTTCATTCTTCAGTTATCGCTCTAACAAGGCTATATGATGTAGGAAATGCAACAAAAAAAACAACCAATTACAAATGACTGAAACTGTTGTTACAACTTCCGTAAATAATTATTACACTTTACCGCACCTAAAATAGATACAAGTAATGTCGGTTTACATTGTGATTTCCGTATTGGCGCATTGCCAGTTACGTTAACGTTTATGAAATTTGCTCCAAGTATTGCAATTTACCTTTTATTACAATTTACTTCGTAACATGCTTCGCATTGACAGTGTGTGTTTGAAGCCCGTATAGGATTGCAATTAACTATCCACGCAGGAAAAAACTGTCTCGTAAGTCCCTATGGTCCCTAGTATGGTGATCTACCTTCAGTTGTCGGCAATTTATAGCCAGTTTTTATACTGCATTGTCTTCAGTGGTATAAAGTTTTTTACATTAGTTTTTTATCTCTATCTGTGATCCTCTAGTTATTTGATTGTCCTTTGTCGACACGGTTTTCTAAGTATTTCCTAATTATTAAAATGCACCCCGCCCGTGCACATTGATTGTTTCCGGAGCAGAGCTTTAAAACCATTCAATATTTCTTCACCAGACTTAGCACATAGATAGATCTGGTGGTGTATTGGTGCCTTTGGTAGTTTGGGTATTCTTAATAAAATATTTTTCGCGTTTCCATGGCAACAAGAGTGACAGACTGAAATCGGAGGTAATACTCTTTTCCGGAGCAGAACTATGAAACAGTTCAGTGTGTCTTCACCAAACTTGACTCATAGATTGGTCTAGAAGAGTATTTTACCTTTGCGGGGGATATTGCTGACTGTGTCTTCTTATTTGACTTATTTATTACGACCCCACTAATTATTCTAATCCTCAAAACGATATTGCTGCAATATTGCCAATGTGACGTTCAATTTTAAGTCAGACACTCAAATCAACCAGTTAATGAAACCAGAATCATAACTTCAGTGAGAATGATCCCACATGTATCACATGCCAGGCGTCACACGAAGATGCGTGTACTCTTGAAATATTTTCCCAGTCTGTGAAGACACTTATCAAAGTACGTTTTCCTCACGTTGATAAGGTTTCACATGTATTGTTTTGTTTTATTCTTTTCGCATACAGACGGACGATTAACCAATTTTACAGTGGAGGTCGATGCTACTGACTCGATGTCCAGCAACAGCTCCGGCCTTCAACTCTGTTACTGGCATGAAGACACAGTAGGCAAAGGTCTGACAGTAGACTTGACCTGTGCCGTCAACACTATTGGACGCTACGTCAGAATTGTCAAGTACAACCCCGGTCATAGGCCTTTAACATTGTGCGAAGTCGAAGTGAGAGGAACCCCTTTGCACAGAACATGTGAAGGTGAGAACATTTAAGCAACGTGAGAAGTATAGGGATGCGCCTTACCGTCATTACGGCAGCAGTGGCACACTCTCCAGCTACACACCTGGCCTCAGATCACAATCACGTTTTCTCATTGCTATCTGTAGTGGCATGACAGTCTTTCCTGTTCCTGATTCGTTATATGCCGTTCTCCAGTTGCAAACTGATCAACCTGACACTTACTACGTAACCGGCAAAATATCGCCCTGGAGCTACCAGTTCTCTTTGCTGCATCCTATGGGAGTGTTCTCAGCTACTCTCATTTAAGGCAATTAGAGCTGGGGGTAAGCCATCCTGTGTCAGCAATGGCCACCAGAAATATCGAAACGTAACACACAAAACAACCCCGAACTGCCATGTGAACATTGTCAACAATTTGCTTTTGCCTTATCTTACATTAAAGTGATCACAAGTCACCCTGAAAGTGTTAAAACAGACAGGCACTATATTCTCCGAGTTTGCTTCTAGGACAGGGTAAAAATCTGTGTAGAGCTGATTGTAGTTTGAGGCTAAATCCTAACTCATACACGACTTGTTGACTATATTATGAAGTTTCATGCATGCATTTCATACTCAGACACTTGCATTATAATTCTTTTCATGAACATTGAAACTGGTATATAGTTATTCGTCGGTAAACCGTACCTTTCCTGGTTTAATTAATCTGCCCGACGTGAGCACTCACATGTAGCACCTGGCCAATAAACGCCAAAGTATCAAACTGTATGTATAGCTCACCTGGAGATTTAGACCGTTGGCACATGACATCTGAATGTCCTGTAAGTTTCTAATACCTATACTTGCCGATACCATGACAACAGACAATGATACTGCTTATAGGTACGTCTTGAGCTTTAAGTTCATTAGTTCTGTTTGACAATCACGCTCACAGGCGATCGTAAGAGAATCAAGTCACAATTAAGTGGAACAAAAGGCACATCTCTTACATCTATCTACCGAAATAACAAAAAAACAAATCGCGTCAAGTTCCTAAAATAAAGTAAAAGAAAAGGATGAGGCATATACGTGAAAGGTCCACGAGGTATCTAGACTCCACTGCAAACATCCATCCTTCAATCCATTCTTTTCAACACTGGATAGGGCACTGGAAGTGACGGTGGTAACTGGCAAGTCGTCTAGCACTACAAGGGATTGCTTTATAGTCAAAACTCTGCAACATGACAGGGCGAGCTGCAGAACCTTTTTCTTGTGCACTATATGAATCTATATGTAGGGACTCATAGTTGGCCACTGGCTTCCTATGGGGAAAATACTTCAGGACCCTATACCATCAGAGCATGCATGTTCCAGATAAGATCTGACTTATTGCGTTTTAGCCACTGCACACTGAATCCTTCGAAAACTTATCTCTGTATTGAATATTGGCCATTTTAGTGATTGCAAGCATAAACGAGACAGTCGTCATTCATAATTTGACCATAATCTACCAATATGACTTAAAGTGTTGCTTCCGCTGATTCACTGGAGCAACGTAAATGACAGATGTCGTTCGGGAAAGTGAACAAAATCATTACTTAATATCTATATTTCAATCTATATATATCTCATACATTCTTTTGGGGGAATGGTAAAACCTAAGGGGGTTCGTATTTTCAAAGGCCATCTTCTTGAAACTAGATGTGGTTATCCGAGTGTAATGCAGTTTCACAAACCACCCTCATGTCCAGTACTTGTGGTACACGGTCGTGGTGGGGAACTGGATATTTGACACTTGTAGAATTATGTCATGTCGTTAACATTCAGGCAAATTAGTATGGTTTTGACCATGCCAATAAGAGCATAATTTACAAAACACCTGCATAAAGAAACAGATCAGAAAGAAGAAATGCTCATTGATATCTGTAAAGAAACAGACCAGCAAGAAAAAAAAATCCCATTCATGTGCATTAGGAAACACATCATGAGTGAAGAGTGAAAGTACTGGTATACACGAACATGCGAATCATGATTGTTATGATCATACAGTCTCGGCGTAACTTTCAAGATCCACACTCATATGTTCCAGATTCATCTGCGGCATTCGGGCGTCACAGTAAGGGAGCCAGAGAACCTGACTACATCATCTCCAGTCATGAAAACATCGGAAAACTCGACTGTGCCGGTATGTGTCTCAAAAAGGCTACCTGCAGCACGTTCAACTCAAGGGCTCCGTCTATGGGAGTGGTCAGTTGTGAACTGGTGGTCGGTGCCCTTGACCCCATCATGAATGTATCATGGGATTTGTATGCGATTAGCAGATTTCAGTCTCCATCAGAGTGAGTGAGTTTCAGGCCTAGCCATTAGGCCTTCGAGCTCAGCGCTCAAAGTTCATATCAATTGTATGTACAAAATAGTCTCACAAATCACCATGTCTTAAGTAACGTACGCTAACCTCATTTATTGTACAACCAACTCATATAATCTATTGTAGTAAGAACTCACGTATATATTCTCTCTATTTGTTTCTCATGTATCACTTGTTTGATGACGACATCGCTTGCTTGGGTTCTCCACCGAGAGCGCAGCCCTTCCGACACTCTCGGAAATGCAAAGGTCTGCAGTGGTGGGTAGTCTACATATTCTCTTGAACTTTCTTCGTGGGTTCGACTAAGCAGCGTATCCCGGAAGAAGTCCCATTTGCTGTTTGGGATGCGTATAGACGGGGCAAGGGCCCTGACCTGATGATGACCACACCAGTTTGACTGAGCCAGGATAACCCGAACCTTCCCTGCTGCGTAATATGTTCAATCTGTCTAACATAAATATCATAATAAAGGCATGATTTGTCTAGATAGGGGAATTATATTCTATACCATACCAATGTATGCTTACCTGAGGGAGAATAATCACCGAGATCATTTCCGGCGTCTTAAAATATCATGGCCCGTGAGCCACTTGAATCCACAACAGTCCTGGTGTCCGTAAGAAAACTGTGCCTGAGCAAAACGCTCACGTGGCAGCAGGCCGTAAACTTCTTATGGACGTCCTTGTCAACCTCCTTCCTCTTGGGAACTCTGCCGGCCTAGAGCCATTTGACCCAGAAATGTCTGACTCGCTGTCTTCTCCTTAGTCAGTTACAGATCTTTCCGAAAGTCATGATCACATTTTGTTCAGTTCTATTTATAAGTCTTTTTTTTATTTACAATTAATTAGAGAAACGGAGGCCATTGAAGCAACTAAATAAAAACCGATTTACTTAATGAAACTATTCTTTGCTGCCGCTCGATCTTTGGAGTAAGGTCACAATTTCTAAAGTCAAAAGAAAAAGAATCAAATGATAAAAACAAAGAAAAACAGAGTCATGTAAGTCATGTAAGTCATGTAAGTCATGTAAGATCGTTAGAGAACGCAATGTTTAAAAGATAAAGTCATTTTGGAGGAAACTAAACTTACAGTAGATGACAATGAAAGTAGAGGTACCTCTTCAAATTGTCAGGAGTCGCAAAGAAAGATAAAGTGGCAACAGAAGAAGAAATGTATACACACGCACACGCACACGCACACACACACACATGAACACACACACACACACACACACATACATATAATGGCAGACTTTACTGATCCCCAAACCTATCACATGTTTCAGTTCTGAGTCCGAAAATAAAATGTTCACAGGGTGCTTGACAAGGCTCATGGCATCAAAGCATTCATCCAGTGATATGGTGCAGGGAGAAACTTCTTCCACATTATAATAATGTGACCATTCAGATGTACTAGGTACTCTATGTAAGCCATAAGCTGTGCCTCTTTAGGGAGATTCGCTTCCACATCGAACCCGATAAGACCATGCTGTCTGGCCCATCACTTTTTACTTCCCTTCCGCCAAGTTTTAACATAAGGAAAAGAAATGAAGCGTAAATAAAACGTGGTAAAGAGTAGAGAAATTAGAATGTGCATCAGAACAGTCACATTAAGTTATGTGTGAAAGGCATTTAGAAGTTGGACGAACATGAATACATGACACGCTTTATGGATAACGTCTTTATTCTTCACACGACGTTTCAGTGCTAATTCTTGCTCCTTCATCAAGTGAATGCTGAGTCAGTACAACGTGTTAAAGTATTTAAACAATTAGAATTGTCGAAAGGAGTCCCCATTTTGTATTGTGTGAATCATTTCATTAGTTTAGAGTGTCACGTTTAATTCCCCAAATATCACACTTAAACGC
Organism: Haliotis asinina; assembly: GCF_037392515.1. NCBI lineage: Eukaryota > Metazoa > Mollusca > Gastropoda > Lepetellida > Haliotidae > Haliotis > Haliotis asinina. The sequence continues at coordinate 56,570,598 of NC_090291.1, read as the reverse complement.
TTCAATTTTAATTAGTTTAGTTCCACGGCTTCATTTGAAACGTGACAAGGTAATTAATAAGTTAGAAAGGGGACGAGTTATTGTACATCGTGTTGAAATGCAGGTCTACAACTACCTTGGAATGCAAGTTCGATACAAGACAAGAAATTTTAAGGCTTGACCGCCAGGGGATTTAATGTTGGACGGTCATGTCGACAGGTCGCTAAACGAAACAGCTCCACAATCTGACTTGAACACCATGTCGGGAACACGAAAACGGTTCTCAACGTGGCAAAACAGACAATAAGAAAGCATAACCAGCTGGGAATATCTACAAAAATGACGTCAACAGTGAATTTGAAAACGACATAGACGATAAAACAAATTAAAAATGACGACATGAAAACATTCATTGAAGAAGCCCCAACTATGCAGACTTCTGTCTGTGCTCACTCAGAAAATGGAACAGATAAAAGAAGAATTAATGAAGATTCGTGATGTAACAGATAATCTAGTGAAAAATGACATGAATACCGAACAGATTAATGTAAACAAGAATGAGACTGAGTCACCGAGAAGATAAAAAGCAAATAATGATTACAAAAAGATAAATGGAAGCAAGAGTCTTAAATGAGGAGCCGTATTCTCGTAAGCAGCAGGAAGGCCCGGAAGAAAGCTGAACAGTATTTCCGTCGCCATCCTATTTAAACAAATTTTAAATTTTAAATGCTAAAGCAAGGCGTACTTTTAAACAAAATAAACGTCAGCCATGGCAAAATTACGTTTCAAAAATAAATTCACGTACGCCAATTTCAAAGGTATGGAACATGATCCAGAAAATAAAAGGTAAGGGCTCTAAATCTAGTATTCACCATCTTAAAGATGGGAATCAGTTATTGACTAATAAATCAGATATTGCTAATGCACTTGATGAGACTTTGGCGAAGCATTCTTCCGCATCAAATTATGTACCTGAATTCCAAAAATATCAAAAACAGCAGGAAAAGAAATATATTAATTTTACGTCAGAGAATGGGGAAGGTTACAATGAAAGGTTTTCAATACATGAACTTCATACTGCTCTTGACCAAGCTCACGATACTGCTTCCGGGGCTGATGGTATACATTATCAACTTCTGAAGCACATGCCAGAATCCTGTTGAGAGACACTTTTACATATATTTGATGACATTTGGACAACTGCAGAATTTCCTCCCTCGTGGCGAGATGCTATAATTGTAACCATCCCTAAACCTGGACGTGATCATACTGATCCATCGAATTATAGACCAATTTCACTAACGAGCTGCGTTTGCAAAACCATGGAACGCATGATAAATAATCGAATTGTTTGGTACTTGGAGACTAATAACCTAATAACAGATATACAATGTGGTTTCCGTAAAATACAGAAGTACCATCGATCATTTAGTGCGTTTAGAATCTTTTGTTAAGAATGCCATAATTAATAGATAATACCTCCACTGAAGTTGGGCTTGAGACATCTCTTGTGTCTGTGACACTGATTTAGTCTTGTAGGTTACACCTGAACTACACCACTTGAAACAATGCTGCGGAAATCATATCTATGATCCGAGAGTGAGTGACGTAGTCCATCGTGTTATCTATGTTATTCGTATGTGTTATCCACGTATGTACACAACACTGTGATAACACCCCTGCATAACGCTATTAGCAAACTACAATATTTATTTGCACTTACAGGAGTGAGTGGGTGAGTTACACTTTACACTTTTTACTACGAATCTACACATTACATGGTTAGACATCGGCCTCCCTTATGCCAGCTGGCACGGCATTGGGCCACTTGCATCAGCGAACATGGTGGTTTGCAATATAAAACATGCTATACAGTGTCAACTATCAGAAGAGTTATCAATAAGTAGATGTGGAATCTACCATGTGTTATTATCAACTAGTCCCGTCCCATTTAGTTGAGACACTAGGCCAATACGTGGACAAACTTGAAGTCTCAACCAGTCAACACACCAAGATCCTACCGTTATCTGATCTGTGATAAGTCCCACAATGCAGGGATAAAGTTGAATGTGTGGAGTCACACATGGTGGTGACCGTCGCCTATTATGCTTCCAAATTTACTTGTTATCTTTGGACTCGTGATGAAAGTTGGTTTACATAGTGGAGCAAATAGCGCAGTCTTGAGAGATACTGGAAGCTCATTCTCCGCCATCCTGTCTGTGACCATCCACAACTGTGCAGATAGTTGAGTATTCTGACGCCAGCTGAAGTCAAGTGTACGTGAGTTGCAAACCTTGTGTGTTATCACTATTGTTACGGTGGATAATATGCCGTGACAAAAGGTATGAGAAAGCCCCTATAAATCAACAAAATATAACACCGACAAGTCTGAAATATTCAATTACATCATGTTTTGAGCACGCAAATAGCAAGATACAATGATTCACAATAGATGTTTCTAGTACAATGCAACTGAGTCACCAAAGCCTTGGTTTTCAGTGAAGCAGTTATACTAAATGTTACGCAGCAAGCGGTCTTGAATGTAGGTCGAACGTTGAGGCAGAGAGATGTAGGTAGGCCAAATGATGAAACAACCCTGGCATTACTCCAACTGTAAGTCCGTGTGTGTGTGTGTGTGTGTGTGTGTGTGTGTCCCGTCACCACAACTCCCAGCCATATATATACAGTCACAGATTATTGAACGTTCGAGCACTGTGCCACCACATCGCCATTACCTTTCTCGTTCAGCCTCGTGTTTATCAACAGTCAAACCACATACTCATATAGAGAAGAAAGCCTAAGGGGAGGTAGCTCTAAAGATCTACCTTAAAAGGTGTGCCGCTAAAATACTATTACTGTGATACGAAATGTGACCGATAATAACTATCACTTCATCAATAACAATACAAATGACAGAAAAGACACCGTCGTAACACTATCACCACTTGGAGTCCACTGAACATCCAAAATAAACGGCACCAGTTGATGTCCGTATAAAAATCGATTGCATGGATTTCTAAAGTCCTAAGCAAACGCAAGAGGAAATAAAAGAGACACTGCAAGAGGCACATACAAGAGGCACGTACAAGAAGCACATCTTTGAAGACTGAAAATACAAACCTGAGGCCATTAATGGACAAAAACAATATGGTAATTGGCTTGAAAGAATACAGCACAAATAAGAAGAGGCCAGTGATACAGTTGAACAATATTAGGGGGCTAGTGATACTCTAAAATAGCAGAAGAATAATAGGATAGAGATTACAATGATGCCGAGAAAAAAGGGAGGTCATTATGCAATACAAGCAAGGGGGAAGAACATGGGATGAGAAGTGTGATTATATAAGTGAGTCCCAAGCACATGGCAAGTGGATTCCTTCATCATGGATAATGGCAGGCTGTGTCTCCGTATGTCTCCGTATGATGTCTCCGTATGTCTCCGTATGTCTATGGCATCCTCAAACGTCCTTTGGCACCAGTTGTTATTGCTGGCGAACAAGACCTGGGTGGCTTCCCATTCGAAAGTGTGGTCCTTGTTCTTTAGTTATCCGCCCCTACTGTTAAGACGTGTGTTTACACGCTCCCACCCAACACCAGCAAAGCGAGGAAAACCAAAGGCTGTAAGTGAAACAGAAGTAACACCGCAGTACATATTGGTTTTGGGGGGCCCACCGCTTATAATGGGCATGTCAACTGACGTGTGGCGGGCGAGAGTTGGCCAATTCACGCAACCACATGGGACTCGGCAGGTCGGCCATATTGACCCTTACAACCCATTCATCGAATGGTCACCCCATGTAGATGTAGGCTATCGACTCTTGGCTACTTTCGTCATGCTAACGTGCATAACTAATGCAATCCCTACTGATATATACCTGGAAAAACATCCGCGTCTCTGGTGATGTAGAAACCAATCCTGGTCCCGCAGGTAAAGGGTTAAGCAGCTCAGAGGTCAACGAGTTGAAATAGGAGATTCTACAGGAATTTCGATCAGTGCGATCAGATTTGTCAGCAATAACTCGTGATCTTCGTGAAATTAAAACACAGAATCGCAAGTTAAGCGCAACTGTTGAGGAAATAAAAGAAAGTATAGAGGAAATTCAGGAGCAACAAACGATATTTCGTTTAGATATTGATGCCATAAATGAACGTCTTGAACACTTGGAACAAACCACAAACCTCTTGATCTTCCATACTTGATATACAGAATGAAATTGAGGAACTGGATCAGTTTAGGAGAAAAAATAACGTGTTGATTTTTGGCAAAAAGGAAAAAGCAAATGAGACATGTGCTGAAGCTGTGAGTATTGTCTGCGACAAGATGGACGATTTGTTACCGGAGGACAGTGTCCAGCTGAGTCCATCTCACATCGCCGAAGCCTACAGGATTGGTAAGTGGTCTGCAGGATCCAAGAGACGCAGACCCCTGACTGTTTTATTCCTTAGTCAAGATTGGAAAATATGTGCGCTAGGGCTACGAAGGATGCTCGGAAATAATGGATATGGTATTTCATGTGATCTTACATTTAGACAGAGACAAACCCTGAAAGATATCCGTGCACAGAACAAACGCGGCTACCATAAGAAGGGTATTTTGGTTGTAGAGGACATTGTTACTAATAACACTGCAAATAACACTGATAATAACGTTGATAACAACACTTAAACCACTGACAACAATTCTGACAACGAGGTGCTAGACCCTGATGTGACAACCGGCGCTCAATCCCCACACGAGGTCACCGACATTGATAAATAGCGATCTGGCCACGCCCATGATAAAGGTGATGCAACATCAAACACAAACTTTCTATTTTGGAACGTTTCTGGATTTGCTAATAAAAGCAATGATACTGACTTTATTCGTTTCATTACCCAATTTGAAATTGTTGGGCTGACCGAAACTTGGACTACTGATTTCCCATACGAGGACATATTCCATGGCTTCATCTCCTATACTATCAACGCGATCAAACCCGTGAACAGAGGAAGACCTTCCGGAGGATTAACTCTGCTTGTGAACAGAAATATTAGTCATTTTGTCAAGCGGTTCCTTAAATCCGACAATGCTATTTTTCTTCTCATGGATAAACGTACATTTAACCTCGATAAAGATATTCTTGTTGCCTGTGCTTATGTTAATCCACCCTTAAATGCTTTAATCGACTACATTGAAATGGTTGATACAGATATCGATATCATCATAGGAGGGGACTTTAACGCTAGGACATCGTCGCTTCCCGACCACGTCGATGATGATATTGCTGAAATTCTTGGAGAAGAGGGTCTTTCAACTCTTTTCGATAAAGTAAATATAAACAGAGCGTCATGTGATCAAGTTGTAAACGGTTTTGGGCGTGCTCTCGTAAACATGTCTGCAACACTGGGTTTATCAATTCTTAATGGCCGCTGCGAATCCGATCGTGGTAAAGGCAACTTCACATTTATCAGTCATACTGGGTCAAGTGTTATTGATTACGTTATTGTTTTCAAACATACTCTTCAATCGCTGTCAAAACTTTGACATTCTGTCGAGCGCGGAGTAATCACATCTCCCGCTATGTTGTACATTGCAATCACGTGACCAAACTCGAGCCGTCGAGGCAGCCGATGCAGCACGTGTAGGTCGTGAGAGCTACCGTTTCGTCTGGGATATTGACAAGGCTTCTACGTTTATGTTGACTCACTTGACCGATGTACGTTACTCCCGGATGGCATAGATGACGCTGTAAGAAAGTCCACCGACATAATATGTGATGCTGCAGAGGACAAAAGCGCTACAAGCGGCCCGACACACTCGTTCGGAGCCGTGGTTTGACTCAGAGTGCTGTTACAACAGAACCGAGAGGGAACGCCTTCTCAGCGTGTATCGAAAGTGTAAAACTGACATACATTTCGCTACTTACATTACAATGGGGAATAAATGTACTAGTCTAGTACGTACCAAATTTTCTTTGAAAATCTTAGTGATAAAATTGCATCATGTGCTACAGAAAATCAGAAAATAAGAGCTTCTGGTCTACGCTTAAAGGTTTATCTAATTGTCCCAATAATATGCCTGATACTTCGATGGGTTGTGTCCTTAGTCCCCTCCTATTTTTTATTTTTGTTAATGAGTTGGCAGTTGACATTGAGCAGAATTCGGGTCCAGGGATACAGCTACATCCTGATATCACACAGTTGTTTCTGTTACTATTCGCTGACGACGTTATATTACTTTCAGACTCCATCATAGGGCTATAGACCATATTCAACAGAATGAGTGAGTGAGTTAATATTTAACGTCACATCGGCAATATTTCAGCCATATCGTGACGAGAACATGTAACACTGAAATGGATGATATATATTTCATAAATAAACCTGTCAGCAAAGGACAGTAAAACAACTAGAATATCACAGTTACAATTTAAAACTAGTCTGGAAAGTTAAAACTAAGATCACTATTAGGACAACACAATATAAAATACGGGCTATATATCACCAACGACAGAAGGTAGATCACCATGCTAGGGACCATGGGGACTTACAGTACATTTGCTTCCTGCATGGACCCTAGCTGGATTTATATCATCCCTTCAGCCGTTAGCAATTCAGAAAATCTAGCCATAAATTAAAAGGACACGTATTCTACGATTAGAAACAGTGGAATATTTTGATGTACTTTAAATGTTTTGGGACTTACGTACCCTCTCAGGAGGACAATAATTTTACAGTGCTTTAACCCCCCTCGAGGATACAGCCACTAACACTCTAAGTTACTAATTCAAACTTCCAAGAATAAAATATTTATCTATTTACAATTCATTTAGCAAATCTAAGTCTTTTAAAAATGCAATAATTAAATGAGAGTTAACATTATTAAAAAGATCTTTCAAGGTTCGTGAGTTAAAAAATTTATCCCTTGTGATGGAATATTCAATACAGTCAAGCAGTACATGCTTGACTGTGATTCTTTCATCACAAGGGATACAAAACGGAGGATCTTCACCTTTTAATAGATAGTCGTGAGTATACCTCGTATGGCCAATGCGACATCGTCGCATAATGACCTCCTCAAATCTGGACTGACAACCCAAGTAAGTATAACCGATATAAGATTTTATTTCATGTAATTTATTTATACCTACCTGGGTGTCCCACTTCTTCTGCATCAGTTCACGGATAAAAGATCTTATTGTGGCTCTATAATCTGAGTATGGAATAAGAAGTGGTGTCACAGATTTGTTGAGTGCTGCCTTGGCAGCAAGATCGGCCATCACATTCCCAGAAATGCCTACATGGCTGGGTAACCAACAGAAGACGATGTCGTATTGGCCAGTAGCAAGAGTATTATACAATTCAATAATTTCAATTAAAAGTGGATGTTTACAAGAAATATTTTTAATAGCCTGAAGGCAAGAAAGAGAGTCGGAATATATTATACACTGTTTACGTTTCGGGTGTCTTTGAATATATTTAAGAGCTGTTAATATGGCGTTAGCTTCTGCTGTAAAAATAGAGCTGCAATCTGGTAATCTAGAAGATATTGTTCTGGATCCAATGACATTGGCACAAGCAACTGCGCCACCGTCCTTGGACCCATCTGTAAATAAGGATTTGTAATTGTTATATGTATGTTTCAATTGATTATATTCTTGTTTATATTGTAATTCATTCGTTTCTGATTTTTTAAATGATGTTAAAGTTAGGTCAACCTGTGGCCTGACCAACTGCCAAGGGGGAGAGGAAAGAAGACGGAAAGGAGCTACGTTTTCCAGCTCAATACCAGCAGCAGCAATAAACGGCTTTATTCTGAGCCCAAGAGGTGGAACAAGTGAAGTCTCCTTGCTATACAAATCCTCATAAAGAGGATTGAAGACACAGTTACAGGCAGGGTTGGATTTGTTAGAGCATAGTTTTGTGATATATTGTAAAGACAATTTTATACGGCGTTGTGTAAGAGAAGGTTCATCAGTCTCAACATAGAGACTGTCAACAGGTGAGGTTCTGAAGGACCCAAGACAAAGTCTGAGACCTTGGTGGTGGATAGAATCAAGAAGTTTCAGGCTGCTTTTACATGCTCCACCATATACGATGGAGCCATAATCAAGTTTAGATCGTACTAATGATCTGTATAAGTGAAGGAGGGTAGCTTGATCCCCTCCCCACTTTGAATTTGAAACAACTTTTAGCAAATCTAGTGCCTTCAGGCATTTAGCTTTAAGGGATTTAATGTGTGGTAAGAATGTTAAATGAGAGTCGAAAATTAAACCCAAGAACTTGGCCTCCTTTACAACTTTGATAGGGGTGCCATTTAAAGATAATTCTGGGTCCTTATGAGGCTTATATTGTCTACAAAAATGTATAAAATTCGTCTTGGATTTAGAAAATTTAAAGCCGTTTTCAAGACACCATTTATTTATTTTGTTTAAACATAGCTGCAGTTGCCGTTCAATTGTATGCATATTTTTACCACGACAGGAAATATTAAAATCATCCACGAAAAGTGATCCATCAATTGAATCGTTTAAAACTTTTGATAAACTGTTGATCTTGATGCTAAAAAGAGTGACAGACAGAATACTGCCTTGTGGAACACCCTGATCCTGATTGTAATGGTCAGACAGGGTAGAACCCACTCGAACTTGAAACTGTCTATCATTTAAAAAGTTGGCTATAAATTGAGGTAAACGACCTCGCAAGCCAAAGTCATGTAAATCTCTTAAAATGCCATATTTCCAAGTAGTGTCATATGCTTTTTCAAGATCAAAAAAGATAGACACAGCGTGTTGTTTGTTAATCAGTGCGTTTTTTACAAATGATTCTAAACGCACTAAGTGATCGACAGTACTTCTGTTTTTCCGGAAACCACATTGTATATCTGTGATAAGGTTATTAGTTTCCAAGTACCAAACAAGTCGATTATTTATCATGCGTTCCATGGTCTTGCAAACACAGCTAGTTAATGAAATCGGACGATAATTGGACGGATCCGTATGATCACGTCCAGGTTTAGGTATTGGTACTACTATGGCGTCACGCCATGACGGAGGAAAGTTACCCGATGTCCAAATATCATCAAAAATATTTAGGAGAGTTTCTAGGCAGGATTCTGGTAAGTGCTTCAGGAGTTGATAATGTATGTTATCAGCTCCAGTAGCAGTGTCATGAGCCTGATCAAGAGCAGTATGGAGTTCATGAATAGAAAACGTTTCATTATAATCTTCCCCATTATCAGAATTGAAATTAATAGTTTTCTTTTCTTGTTGTTTTTGATATTGCTGGAATTTAGGTAAATAATTTGAAGAGGAAGAGTGTTTAGCGAGTGTTTCGCCCAGTTTATTTGCGATATCTGATTTATCAGTAAGTAATTGATCTCCATGTTTAAGATGGTGGACAGTAGATTTAGTACCTTTACCTTTGATTTTCTGGACCATGTTCCATACCTTGGACATGGGTGTCCGAGAATTTATTTTGGATACATAATTTTGCCAAGATTGGCGTTTGTTCTGTTTAAAAGTACGCCGTGCTTTAGCATTTAAAATTTTAAATTTATTTAAATTATGCACCATAGGATGGCGACGGAAATAATGTTCTGCTTTTTTCCTGGCCTTCCTAGCTTGTTTGCACTCATCGTTGAACCATGGTTTTCTTATGTGTGGAACTACAGAGGACGTTGGTATACACTCATCAGCTATGGAATTCAGATCAGCCGAAAAGCATTTAATAGCATCTGGAACGTCAATAAAACGTTCAGGTTTAAGTTTTTCAGCACACAGTGTTTCATATAAAGCCCAGTTAGCCTTTTTAAAATTTCGTCTTGATGATGGAGGAACATCGGATGGAGTAACAGCTTTTAATACAGTAGGAAAATGGTCACTTCCACAGAGGTCATCGTGGACTGACCATTCGAATTCATTTAGTAGTTCGGAAGTTGTCAGTGACAAGTCAAGAGCAGAATAGGTCCCTGTACCAGGGTGTAAATATGTGTTGGAACCATCATTATAAATACATAAATCATTGTCAGAACAAAAGTCCTCCAACAATTTCCCTTTAGTGTTTGTAGTTACACTACCCCAGAGTGGGTTGTGCCCATTTAAATCTCCCATTATAATACAGGGCTTCGGGAGCTGATCATATAGAGCTTGAAGATCAGTTTTAGCAAACGTCCAAGACGGAGAAATATAAAGAGAGCATAGTGTAAACGCTACATGTAACGTAATTCTCACTGCAATAGCCTGCATATTAGTATTAAGTGAAACAGGGCTTTGAATAACGTTTTGTTTGACTAGAATGGACGATCCGCCAGTGGCCCGATCACCCGGAGGTGCAAAACAATGATATGTATTAAACTGACGAAAATTAAATGTATCTGTTTGTTTTAAATATGTCTCTTGGAGACATATCGCTGAAGGTATAAAATCTTGGACTAATAGCTGTAATTCATGTAAATTAGTCCTTAATCCTCTGCAGTTCCACTGTACAATATTATTGGAATAAACTATCGTTTTGGGGGATTTATTGGGGATCTACCCCGCACTCTTTTGGAGGGCGACAAGCTATGTGCCCTAGAATGGACGTTTTCAGAAACGTCCATGTCTTCAAGAGACCCGTATTTATTGAACAGTTGAATTTTGTTCTGTGACCCTTTTGGAGCTCTGACACTTTGTTGTTTTGAAGCATCAGGCTTTGGCTTCGATTTATTGTTCACAGTTTGTTGACTATCAGCTGTGGATTGAGACTTTGAGTTTGACTGAGATGATGATTTGTTATCAGAAGAAGACTTTGAGGTACTAGGAAGTGATCCCTCAGTCTGTGATGATATAGCAGTGTACAAATGCTGTGGAGAATCGCAATTTACCCAAGTCAAGGTAGTTTGGCAGCCTGTGGTTGATGTAGTGTTAGATTTAGATCCCGATGATGTTTTTGCTACTGTAGCATAAGTTTGTGGAAGATCAGATGTCTTTACCAGTTTTTTGGCCTCGGAAAAAGAGATATTTTGAGTAAATTTGATTTTATTGATTTCCATTTGCTCTTTCTAAATAGGACATTGCTTAGAAAATGAAGAATGATCGCCTGAGCAATTGGTGCATTTTTTATAATCACTGTCAATGTGCAAGTATTCACGCCATGTCCATATTTCTGGCATTTGAAACACCTGAGCGGGTTGGGGATGTAGGTATCAACTTGTATGTTACAATAGCCTGCCTTCACTGATTTAGGAGCATTTGGACATGAAAAAGTAAACAGATAGGTATTAGTTTGGAATGTTTCATTGTTTTTTCGGGTTGAAAATCGCTTCACATACAGCACACCTTGATCTTTCATTTCTGATCCTATGTCAATTTCGGACATATCAGCAAACAATCGATCACGATCTCTGATGATACCTTTACTAGTATTCAAGGTCTTGTGAGCAGAGACCGTGACCGGAATGCCCACGAAAGATTTCATGTTCATCAGGTTCGTTGCTTGCTGCTTTTTCCCGCATTCGACTAGCAGGGCACCCGAACGCAAGCGTCTAATGTTTTTCACCTCTCCAGCAACACCTTGGATACCCTTGGATACAGCAAAGGGGTTCAACTTTAACGGTGTCTTGTCAGGAGTCTCAATAACAACGAAACGCGGCCAATATTCAATCGATGCAGACGGTCTATGGTCAGTATCAACAGGGTCAATATCAAGTGGACGTTTTGTTTTTTTGGTTGGGGTTTCATACGCCATAGTTAGTGTAATATGGTTCATCATCCGAGCTCCCCACCCACCACGGAGTATCACAAGGACAATGCTAAAGCAAGCGGGCCTCCAGCTTGCAGCACCAAGGATACCCGGATGATATACTCCAGTAGAAGAATTACAAAGAATTAATCCACCAGATTGGCCCATGAGCCACCGCCTTCTGGGCATAAGACTCTAGGCAAAATTCAGAACTTCAAATACATTCCAAAACCAGAAAAGTCGATGAATAATTCAGCCAAGACCGAAATTAAAAGTCCAAATAAAATTTGTGCAATGACATATATATATAATCCATGCACAGGGCTTGGCATGACCAGCCGATTGGTTGAATCGGGCCAATTCAACCACCCGTCTAGGTGAAGTAAGGGCCAAAGTGGTGTGTTAGGCAAATGGAAAGGAGTTAAAAGCCCAAATGCCCTCAACCACCAGGTTCCCGTCTTCCACCGACACGGGACGCAACCCACGGCCAACAGGTTGCCCAATTTAGTCGCCTCTTACGACAAGCAATGGGGTGCTGTGGACACATTCTATCCCGGGTCCACACGGGAGAAGAGCACTTAACATTACCCAGCACCCACCACGAGGAGGTGGCTCTTCATGGGTGCCTATTCAACAGAAAACCTCTCTTAACGTTAATTTAGATGAAACTAAAGTAGTTGTTTTTAAAAGGGATGGATCTTTATCTCGGAAGGAAAGATGGTACTCTAATAGGAAAAGGCTAGAATGCGTCAATTCTTACAAGTATCTTGGCATTACATTTACTAGAACTTTGGCTTGGTCTAGGCATTTTATAAGTGCTTCTATTCAAGCTAAAAAGGCTCTGTTTGCAATACTACATTCCCTAAAACATATAAAGGGTGTATCTTCAGATTTAGTCTTCCGCATCTTCGATGCTAAAATTGCTCCTATCCTCCTTTACGGTGCAGCGGTGTGGGGGTTTTATCAGAATGACTATATTGAGTCTGTTCATACTCTGGCGTGCAAGAAGTTCCTAGGAGTAAAACTAGCAACATCCAACAATATAGCTCGGGGTGAATGTGGTAGTTTTCCTATGTACATTCAGGTGTATAAAAGGTCAATTAAGTTTTGGTTGCAATTAGTGTATATGCCAAATTGTCGTAATCCTAAAAAGTGCTATAATATGTTGGTGCAAGCTCCTAAATCCGGAAAAGATAATTGGGCTACTAGGTGTAAGAAGTTGTTGTACAGTTTAGGTTTTGGGTATGTTTGGAAACAATTAATCCAGGTGCATTCTTATCGGAGTTCATTTCTCGCTTGAAATTTGTTCATGAACAGAATTGGCGAAATTCAATTCAAACCGGTAGCAAAACCTTCATATATTCTTGTTTTAAATGTTATATTTCAAAGGAGTCTTATACAGAGTGTAAATGTAAAGAAGTTTACATATGCATTAGCTCGGTTCAGGTGCTCCTCTCATCAGCTTCACATTGAAACGGGGCGGTATTCAGGTACTAGTAGAAATAATAGGGTGTGTAATATGTGTAAGCTTGGCTATGTTGAGGACGAGTTTCACTTTCTCTTAGTTTGTCAGTCTTACAAGGAGTTGAGGCAACAAGATATACCTTGTAAATATTATACCTTTCCAAATATGGAAACATTTAACATTATAATGTCAACGTCTAATGGTGATCTGATAAGGAACCTATCTCTCTACATCTATAAAGCTCTGCTCTTTAGATCAGTATCCCTGTGTTAGCTTATGCAACATTTTATTGTATGTAAGCCTTGACATGTCACAGCAGGTACTGTAGTCATGGGCCGATGGCCTACACTATTGGAAATAAATGAATTGTATTGAATTGCAATTGTTCTTGAGGACATTTCCTGATATGACGGACCTCTGGTCGACCTTGTTGACGGAGGCTTGGTGTTATTGAGTCTTGTGTTCATAGATCGCAGAGTTTCCCAGATTTACGTCTGTCCACAACTACAGGGAATCTCGTAGATGCAACCTCTTGGGTTGGGGCTAGTAGCACAGTCCCCCGTGTCATTGCGAGGATCAAAGATATAATTTAATATAAACATTTTGAGGTGACCCCCCGACTTCAAACGCTTCACACTAAATTATATTTAGACAAGGCTGGCCACTTTGGTGTACCCAACTCGCCTCCTTTGCCGATTGCTACACTACCATCACATGCAATCTAATAAAACTTCATCTAAACATATATCATGGGTGATTGGCCTATAGATCACAACCCATGACAGCTACCAGTTCTCTATTGCTATTTCTGTAACTCAATGGAAAGCCGATTTTGACCCTCAGCTAAACGATCTTAACACAAATGGCGGACGATAGCAAGCTTGGACCGATGAGAGGGCAAGGTTGTTGCAGACTGTAGTTTTACCTATATAAATCTTACTATTACAAGCCATTAAGAGACTCAGTTTTTGACCTGACATCACGATCTGGCTTTGTCACGCTGACACGCTGTCTGATGTGTATGATAACCAGATTTAAAAAAAAAGTGAATTCCTATCTTCAAGTCACTATGCTGAAAGTGTTATGGTTAAGAATTCACTGTGACAAACAATGTAAGAAAAAAAACTGTGAACCAGCAAAACAGAACAAAGACAAGTCTGAAACATTCAAGTTCTGTGTTAAGGCAATGAGAACAAGTTATACGAAGTCAAAAATCAATATAACAATGCCGATTTCAAATACAATACAAGTGAGACAAAATCTAAGGCAACGGGTCACAAAATATATAGTATTGCAAACTCACCAAACTCTTAGTGTGAGAGCGAAACAGTCGTGAAGAATGAACACAGTGAGCGGTCTGACAGCTGTAGATCAGGCGTTGATGGATAAAACGTTGGCAATGTAACTCCAGTGAATGAATGTGGATGTGTCCCTCACACCACGGCAACTAGCCTTTATATACATACTTTAAATTTCAGTCGTTTCCCGAAAGTTCGAGCACTTACTGCCATCGCCAACACTATAGAATTCCCTCAAAACAGTCTCCCGTAAGTAAACAAACAGGAAAGTCAAGGGCAGATGATTCCCGGACAAGCCTGCTGTCAAAATTCTACAAATGCAGATCATCTATTATACGAAATGTGACCCATTATAATAATCATTACTGAATTAATAACAAAATATACAAAAATACACACTCATAACAAAAGTTTATTACAAGACCATTAATACCTGCGAAAATGAAGTGTGCACACACCCCCCATCCCCTTCTTAATAGTGTGCACCCCACCCCATCCCTTATAACACCAACGCAACATGAAAGAGAGTATACTGTAAAAATATAAAACAAAATATACTGTAATACAGGCATTTACTGAAGGACCACTAAGACTTGCTTGTGGCATGATCGTAACCTCCCCAATGGCAACAAATTACTCAGCTATCATTTATTCAAACACATCATTTCTGGTACTAGTATTATGTAAAAACTACTATTTAATCACTCAAATCGAAGTATTTTCAGCAAGTAACGATGCGATGTCCCGATGCGGATCATTGCCACTGTAAGTGTGAGATGGACGTTTCACACAAGCCAACAACTCCATTAGAAAATTTGTTTGATTGGCAGTTTAGAACTATGGTGAGTAATAAGAAAGTAAGAGTCTTCATGAATAACAAATTCTTTTATTGTATATGATGAGACTTTGCCGTATGGGTCCTGACACCGTTATTTTCTTATTATTTCTTTGTATATATGCATCATGCATGTTTTTCTTGATCTGATCACTATTTGTTATTAATGTTATCTGTCAATCTATTCCCCTTTTTACAGTAATAGGCCTTCAGCAACACATACTTGCCATAAAATTCGACCATGCTTGTCGTAATTGGCGACAACGGGATCTGTTGATCACAAGATTGTCTCGTCCAGACTCGATTATTTACAGACCGCTATATACCCGTATTTTTACTGAATGCGGCGTATAACTAAACTCACTGACTCCTCTTTTGCATCTTTTACATTAATAGAATCTGTTTTGTTAGATAGGAGGATGTATAGTGTGGTTGTTTTGTCGCCTGTATATGCCCGGCCATGTAGCTGTGTGTGATTCAGTACACGTCAGGCCATACGTCTCAGGTAAGACTTATGATCTATGACGCCTCTAGCATCAGTATATCTGTACGTATATCTGTTGTTATGTGACAACAGTTATATTGTTATCCGTTTCTATCAGTTATAAATGCTTGTCTAATGTGAAGATGACTGATAATCAGACAAACGAAGCGACCATGGAGGTGACGAAGAGTTTGAATCTATGTAGGGCGGGTCAGTGTACCTGAGCACGGACACTGATCTGCAGTGCAGAGAGATAAACTCATTGCTAAAATCAGCATACTTAAAACGACCCAGGTTCAAACAATCAGTGAATATGGTAGTGGGTGATGATGACGCCTGTCATATTATGATCACTCCAGTTAGCACGATATTGACTGGATGTTTAATCTCTAACTCTCAACATTTCCTTCTATCGCAGACGGCTGTGTCCATAGTGATCAATCTTCAGTTGTTGGCAATCTTTAGCCTGTTTTGGCGATGTGATGATAAAGTTGAACTCACTGTCTCACTATGGCCTATTTTTATCTTGTTAAAGTATTATAGATTTCATTACCAGTTTTAAATATCTATCTGTGATAGACTAGTTAGTATTTTGTCGACAGCTGTGTTAAATGAATTACCTTGCTTTCATCGCTATATGGCTGCAATTATGCCGATGCGATTCAAAATTTTAACTCACTCACTTACTCGCTCACTCACTCACTCACTCACACCTAGTATTATGACGCCATCCCTGTGTCTCTGTCGGGACGGAAATATGTTACGGAAAGGTATTTGTTGTTACCCTTCCTGCCGCTGGTCGTTGAAGGGCCAAAACAAGGACCGGCTGCAGTGTGTCACGTTGTATGAGTGTGGTGGTACGTAAGTCCAAAAACATTCACAGTAACTTTAAGTCTACCAGGTTTTTAATCGTAGTATTCATGTTATTTTAATTTTGGCTAACTTTTCGTACAATCGCCAGCAGCTGAAGGGATGGTGTAAATCCAACAAGGGTCCTTGTAGGTAGCAAAGGTACTGTAAGTCCCCATGGTCCCTGGTGTGGTGATCTACCTTCAGTTGTTGGCGAAATAGTCTTATTTTATAGTTTTTTAGTTTTTAGTTTTAATTGAAATTGTGATATTCTCGTTGTTTTACTGTCCTTCGTTGACATTTTTTTTATAATGTACATATGATCTTTTTCATAGTTGAATGTTCTCGTCACGATATGGCTGAGATATTGCCGATGTGACGTTAAATATTAACTCACTCACTCACTCACTATGAGTGTGGTGTTCGGGGTGAAACTGCGTCATGGTATCTGAGACGCCCGGGAATGTAGAATCTCAATAAACCTGCACTAGAACTATGCATCTTACACATATCTCACTGACATGCACATTCCAATAACACATAAATACACACATCACACAGACACATCTCACAGACACATCACACAAACATCTAACACACACATTTCACAAACACACACTTCGCATGCACATCTTTTACACATATCTCACATACACATAGCGTACGCATCCAACAGTCACACATTCAATAACACACGCATCTCAGATATACATCAAGCACATACATATAACACACATATATCCCACACAAACACCGCACAAACACATCTCACAGACACCATAGACATCCCACACATCTGAGAGACATCCCACACATCTGAGAGACATCATACACACATAAAACACATCTCACAGACATCATAAACATATCACACATACCATACTCACATCAATTTATGATAAACACATCACGCATATGATATAAACACATCACACATATAAACACATCACACATACCATGCACACATCACACATACACATCACACATATCATAAACACATCACACATACACATCACACATATCATAAACACATCACACATACACATCACACATATCATAAACACATCACACATATCATAAACACATCACACATATCATAAACACATCACACTTATCATAAACACATCACACTTATCATGCACACATCTCACATATATCTTACATATGACATACACATCACATACACCGTCACTCCCTCTCACACGCATTTCACAAGTACAGTCTACATCTTGCCAAACAATGTACACTATGCCCGGAACATAACTTATCTACCGTCGCTATGTTTATTTCGACACATAATTTTATCCCACTGCTTGATTCAATACCTGGTGTTACATTATACTGTTTGTGTCATTTGAGTCAACTTCTTGAACCGCCTCTGGAAATGTAGTGATATTATACACATGCAAACTAGAAATATCCAATCATTGAGGGGAAAATACCAGCGCCTTGAGCATGTACTAGTTGAGTAGTTGTGTGGATAGGTGCACTATATAAATAGCCTGTCCTAAACAGTTTATTACTAGTTTCAAATTGTTATTTGTGATATCCAAGTTGTTTTATTGTCCTTTGCTGGCAGGTTTTATAATTTACCTTTATTTATTGTAATTTTATCACTTGTTTGTAGTTACGATATGGCTGAAATATTGCCAATGTTACTTAAAATTTTAACTCATTTACTAACTCCTTATACCAAAGAGTACTCACGACTCTCACCAAGCCTTGTTTTCAGGATGACTACGCAGAAAATGTAAAATGTTCTGAGCTCATATCTACTTCCTAACGGCTCGTCCGTCAGTTACACACGCGGTCTTCATAACAACATATGAATCTGTACAACCTGTTGAAGCTTAGATGGGTCTATAAATATCGCAACCTGATAACACAAGTCTTCATTCAGAGCGGTTTGACGCATTATGAAACCTTGTTGGCGTTTACATATTTGTACCTTTCAAGTTGTCAAATGTTGTCACACGAGAGGGGCTGCTAGAATATTGATGGGAAACAGGCTGTCACGCCTGCACACATGCACAAGCACGCACGCACATATATACATATATATGTCCATATTTTATTTTCTTGCAAAAACGTCTTTGTATCCCCACAAGATCTGACGCCGTTCATCAGCATGGGTAACAGGAGTGTTGCGTTTGTGACAAGCCCCGGATATTTGTTACTTTATCAACTCGTGTTGATAGTGACTCGGCGACAGTGACTCGGTCCGTTAAATTACATTGAATTTCCATTTTCTCCAGTATATTGTTCACCACATCCCGCACATGATGCATCTACTACCATTAATAATCTTGCTCAGTTTATTGTTTCAGTTCCGAAACGAAATACAATCTTTTGCATCATGTGGATGCTATCAATGTCCACCATTGTTGCACTAAACCAAGTACCTGTATATGTGAACGCCGTGGAGCCTCTCTCTCTCTTTCTCTCTCTCTCTTTCTCTCTCTCTCTCTCATGTAATCCTTCCAAGTGAGGCCGGGTTTGAGTACAGTATAATGTATATAACTTTACAACAATAAAATTATGTAGACGTTACGGTACTCTAACGTGAAACTAAATTGACAGTATTGCATCAGTGTTTACATAACGTAAAACCAGAAGACAGAGTGTGTATTGCGGAGCCTGATTGTCAAGTTGAACAGGGCTGCACGGGCGGGTTCGACGTCTTTGGTTTAGAACAGAACCGTTCATTACTGCTGGTATTGGGATGGAAAATATTACTCCTTCAAGACTTCTTTCTTCTCCTCCTTTGTAATTGGATAGCACCTAACATTTGAAACTAACTACAGTTAAAAATCAGAAACTAGTGAATTACAATATGAACAAGAATATTACCAAATAAAAGTTATACATAGTACTTTAAGCCCTTATTTACAGATGTGCCAAAGGATGGTGGCTTGTGGTTGAAGGAAGGTTAAGAGAAATGGTTGGCTGATCCAAGTCACGTGATCACCGTCTGGTGCGCAATATATAGCCCGTCAAAGGCGAGGAAGGAATGAAAGGTGGATGTTTTCATATGTAGAAAACCTTTCATATGAAAACAAAAAGTAAAGGGTGATGGATTAATGAATACTACCCTGAACAGACAGACAGACAGACATAACCTGAACATAAGCATTCATTTCACAAATGCACAATAATATGCAAAAGGTGCAATAAGAATGTTATCCATGGGCATGGCATAACCAGCCGATTGATAGAACCAGGCCAGTTCTACCACTCATCTAGCTGAAGTCGGGGCCGAAGTGGTGAGTAGGCAACAGGAACACGGTTCCAGGCCCCTGTTACCCTCAACCAGGATTTCTTCCTCCACCGACACAGGACCGCAACCCACGGCAAACAGGTTGGTGGACTAAATATGTCTCCGGGTTCACAATGGGAGTGTAGGCGACCTCTTAGCGTTACCCAGCACCCACCACAAGGAGGTGGCTCGCCACGGGTGCCTCGTTTCCATGGGGAAAGCCTTTGAAGACTTTATTCCAGATGATAATTTCTGCATATTTAATGATGGATCAGACACATATTTGCATCCTGGTACAGGAACGTATTCTGAACTTTATATTTCACTTTCTGATCTAGATATTTATACTGAATTTAAATGGTCGTTCCATGATACTCTTTGTGGAAGTTTCCCCATTTCCCCACAATTTCTCTGCTATAAATCCGACTTGATTTGCAAAGGCTAAATGGAATGTATTTAAGACGCTTTGTACTGACGAATAAATATCTGCTCAAGTTGTCAATGCTGTGGATCATATTCAGTTATTCTCTAATAAACTGAATCAAATATCTGATGAAACTATTCCTAAGTCCTCTGCGACACCACATATTCGTAAACCACGGTTTACTGACGAATGCAAACAAGCTAGGAAGTGAAGGAAGAAGGCTGAGAAATATTTTCGCCAGCATCCCACAGTTCGCAATTTAAATAATGTCAAAATAAATAGTGCGAAGGCTCGACATACTTTTAATCAAAGGTTAGGCCTCAATTTAAAAAATATGAAAATCAACACGAAAAAAATTTAATTCTGACAAGGGTGAAGATTAGAGGGAAGTATTTGTTTTACATGAGCTTGCTTTTTTTTCGCATGATACAGCAACAGGAGCTGATAATATAATGTATTTTCTGTAAATTGTGTAATTGATTAAGTGGTAATTACTATTTGGGTCACAACATGTAGTGATTTGAGTGATAATTATAATGGGTCACATTTCGTATAAAAAATCTTGATCTTTTTTCATACCTTGGCAGCAGGCTTTACGGTAGCGCTTTAGAGTAACCTCCCTTTGACTAAGTGTTTTGACTAGTTGTGTGTACTTCCGGGAGACTACTAGAGAATTCTACGTTGATGGTGATGGACGTATGCGCTCGAATATTCACGAATCGGTGACTGTGTATATAAAGGCTTGTTGGTGTGTTGAGAGGGGACACACAGAGAGATTAACTGGAGTATATAAATATGCCTCCGTCATATATAACCGCTGCCTGACCGCTTGCTGTGTTGCATTCAGTTTCTCACTTTAACACCAAGATTACGGTGAGTTGACATAATATTTGTGGCCCATTACTTAAGATTTGCCTCAGTTGCATTGTACATGAAACCTCTCTTGTGAATTTATGTATCTTGGCCTTGTTTACTGAATACAAATTATTGATAATTTCAGAATTTAATTCTCAGTATTATATTTTGCTTGTTCTGAGGGAGGGGACTTGTAAAACCTTTTTGTCACGGCAAGTTATTCGCGTAACAATGTGTCCTTTTAAATGTATGGCTAGATACGCCTACATTGCTAAAGACTGAGGGGATGGTGTAAATCCAGCTAGGGCCCCCTGCAGGAAGCTAGTGTACCGTAAGTCTCCACGGTCCCTAGTATGGTGATCTACCTTCGGTCGTTGGTAATCAATAGCCTATTTTTATATTGTATTGCCATGTAGACAAGACAAGACAAATATGTGTATGTCATGTATAGTTCAAATATTTTAGATTCAAGTATTAGTTTTTCCAATATTGCCGATGTGACTTAAGATTTTAACTCACTCACTCTCTTCTACACATCATTCGCTGTCTCTCGTCATTACACAGAGTATAGTATGACTTATCATGAGTTCTGGTACTTCCTCTACCTCATATTTCAAAGTTTCTATGCCAAATGCTATGGCGTTTGGGTACTTTTTTGAGGCATTTGAAAGCGACTTGTTTGTTTGGGAGTAGCAACGTATTTGGATTTGAGAATGTCGCTTACAACTTTAGATAGTCTAGTTCTCGTATGGGGAGCTTTTGTATAGCATCGTAGTGATGATATATATACACCTATAGGAGTAGTGGCTAAAATTAATGTCTGCTCGGATTAGGGGAAATGCCCGGAATCTGAATTTCACTGCAGCCCATTCTGCAGCACTGTCTCATCAAGCACCATCTTCTATATCGGCTTTGGTGGGTTGTGTGGATACTCTTCCTGTGCCTGTGTGCACGAAGATAGTCCACTGGGGTCTGTTCGCAAGCACCATCCAATGGTCTAGATATTTCGGTAGGTTCCCCCACTGTTGGTGGTTGTACGACAAATGGATTTTCTCTCGACAACAGCTCCGGTGCTTCATCTAACAAATTTTTGGCCAAGGTGGTGTTGCGCGTACAAAGATACCTCTATGAGAGTACAACCTCTAGCCTGAACATCTGGAGGGAGAAATGTTTTCCACATGTGTTAACAATCCTCATAGTGGGCCAAAAGGCCACCCATGGTTTCTTCCACATCTTCGGCTTCGAAATGTGAAACTGCTTTGTTGGAGATGTTTTTTTCAGCATGGTATAGCCATTCACGGTTCCAGCTCAACGTGGTTGCCTACACTCCACTCCTAGTATTGTCCAGGATTCCCTCACAGTCCAAGGCGCTTGCAAGATATCTTTGATTTCGATAGTCATTGCTATTTTTGAGGCATTCCACGAGGCTCTTTCTACAAACAGGAATTGTTCGAATTTACACATACTGGCTGTTATGCACTCCACAAGTTTTAGATAACCACTTTGCCACGAATATTCAAAATATGAATATATCAATATATGTCTATGTCTAGAAATTCCCATTGCCGCAGAATTGTTTTTCGATTCTTCATACACGGCTTTGTATTGCAGATGGGGCATCTATTGCAGGGTGTAGCGTATGCACGATTGGGCTTGCAGGTTGTTGTATACCTGCTTGTGCATCAAATGTCCTCGAAAACCTCGAAACACTGGGCCATTTTGGTCCCATTGCATTTGGGTTGCGGAAACTCATGGTGCCCTACAGGTTTTAAGGCTCCTATAAAAAGTCATAAACTATTCGCTGACACATGACAGAATGACCACCCTTCTGAAACATGACAGAAAGAAATAAGACAAATGACCACGCCTCTGACACATACAGAAATGAACATGATAGAATCACCACCTGGCTGACACATCATCACCCTACAGGCACATGACAGAATGACCGCAACCGCTTATACGTGGCAGAATGACCATCCTGCTTGCACATTACAGATTGACGGTCCAGCTGACAAATGAGAGAATGTTTACTCCACTCTGACATGACAGAATATGACTGCACTGACGACACATGACAAAAGATGACTGCACTACTGACACATAACAGAGTTGTTGTTTTGTATGAATTTGTTCATTACTTCTGAGCCTTAAAGTAGTTCAGATGCTTCCAAGCAACGGGTACTGTCATTCCGCAGTAGACGATACCATCTTGAAGGAACTGTCGTTCTTTTCGCTGACTTGGCTGACACATGGCATCGGTTCCCAACTGCGTAGATCGATGCTCATATTATTGGTCACTGGATTGTCTGGTCCAGACTCGATTATTTACAGACCACCGCCATATAGCTGGAATATTGCTGAGTTCGGCGTAAACCTAAACCCACTCACTCACTCATTCAGGAAATCCCAGTGGCTCAGAGTTAGTATTAGATACATTTGTACTTGCTCATACGTGAAGTGAAGGGAGGTATAACGAATGTAATTCTTACGTGTTTACATGGTTGTTTGTACTCTTGGTTGACTTCTTGAATGACCTGATATGATATTCGTAGTTCACGAGTCTTTGAACAGAGAGAATAGTGATGTGAACAGAAAGGTGTCAAGAAAGTGAAAACTTGTAGAAGGGGAGTAATGCTGGATTCTGTGAGGAAGATTAAAAAAAAACATGTGTTAGTATCGGAACTCGGAATCGTCCATTGAAACCTGGTGGAGCTTTTAACATCAGTATGCCGTGTATCCTTCACATTCCTGGATGTAAACCTTGACCTTCTGCTCGTGCTACCATCGCTCCTCATGCAATATATTACTGCCCCAGATTCACCCACGTTTGGCAATGGATAACCAAGAGTATGCAATATTTTCACAATGAGGTTCACACCATAACTGAGCCTCCAACATCGTAGTTTCCGGATCTAGTTATGACAGAGTAGCAGTAACCAAGTAACACCCGAAGGAAGGCAATGACATTCTAGCAATTTCACGTGTCCATTATCTGTCATCTCGCTCTCACTGAAATCTTCTCCTCGACACGTTAATATATATAGATGGGCAATTTCACAATTTGAATGACCAGGCAGATATTCTGTTGTGCATGATAGTGAGTGAGTGAGTTAATATTTAACGTCACATGGGCAATATTTTAGCCATATCGTGACGAGAACATTCAACAATGAAAAAGACCATATGTACATTATAAAACCTGTCGTTAAAGGACAGTAGAACAACTAGAATATCACAAATGGAATTAAAATTAGCATGGAAAATTGAAACTATTATCACTATTTAGACAATACAATATAAAAACAGGTTATAGATCGCCAAAAACTGAGGGCAGATCACCATACTAGGCACCATGGAGACTTACAGTACCTTTGCTACCTACATGGACCCTAGTTGGATTTACACCATCCCTTCAGCTGCTGGCGATTGTACGAAAAGTTGGTCAAAATTAAAACAACAAGAATTTTACGTTTAAAAAGCCTGGAAAGATCACATAGACCTGAAAGTTTTTGTACTTACGTACCTCTCAGGAGGACAATAATTTTACAATACTTCAACCCCCTTTGAGGGTACAGCCACCAACAATTCAAGTTAAAAATCCAAACTACCAATCATTCAAAAACATTTATTTACAGAACATATTATTAAAAATTCAACCAAAAAATCAAATTCCTTTTAAAAAAACTCCAATGATTAAATGAGAACTTAAAAAGAACTGGTAAAAAACCCTTAGTTGTTTTAACTGTAAAATACTTATCCCTTGTGATGGAGAATTCAACACAGTCACTCTCCAATCACAATGGATACGGAACGGAGGATCTTCACCTTTCAACAGGGATCCATGTGTATACCTTGTATCACCAATACGACATCGTCGTAGGATGACCTCTTCAAATCTGTACTGACAACCCAAGATCTTCTGCATCAGATCACGGATATAAGATCCAATAGTAGTTTTATAGTCTGAGTATGAAATTAGAAGTGGGGTCACAGATTTATTGAGTGTTGCCTTGGCAGCAAGATCAGCCAGTGTATTCCCTGAAATGCCTACGTGGCTGGGTAGCCAACAAAAGACGATGTCGTATTGGCCAGTAGCAAGATCATCATACATTTCAATAATTTCAATTAAAAGTGGATGTTTACAAGGCAAATTCTTAATAGCCTGAAGGCAAGAAAGAGAGTCTGAACAGATTATATACTGTTTATGTTGAGGGTGTCTTTGAATATATTTAAGAGCCGTTAACATGACGTTTGCTTCTGCAGTAAAGATAGAGCTGTTATCTGGAATTCTAGAAGGTATTGTTCTGGATCCAATGACAGTAGTAGAAGCTGCTGCACCACCGTCCATTGAACCATCTGTAAATAAGGGTTTGTAATTGCTATATTTAGTTTTTAATTGATTATATTCTTGTTTGTATTGTAATTAATTAGTTTATGACTTTTTAAATGAAGACAATGTTAGGTCGACTTGTGGCCTAACCAATTGCCAAGGAGGAGAAGAAAGCAGACGGGAGGGAACTATGTTTTCCACTTCAGTGGCGGCCGAAAGGGTTAATTCTGTGCCCTAGAGGCGGAACAAGAGAAGACTTCCTGTTGTACAAATCCTCATAAAGTGGATTAAACACAGTTATGTGCAGGGTTAGATTCATTAGAGTATAATTTGGAAATGTTTTGTGAGGATAATTTTGTACTACGTTGTGTAAGAGATGGTTCATCGGCCTTACTATACAGACTGTCAATAGGTGAAGTTCTGAAAGACGCAAGAGAAAGTCTTAAGCCTTGATGGTTGACAGAATCAAGAAGTCTAACGTTGCTTGTGCAGGCTCCACCATATACGATGGAGGCATAATCGAGTTTTGCACGGACTAGTGATCGATATAGGTGTAAGAGGGTAGTTTGGTCCCCTCCCCACTTTGAGTTGGAAACAACTTTAAATCCAAGAACTTGGCCTCCTTTGCAACTTTGATGGGAGTGCCATTTAAAGATAGTTCGGGGTCCTTATGCGGCTTATATTTTCAACAAAAATGTATGCAATTAGTTTTGGACTAATTTAAAGCCGTTTTCAAGACACCATTTATTTATTTTGTTTAAACACGACTGCAGTTGTCTTTCAATAGTGGGGATATTTTTACCATGACAACAAACATCAAAAACATCCACAAATAATGATACATCAATTGACTCATTTAAAACCTTGGATAAACTGTTGATCTTAATATTAAATAATGTGACGGACAAAATACTACCTTGAGGGGACACCTTGACCCTGATTGTAATGATCAGACAGGTTTGAATTCACTCGGACTTGAAATTGCCTGTCTTTTAAAAACTCTGATATAAAAAGAGGCAAACGGCCTCTCAAGCCAAAGTCATGTAAATCCTTCAAAATACCATGCTTCCAGGTCGTATCATAAGCTTTCTCAAGATCAAAGAAAATAGATACAGCATGTTGTTTATTTACTATAGCATTTTAACGAAGGATTCTAACCGTACCAGATGATCAATGGTTCTACGATTTTCCCAGAAAGCACATTGAATATTTGTGATCAGCTTATGGATTTCAAGATACCAAACTAATCTGTTATTCACCACACGTTCCATAGTTTTACAGACACAGCTAGTGAGAGATATCGGTCTATAATTCGACGGATCTGTATGCTCCCTGCCAGGTTTTGGTATTAGGACTACAATGGCATTACGCCACGAAGGTGGAAATTTTCGAGACGTCCATATTTTGTCGAATATATCTAAAAGTGTCATCAGACATGGTTTAGGCTAGGGTTTCAGTAGCTGATAATGAATATTGTCATCACCTGCTTCAGTGTCATGAGCATGCTCAAGAGCTGTATATAACTCATGTAATGAAAACACTTCATTATAATCTTCACCACTATTTGATTCAAAATTAAGTTTTTTCTTGTTGTTCCTGACATTTCTGAAACTCAGGGACATAATTTGCCGATGAAGAATTTTTGGCAAGTGCTTCGCCAATTTTGTTTGCAATTTGAGATTAATTAAGTAATTAAATTATCACCATCTTTGAGATGGTGAACGGCAGATTTTGAACCTTTGTCTTTAATTCTTTGGACCATGTTCCATACTTTGGACATTGGCGTGTGTGAATTAATTTTGAAGATATAGTTCCTCCAAGCTTGTCGCTTACTTTGTTTAAAGGTACGACGCGCCTTTGCATTCAGTATTTTAAATCTGTTTAAGTTATGGACAGTTGGGTGATGGCGGAAATATTTCCTTGTTTGTCTAGCATTTTTACAGTCTGTCGTAAACCATGGCTTTCGGACATGTGGAGTTGTAGAGGTTCGTGGTATGCACTCTTCAGTAATTACATTTAAAACGTCAGAAAATACCTGAATAGGATCAGCAATATCACTGAAACATCCGAATCTTAGTTTAGATGTGTATTAAGTTTGAAATAAGACCAGTTCGCCTTGGAAAAATTCCATCTTGTATAAGATGAAGACTCAGTCGCAGAAGATTCCACAGAGATCGTTGTGAACTGACAAATCAAATTCATTAGGTAGATTAGAGTCTGCAAGAGACAAATCTAGAGAAGAGTAAGTGCCAGTTGAAGGATGTAGATAAGTGCTTGAATCATCATTAAAAATGCACAGGTCATTATTTGAGATAAAATCTTCCAGTATTTTACCTTTAGTGTTAGTATTTGTACCACCAAGAGTGGATTGTGACCATTAAGATCACTCATTATAATGCATGGTTTCGGAAGTTGGTTATAGAGAGCTTGGAAATCAGTCAAGTGAAGTGTTGAAGAATGTGGAATATATAGTTAGCATAATGTAAGGGCAACACGAAGTTTAAGTCTCACTGCAACGGCTTGGAAATTAGTTGTAAGTGTTACATGGCTGTGGGTAACATTCTGCTTAACAAGGATTGAAGATCCACTAGTGGCCCTATCACCCGAAGCTGAGACATCATGATATGCATTGTACTGACGGAAATTAAAAGGTCTGTCATCTTTCATATGAGTTTCCTGCAGACAGAATGCTGATGGTGCCAGATCTTGGACTAATAGATGTAACTCATTATAATTAGTCTACAGTTCTATTGTGCTATATGTTTAGAAGACATTATCTTTTTTGTGGGTTGATTGGGGATCTAACCCTCGCTTTCTTTGGAGGGCGAAGGGCTATGTGCCCTGGGGTGAATGTTTTCTGACACATCCCTGTATTCGAGTGAACCATATTTGTTGTACAGTTCGATTATATTTTCTGACCCTTTCGGGGCTCTGCCACCTAGTTTTTTCAAAGGATCTGGCTTTTTAGGTTTCGTTTTAACGGTATCTAAAGATTTTGAAGTTGATTGAGAAGATGACTCATGATCACAGGATGCTACTGATTGGATTTGAGACGAAAGTCATTCTGGCGTTTGAGTAGATATTTTAGGTGAAAAAATCAGAGGAGCTTCAGTAGTATATACAATGGGGGTTCTGGACCACTTTCAAGAAAAGTCTCTACAAAGCCTTATTTACTAAATAAGGCTTTGGTTGGGCCCTTAGCTCTTGCTACTATTACCCCTACTACAAAAAAGTTGGCGTGCCTATGTCACGTTTACCGTGTGTTGGTAGGAGGTAACACTGTGCCGTACGGTACGATCAATAATTCTTCTCTTACAAAACCCCTACCCGGCCCATCCCTCAAGTAGTACAAGTTAGGTTCGTTGGCTTTCATATCCACTTTATCTATGTTGTAAGTTTTGACTGACCATATAGGATCGGTGGCTCGCTTACGGCTATCACCCTCGTGTTCCCCCGGCTGGTATAGATACCTCACTAGGGCCCTATCTGGTATCTGTTTCTCCTTCCCACGCAATGGAGCGGCCGACTCTGCAACTATTGATTTTAGTTTGATAGCGTCTGCCGGTTTCTTACCGGTGAGACGGGTGACTTCATGGTTGATTGCCGACACCACCTTGGGTAACCTCGTGACCCATTCAGTCGATTGTTTTCCAGGGGTGACCATCTCCCTAGCATACTGATGGCCGAACAAGCGCTCAGCCAAAGTCCTATTAAATCTCTCAACTATGGCTTGGCTGTGATGGGCTCCGGCCGTGCCACGCCTGACCTTTGTATCGTGTTTGGCTAGCAGTTGTGACACGGCACCCATGAACTCCCGTCCGGGGTCAACTTGCAGCTCTGTTGGCCACGTCAGCGGGCTGCGTTTGTATATGCGTTCGAATCCTCTGGCTACCTGGGCCGAATCTTTCGTGGTCAAGGGTTCGGCTTCCTTGTAACGACTGGCTACGTCCACTACGGTTAAGGCATACTTGTACCTCTTGTCGTGGGGTAGGAACAGTAGGTCTGCCTGGTGAACGCTATTAGGTATGTTAATACCGAACCTCCTTCTAGGCACGTAGCGTGGTGCCGGCAAATAGATCTGCCACAGGGCTTGTTTTTCAAGCCACGCTTTGGCTTCCTCCGGGGGTACTCGCGCTATTTTAGCTAGCTTATCTACTGCGCTAGCTCCTTTCCAGTACCCACGCGGGCTGTAGTAAATAGCCTCAAATTTTTTCATGTCCATACGCGTATGTGTTTATCCCATCAATAGCTATCCAACGTTTCGTGTCCATAGGCGACAGGGACGTCTTGTTTATAGTCAGTCCGTATATCTTATGTCCATCGCTTCTAAGTGTGTTCATTTTATGCCTAAAGGTACGGGTCTTGAACAGGGCTTCCTTGAATCTGGCGTGTTTGATGTGTTGTTTCACCACATACTTCTTAACCCCCTTAGCCTTCCGGATCTCACTATTGTCGGCTTTCAGTATGGAGTACATCTTAGGTCTCAAACCTATGTACTCGGCTATGGGCGTGCCAGCACACTCATCCTTCATCTTACCTAGGACCTTTTTATTTACCTTACTGTGTATGGCATGGGTCTTAGGGTAGTCGCTGGTGTCGTATAAATCGAGGTGTTTTTTCATGTCCTCGTACACGTCCTCGGTTCGAATCTCCATCAGCAGGGAATCCGTGTCAGTGTACAGCACTTCACACCTGTCACCGTACTGTTTCTTGAGCTCGTTGTAGTAAAAGTCGTACATTAGGTGTTTGGATAAATCGAGGATGCTCATCCCCACGTAAACAGGCCGGTTGAATTTCATGTGGCTTTTCTTCATGTGTAGGGCAACCAGGTTGTCTGTGAATATCTTACTACGGTTGAATGCCGGACTGGCTATCAATCTCCTGAGCTTGTCTTCCTCACTCGACCGAACCAGCTTCACGGTCACGCGTTTCCTCAGGTTCTCCATAGTCTTACCAAACACCGAGTTGTTCATGAGCTTGTACAGATTTTTCTCAAAATCACTGGTGGCTTTTTTTCGTAGGTCTGTGTTCATTCTGATGTAGGGCTCCATCCATGGGCTCTGGTCGAACATGAGCACCCTGTGTATTTTGGTCAGCCTCATACCCAACGACAGGTACAGCTGTAGGTTGCGATAGTGAACGATGTACTTGGTCTTATTCATTAAGTTAGGCACGAGTTTTTCAACGTCTGTCACACGCCCACCTAACAAGTTATGTTGGTACTCAGACATCCAGTCTGGGTTAACCCTCATACGTTCGGGGGCCAGGGGGTAGCTGTTGTGTGATGTGTGTAATTCCTTGGTATACTCTAAGTCAACCTCGAGGATATAACCTTTGTTCGAATCTGGTGCAACCCCCATAACATCAACGTGGGGTACCCATTCGAATCCCCCTGTAGGTAGATACTGGCTCATGGCCCAGCCATACAGGTTGTTTGCGTCGAGGTAGAGAATGTGATTGGTTGGCTTGTTAGGATCGTAACCTTTCACGTATTGATTATTTGCTTTCGCGTATCGTTTGGATGCCATGGAAATCCCACCTCGCAAGCCTTTCTCAATGAATAGGTGCATGTCGTAATCTGTGAGCAATTCCAAATTAACTCCGGTCTTTTTAAGCAAGGCGTCCCACGACAGACCTGGGCTGGTGTAATACCATGCGGGGTCGAGTTTATACTGCTTGAAACACGTCCGTCTAAACGTCTCAAACACGTCGGCTAACAGCAGTACATCTGTCCTCAAGTACAGGTCGTGATAATCACCCAGGTTCTTACAACCCAGTTTATTCCATACGTTAGTCGCGTGCGAGTAATCATCTCGTGAGACGGACGCCTCATTCAGCTTGCTATAAAAGCAGTCAATAGGGGGTAGTCTGGTCTCGGTGAACTTGACCCAACTATCCATGTACTCATAGGGGTACACACCCTTCCTCATAAGCAGGGGTCTAGTCTTGGCGTCTGTGTATCGATCGGTGATAGGGAAGGTATTGTTGGCCTTGACCAGACTGTCGAGTGACGACAGGAGGAACTGAAACGAGTCAATGAACCTAAGTCCGTTTAAGCTGAAGGAGATGTATCTCTCCATGTTGTTGGGGATGCACGTTATATTACCATCGATTTTCGCGATGGCCTGCATGATCAAGTGTGAGTCGTACCCTCTCAAGTTGTGAAAGACAACAGGGATGTTTATTGTCTTAGGGTTGATTTTAAGCTTGAGGTTGCACGCGCTGTGAGCGGCGCCTCTATACTTACCAGTTATGTGGCAGTGATCTCTCACCGAATCACCGTTAAGTGGTGAGTCGCACACGTGACAGTTAGTGCTACTAGCGTGAGCTAGCCTGTCAACTCGGGTCATACGCATGGGAGCGATTCTATACAATGCATTCCTAATAATTTTTCTTCCTCCTGCAAACACTTTAGAAACCTTTCAGCCGCGTCAGGGCCCCTATACACTACCGGGGCTTTCGTTTCCCCGTCACAACGGACGACAATGTATCCAAACGAACAGGCTTTATGCTCGTGTGTTTTGTGGGTAAAGCTACCGGCGGCACCACTGGGGGTATCCCCCACCACCAAGGCTTCGAAGTCGGCGTATAGGATATAAGGTACAGACATTTGGTTCTTGTGGTTACTGAATTTTAGGATATTATCACCTTCCTTAGGCATGTCGACTCGTATGGCCGTCTGCCCCACACCTTGACAATCATCCCGGTGGGATTCTAATAAATCAGATCGTGTGAAGCCATGTAGGCATCGTTCACAGAAGTGGGTCTTTTCTCTGTGTGCCGATTGGTCATACAACAGCCTGCTAAAATGTTTTATCCATGTGTAGTGATACTTGTCACCTCACTGGATCATGAATATATTGATAACGCGAGCGGGGGGTACCCCCGGGCTGACCTTCACCGGGCTGACCCTGTGTACTATTGTTGTGTTACCTTCGTGCCCAAAGACATTTATAGCCAGAATATTCTGTTTTTCTACTTTAGTGATCTGGGATATGGGGGTGGGTTCATCTATACCATCCCAGTTGAGCCCATCGTCTTGGGGATAGCTAGAAAGCCTATCTGAATGAGTGTCAGCTGGAAATAAGGCTGACCTGATAGCTAACCTCAGGCAATCGTTTCCTCTATTCTTAACGTTTACTATTTCATGTTTGTTCCTATAGTAGGGAGGCAAGGCTAGGTATGACCCGCCTCTGAACGGCACGTAGTTAGCTATGTCTAGATAGACATTATCGATTTTATCTACAGCCCACCCGGACCCCAAGTGTGTGTAGCGTTCTAGGTTTTCTCGTATCTGCTGAAAACTGGTATCGATTGATGTATCAATGGTCTCTGTATGTGTGACGACCTCTTGTTTACCTCGGAAGTAAGGCTGAACATATTCAGTGGCCCCTGTGGGGCCCCCAACCTGCTTATCGAGCGACATTTTCACTGTGATCTGAAACTTGATACTTCCTAAGTTATTTAGTTCCTGGTTGACCTTATCAGCTATCAGAGGCTTGATATCTGTAATGTCTATGTTTCTATCAACGTGCATGCGCCAACCTCTCAAATAGTTGCCTACAGCGCGCTCAGTGCGCACGAACTGTAGGTCAATAGCTCTATTCTGTCGTAATAATTCTACAAGCTGTGGTTTTCTCATACGGGAATACCCGCCTAAACCCAAATCGTGTGCCTCGGCTTTCAGTTGTTTTACAGTGGGACGTCCTACGGGGGCATGTGATAACAATGCTGTTAACCCGGCTCTCCCCAGGTTTGAATAACCCGTGTATCCAAGCTGTTTTGCTTGAGCTTTTAATTGTGTTACCGTAGGAGGGGCTTCTAAACCTAGTAATCTCAACAATGCTGACTTCCGCATTCTAGAATACCCGATCACACCTCTCTGTTTTGCGACCCGCTTCAGCTCGCGCACAGTAGTCATAGTGTTTACACCTAAGAGAACCAATGTCTAATTGGTTCACAGTAAAGGGAGGTAACCCTTAAGTGGCTGTTTCACGCACTGTTGGATATAGTGTTCCTTGTGCATGAGTAAAACATTTATTTGGTGTCTATCTTGAGCAGTCGCCTACGTTCTTTTATGTAGTCCTTTTTATTCTCGTAGATGAGTTGATGCCTGACTACGTTCGCTCCGTGAGCTTTACATAGACAGTAGTGTCCTTTAACCCCGATACCACACACAGAACACGTGTAGTTAGGACTTCCCATATGGAAACAACAGAACCCCTGATTCCTGCATTTCCTACCACAGGCCTCGGTCTTCCCCATAAGTATGTATTCGCATCGGTATGGAGCGGGTCTCATGTTTACTTATATATGGTATTTTAATTTAATTGCTTCGCAACCAACGCAGTAGCTGCTATACCCAACACTATGAAGCCCAGTTCACGATTCATTTGTCCCTTGGATGGTGTGTAGTACTGAGTGAGTGAGGGTTTATTGAGCGGTTCCAATCGTTTACCAGTTAGTAGGTAGTATTCTTTCATTGCTTCATCGACATCGTTGAATGTTTGAACGGCATGGTTTTCACGCTGGAGTTGTTCGTTAATAAAATCGATCCTCTGGAGGCGTTTTTTAGCGTACTCGGCCTGTGCTTTTTGTAAGTTCTCAGTAGCGAGATCGTGCCGCTTCCTTTCTTCCTGTATTTCAGCCGCGTGATCATCTCGTAGTTTCGAGAAGAGGAAATTACTCCCGGAAAATGCCAGGGCATTCACTAACGCCCCACCGACCATCATAGCTATCGTGGCCATCCCTATATTTATTTCATTATATTATCAGGTATTATCCCTTGTTTTACTAGGATGTCTTTTGTGGCCATCGCCATACCAAGGTTCATTATGAGCATACCCATATCCTGCAGGTTGAAATCTAGCTTGATAGTTGGTTGTTTAAGCACCATTTTAGTCAACCGAGCGTACCCTACGGCTAGACTAGCGACCACTGTGGCGTGGTATGCGTCGTTGACGAACGTTTTCCCCTCAGACATTATGTATATATAAAAATATTTTTAAATTATAACATGATATGCGGGTCGACCTCTAATTGTGTTGGGGTGGGGGGTACCACCTCACGGTGAGGGTTTCCCTCACGTGTATATAACCACGAGATAGCCAAGGCAGCAGTTACGCCTACAACCAACAACAGTCGGGTTGGGTTGGTCACTGTAATAATTTTATGTTGGTTACACCACCGTTTTTTACCGGCAGCTACTCTCTTAGGATTCTTCTGCCTGGTTACTGTTGGGGGTTCCTGTGAAGGGGTCACTTCCCTCACTGTGGGGGTTTCCTCCAGTGGAGTTTCCCTCACTGTTGGGGGTACCCCCACTGGGGTTTCCCTCACTGTGGGGGGTATCACCTCGGGAGCAGCATCCATCTATACTATTATTATTATTTTTTCTCTCAAATTGACAATGCTTTGCCGTGATAATCGCCGCCGTCACTGGAGCCAACAACATACCATATTTGTGGTACAGCCCGCAGCTGATAGAACTCACGGCGTGTTCGATAAAAGGGTCTTTCTCGAGGTCCTCCCACAGGTAAAGTCGGCGCTCTGGTGGAATGGGAAGGAAGTATGATACAATACCGGTGTATATCTGGGTCATAGCCGATCCTATTGTCTTTGTCATTTCTGCTCCGAGCCGGGACTCGTATCTAGCGTACAGCTTATCGATTTCTTCGGCTGACATTTTGTGAATTTTATCCGGAGTGTAGTCTCCAAAGTAATGTTTGGCTTTGCCGCCAACAGCCAACGCCACCAGTTTCTCTCGCTTATCATCAGTGGGGGAGACCCCCACACCACCAGACAATTGTTCGAGCAATTCCTCACACTCCATCTTATAATATAACAAGTAAGATTTAGTTTTAACTATATAATACCCGATGCAGACAAAACACAGAGAAATGAAGGTTAAGTTGCACACGACAAACACTTCAAATATCATAGCTATACTTAGCATTTGCTTAGCTTTGCATAGCTTTGCTTAGCTTTGCTTAGCTTTGCTTAGCATACTATATATGCTACTGGTTGGTCGGTCTTGAGCACGAGCTTAGCGTGTTTAGTTTCAGCGAGCTGTTTCTTCACCCGTTCCCGTTCTAATTTGCTCATCACATCGTTCTCTCTCAAACACTCCTCGAACGAATCCCTGTCCTTGCAGTGAAATAAGGCCACCCATCGCGTGTGCTCCCTGAGGTCTTTCAACACCGAGTTGAACTTCTGCGTTAGCACCCAGACGCTGTGATTTGCATGCCGGCCGGAGAAGGCCAGGTACGATAGCATGTCTCTCTTTTTTGTTATTTCACGATTAGCGCTGCAGTCGTCCAGTATAAACAGCGTCGGTTCCCCTTTAAATTTCTCGTGAAGAGCTTTCAACCAGTCCTGCAGGCGTGTTCCAGGGTCGATTTTGTGTACTTCCGGGTCCGTCATCACCCAAGGTCGCGCGTACGTTTTATTCATGCTCAGAGTAGGGCACATGATAACGATGTTATCGAACACATCCTTGTAGTAACCCTCCAACATATCCAACACGAAAACGGTCTTCCCACAGCCAGTCTGCCCGCACACTATGGCGCAGTGTGGGTCAGTGGGGAGGTGGGGCAGTGGGGGGTACCCCCCATCAGTAGATGGCTTGCACGAATCTCCCATTGTCTATATTAAGTTGCGCGTCCATAATAACGTACAGATATAATTTCAACTTACCAGCGGGTTGAGCCTTCTTAGTAATCTGGATGGTTATCCCTTCGCTGCCGTTATCTATACGGCGTCCGCTACCGTGCAGTTTATCATCATCCGTGGATCGCATGTCCAACCATAGGGCGTACTTGGTGGTCAGGTATTCACCGATCTGCACGGAGCCTAGGTCCAGGTCCTTTGTTATATAATGTGTGGTCCCCACTGGTAGCTTTTTTATCTCATCCCACTGCTGGTGTGGTCTCATACCATGACTGAACAGCTGGTTGGGCACGCCCTCGATGGTCACTTCCACCTTTTCAATCTCGGGGTTGAAAAACTTCTCGCTGTCCCTCCGGAATGGCTCGTAATCCTCCACGGGGACGACCAGGATACCTTTCATCGATCGCGCCGGCACGTTCAGGTTGATATTCCACACAGTGTCGCTCTTATCTCGCACGACTGATCTATGCCTCAGTACGCGATCGTACAGGATAGCCATCTTCCCAGAGTACTGGCTTCGAACCTGCCTGGCCAGCTCCGGGCTAGTGACCATGTCGAACTCCAGAGAGATGTTGTCTATGGTATAACTGGCCTCATCACCGTTCGGCGTACGCACTACTTTGCTATAGTCGTTAAACGTGAGCTCGTATTCGAGCCTATCACCCAGCGCGGCCTGGTAAAACGGCGCGTGTCCCGTGAGCAACTCGAAGTCGAGCGGCACGCAGAATCTATTCCCGTATGCTCGAGCGATGGCCT
The DNA here is from genome assembly GCF_037392515.1 of Haliotis asinina. Classification (NCBI taxonomy): domain Eukaryota; kingdom Metazoa; phylum Mollusca; class Gastropoda; order Lepetellida; family Haliotidae; genus Haliotis; species Haliotis asinina. Next base: position 56,533,699 of record NC_090291.1, on the reverse strand, counting down.
TTTCACCGTCCGATAGCTTGTCTAGCTGGTCTTGCGTGAAGGCATACCCTATGCGCGACCGGGTTGATTTGCTGATACCCTGGTACACATCATTGACTCGTTCTCCCTCGCTTTTCCAGAGATCCCCGTAGCAGTGAAACACGTCGCTGTCGTCGATACTCAGCACCTCGTTACGGCTGATCATGACGGTCGTTTTCTTGATGATAGCTCGACCCACGTTCCGCACTAGCTCGCGTTTGTCGTTGTCGGAGGTCAACGTGATATTGAACGCCAGTCGAACAGTGCCTGGTACAATGAGGTCATTCTCACCAAGGTTTGGAAATCTAACCAGCAGAGTTTGATTCTGGTCTATCTTGCTGGGATTGTTGGTGATGGTCACCGACTGACGCACGGCTCTGGCGCCTAATGGCTCTCTCAATCTTCTGAAAGGATCTAATTTTCTGCCGTACATTGTTATATATAAATAAAATATATTTTAATACTAATGGATGAAGACATACCTATGGATGATATGCGGGGCGATAGTGCCCAGGCATCCGATGAGCAGGAGACCTCATTTACTAGTTTGCCATTGAGCCAAGAACTTCTGGAAACAACGGTAAATGATTATTACAAAAGCTTAAGCAGCTCTAAAAACTACGTTGAACCACAGGGTCGATACTATGATAATTTTTTTATTGATAAAAAGGGTGTTCTACGCCTTACATCTAAACCAGAGATTTACCTCTTTGACAAGCGCACTAAAAAACCACTGGCCTTGTCAACTCTAGCCAGCCGCCATGGTGGTGTCGAATTTATCCGTGAAAATCTAAACATGCGTAATTACGGTGGTGCAATACCTAAGGCCGTTAAAGAAGATCTGCAAGCTACCAGATCCCACCTCACCACTAGAGATGAAATGACACCACAGCGTGCTACAGAAGCCTCGGGCAGCATAGAAAAACTGTTGAGCACCTACTGGGACAAACCGTTACCGGGGTTTAAATTTCCGGTAAGGGAACTGCATGGCTTAGACGAAGCCGTGAAACGCGTGCGTGGAGAACTCGTGAACAACATGGGGAAACTGAACGAAATCGACGAGCACATCGCTAGGGAAAAAACCAAACTCAACGAAACTGAAAACGATGATATGAAGCGTTGTATCAATAAACGACTACGCGATTTAGAAGACGAGAGACGTACACGATTGGAATCCGCTTCCTCGAATCGTGAACAGCTTCGATCCCAGATCAGTCGCATTCGGGAAACAATCGATAGAATACTGAACGAGGATACAACTTTAGCCAACAGGATTCGGATATTGTTCCGGGAGCAAGGGATCACCATCGCCAGCATTCTGACTGCATTGGGTTTCATCATATCAACCCTGGTGGTGTCACTGACAGGGGGTACCCCTGTGGGACCTGCCGGCGGCGGGGGAACTCCAAGTGGCGGTGGGGGTGTTAAAGACTGGATAAAAAAACTCGGGGAACGCCTAGCTAAACTGGCTGGTAAAGCCGCCGAAGCCCTTCCCGGTATCCTGGGTAGCATCGTCTCGTGGTTGTTGGGCGCTCTGGCTAAAACTGCCATGTGGTTCAGTCAAAACCTGTGGGCAGCCATCGTCGCCGTGGCGGGTCTGGTGTACGTAGCGGCTAAGAAATTTTTAACCAAATAAGTCCCAAAGCTACCCCACCAACCGCCAGGGCCGTTTTATTATCAATATGATTGGTGGCCTGAATATGGGGGTGTGGGGGGGGTACCTCCACATGAACTTTAGGCTCCGGGGGTGGCTCCACTATACCCGTTTCACGTGGTGGGATGTGTGGGATATAGGGGGCGTTAATATCGGGGTTGATACCCAACTTTTGATCCGCCGTGGCTATGACTATTTTGTTGTTATAACCCACCACTTTTTTTACTCTCAGTTGCATATCACTCGGAGCCATGTACATCCCCACGCCGAACACGTAATTGACTTTCGATCTGGCGTATTCTAACACGTTTTGGTAACGGTCGATGGCCCGCGGGAGATCAACTGGAGAATTGATAGCATCCTCAACGTTGGAAACGAACTGTTTCTGAGCGTCGTAAGCAGTTCCCTTACCGAGGATGATGGAACGCGTCATCGACTGCACACCCAACAGCGCCCACACGTACGTTTGAATCGAGTCGTTCAAGCGTATTGTACCAGCACTAGTGAATTCTTTCGATGTTTTTGAGATCATTTTAGTCCAGGCTGTGGCTGCATCAGGATTGGTTTGCTTTATACAGCTGACATGGGCCTTTTCATTCGTTGTGGGACCTGTAAATGTATGTTTAATTGGGTTGTATGAACCATCTTTAGAACCGGCATAATATGTTCCGGACCTGTAGAAGTACACGAGAACTATACCAAGACCATGGTTCACACCAGGAAGGCGAAAGTCTTTATTCGTTGGAATCTCAAACTCCCCACAAACACGTTCATAAGCGCGTTTATCATAGGGGTTATTCGTCATACTCCACGCTTTATCTTGGGGAAGAGGAGCACTTATTTCCTTCAATATTCGTCTCGTTTGATAATAAATATGAAACAAAATGACTGCCTTACTCAGTTCGTCTATACCGTAGTCTGGTGTCACACCCGACCCTGTCGTCGCACACCACACAGCAAAGTTGAGTTGGTTCTGCCAAAACTGCATTGGGTTTTGATTCCAGTTTACCACCGCCTGCGCGTTATTAACGGACACGATATAGTTTTCAAAGATATTAATAAAGGTTGTTTTAAACCCCGTACTACCTTCCACCACGATTTTCAAGTGTGCTAAGTCCATATTATAATATATAATTCATATATTATAATATGTACATAACACTTCCAGGAATAACGAGCGGTGAGGCCGTTCAGCTGACGCACGCGATCGATAACACATCAGGTCAACTCGACGTCGCACTCTGCGATATCACCTACCTACCTCAATGGACTAACGCCATCAACGCCAGCAACAATAAGCTGTTCGTCAGTGGGGCTCGCAGTCAGATAACTGACGGCTACTACAGCGTGTGCTCTCTAAACGACGAGGTCTTCAAACCCCTGGGAGCCGAACTCAAGATGAACGACTCAAACGGTACAGTGGTGTTAATCAACAACGGAAGAACCTCCTTGAGGCTCGGCCGACCATTAGCGAGGATACTCGGTATGTCTCCTGACGAGATAAAACCAACAACAACCGTCACAGGCACGAAGTTACCCGACCTAGTACCGTACCGAGAGCTGTACATTCATCTCGGTCAGGTGAGCACAACGTACAACATTCAAGGAGGTCACCCTTCCACTATACTGAGAGCAGTGCCGGTGAAAACTGAGAAATACAACGACGGTAGAACCGAGTCGTTTTCACCACGGCAGTATAAGAGATTAACCCAGGGCAACATATCTGAGCTGACAATATCGGTGTTAGATATAAATCATAATCCTGTAAATATAGGATACCTCAGCTTAACGCTTCATGTAAAATGACCAGCGCACAAGGGCCCGGAGTGAAAAAATGCGTCAATATCGGGATCTCCGACCTCGGAGACACACGCAGTTTCGACGCTCCCGGAGTAGATGGTAAATCGTACGCCTTGCAACTGAAAAACAACATTTACAAACGCGTTGAAGTCACCTCCGGTGGAACCCTAAGTGATATAGTAGATACCACAAGAGCAACAGTCAACACTAAGTACTCCCTTGTCAACACCGGTGATAACTGGATAATATACCCATCGTTCGGGGGTAAACTGTTCGACTTAGACGATGTTGAGAGCACTACCGTCGCCCGAAACAAGACATATATGCTCGTCTTCACCGAAGATGACAAGTGGGTGTTGTTACCCGATAACGACTGGTTTCTCAATATTAGACTCGGCTCCCCTTACGTGTTTACGGATAACAAAGACAACCACCTAAACAAAGTCGTGAACAATGGAACCCTGCTCGTGGCTTATGTCCCAACTCAGAGACGTAGTGTAGTCGTCAGCCCACTCAACACTATGGCAGCCCACATGCTATCGAGTAAACTAACCATACAAAACGTGACATTGCAGTTGGTGTCTGAATTCGAAGGCGTGGTCAAGATACTAGAGAGTCTACCGGCAAACTCAACACTGATCATCAAAGTCTACCTAGGGGAACCATCGGGGAATGATGTCGAGATCGTGAATGGGATCAAACTCGGGTGGGTGAAACGACACCAGTATCAAGTTTGCAACGTTTACGTGCGGGTGGGTGTTGGAGCCGACACCAGTGTGGAGGGGGTCAACGTGATCGTGGAAAACAAGATATCACTAACCAAGATCTTCCTGCCTGACAACATACACTTCATGGGTATGAAGTTCACCCCTGAATTATTATCAAAAAACCAGTTGGAAATTATATCGTAATAGTATAATAATGACCAGTCATCCCAACACTACGCTTAACGACCTAGGAGATACGGAGGGATTCGATGAGCCTGGTGAGGAAGACACCTTATATATCCTGCACTTCAAAGACAACGTGTACATACGGATGTCGTTATCAGATTTTAAAGAGCCCAAATGGCTGATCAACTTAACACTCACCTCACCTTATATCACATTAACCGAATTGGGGCGTATCTCTAAGATTAGGAACAACGGTATCTGGGTCGGGGATTTTATTCCGGAGAGGGAATTAATAAGAACTAACAAAAATAGGTTAATAGCTTCATTCGAAAATAAATTAACATTTAGTAATCCTGAAAGAATATTCCCCCCTTTCACACTCATCATAGAAGTCTTCTTTGAGTATTCAGACAATGGAGACCCCCCAATAGTACACCAAATTTTACCCGGGGTGTCAATACGCTGGTATAGCAGACACAAAGGCAAATATTGTCGTATTGTTATACAACGGGATACCACGGGTCCTATAAACCACTTAATAAGTCTCAGTGGGGTTTTAATTACAACAGAAAAGTCTATTAGCCTCTCACCTATTACCCTGAGTGGTAGTCTAGAACTTATAGACTTCAAATTCATTGATAGATTTTTAACTGAAACCCAATTAAAATATCTTTCAAAATATATATTATAGGATGGGTCTGTACCCAGTCGTAGAGGAAGTAGCGAAGATGCTGGAAACCGTAGATGGGTTCCGCTTGAGGCAGTTATGTGATGTGAAACGTCAACTAGAACAAGACCGTGACACGCGGAAAGCACTATGTAAGAAGTACAATAGAGCTTTCAATATCGTGGACGGGGCTGACACTACCCTTATGGCAACCAGCATGGGACTAGGGGCGGCAGGCGTTGGGTTGTTAGCTACCATCGTGGCCGCACCTATAGTGCTAGGTATTGAAATAACAGCTGGGGTGGCAGGGTTGGCAGGGTTGGCGCTTAAGTTAGTATCACGCAGACTTCATCGTAAGGCATTGAAACACGACGAGATCAGGGTTCTGGCCGAAGCAAAGCTGAACACAGTGAGTGAGCGTATTTCCACGGCACTCTCTGATAGTAAGATCTCAGAAGAGGAGTTTCGTTCAATCCTCTCTGAACTCACAAAATATAACGGAATGAAACAAGATATTCGGTCCAAGTCTCGTAAGTCTGCTATCAGCGAGGACGAGAAAAAAAAGTACATAGAACAGGGGATACAAAAAGCCCAACAAGCCTTTATTATGAACACCAAAGAGATCGTAGGCGGTTCACGTTAAACTGTTTCATCGATATAAACGTGACATAGGCCGCCAACTTTTTGTAGTAGGGGTAATAGTAGCGGCCCAACCAAAGCCTTAGTTGTAGAGACAGTTTTTAAAAAGTGGGATCCAGATAGGGCCCTAGTGAGGTATCTATACCAGCCGGGGGAACACGAGGGTGATAGCCGTAAGCGAGCCACCGATCCTATATGGTCAGTCAAAACTTACAACATAGATAAAGTGGATATGAAAGCCAACGAACCAAACTTGTACTACTTGAGGGATGGGCCGGGTAGGGGTTTTGTAAGAGAAGAATTATTGATCGTACCGTACGGCACAGTGTTACCTCCTACCAACACACGGTAAACGTGACATAGGCACGCCAACTTTTTTGTAGTAGGGGTAATAGTAGCAAGAGCTAAGGGCCCAACCAAAGCCTTATTTAGTAAATAAGGCTTTGTAGAGACTTTTCTTGAAAGTGGTCCAGAACCCCCATTGTATATACTACTGCTTCTGATGTAATCCAAGCCAAGTTAGTTTGAAAGCTTGGGGTTGAGCTTGTTATACTTGCTTCCGACCGTGTTTTGATTATGGAAGCATAACTTTCTTTAGGTTCAGAACTTTTGGCATCCGCAAAACTAATGTTTCGGGTGAATTTTAGTTTGTTAATCTCCATGTGCTGTGCATGATATGAGTGGGTAACATGCTTCCCATGTAATGTAGACGGCATTGTGGCAATTTGTGTCAGACTGAAACCTTGTTAATATCACCTAACATTTGATAGTAAACAATGGCATCATTGAGGTCTAGAGGTGAAAAATCTGGAGGTAAGTTCTGCAAGTCGTTTTGTCTTATCTCACTGCATGCGCACACGCTATGTCACTTAACGGATATATTTTTATGCGTGATGGGAATGCATTAGTAGTCAGAACGTGTTCAGAAAATAGATATTTTCATTCAGCGTGGTTTATACTAAATTATCAACATGTGTGTACTTAAATGTGCATGAGTCAGGTTAAAAGGATGTGACTTATAAAGATAGGAAACAATTATGTTTGGAATTATATAATTCGATTATCAGTGTGTCTGAAAGTATCGAGGTGTGAACGATTGAAAAGTGTTCTTAAGCTCGAAGGTTCTCAAGATTTTAAATTGTTCACAGTTCGAATTACACATCCGCATTGTATCATGTTGTCAATATCTACGATGCAACATGGGACAACTTTTCGTACCGTTGACTAAATGAGTTAGTAGACTGTATACTACCTTACACATGAATTAACGTGTTCTGTTTTTTTTTACAGAAGTAACTCTGATTCCAGTATGTCAAAGGTAAGCATCTTTACATCAGACGAAGTACCATTCGTTTCTTTGCTATGTCGGATGATTATTAATATTGATTGTCTTATTGTAATTTTGCAGATACAGACAGGAATATGTTTTATAAAACTAAATGAATCTATTCATTTCATTTCATGTCTTTATCAGATTTTCAACGACCCAATTCATGGGACTATACGAGTGACGGGTGTGAGTCTGAAGATAATAGACACCCCACAGTTTCAGAGGTTGAGGTATCTGAAGCAGCTTGGAGGAGGTTACTTTGTATATCCGGGCGCGACACACACCAGATTTGAGCACAGCATCGGGTAAATAGAACTGCGACATTATTAAAAGCAAAATACCTGATACCCTTCATGAGCGACAGATCAAGGAGTGAATATGAGTCAAAGTTAATGTTCCTTTTTTCTCGTGACATGAACTCTTGCCGTAGATGAACATAATTTCTGTTTGCGAACATGTCTTTCCTTTTATGTTAACACAGGACTTACCATCTGGCTGGAAAATTTGCTCGAATTCTGAAACTCAAACACCCTACACAATTTTTAGAAGATGAAATTACGTGTATTGAAATAGCAGGACTTTGTCATGATCTAGGTAAGTAGCAAACTGTAATTACAGGAAGAACTCCATCATTTCTGAACCACACATACTTTTGAGCAAGCGCATTCATTTTGCCCTCAAGGTCTAAATGGCGACTACCGGGATCGGGTGATACATGTCATCCGTTCCTAATTACGCAGGTCGATGCTCTTGTTGTTGATCACTGGATTGTCTGATCCAGACTCGATTATGTACAGACCGCCACCATATAGCAGTGATACTGCTGAGTGCGGCGTGAAACTAAACGATGTGATGCTCAACGTCCCCATTTTTGTAAACATGAAAATGGAACCACTGAACACATTTACAGTTGCTGTAAAGTACAAATCTAACAGACAGTTTGGATTTATGAGTTGGTTCGAAAATGAAACCAGTTGTAACATTGCGGAGTTTAGTCTGTCTTGATGTCATCTGGGTGCCGCAATGGAAGCAGTCTTGTTTATAGCCTATTCACTATAGCAAAAAATACATCTACAAATGTAACTGCTTGCTCAAAGAACTAAATTTAAAGCAACTCCAAAAAGTTATAAGATATATTTGGTTAAGATAATGAAGACTTTTTTTGAGAAAATTGGCTGGCTGTCTTTTTATTTCTGCCTAGTGGCTGCAAGAGTTGTATGGATGTTGAGATTGAAAATATGACGTGGTCATTGAAATTAGTACCTAAAGACAGAGAGGAAAATACCAGCATACTGGGCATGTACTAGTAGCGTGGGTATACAAATTTACTATAATACCTGGTCAGTGGATGCCCTTCCCTAGCACAAACAGCATATCTTATATATATGACATGAAGGCATGGCTCATTGTTTCTACTATCGTTTTCCGCTTGCTTGTGGTTTTGACTCTGAGGTCCATCCAATGTTCGACCCTCAACATGTCAAGAGCATCATAGAAAATGGTGTTTTTCATCTTCTCTGGAAAAGAACTGATGATGAGCTTTACCAGCCAGACTGTGCCAGGATAATCCAAACTCTCTCTGCAGCATTTTTATGTTAATCTGTACATGATGATAAAAAGAAAAACGTTGAGGTTTATAAAGACAGGTACCGTGTTTCGTTACGACTGCAGCTATGTTTATTGTACTTGGTTGAAAAGACACCAATAATATTATGGTAATTACGCGACACCGGGACCGCATGGAATATATTTCCGGTACGGACACCCGCTCTGTCACTTACACAGTTGCAGAAGTCAGACGGCGATTCTTCAGCATCGACGTAGTCGTTGGTGATGCTACGGCCATGGCCAACAATTAAAAACCATCGCACAACCCATCTGCTTCACTCAATCAGGTTTCATAAGTAGGGACATTACCCCATGAGGTGCAAGATTACAGACCTATCACATATACATATGTAAGAACCACCGACGAGAGAGGTATTAACTGACATTTAGCGATTTTAAAACTTAAGGGTCATGCCTGATGGGAGTGTGGGTGCGGATGCCGTGTGCGTTATGATAAGAGGGTGTACGATAGATGCTAACGTTGTATTACTGAACACATTAAACAGAGGAGAAAAAGGGTAGGTCAGCGTTAGATATATTGTGAAACATGGTTTGTTTTTGATATATGTGGTTTTAAAGAAAGCTGCTGTAACGGTTGGCTCTATGCCTATCGCATTGAAGGACTATCGCAATGGCCAAAGACTGTACATTGTGGTCAAGTTAATCATTCTGACAAGAAACAAGGTCTCAAAACTGGTGATTGGGAGTTAGAAAAACCTGTTACCTATTGATTACTGTCGTTCCTCGTTGTCCGGGAAGATGTAAACTCCAGTTCTACACTTGCTCGACCCATGGGGAATGCTTAGTAAAGTGAGTGAGTGAGTTAATATTTAATGTCACATCGGCAATATTGCAGCCATATTGTGACGAGAATGATTAATTATAAAAATACAAATGAATTGATAGCACATACACTGTAAAACCCTGTCAACGAAGGACAGTAAAACTAACTAGAACATCCCAGAGTAGAAGTTAAAACTAGTGAAGAGACCTACAACAATGTATTTATAGAGGACAGTACAATATAAAAATGAGCTATAGGTTGCCAACAACTGAAGGCAGATCACCATACTAAGGACCATGGGGACTTACAGTACATTTGCTTTCTGCATGGACCCTAGTTGGATTTACACCATCCCTACAGCTGTTAGCAATTGAGACAAATCTAGCCATAAAGTAAAAAACACACTTATTCCACGATTAAAAAGGTGGAAATCTTAAATTTACTTCAAATGGTTTTGGAAGTAAGTACCCTCTCATGAGGACAATTATTTTACGGTACTTCAACCCCCTTTGAGGGTATAGCCACTAACGATTTGAGTTACTAATTTAATCTTCCAATTTTAAAATATTTAAAATATGACAGTTAACAAATCTAATTCCTTTAAAAATGGAATAATGATCAAATGAGGGCTAATATTGCTAAAAAGGTCCTTCATAGATTGTGAAGTAAAATACTGAGCCCTTGTGATGGAATACTTAACTTAGATTCTTTCATCACAAGGGATGCAGAACGGGGGATCCTCACCTTTCAAAAGGTATTCATGAGTATATCTCGTATGGCCAATACGACATCGCCGTAAAATGACCTCCTCAAATCTGGACTGACAACCCAAGTGGGTATAACGAATATAAGGTTTTATTACATGTAATTTATTTACACCCACTTTGGTGTCCCACTTCTTCTGCATCAGATCACGGATATACGCTCTAATTGCAGCTTTATAATCAGTGTGGAATAAGAAAAGGAGTCACAGATTTGTAGAGTGCTGCTTTAGCAGCAAGATCGGCTTAGTAAAGGAGTGATGAATTGGGTGATCTTAACTCTTACCTAACCATATTACATACATTCAAGGATAAACGCAACACCAGGTTGACATAGGTTGACATACTGACGTAGGTTTACTACTGTCTCTCAGTCCATCTCTCTCTATGAAGACAGAGAAGGGTCGCCCCGCTTAAGGAACTAAGCAATGTGAATTAGCTTCCGAAATGTGATCTAGTACTCTCTCTGTCTCTTCTCTCTCTCTCTCTCTCTCTCTCTCACTCTCTCTCTCTCTTCCTCTCTATCTCTCTCTCTCTCAGCACAGGTCAGTGACTACTATTTTCACAAATTCCTTACTTCTGTCTTCACCCCATAACTCGTATATTTCTTACTTCCGTCTGTATCGACCTTGCCGTGCCCTTGCCTCGCAGAAACTTTAGCCACGTTCATATCGCAGTGTTTATCTTTCTGTTATTCCCGACTTGCCGTCTCTTCCATGGTGCGTTCAATTGTTATGAGTCATGAACCAAAGGTTATCAGTTCAGACTGCAAATCTATATACGGTGTCTGATATAATAGAGAGTGATGGTTTTGGATCATATATCTCCAGACTGCCCCCTCGGCTCCCACAGCCACGAAATTTACCTTGTAACATAGGTTGTGGACTTCATCTTTCAGGACACGGCCCTTTCTCCCACGTCTTTGACAACATGTTCATACCATGGGTAAAGCCAGACTGCAAGTGGAAGGTAATATAGGCACATTGTGTTGAGTATATTAATGCTTACACGCCCTAACCCAGCATACCTTTGGGGTTTCTCTCTTGTGAGGACCGTGGAACATACATGGGATATTCACGGGCTTCGCCATCATCATTCTCGTGTATGCGATAGGAAGGTTGAAACTTTATTTATTCTGTGTGAATATAAAACAAAATGTAACAGTCACATTCTCAACAAAATTACGATAACACAATTTGGAAACATTGTATACTATTTACTTTACTTTTTTGGTCATGTGTAATTTAGATATCAAGAAAAGTACCGTTTTCATTCATTGGTACATAACTGGCACTCTACGAATTAAACACTTACCACAGATATATCATCGAATTTAACAGAAATCAAATGAGCCTCTTTAATGGGCGAAACTGACAAAGCTGTTTTCGTTTACTTGAAATACAATGAATGGTTTCAGCATGAAGATGCGTCAGTGGCAATGCTGGAACACTTACTTGAAGAAAATGACCACGTGAAGAAAGCCTTTGATGTGTTTGACACGGACTGGAGTCGCCTCGAGCTGGTTAAAGACCTCATATTAGGGGGAAAAGAAACAGTTAAGTAATCGGTCAATAACCATTGTGAAGTAGGGTATAACAGAACTACCGATCTGTTGTGATTGTAGGATAGTCACCAAACTACCCATTTGTCTACAAAAAACATGAAATCATTATAGTGATTTACAAGATAGAGCCAATATAGACCAAACATTACCTACAGTTATTCAAACATGGTATCAGCGCCGTGGTCTGGTTTCCTTGATAGCTGTCATTTTCCGCCGATACCGGTCACGATAGTGGTCACTGGTCTGATAAATTTGAACCGGCTTATCTTACCTTAACTATAACGATTGACGTGTGTTTATCCCTTGTGATGATGTTTAAAGATGCTGTTTACAGGAACATGTGCAAGATCCAAGAGTGCATGGAATAAGAAGGACCAAACCTCATCTTTATGAAGTTAGTACGTAGTACTACATCACTGTTCAAAACAGCAGGAGCATATCTTTGCATATATGGTTCATTTTAGTTTGTTAAATAATCAAACACAGATTAATAATATTACCCTTTCGGGACATTGGCAAATTTTCCTTGCAAGTGCAATGAATGTTTGAATCTTGGAAATATAAGTGTTTTAAACATTAGTGGATCACGAACATATTTATCGTCAGATTGTAGCCAACTCCAGGACAGGAATTGACGTGGACAAGTGGGACTATTTTGCTCGCGACTGTCACATGGTGGGCATAAAGAACAACTTTGACCACGACAGGTACATGGAGATGGCTCGTATCATCGAAGTCGATGGAAAACCACGGATCTGTACAAGAGACAAAGTAAATTTCAATCAAGATTCTTGTATTGGCTGCAGACGTTCGGATAGGCACATAGGCATATGATACATCTAGTGTATATATTATTCACCAGTTCCAAGGAAAGCATATGCAGTAGACAAAGATGCAAAGTAATGATGTTGAAAGTTAACTTACTTATAAAAGAAAATGGATAGCTAAAAATATCTCCTTCATCCATATGGCTTATTTGTTGTTTGGTTTCACATCAAATTCTTTATCGGACTTCCCGGTTATCAACACGCAACAATATATTTATGCGTGGCATAAAATTATGACATTGATACATGCATGTCATACTTTATAGGCACAGGTGTGCACATTACATAATCGGAAGTATGATCCCTTCTTTGGTTCACGTGAGCAGGTGTATACGATCACTTTTTGTGGATGATTTCAATATTTCTTGTCGCAGTTAAAAATATGCACACTAATGAAAGACAACTGCAGTTACAGAAGGTAGATCACCATACTAAGGACCATGGGGACTTGCAGTACCTCTGCTACCTGCATGGATCCTAGTTGGATTTACACCATCCCTTCAGACGCTGGCGAGTGTACAACATGCTAGCCAAAATTAAAACAACAGGAATACTACGATTAAAAACCTGGTGGGCTTAAATTTACTATGAATGTTTTCGTACTTACGTACCCTCTCAGGAAGACAATAATTTTACAATACTTCAACCCCCTTTGAGGGTACATCCACTAACAATTCTAGTTACTAATCTAAACTACCAATTATTAAAATACATCTTTTTACAGAAACAAATTGCTCAAAATTCAACCTAAAAATCAATTTCTTTTGCAAAACCAATAATTAAATGAGAACTAACGCTGGTAAAAAGATCCTTCAGTGTTTTATCTGTAAAATACATATTCCTTGTGATGGAGAATTCAACACAGTCAAGCAGAATATGCTTGACCGTGACTCTCTCATCACAAGGGATACAAAATAGAGGACCCTCGCCTTTAACAGCTATGCTTGAGTACATCTAGTGTGGCCAATACGACATCGTCGTAAAATGACCTCTTCAAATCTGGACTGACAGCCCAAGTAGGTGTAACCAATATAAGGTTTTATTTCCTGCAATATATTTGTACCTACTTGGGTGTCCCACTTCTTCTGCATCAGATCACGGATATAAGTTCTAATGCTAGCTTTGTAATCAGTGTATGGAATAAGAAGTGGTGTCACAGATTTGTTGAGTGCTGCCGTTGCAGCAAGATCGACCATTGCGTTACCAGAAATGCCCACATGGTTGGGTAACCAACAGAAGACGATGTCGTACTTGGTCAGTAGCCAGACTAATATACACTTCAATAATTTCAATTAAAAGCGGATGTTTACAAGAAATATTTTTAATAGCCTGAAGGTAAGAAAGAGAGTCGGAATGGATTATATACTGTTTATGTTTGAGTGTCTTTGAATATATTTAAGAGCTGTTAATATGGCGTTAGCTTCAGCTGTAAAAATAGAACTGTTGTCTGGTAATCTAGAAGATATTGTTCTGGATCCAGTGACAGTGGCACAAGCCACTGCGCCACCGTCCTTGGAACCATCTGTAAATAAGGATTTATAATTGCTATATTTATGTTTCAGTTGATTATATTCTTGTGTATGTTGTAATTCATTCGTTTCTGATTTGTTAAATGCAGTTAATGTTAGGTCAACTTGTGGCCTAACCAACTGCCAATGAGGAGAAGAAAAGAGTCGGGAAGGAGCTATATTTTCCAGCTTAATGCCGGAAGCAGCAAGAAATGGCGTAATTCTGAGCCCAAGAGGCGGTACAAAAGAAGACTTTTTGTTATACAAATCCTCACAAAGAGGATTAAAGACACAAGTAAATGCATCATTAGACTCATTAGAAGCTAATTGTGTAACGTATAGTAAACGTTGAGAGAAGGATCGTCAACTTCGACGTAAAGATTGTCGATGGGAGAGGTTCTAAAAGAGCCAAGACAAAGTCTGAGGCCTTGGTCGTGCACTTTGTTTTATATTGTATTGTCCCCAGTAATTAAACTGTTTTAGATATCATTACTAGTTTTTAAATGAATGTCTACAGTATACTAGTGCTTTTGCTGTTCTTCGGCAACAGTTTTTAAATTATTTCAAGTATTATTATATATATCAAGGATTTTTTTATTGTTCTCGTCACGAGATGGCTGCGATATTGCCGATGTGACGATAAATATTAACCCACTATTAACTCATTCACGCAGGTGTATACAACCATGGCTACATTTCATGTTAGAGTCAATGTTTCAATCAATCAAAATGGGAAGTGACATTAGTCTTGCGAAACAGATACTACAAGTTGCAGGTTGCAGGTTGCAAGTTGATGGTACTGAGCTTGAATGTGACTAGGATAAAGGTAGATTGTCTACAGGTTCCTGTGATCATCCTTTCGTCAACGCCGAATGAATGCAATACCTCCAGTCGAACTAGACACACTTCTATTTACGTTTTTCATGAGTGTTCGGAAAACACATGGAAAATTAAATATGAGCCAATTATTAGCAGGAAAGACGTATCACTAAAACAAAGATGGAATGACTATTCACTCACGCCGCTGGGTAGCCTAATGGTTGATGCGCCCGTGGTTTGATTGCCCACGTGGGTACAATGTGTGGAATGCATATCTGGTTTCCCCTACTCTCCTATGGCTAAAAGCCGGTAAAACCTTACCCACTCACGTCTTCTTTAGAATTTTCATGATCATGGCCGAAATTCAACGGAAAGAAAATTGAACTGAACATAGAGGGGCGTGGATACCAAGTGGAACTCTAGCCATTCATTTGTGTTCTGGACACATAAAATTATATGTATGAATAGACGTGTTACATGTTTATGGAGACGATGACGAACATTGTCTGGTGAGACTCCTTGTTAAGGCTGAAAATGTGGTTTAAATTGCTAATCCTTTTTAGTGCTCTCTGCACGTGTATAAATTTATGTCTTTACGTGTTGAGATGGTGGCCACTTTTTACATAGTCACACACAAGTAAGGCGTCCTGAAGCCTGGCAACATATGGTTTATCCGATATAGTAGTGGGGAAAATGAACATTCTTTTATCAAGAAAAATCCCCGATGGCGCAAGTGTTCAAACATCGAAACCACCAACAAATCACGAGGCGTCAAAGGACAATGATCCTCTGCAAAATCAAATATTGTCGGTAACACGTCAAAAGCCAACAAGTCGGGGTACAATTTCTACTATGTAGACAACGTACCAAACATAGAACACAATTCATGGGAAACCCCATCTAATGCACTGACAGCAGTTTATGAAATTCCATCATATTGAGCGGACACTCGCGCAATGCCCAAATCACCAGGCGACAACGCAATCACCATGTCAAATGTCCGTGTTTCACTAATACATACGCTGGTTTGGCTGCTTTCCTGCAGTATGAAGTACCAGAAAAGCGCTTGATAGCCACGTCAGTATTACTGCATTCTTTACATTTGCGCTTAAACTTCTTATAACATCGATTTCAGTGAAAATTGAAAATTTCGGACGAGACAAAAGTTGAAAGTAGACATCGCACTTTTGAGGTGATCTGAACATGTAGCTGGTTTCATGTTGATTTGTTTGTTTTACCTTCAGGAGGTCATAAATCTGTACGACATGTTTCACACTCGGGAAATCCTATATCGACGAGTCTATTCTCACCAAGTTACCCGTGCAGTTGAACTTATGTACGTACAGCAGCACATACACAGCCACACAAACACAGCCACACACACACACACACACACACACACACACACACACACACACACACACACACACACACACACACACACACACACACACACACATCTACTTCCTTCTCTAAGATATGTTCATATATTTAAGTATGTAATTGTGTAAAATAATAAATAATTACATAAGCACACATGATAATATTAAATGTAGGAATGTAGAGTTTAGATTGCCGTTTTTATTTTCAAATGCTCTGCATATCCATTTGCAGGATTGTGGATGCCCTTGTAAAACTTGACCAAACAGCGCTGATGCCAGGGAAGAATGGGTACGTGAAGTTTGTTGCATCTGCTCAAATGCGTTAATATCAAGAGCAAAAATGTTGGAATGAAGGTCAGGATTGTGATTATGAGATACATTGCCCATACGACACTATGAACTTTAAAGTACTCTTTACCTGCATGTAATGTTTAAATTTTTCAATATTTACATGTACAATTTCACTAACATCAGTGTAACAGTGTAAAAGATGTGGATGTGAATATACATTTGATTGATTGCGTTAATTGATTAGATGTACAAAAATCCCAAACATAAAAATATTTAGACAATCGGAATTACTAATGTAGCTTGTTTATTTTACACCAGAAAAAGAAAAATATCCGAATGTATTGATGATATGGTGGCCTACTCCAAACTGAATGACAGCATCCTTCAGATGGTGGAAGTCCTTGTGCCACTCGAGACGAATCACCAAGACTCTGGTGAATACCATACACTATTGTG
The DNA here is from genome assembly GCF_037392515.1 of Haliotis asinina. Classification (NCBI taxonomy): domain Eukaryota; kingdom Metazoa; phylum Mollusca; class Gastropoda; order Lepetellida; family Haliotidae; genus Haliotis; species Haliotis asinina. The sequence goes on along the minus strand of NC_090291.1, from coordinate 56,516,698 downwards.
TCCTAACTGGTTGTTCACACATACATATAACAAATCTAATACCTAAGCAAATAATCAATTTGAATTTATAACAAGTGTAGTGAACGAGTGGGAAGGCACGGTCAGAGACACTGACGTGTGGAAGGTGATTGTCAGTAATGGGAATAGCCAAATATATTTAAGAGATATATACTAGATTTGATATGGGGCCAAGAAAGTGAGAACAGTACTTTTACAAACTTCTACATACGAAAACATAGGAAAACACACATGGGCATGACTGCCTTCGTATCCAGCTTCTAGAAATGTGCTGCTAAATTTAACAAGAATGTAAGAGAAAGATCTCATACAAACGTAGATGCTGCAGTAAATATTCTCAGTAAGGTTCACCATAGCTGCCTCACTCCACAAGAACAGTATGCTTGCACAAAGGTGTGAAGTTTGTTTGTTCTGAACGATAATCCCTGTTTCTACTTTTCGATTTATCTTTAATTGATCTTTATGAATCAATTACAGACACAGCACTGAGAGATGCACGCGACATCGTGGAAAGAATACAGAAAAGAGATTTGTACAAGTGTGTCAGCAAACGCATTGTGGAAGATGATTTTAATCGAGTATGTTCATTGCTTCGTAAACCAGTTTGCTTTATATGCATGTAGTAGCTAAGTGAAAACGCTAGGACAACAAATGTTACTAGTCAGTATTTTACAGCAATGTTCCATGGCCAAAAGGGTAGATATACTGCATGCTGTACTATTGATTCAACGCCTTCTAAGGATAGTTCTGGATTGTTCCTTGAACTGAACGTTGTGAAGTGTGAACACCAGAGGCTGGAGCAGATGAACACGTGTTTTGTCACTGAGAATGTATTGTCACTGAATCGAGCAGAAATTCCAATGCACATGCTTGACAACACAATTCGTACCCATTGGAATATTTATTACCTAGTAAGCTAAATCGTTTACCTAAATAGTTACGATGATGCAATGATTGTAGAAGTCCAGCATTCACATATATGTTGCGTTGTGCGTATGTATATATGTATGTGTGTGTGTGTGTGTGTGTGTGTGTGTGTGTGTGTGTGTGTGTGTATGTATGTATGTTGGGGAAAAACTCTCAGTAAAGTTTCAATGTAAATAAAGTCCAAATTCTATAAGTGTGGATCATATAGTACAGGCAAGGAATCGATTACACTTGTGTAGTGTGGGTTACATTATCACCAGCAAACAGTCAGCTACCTAACCAACGTCACATTTAAAGTCTGAAAAGTTGTATCTCACATCCTGTACTCATCCAGGTTTCCAGGGTATGCTGGAATAACTACACCAACTATGAACTGCACAATGGTGGCCACCACTACGGGTGCCATATATATGTCATCTTTTCACTGAAGTAAAATCATGAACGGGTGGTTAGAATGTTTCTTTGGCGTTTTCATTGATTCTATGACGCTCATCATTTCTGTTGATGGAAACAGTTCTTTAACCTGTTTCGAAACACGAAGTATTGTCACGAACAACAAACTGAACTGAGATTACATTAATTATATATCATTAACATCTCGTGCGCCCGCCCCGAGTAATTAGAAAATAATACTTTTCATCCGTAAGAGTGATATTGAGTAGTGGTTTCTGTAACTGGATCTGGTATGAATGGGACAGATATATTTTGTTTATAAAGTGCCGTTTATTTCATAGAACTAACTGTAAATAGATTTCACAATCTGAAACTGTAAAATGATGTCCGGAAGAAAGTATGTTTTCGTTAAACACACAAACTCTTGAGGGCTCTAGTTTACGTTTGTGAAGGACATGCATAGTAGAAAACAAAACAGATATTACAGTGAGTGAGTGAGTGAGTTAACATTTAACGTCACATCGGCAGTATCTCAGCCATATCGTGACGAGAACATTTAATTCTGAAATGAACGATATGCCTATTATAAAACCTGTCAACGAAGGACAGTAAAACAACTAGAATATCACAGAGTAGAGTATAAAACTAGTAACTATACCTAAAACAATTTATCTATAGAGGACAATACAAGATAAAAATGGGCTATAGATTGCTAACAACTGAAGGTAGATCACCATACTAGGGACCATGGGGACTTACAGTACCTTGGCTACCTGCATGGACCCTAGCTGGATTTACATCATCCCCTCAGGAGTCAGCAATTCTGGAAATCTAGCCATTCAGTAAAAAGACATTTATTCTACGATTAAAAACATGGAAAGTTTGAATTTACTTTGAATGTTTGTGGACTTACGTACCCTCTCAGGAGGACAATAGTTTTACAATACTTCAACCCCCTTTGAGGATACAGCCACCAACAAGCACAGTTACCAATTTAAACTTCTGATAATAAAAATTATCTATTTACAATTCATTTAATAAATCTAATTCTTTTAAAAATCCAGTAATTAAATGAGAACTGATATTAGTAAAAAGGTCCTTCATACTACGTGATTTAAAATAGGTATCCCTTGTGATGGAATATTCCACGCAGTCAAGCAAGACATGCTTGACCGTGATTCTTTCATCACAAGGGATACAAAACGGAGGATCCTCACCTTTCAAAAGGTATTTATGCGTATATCTGGTGTGACCAATACGACATCGTCGCATAACGACCTCTTCAAATCTGGACTGACAGCTCAAGTAGGTGTAACCAATATACGGTTTTATTTCATGTAATTTATTTATACCTACTTGGGTGTCCCACTTCTTTTGCATCAGATCATGTATATAAGTTCTAATATTCGCTTTGTAATCTGAGTATGGAAGAAGAAGTGGTGTCACAGATTTGTTGAGTGCTGCCTTGGCAGCAAAATCGGCCTTTGTGTTCCCTGAAATGCCTACATGGCTGGGTAACCAACAGAAGACGATGTCGTATTGGCCAGTAGCAAGATCATTATATAATTCAATAATTTCAATTAAAAGTGGATGTTTACAAGAAAGATTTTTAATCGCCTGAAGGCAAGAAAGAGAGTCGCAATAGATTATAAATTGTTTATGTTTATGGCGTCTTTGAATATATTTAAGAGCTGTTAATATGGCGTTAGCCTCAGCGGTAAAAATAGAACTGTTGTCTGGTAATCTAGAAGATATTGTTCTGGATCCAATGACAGTGGCACAAGCTACTGCGCCACCGTCCTTGGACCCATCTGTAAATAAGGATTTATAACTGCTATATTTATGTTTCAATTGATTATATTCTTGTTTATACTGTAATTCATTAGTTTCTGATTTTTTTAAATGTGGTCAATGTTAGGTCCACTTGGGGTCTAACCAACTGCCAAGGAGGAGAAGAAAGAAGACGGGAAGGAGCTATATTTTCCAGCTCAATGCCGGCAGCAGCCAGAAATGGTTTAATTCTTAAACCAAGAGGCGGTACAAGCGAAGATTTTTTATTGTATAAGTCCTCACACAGAGCACTGAAAACACAGTTATATGCAGGGTTTGACTCACTGGAATATAATTTTGTTACATACTGTAAAGCTAATTTGATACGTCGCTGCTCAAGAGATGGCTCATCGGCCTCAACGTACATGCTGTCAACAGGTGAAGTTCGAAAGGAGCCAAGACAAAGTCTTAGACCTTGATGGTGAACAGAATCTAAAAGTTTCAGGTTGCTTTTACAGGCTCCACCGTATACAATGGAGCCATAATCAAGTTTTGACCGGATCAGTGATCGATAAAGTTGCAGGAGGGTAGTTTGGTCCCCTCCCCATTTAGAATTTGAAACGACTTTCAACAAGTCAAGTGCCTTCAGGCATTTAGTTTTGAGGGATTTGATATGTGGTAGAAACGTTAAATGCGAGTCAAAAATTAATCCCAAGAACTTGGCCTCCTTTACAACTTTGATGGGAGTGCCATCTAGAGATAGTTCAGGGTCCTTATGTGGCTTATATGTTCTGCAAAAATGTATACAATTAGTTTTGGACTTCGAAAATTTGAAGCCGTTTTCAAGACACCATTTATTTATTTTGTTTAAACACAACTGCAGTTGCCGTTCAATAGTATGCATATTTTTACCTCGGCAAGAAATATTAAAATCATCCACGAAAAGCGATCCATCAATTGAATCGTTTAAACCTTTTGACAAACTGTTGATCTTGATGCTAAAAAGAGTGACAGATAAAATACTGCCTTGTGGAACACCCTGATCCTGATTGTAATGATCAGACAGGGTAGAACCTACACGGACCTGGAATTGTCTGTCATTTAAAAAGTTGGCAATAAATTGAGGCAAACGACCTCGCAAACCAAAGTCATGTAAATCCCTCAAAATACCATGTTTCCAGGTTGTGTCATATGCTTTTTCAAGATCAAAAAAGATAGACACAGCATGTTGTTTATTAATTAGTGCGTTTTTAACAAATGACTCCAGTCGCACTAAGTGATCGACAGTACTTCTGTTTTTACGGAAACCACACTGTATATCTGTGATAAGATTATTTGTTTCCAAGTACCAAACAAGTCGATTATTTATCATGCGTTCCATGGTCTTGCAAACACAGCTAGTTAGTAAAATAGGTCGATAATTGGACGGATCCGTATGATCACGTCCAGGTTTAGGTATTGGTACTACTATGGCGTCACGCCATGACGGAGGAAAGTTACCCGATGTCCAAATATCATCAAAAATATTGAGAAGCGTTTCTAGGCAGGATTCTGGTAAGTGCTTCAGGAGTTGATAATGTATGTTATCAGCTCCTGTAGCAGTGTCATGAGCTTGATCAAGAGCAGTATGGAGTTCATGAATAGAAAACGTTTCATTATAATCTTCCCCATTATCAGAATTGAAATTAATAGTTTTCTTTTCTTGTTGTTTTTGATATTGCTGAAATTTAGGTACATAATTTGAAGAGGAAGAGTGTTTAGCAAGGGTTTCACCCAGTTTATTAGCAATATCTGATTTATCAGTAAGCAATTGATCTCCATGTTTAAGATGGTGGACAGTAGATTTAGTACCTTTACCTTTGATTTTCTGGACCATGTTCCATACCTTGGACATGGGTGTCCGAGAATTTATTTTGGATACATAATTTTGCCAAGATTGGCGTTTGTTCTGTTTAAAAGTACGCCGTGCTTTAGCATTTAAAATCTTAAATTTATTTAAATTATGCACCATAGGATGGCGACGGAAATAATGTTCAGCTTTTTTCCTTGCCTTCCTAGCTTGTTTGCACTCATCGTTGAACCATGGTTTTCTTATGTGTGGAACTGCAGAGGACTTTGGTATACACTCATCAGCTATGGAATTCAGTTCATCTGAAAAAGATTTGATAGTATCAGAAACGTCAATAAAACGTTCAGGTTTAAGTTTTTCAGCACACAGTGTTTCATATAAAGCCCAGTTAGCCTTTTTAAAATTCCGCCTTGATGATGGAGGAACATCAGATGGAGTTACAGCTTTTAATATAGTAGGAAAATGGTCACTTCCACACAGGTCATCGTGGACTGAACATTCGAATTCATTTAATAGTTCGGAATTTGTCAATGACAAGTCGAGAGCAGAATACGTCCCTGTGCCAGGGTGTAAATATGTGTTGGAACCATCATTATAAATACATAAGTCATTGTCAGAACAAAAGTCCTCCAACAATTTACCTCTAGTGTTTGTATTTACACTACCCCAGAGTGGGTTGTGCCCATTTAGATCTCCCATTATAATACAGGGCTTCGGGAGTTGGTCATATAGAGCTTGAAGATCAGTTTTAGTGAACGTCGAAGACGGCGAAATATAAAGAGAGCATAGCGTAAACGCTACGTGTAAGGTAATTCTCACTGCAACAGCCTGCATATTAGTATTAAGTGAAACAGGGCTTTGAATAACGTTTTGTCTGACTAAAACGGATGACCCGCCAGTAGTTCTATCACCCGGAGGTGAAAAAGAATGATATGCATTAAAATGACGAAGGTCAAATGTATCTGTTTGCTTTAAATATGTCTCTTGGAGACATATCGCTGAAGGTGTGAAATCTTGGACTAATAGCTGTAATTCATGTAAATTAGTCCTCAATCCTCTGCAGTTCCACTGTACAATATTAGTGGAATAAACTATCTTTTGGGGGGATTTATTGGGGATCTACCCCGCACTCTTTTGGAGGGCGACAAGCTATGTGCCCTAGAATGGACGTTTTCAGAAACGTCCATGTCTTCAAGAGACCCGTATTTATTAAACAATTGAACTTTATTTTGTGACCCCTTGGGAGCTCTGCCACTTTGTTGTTTTGAAACATCAGGCTTAGGCTTAGATTTACCTTTTGCAGTTTGCTGTCTATCAGTTGGAGATTGAGACTCAGTGCGTGACTGCGAAGATGATTTATGATCAGAAGAAGACTTTGATGTTCCAGGAAGTGATTCTTCAGTCTGTGATGACATAGCTGGGTATAGAAGTTGTGGAGAGTCACTGTTGACCCAAGTCAAGGTAGTTTGGCAGCTTGTAGATGACTTTGTTATTTTAGAGCTGCGCACAGATGATGCGTTTGCTACTGTAGCATAACTTTCTGGAAGATCAGATCTCTTCACCAGTTTTTTTGCTTCAGAAAAAGAGATGTTTTGGGTATACTTTATTCTGTTTATTTCCATTTGCTCTCTCCAGATTGGACACTGTTTCGATGAAGATGAATGGTCACCTGAGCAGTTGGTACATTTTTTAAAATCACTGTCACAATCTTCTGTTGTGTGTGTTTTCTCACCACAGTGAGCGCACACAACAGACAATGTGCAGGTATTTACGCCATGCCCATACTTTTGGCACTTGAAGCATCTCAATGGATTTGGAATGTACGTTTCCACTTTGAGTTGACAGTAACCAGCCTTTATTGATGTGGGAGCAGTCGGAGTAGAAAAAGAGAACAAATATGTGTTTGTTTGTTGGATCTCATTGTTTTTCCGGGTAGTGAAACGTTTTACATATTGTACACCTTGTTCCTTCATTTCTGAGGCAATATCAATCTCCAGCATATCAGCAAAAAGGCAGTCTCGGTCTCTCACTATGCCTTTGCTGGTGTTAAGTGTTCGATGGGCAGAGACTGATACGGGAATGCCGACAAAAGATTTAGTTGACAGGAGATTAGTTGCTTGTTGCCTCTTACTGCATTCAATGAGAAGAGATCCTGAACGCAAACGTCTAACGTTTTTAACATCTCCTGCTATGCCTTGTATGCCTTTTGAAATGGCAAAAGGGTTCAGCTTCAGAGGTGTCTTGTCAACGGTCTCAAGTACTATGTAACGTGTCCAATGGTCAATAGATGTGGAGGGTCTGAGTTAATAATATATTAATATTACATTCAGGTTCTGTGTCAAGAGGACGTTTTTTCTTGGTGACAGGGGTTTCGTAAGCCATGGCTAGTGCTTTAAGGTTCATCATCCGAGCTCCCCACCCACCACGGAGTATCACAAGGACAATGCTAAAAACAAGTGGGTTTCCAACTTGCAGCACCAAGGATACTCGAATGATATACTCCAGCAGAAGAGTTATAAATAACAAATCCACCAGATTGGCCCATGAGCCACCGCCTTCTGGGCATAAGACTCTAGGCAAAGTTCAAAACATCAGAGTCAAAAATCGTGAACATTTGATATAAACAAATGTACCAAGTCCAAAAGTAAAGCATTTGCAAATTAAATGTGTGTAATGACATACAAGTCCATACACAGGGCTTGGCGTGACCAGCCGATTGATAGAATCGGGCCGATTCTACCACCCGTCTAGGTGAAGTAAGGGCCAAAGTGGTGTGTTGAGCAGCAGGAACCCGGTTCAGGCTCCTACTGCCCTCAACCACCAGACTACCGTCCTCCACCGACACGGGACGCAACCCACGGCAAACAGGTTGCCCAATTCGGTCACTCCTTGCGACCAGCAATGGGGTGCTATGGACCTAGTTGACCCGGGTCCACACAGGGGTTTGAACGGCTCTTGGCGTGACCCAGCACCCACCACGAGGAGGTGGCCGTTCACGGGTGCCACACAGATATTACAAATGCATTACGTGCTTATTATTCTATCGTTATACACATACTTACTCTACCTAACTGCTCAGTTTGGGAAGCTTACAACCACTATTTTACCATGATGTAACTAATCAATATATAGTCCAAATCATATGTATAAAAGTAAGTAAAAACAACGAATACGTACTTTTCCAAAAGTATTATAAATGACTTCCGATATTAACAAATATCCAAAATCAAATTTTAGAAGAAGTAACAAACTCTCTCACTGACGCTGTTAATATGGAGCTAATCACTTTGCACTGTTGCTATATTAGGCGTTCGAACAAACGGTAATGCTACACCTACCATAAACAGATGCACACTTTTCATGTCTCTAACTTGAATACATATTTTGTCTCTCCATCGTTAACGATTACCTTTATGTTGGTGACATATACATACCTTGCTGAAGAATCATCTTTCCTTCCACATCCACCTCGATTGTGTACGGCTGACGAGATCATGTGTATGTATCTATGAAGAAACATTCTAACCACCCGTTCTTGACTTTAGCATGTCGCTCAGTAGTGGTGACCGAATTGTGCAGTATTGTCGCTGTAGGTGTCTAGGCTGTTCACTTCTTAGTGCGACCATCTGGTAAGTTTGATTTCAATGTCACAGTACTCTATTATATTTTCAGAAAAAGATTCCACAAATTAAACAAGAAGTTCTAAAACACACTGGGACAAGGACATTTGATGAACAACAGTTCGAAATCATTGTATGTACACCGTAAACCTTTTTTTCGCTAGAAATAGTCGTTGTCTCTATAGTTTTTTTAACTTGAAAACGTACGGATGATTTTTACCATAAACGGAAACCTTAATCAAATAAAGTGATATTGGTTAGTATTACAAGCTGGTAAGCGCAGTAGCTGGAACAGTGAAACAAACGCGCGTGCTTACTTATCGAGCGCTAATTTAGTCCGGTGTTTCATTTAATGTGCATATCGCCTTGTAATACAAACCAGTAAATGTGATTGTAACTATGTTCATTAGTTAAACAACTTTCATCTGAAGTTGAACTAAATTCTGAGATTTAAATATTCAGTTGTCAAGGTATAAATATGAGGATTCGCAATGTTGATTTCAATATATTTGATTTACTTTATATAATATATTGGCAAAAATACTGACATCTCAAAAGTTTGGATTTCTCTGTAGAAGTCGTTTCGATCGTAAGTGCAACAAAATATAAATTAGTCCAAGGTTACGCTGGATACGCCAAGAAACATGTGCATTACAAATTTTAGTTATGCTTGTTTACAAACGTAATAGGTGATGTGTTTTGACTATGGACGAGGAAACGTTGACCCAGTAGCACAGGTTCCTTTTTATAGGAAATCCGACCTTCAGAAGCCTATCGTCCTGCCGGAAGAAGAGGTATGCTGTCTTATGTATTGCATGCTCTTCTTTTTGTGTTGTTGCCGCAGAAGTATATGATCATATATTGTTATTACCTGCAGGTTATTGAAGTTCATGAAAACCTGCGAAGCCCCTGTCATGTCTTTAAGCCTTTATGTTTTTTTGGTAGTGTGATGACACCAGATTTCGAAATATTGCCTGCATCCATCTATCGTTACAATATCCTTCACAAGTCTTCCATAAATAGTTCTGAAAATAGTTGAAGTCAATTATGTCATTAATAACCTTCCCCATCTGCAGTTAATATGTGACTATCTGCTTTCTAGAAACCACGGATGCTGCCAAAAACATTTCGAGAATGTGCACTTGCTGTTTATTCCAAGCACGAACAGCTTGATGATGATCTTGACAGCTGCTTTAATCGCTGGTTCACCGATGAATATTTGAAGGTAACGATGGCTAAATGTTATTCTTAATTATCTATAAATCAAGAATCAACACGTTTTCTGTGAGATATGATTTCTTTGACACAATTTGACATAAAATGGGCCCTAACCATGGAGACATTATAAAACGTAGTGAGTGAGTGACTTAATATTTAGCGACACATCCGCAATATTGCAACCACATCGCGACGAGAACAATGTAATTTATATGAATGTTAAAATTAATAAATCTAGAACATAAACACCTGCCATCGAAGGATATTAAAAATGTTACATTATCACAGGTATGAACATAAAACTAGCATGTGAAACTAAAACAGAGTCATTAAGAGGACAATACAATATAAAACATAGATCACCAACAACTGAAGGTAGATCACCATACTAGGGACTATGAGGACGTAAAGTACCTTTGCTACCTGCATGGACCCCTACTTGGATTTACATCCTCCCCTCAGCTGTTAGCGATTTAGACACATCTAGCCTTATAAAGCGAAACCATGCCACTACAACATTTTGTTTTCTCAGAACCCAAGCACGTATGCCGTTCATCAAGGACGTTAAAGGAAATAAGGTGTGTTTGCCTTGAGACGATTACACTTGCTGGAGTAACTGCCTACGTCTTCACACAGTGACGAGCATTCTGAACCATCTCAGAACAAAATAGTCATGACAACGTCATCCTCTGCAGTTTTGAACACGGTGACATAGACAAACAATGTCAACCAGATTTGAACATTCAATGTCGGTTGCCTCGTACAGAGTTCCAATAGCGAAACATGAATAGTTAAACTGAGAATAAAAGCATAATGTCTCTCCCGTGAACATTACCGGTGAAAACATGAGAAATGCAAACGAGAAAAGATGTTGAATGTAAATGAATTATTATAAGCAAATGTAATTTACTGACAGTAATTAGTGCCAGTACTTGTAAATATTGTATTAGCATTGCACAACAAGTTCATATGTGAATATTTGTTCGTAACACCTGTTCTTTTATTGTTTTCTGTATCGTGGTTATAGAAACTCCCTTAATGAAGGCGTTTGAAGAGATGTAGCCTTTCATTTATATTTGTTACTTTTACTTACTATCGATATTCATATCGAAATCATACCGTCTTTTTAAAGATAATTTTACTTACTTGAGTAACTATCGATCCCTTCACATGTGAGCCTTGTACGTCTGTGTACGTCTGTGTACTGTCAAGCATACACTGCCCAAATGCCTCGAAACAGTATCACCATATAGATGGAAAATGAATATGAACTATGAGTGAGTGAGTTAAAATTTAACGTCACATCGGCAATATCTCAGCCATATCGTGACGAAAATATCTAATATCAAAATTAATTATATGTCTACTATAAAACCTGTCAACGAAGGACAGTAAAATAACTAGCATATCACAAATGGAATTAAAACTAGCATGGAAAGTTAAAAACAACATCACCATTAGGACAATACACTATAAAATCAGACTATAGATCGCCAACAACTGAAGGTAGATCACCAAACTAGGGACCATGGGGACTTACAGTACCTTTGCTACCTGCATGGACTCTAGTTGGATTTACACCATCCCTTCAACCGCTGGCGAGTGTACAGAATGGTAACCAAAATTAAAACAACAAGAATACTACGGTTGAAAACCTGGTAGATTTAAATTTACATGGAATGTTTGTGGACTTACGTACCCTCTCAGGAGGACAATAATTTTACAACACTTCAACCCCCCCTGACGGTACAGCCACTAACAATTCTAGTTCCTAACCTAAACTACCAATCATTAAAATACCTTTATATACAGAACATATTACTCAAAATTCAACCAAGAAATCAATTTCCTTTAAAAAACCAATAATTAAATGAGCGCTGACTGTGTTAAAAAGATCCTTAACAGTTTTTACAGTAAAATACTTATCCCTTATGACGGAGAATTCAACACAGTCAAGCAGGATATGCTTGACCGTGGTTCTCTCATCACAAGGGATACAAAACGGAGGATCTTCACCTTTTAAAAGGTATGCATGAGTGTATCTTGTATGGCCAATACGACATCGTCGCAAAATGACTTCTTCAAATCTGGACTGACAACCCAAGTATGTATAACCAATGTAGGGTTTTATTTCATGTAGTTTATTTATACCTACTTGGGTGTCCCACTTCTGCATCAGATCACGAGTGTAAGCCCCAATGCTAGCTTTGTAGTCAGAATAAGGTAATGAGAAGTCGTGTCACAGATTTGTTGAGTGCTGCCTTAGCAGCAAGATCGGCCATTGCGTTACCGGAAGTGCCAACGTGGCTGGGTAACCAACAGAAGACGATGTCGTATTGGCCAGTAGCAAGATCATTATATAATTCAATAATTTCAATTAAAAGTGGATGTTTATGTAGCAGGGTGTGGTATATAATGTCCAGCCACTGGGCTGCTAGTCACAACAAGCACAGTTCTAGATGAGTGATGAAATTTATTGCAGTGTCAAAGTTGGGAGGAAGGCTGAAAGAGAGAACCTCCCTCCTGTAAGAGTTCATGCAGAATGCATCATTTAAGCCAAATAATTTTAAAAACTGGTGAAGCACATCGTTGAAGACCATGTGCTCAGTCAGAGTTACAACAGCTGGCAAATATTTAGAAAATGAATGAAATAATATTGTAATTAAATATGTTTTTACAATTATGAAGCAGTGAGATACCCTTTTACTAAATAATGTTTGTTTGCAGAACAAAGTATACAGAGATAAGAATACTGAAATCTTCCTCACCTGAAAGAGAGAACCTCCCTCCTGTAAGAGTTCATGCAGAATGCATGAGGAGGGCAGGTGAGGAAGGAAGTTAGACAAGAAGATCAAAAGGCCAATCAAAAGACAGGTAGCATCTGACAGGTGTCAAAGGAAGTCAGATGATAGAAAGGTGGTGGAAGTTTCTAAAAATAGAGAAGGGGAAGTCCAGGGGAAGCTGGAGACATCAGAGGCTGCCAAGGGTATTGAAGATTGTAGATGTTAGTGGCTGACATTCAACTGTAGACAAGGACAACATAAAACAGAATGATGACAATGACAATATGTATGACAATATATATACATAATTTATGGATATGATGAAACTGTGTGGGGGGGGGGGGGAATTATGAGAGGATGGTATTTCTGTGGATACAACCTGTGGTTACATCCACCACCCTGCTACATTTACAAGAAAGATTTTTAATCGCCTGAAGGCAAGAAAGAGAGTCGGAATAGATTATATATCGTTTATATTTATGGCGTCTTTGAATATATTTAAGAGCTGTTAATATGGCGTTAGCCTCAGCTGTAAAAATAGAACCGTTGTCTGGTAATCTAGAAGATATTGTTCTGGATCCAATGACAGTAGCACAAGCTACTGCGCCACCGTCCTTGGATCCATCTGTAAATAAGGATTTGTAATTGCTATATTTATATTTCAATTGATTATATTCTTGTTTATACTGTAATTCATTAGTTTCTGATTTTTTAAAAGTGGTCAGTGTTAGGTCCACTTGGGGCCTAACCAACTGCCAAGGAGGAGAAGAAAGAAGACGGGAAGGAGCCACATTTTCCAGCTCAATGCCGGCAGCAGCAAGAAATGGTTTAATTCTTAAACCAAGAGGCGGTACAAGCGATGATTTCATACTGTATAAATCCTCACACAGAGGACTGAAAACACAGTTATATGCAGGGTTTGACTCACTGGAATATAATTTTGTTACATACTGTAAAGCTAATTTGATACGTCGCTGCTCAAGAGATGGCTCATCGGCCTCAACGTACAGGCTGTCAACAGGTGAAGTTCGAAAGGAGCCAAGACAAAGTCTTAGACCTTGATGGTGAACAGAATCTAAAAGTTTCAGGTTGCTTTTACAGGCTCCACCATATACAACGGAGCCATAATCACGTTTTGACTGGATCAGTGATCGATTTTGCAGAAGTTGCAGGAGGGTAGCTTGGTCCCCTCCCGATTTAGAATTTGAAACGACTTTCAACAAGTCAAGTGCCTTCAGGCATTTAGTTTTGAGGGATTTGATATATGGTAGAAACGTTAAATGTGAGTCAAAAATTGATCCCAAGAACTTGGCCTCCTTTACAACTTTTATGGGAGATCCATTTAGAAACAGTTCAGGATCGTTATGCGGTTTATATTTTCTACAAAAATGTATACAATTAGTCTTGGTTTTTGAAACTTTAAAGCCGTTTTCAAGACACCATTTATCTATCTTGTTTAAACACAATTGCAGTTGCCGTTCAATAGTGTGCATATTTTTACCACGACAAGAAATATTGAAATCATCCACAAATAACGATCCATCAATTGAATAGTTTAAAACTTTGGAGAATCTGTTGATCTTGATGCTAAAAAGTGTGACAAAAAGTGTGCCTATCTTTTAAAAACTGAGATGTAAAACGAGGTAAACGACCCAAGATCATGTAAATCCTTCAAAATGCCTTGTTTCCAGGTGGTATCATACGCTTTCTCGAGATCAAAGAATATTGATACTGCATGTTGCTTATTTATTATTGCATTTTTGACAAAGGATTCTAGGCGTACCAAGTGATCAATGGTACTACGATTCTTCCTGAAACCACACTGAATATTTGTTAGAAGGTTATTGGTTTCAAGATACCAAGTTAATCTATTGTTTACCATTCGTTCCATGGTTTTACAGACACAACTCGTTAAAGAGATTGGTCTGTAATTAGATGGATCAGAATGATCCCGGCCAGGTTTTGGAATAGGGACTACAATGGCATTACGCCACGAAGGTGGGAAATTCCCTGTTGTCCATATTGTATCAAATATATTCAGAAGTGTTCACAAACATGATTCAGGTAAATGTTTCAAGAGCTGATAGTGTATATTATCAGCCCCTGTTGCTGTATCACGAGCCTGCTCAAGGGCAGTTCGTAGCTCATGTTGTGAAAATAGTTCATTGTAGTCTTCACCATTGTCTCAGTTAAAATTAATTGTTATCTTCTCCTGTTTTGCCATATGTTTCCGAAACTCCGTTGCATAGTTGGATGAAGAGGAATGCTTGGCAAGTGTTTCGCCAAGCTTATTGGCAATGTCAGCTTTTTCCGTCAATAAATTATCACCCTCCTTCAAATGGCGGACAGCAGATTTTGAGCCTTTGCCTTTTAGGCGTTCAATCATGTTCCACACCTTTGACATCGGTGTGCGTGAATTAATGTGGGAAACATACTGTCGCCAAGACTGACGCTTATTTTGCTTAAAAGTACGTCGAGCCTTGGCATTTAAAATTTTAACTTTATCTAAATTATGTCCTGTGGGATGTCGGCGAAAATATTTTTCTGCCTTCTTCCTACTCTTTCTGGCTTGTTTACAGTCCTGATTAAACCATGGTTTACGAATATGTGGAATTGCAGAGGACCTAGGTATAGTTTCATCAGCAATAATTTTCAGTTTATCAGAAAATAACAGAACTGGATCCTGAGCAGAGGAAACAAACTCATATTTCAAGTTGTCAGTACACATTGTTTCAAATAATGGCCAATTGGCCTTATTGAAATTCCACCTTGTTGCAGGTGGGTCATCAATCGGGTTTATAGCAGAAAGTATTGTGGGGAAATGGTCACTTCCACACAGGTCATCATGGACTGACCATTCAAATTCGTTATAAATACTGGGATCTGTCAGAGACAGATCAATTGCAGAATAAGTTCCAAAACCAGGATGTAAATAAGTGGCTGATCCATCATTAAATATGCATAAATTATTATTAGAAATGAAGTCTTCGAGGATTTTGCCTTTATTGTTAGCATCGGTACCTCCCCACAAAGGGTTGTGTCCGTTAAGATCACCCATGATAGTGAGTGAGTGAGTGAGTTAATATTTAACGTCACATCGGCAGTATTTCAGTCATATCGTGACGAGAACTTTTTGATACTAAAATGAAACATGCATACATTATAAACACCTGTCGTCAAAGGACAGTAAAACAACTAGAATATCACAGTTATACTTAAAACTAGTGTGGAGAGTTAAAACAAATATCACTATTTGGACAATACAATATAAAATACGGGCTATAGATCGCCAGCAACTGAAGGTAGATCACCATATTAAGAACCATGGGGACTTACAGTACCTTTGCTACCTGCATGGACCCTAGCTGGATTTACACCATCCCTTGAGCTGCTGACGAGTGTAAGAAATTTTAGCCAAAATTAAAAGAACACAAATACTATGCTTAAAAATCCTGGAAAGTATAAATTTACTTTGAAAATTTTTGGACTTACGTACCCTCTCAGGAGGACAATAATTTTACAATACTTCAACCCCCTTTGAGGGTACAGCCACCAATGATCAATGTTCCTAATCTATACTACCATCCCTTAAAATACAACTAATCTACAAAACATATCAATTATAATTCAACAAGGAAATCAATTTCCTTTAAAAATCCAATAATTAAATGAGCATTTACTGTGTTAAATAGATGCGTAAGTGTTTTTACATTAAAATATTTATCCCTTATGATGGAGAATTCAACACAGTCAAGCAGGATATGCTTGACCGTGGTTCTCTCATCACAAGGGATGCAAAATGGAGGATCTTCACCTTTCAACAGGTATGCATGTGTATACCTTGTGTGACCAATACGACATCATCGTCATATGACCTCTTCAAATCTGGACTGACAACCCAAGTGGGTATAACCAATGTAGGGTTTTATCTCATGTAATGTATTGATACCAACCTGGGTGTCCCAGTTCTTTTGCATCAGATCACGGATATAAGATCTAATGGTGGTTGTAATCACTGTAAGGAATAAGAAGTGGTGTCACAGATTTGCTGAGTGCTGCTTTAGCAGCAAGGTCAGCCAATGTGTTACCAGAGATTCCTACATGGCTTGGTAACCAACAGAAGACGACGTCGTATTGGCCAGTAGCAAGATTATTATTATACAATTCAATAATTTCAATTAAAGGTGGATGTTTACAAGAAATATTTTTAATAGCCTGAAGGCAAGAAAGAGAGTCGGAATAGATTATATACTGTTTATGTTGAGGGTGTCTTTGAATATATTTAAGAGCAGTTAGTATTCCGTTAGCTTCAGCTGTAAAAATAGAACTGTTGTCTGGTAATTTAGAAGATATTGTTCTGGATCCAATGACAGTGGCACAAGCTACAGCGCCACCGTCCTTGGACCCATCTGTAAATAAGGATTTATAATTGCTATATTTATGTTTTAATTGATGATATTCTAGTTTGTATTGTAATTCATTTGTTGCTGACTTTTTATATGTGGTCAATGTTAGGTCCACTTGGGGCCTGACCAACTGCCAAGGAGGAGAAGAAAGGAGACGGGAGGGAGCTATGTTTTCCAGCTCAATGTCGGCCGAAGAAAGAAAGGGTTTAATTCTGTGTCCTAGAGGCGGGACAAGCGAGGATTTCTTGGTGTATAAATCCTCATGAAGGGGATTGAAAACGCAGTTATAGGCAGGGTTAGATTCATTAGAGTATTACTTAGTAATGTACTGTAAAGCTAACTTTATACGGCGGTGCTCAAGCGATGGTTCATCAGCCTCAACATAGAGACTGTCAATAGGTGAAGTTCTGAAGGACCCAAGACAAAGTCTTAGGCCTTGGTGGTGGACAGTATCAAGACGTTTAAGATTGCTTTTGCAGGCTCCGCCATATACGATGGAGCCATAATCAAGTTTTGAACGGACCAGTGATCGATATAGGTGTAAGAGGGTCGCTTGATCCCCTCCCCACTTTGAGTTGGAAACAACCTTCAACAAGTCAAGAGTCTTCAGGCATTTAGTTTTAAGGAACTTAATATGAGGCAGAAATGTTAAGTGGGAGTCAACGATTAGGCCCAAGAACTTGGCCTCCTTAACAACTCTGATGGGAGTGCCATCTAGAGATAGTTCTGGGTCATTATGTGGCTTATATTTTCTACAAAAATGGATACAACTAGTTTTGGATTTAGAAAACTTAAAGCCATTTTCAAGACACCATTTATCTATTTTGTTTAAACACAGCTGCAGTTGCCGTTCAATAGTATGCATAGTTTTCCCACGACAAGAAATATTAAAATCATCCACAAATAACGATCCATCAATTGAATCGTTTAAAACTTTTGCTAAACTATTTATCTTTATACTAAAAAGAGTGACAGACAAAATACTGCCTTGTGGAACACCCTGATCCTGATTGTAATGATCAGACAGGGTAGAACCCACTCGGACCTGGAATTGTCTGTCATTTAAAAAGTTGGCTATAAATTGAGGTAAACGACGTCGCAAGCCGAAGTCATGTAAATCTCGTAAAATGCCATGTTTCCAGGTAGTGTCATATGCCTTCTCAAGGTCAAAAAAGATAGAGACAGCGTGTTGGTTTTTGATTAGTGCGTTTTTCACAAATGATTCTAAACGCACTAAGTGATCGACAGTACTTCTATTTTTACGGAAACCACCTTGTATATCTGTGATAAGGTTATTTGTTTCCAAGTACCAAACAAGTCGATTATTTATCATGCGTTCCATGGTTTTGCAAACACAGCTAGTTAGTGAAATTGGTCGATAATTGGACGGATCAGTATGATCACTTCCAGGTTTAGGTATTGGTATTACTATGGCGTCACGCCATGAGTGAGGAAAGTTACCTGATGTCCAAATATCATCAAAAATATTTAGAAGAGTTTCTAGGCAGGATTTTGGTAAATGCTTTAGGAGTTGATAATGTATGTTATCAGCTCCTGTAGCAGTATCATGGGCTTGATCAAGAGCAGTATGGAGCTCATGAAGAGAAAAAGCTTCATTATAATCTTCCCCATTATCTGAATGGAAGTTAATAGTTTTCTTTTCTTCTTGTTTTTTATACTGCTGGAATTTAGGTACATAATTAGAAGAGGAAGAGTGTTTAGCAAGGGTTTCGCCCAGTTTATTTGCAATATCTGATTTATCCGTTAGTAATTGATCTCCATGTGTAAGACGATGGACAGTAGACTTAGTACCTTTACCTTTCCATACCTTGGACATGGGTGTCCGAGAACTTATTTTGGACACATAATTTTGCCAAGATTGGCGTTTGTTCTGTTTAAAAGTACGCCGTGCTTTAGCATTTAAAATTTTCAATTTATTTAAGTTATGCACCATAGGATGGCGACGGAAATAATGTTCTGCTTTTTGCCTTGCCTTCCTAGCTTGTTTGCACTCATCGTTGAACCATGGTTTTCGGATATGTGGAACTGCAGAGGACTTTGGAATACACTCATCAGCAATGTTATTTAGTTCATCGGAAAAGCACTTGATAGCATCAGGAACGTCAATAAAATGTTCAGGTTTAAGTTTGTCAGCACATTGTATAGTATATAAAGGCCAGTTAGCCTTTTTAAAATTCCATCTGGATAATGGAGGAGTATCGGATGGCGTCACACGTTTAAGTATAGTAGGAAAATGGTCACTTCCACAAAGGTCATCGTGGACTGACCATTGAAATTCATTAAGTAAGCTGGAGTCAGTTATTGACAGGTCAAGGGCTGAATATGTTCCTGTTCCAGGATGTAAATATGTATCTGCACCATCATTGTATATACATAAATTATTATTTGAAATAAAATCTTCAATAATTTTACCTTTAGTGTTTGTGGTCGCACTCCCCCAGAGCGGGTTGTGGCCATTCAGATCGCCCATGAGTACACATGGTTTGGGAAGTTCATCATAGAGAGACTGAAGATCAGCCAGAATAAGAGTTGATGATGGCGGAATGTACAATGAACACAGAGTAAGTGTAATGTTCAACGTAAGTCGTACTGCAACTGCCAGAAGGTTTGTTGTGAGTTTCACATGACTGTGGATAACGTCATTTCTGACAAGAATGGATGATCCTGCAGTGGCCCTATTATCAGCAGGAGAATAATAATGATATGCGCTGAACTGACGAACGTTTAAAGAATCTGTCTGCTTCAGATGCGTTTCTTGTAAGCAGATTGCTGACGGTTGAAGGTCTTGGTCTAATAGATGTAGCTCATGCAAATTATTTTTAAGGCCTCTGCAGTTCCACTGTAAAATGTTCGAAGAAACTATTTCTTTGGGGGGTTTATTGGGGATCTACCCTGTTGACTTTCGAGAGGGTGACAGACTATGTGCCCTGTGCTGGATGTTTTCGGACACGTCCATGGCTTCAAGGGATCCAAACCTATTGTATATCTGGATCTTATCTTCTGCACCTTTAGAGGCTCTGCCACTGTGAGTTTTCTTACAAGTATCATTGTTTGGTTTCACTTTGGTTTTTGAAACCTGTTTCCCATAATTTCCAATAGAGAGTGTTAGGGTAGACTGTGATGATGATTTATCCTTTGACACTGACCGAGATTGAACTTCAATTGTGACTGGTGTTTTTGATTGTGATTCGATGGTTTGTGTTGACTGGTGAGGTGAGTATACCTCAGGTGTATCAGTGTCAACCCATGTCAAATCAGTTTGGCATGATGTGGAAAAGGTGGACATAGGTGCAGTTGCTTTTTGACTCGTTCCAGCGGATACTCGAGTAACTGAGGCATATGACTGATTTGGTTCTGGGGTCTGAACAGCAAGCTTTTTGGCATCAGCAAAACTAATATTTCTGGTGAATTTAATTTTGTTTATTTCCATCTGTTGTTTCCATAATGGACAGTCTTTAGAAAAAGCTGAATGAGTGCCAGAGCAGTTTGTACATTTTTTAAAGTTACTATCACAATCTTCAGTCACGTGAGTTTTTTCACCGCAGTGAGCACATGTTATGGAATTTGTGCAGCTATTGACACCATGTCCATACTTTTGACATTTAAAACACCTCAGAGGGTTTGGAATAGAAATGTCAACGTTGATATTGCAATATCCTGCATTAATTGATGCTGGAGCAGTTGGCGAAGAAAAATGGAATAAATAGGTATTTGTTGGTCTATTTTCAGAATTTTTCCGGGTCATGAATCGTTTCACAAAAGTTACTCCTTGGTCCTTCATTTCCGAGGCAATGTCCAGTTCATTCATATCGGCAAACAGTTGGTCCCGGTCTCGCACGATGCCTTTACTTGAGTTCAAAGTTCTATGCGGAGTAACTGATACCGGTATTCCAACGAATAACTCACTGGACATCAAATTTGTTGCCTGCTGTTTTCTACTACATTCTATGAGCAGAGAGCCTGTGCGTAACCTTTTTATGTTAGAAACTTCACCAGCAATACCATGCACACCTTTTGATACCGCAAAAGGATTGAGTTTTAGAGGTGATTTGTCAAGCGTCTCGATCACGAGAAATCGTGGCCAATATTCATTTGAGTTTGAAGGTCGTCGATCATCATCATCACTGTCCAGTTGACGCTTGTTTCGTTTTAGGGGGGGTTTTGTATTCCATAGTAAGTGTATAAGTTTCATCATCCGAGCTCCTCACCCACCACGGATTATCACAAGGACAATGCTAAAAACAAGCGGGTCTCCAGCTTGCAGCACCAAGGATACCCGGATGATATACTCCAGTAGAAAAATTAAAAGATTAATTATTCCACCAGATTGGCCCATGAGCCACCGCCTTCTGGCATACAACTCTAGGCAAAAACAGACATTAACTTAGGTATTGAAAAAGTCCAAAAGTTCGCCAAGGCTTTAAAACATTTCAAAGGGTAATTTTCAGACTTTGGTGCAACAGTACAATATGTAGCACAGGGCTTGGCGTGACCAGCCGATTGATTGAATTGGGCCTATTCAACCACCCGTCTAGGTGAAGTTAGGGCCGAAGTGGTGTGTTGGGTAACAGGATCACTTAGTCCTTGTTCCAGTGCCCTCAACCACCAGGATCCCCTCCTCCACCGACACAGGGGCACAAAACACGGCCAACAGGTTGCCCAATTTGGTCGCCTCTTACGACCAGCAATGGGGTGCTGTGGACACATTCTGTCCCGCGTCCACACGGGAGAAGAGCACTTAGCGTTACCCAGCACCCACCACGAGGAGGTGGCTCTTCATGGATGCCTCACCCATGATAATACAGGGTTGGGGGAGCTGATCGTAGAGATCCTGAAGATCGGACTGCTGAAGAGCCGAAGATGGAGAAATGTACAGTGAACAAAGCGTAAATGTTATTTGTAAAGAGAGGCGGACAGCAATGGCCTGCAGATTGCTTTGGAGAGGAACAGGACTATGTTTCACCCCCTGCCTCACCAAGATGGAAGCGCCACCAGTGGCTTTCTCACCTGGAGGTGAAAACGAATGAAATGAATTGTACTGACGAAGATCAAATTTGTCTGTATTTTTCAGGTATGTCTCCTGTAAACTAAAGGTTGATGGTTCAAAGTCTTGAGATAATAATTGTAGATCATCATAATTGGTCTTAAGGCCTCTGCAATTCCATTGTATTACTTTAGGATTTTGTCTCATGGTGGTTGTATTGGCGACCTCTCACGAAAACTCCTAAGCTTGGTTTCTGAAGGTGGAGTTGCCTCCATATCCAGGGGTTCAAAGGAGTTGTGAACCTCTACTGTAACAGGCGTCTCTACAATAGAAGGATTCTTGGATGCTTGTTTCCGGCAAGCTTTCGACATTTCAACATTCTCATCAAGATGAACGGTTTTCTGAGCAACCGTTTGATCTGATTGGCTGACGGTCTGAGATGCTGATGTCACAGTAGTCTGGTCACTAATAGTTTGCAAAGAAATTGGTTGATTGGATTTAGTCCAAGTCAAATCAGTTTGGCATGAAACTGACACTGATGAGGGTTTTCTGGAGACAGCAGCTGAATATCTGATGGTCGAAGATGATGTCGACTGCATTTGATGTACTTGTTGTTTGGCCTCAGAAAAGGAAATGTTACTTTCATATTTCAACTTCAGGATTTTGGATTGGACCTGCCATTCAGGGCAGGAGTTTGATGACGAAACATGATCACCTCTGCAGTTTACGCATTTAGGATCTTTGCTGCAGAGAGCATCTTCATGACCCTCACTGCAACGGTGACAACGATGTACATTGCGGCAGGATTTTGAGCCATGTCCAAACGTCTGACATGTATAACAGCGGAGTGGAGTCGGGATGTACACTTCCACTCCGATACTGAAATAACCAGCTTTTAATGATTTAGGGAGTGTGCTCAACGAAAAAGTAAACAGATAGGTGTTGCTTGGAACAGTTCTACCATCTTGTTTCTTGACAGTGAAACGCTTTACAGACGTGACATTTTGATCTTTAAGTTCATCAACGATTTCCTCTACTGACATGTCCGACAAACAACGGGCTCGGTCTCGCACAATTCCTCTACTCGAATTGAGTGTTTTATGTTCAGTGACCTTAACGCTGACATTTGCAAACTGGTGTTGTTGCAATAGATTAATTGACTGCTGTCTCCTTGCACATTCTATAAGGAGCTGACCACCACGCAGACATGAGACGTTTTTGACTTCTCCACATATAGATTGGATTGGAAATCAAAAAAGGATTTAATTTGAGGGGTTCACCATTTGTAGCCTCAATGACTATAAATTTTGACCAGTTGTCTTGTTGTTTTGGAACTGAAATATCTTCAGCCTCCAGACGCCTTTTCTTGTCATTTCTAGCGGAACCAGACTGTAATTGATTCATGATGTATCTGAGATGTTCAGCACCCTTGCTCCCCACCCGCCACCGAGTGTCAACAAGGACAGTGTCCATCTGCAGCGGATATCCAGCATGCAAACACCTGGGATACAAGGGTGATATACTCCAGTGAATACGACATAAAAAGCTATATTTGTCCAGCAAATAAAATGTCAGGCTGGTTTGGCTCTTAACAGAAACTTGGGGACATACAGAATTTAGAGGTCGACATCACCATATTGGCCCATGAGCCACCGCTTTCTGGCATAGGACTCTAGGCAAACGAATAGTAAATAAGTTCTCACATAAACATTCATTTCACAAATGCACAATGACATTCAACTGATGCAATAAGAATGTTGTCCTCGCACAGGGCATGGCGTGACCAGCCGATTGATAGAACCGGGCCAGTTCTACTACCCGTCTAGGTGAAGTCAGGGCCAAAGTGGTGTGTTGAGCAACAGGAACACGGTTCCAGGCCCCTATTGCCCTCAACCACCAGGATCCCCTCCTCCACCGACACAGGGCCGCAACCCACGGCAAACGGGTTGGTGGACCAAATATACCCCCGGGTCCACTACGGGGGTTTCAGCGAGCTCTTGGCGTTACCCAGCACCCACCACGAGGAGGTGGCTCGCCACGGGTGCCGAATATGAACTATGTATAAAGCCGCAATTGTTATTCTGGAATCAGTAATTTGTCAAGAAAGAGAACCGTAAGAACAACACACACAAAGTGATGATATGCAGTACATGTGATTGCCTTAGTGCAAAATATTATATACACAGAGCACAGACGCTTGTTGTGGCTTGGAATATGCATACACATAAATTACACAAGCACATGTTTTAATCAGGTTACTACTTCACGATGAATGTTTAATGTAATACTGCTAATAACATTTCAGACACCATTGTCTTTGTATTACGATCCTCCATCCAAAAAAATGACTTATTTGATCTTGAGTGAGTGGGTGAGTGAGTGGATATTTAACGCCACATCGGCAATATTTCGGCCATAGAGAACATTATGGTACTGAAATGAAATATGTATACATTATATAAACATGTCGTCAAAGGACAGTAAAATAACTAGAATATCACAGTTACAATTAAAACTAGGGCGAACAGTTAAAACAAATATCACTATTTGGACAATGCAATATAAAATAGATATAGAGCGCCAACAAAACTGAAGGTAGATCACCATACTAGGGACCATGGGGACTTACAGTACCTTTGCTACCTGCATGGACCCTAGCTGGATTTACGCCATCCCCTAAGCCATTGCCGATTATATTGAAATTGAGCCATTATTAAAAACAATAAATATACTACGATTAAAAGTTTGGTCGTACTAAATTTACATAGAATGTTTTGGGACATAAGTACCCTCTCAGGAGGACAATAATTTTACATTACCACTACCCCTCGAGGGCACAGCCAGTAACAATCTCAGTTTTTAATCTACCAATAATAAAATATGTAATTATTTACAATTCAAATAACACATCTAATTCTATTAAATGGTTAAATGAGAGCTGGCGATAACTAAATGAGAGCTGGTATTAGTAAAAATATTATTTTATCTTGGAGTCACAAAACATGAACGAAATGCGTGTCATTCTCAATACTGTCACAGGCATTTTAATCTTAATCAGTATCTTCCGTGATTACACATTTGTGACAACGATGTAATATACGACCTTTGGTTTAGTTTAGAGCTTGCATAGGTGACTGGTGTGGTTTGGTAGTGGACTAGCGAACGCCTTTGCCTTGGGTGTTCGAGTTTCCACATTGGTGAATGAGGATCACGTCTGCCGCCCTTTACAACATATGTCATATTTGGGATTTCACTTTCTTAGTAAAGTACAAATTCTAGTACTTTTTTCGGTTGAGTCCCATTCGGGATTCGAACCCTTAGTAAAGAAAAGTGACATATGTTGCATTTGACCACTTTCTAAATGGCATCGTGTAATCATAGCTTTCGGTCGTGGGAGCCGTGCCAATTTACACTTATCAGAGGGGTACACAAAGTACGCAGTCTAGACTACCAGTTGTCCGACTTTCATTTGTGGAAGTCGCGGTGGCTGAGCGGGCTAGGCGGCTGACTTTGTGTGCTGGCGATTAGGTGCCTGACTCTGAGGGTGCGGGTTCGAATCCCGAATGGGACTCAACCGAAAAAAGTACTAGAATTTGTACTTTACTAAGAAAGTGAAATCCCAAATATGACATATGTTGCATTTGACCGCTTTCTAAATGGCATCGTGTAATGCCGCCCTTTAGTTGTATATATTAATATATAACTGGAGGACCGGTCAACATAAGCAAGTAACGGTCTAACATACATATGAAGCAAGTCTGGCAGTAGATGACAGATCTAGAATGGATGAATATCAGATCTAGATTTGAATTGTTCGTAAAGATAAGTACCATTATGACTTTCAGTTTTATACCTGAGCTGCTACTGTTGAATGTATTCGAAAACACCGTCACGATGAGCATGGCTGAAGTAGCTGTCATACAGCATCATTCTTTAAGGCTGCAATATCTACATTTTCATTTGCACAGATAGCTCACATATCGCCTGTATGAGTCAGAATCCAATGTGTATATTCCATGTGGCCCCGAACCGATACCAAATAAGCTTATGTTAATCTGGACATAGCATACTTTATGGACACTTGTGTGAAAACGGATACCTGTGGAATGGCGTAGATCAGTATATGCAGGGATGAAACTTGTCTTCTACTAGGCCAGAACCTAATTGCTGGTAAATTTTCTCCCATTTTCTCTCTCTAGCAATTGAGTGCAGCATCTAAACTTTGGCATGTATGAACGGAATTTACTCATGGTTACTCCATACAATTATTTCGTACACTGTAATGTTAATATCAAACTGCAAAGAAAGACATAACTGTAGATAAACGTCTGCGCCAAATTTGCTAGCACTTGTCTTTCACATGTGACAGTTTCATAACTGTAAGATGATACTGTCATTTTTATTATTCGAAATAAAGTTTAACATTATTCTCTCAAGGGGCGTGAAAATACGCACCAGTCTGAAAGACCAAATGTTTTTATAACTTACAAGTAACTGTGTTAATCAGTATTAGATGTATTTTCCTCCATCATACAAGAATCAATTAACGTCTTCTGTTCCCTTTCTTGTGTTGATAACCTATAGATAATTCAAAATAGGAGTAAATCTACTAGTAATTGCTAAACTGAGACGTGTAAAATACATGTTAAGCGTGTGGGTTGTCTTATAAGGAGGAAGGTGGCATATACTAAGCATAGTCATGAGAGGTTGTGTCAGCGGAGGTTTAGTGTATGCAGACGTTGGTCGTGTCATGGCGTGAGTAGTCTATAAATTAGTTTATATACTGAGCAAAAAATAAAAACTTAACACTCAGTATTTTGGGGACCATACTTTCAATGTTTATTTTAAGGCATTGTGTTAGTTGTATGCTAGACATCAACAGAAAACAGAAACACGTCTCGCCATCTGTCTTCAACGTTGATAACATTTATGATGTCGGACTACCCTCCAAAACCGAGATGTTCAGTAACGATTGTGCCCTACTCTAGCGTCTCGTACAGTCACGCAACGTCTCATCATGGATCTCAGAACGTTAGTGAACACTGCCCGAGGAAGACGTCGCCATTGGAAGGACACGTTTAAGATCTTGCAACGTCTGTGGTTGGGCGAGTGAGTGAGTTAATATTTAACGTCACATCGGCAATATCTCAGCCATATCGTGATGAGAACATTCAACAATGAAAAAGATCATATGTACATTAAACAAAACTGTCAGCGAAGGACAGTAAAACAACTAGAATATCACAAATGAGATTAAAAATAGCGTGGAAAGTTAAAACTAATAGCACTATTCGGACAAGAGAATGTAAAAACAGGCTATAGATCGCCAACAACTGAAGGTACATCATCATACTAGGGGTCATGGGGACTTACATTACTTTTGCTACCTGCATGGTCCCTAGTTGGATTTACATCATCCTCTCAGTTGTTAGCAATTTAGATATATCTAACCAAAAATTAAAAATACAAATATGCTACGGTTAAGAACAGTGGAAAGTGTAAATGTACTGTGAATGTTTTTGGACTTCCGTACCCTCTCAGGAGGAAAATAATTTTACAATACTTCAACCCCTTTGAGAGTACAGCCGCTAACAATTCTAGTTATATTTGCTAATCTAAACTTCTCATAATTAAAATACATCTATTTACAGAACACATTATTCAAAATTCAACCAAAAAATCAATTTCCTTTAAAACACCAATAATTAAATGAGAATTAACATTTGTAAAAAAATCCTTCACAATTTTGAGATTGATATATTTATCATTTGTGATGGAGAATTCGACACAGTCAAGCAGAATATACTTGACCGTGACTCTCTCATCACAAGAAATACAAAATGGAGGATCCCCACCTTTAAAAGGCATGGATGAGTATATCTAGTATGGCCGATACGACATCGTCTGAAAATAACCTCTTCAATCTGGACTGACAACCCAAGTATGTATAACCAATGTACGGTTTTATTTCATGTAATTTATTTGTACCTACTTGGGTGTCCCACGTCATTTGCATCGGATCATGTATATAAGTTCTAATGCTAGCTTTGTAATCAGAGTATGGAATAAGAAGTGGTGTCACAGATTTGTTGAGTGCTCCATTGGCAGTAAGATCGGCCTTCATGTTACCTGAAATGCCTACATGGTTGGGAAACCAACAGGGGACGATGTCGTACTTGGCCAGTAGCAAGATTATTATACAATTCAATAATGTCAATTAAAAGTGGATGTTTACATGATAAATGATTAATTGCATGAAGACAAGAAAGAGAGTCTGAATAAATTCTATATTGTTTACGTTTAGGGTGTCTTTGAATATATTTAAGAGCTGTTAATATGGCGTTAGCTTCTGCTGTAAAAATATTATCTGGTCATCTAGAAGATATTGTTCTGGATCCAATGACAGTAGCACAAGCTACTGCGCCACCGTCCTTGGACCCATCTGTAAATGAGGATTTATAATTGCTATATTTATGTTTCAATTGATTTTATTCTTGTGTATACTGTAATTCATTTGTTTCTGACTTTTTAAATGTAGTTAATGTTAGGTCAACTTGTGGCCTAACCAACTGCCAAGGAGGAAAAGAAAGAAGACGGGAGGGAGCTCAATGCCGGCCTAAGAAAGAAAGGGTTTAAGTCTGTGCCCTAGAGGTGGAACAAGAGAAGACTTCTTGTCGTACAAATCCTCATAAAGGGGATTGAACACACAGTTATATGCAGGGTTAGATTCATTAGAGTATAATTTAGTAATGTATTGTAAGGATAATTTAATACGACGTTGTGTAAGAGATGGTTCATCGGCCTCAACGTAAAGACTGTCAATAGGTGAAGTTCTGAAAGAACCAAGACAAAGTCTTAGACCTTGGTGATGGACAGAATCTAATAGTTTCAGGTTGCTTTTGCAGGCTGCACCATATACGATGGAGCCATAATCAAGTTTTGAGCGGACGGGTGATCTATATAAGTGAAGGAGGATAGTCTGATCCCCTGATTGAATTAGAAAAAACCTTTAATAAATCGAGTGCCTTTAAGCATTTGGCTTTAAGGGATTTAATATGGGTCAAAAAGGTCAAATGTAATCAAAAATAAGTCCCAAGAACTTAGCCTCCTTGACAACTTTGATAGGGGTGCCACTTAGAAATAGTTCTGGGTCTTTATGAGGTTTATATTTACGGCAAAAGTGTATACAATTGGTTTTTGATTTAGAAAATTTAAAACTAAAGCCATTTTCAGGACACCATTTATCTATTTTGTTTAAACACAGCTGCAGTTGCCGTTCAATAGTATGCATATATGTTTCCCACGACAAGAAATATTAAAATCATCCACAAATAACGATCCATGAATTGAATAATTTAAAACTTTTGATAAACTATGTATCTTTATACTAAAAAAGTGTGACAGACAAAACACTGCCTTGTGGAACACCCTGATCCTGATGGCAATGATCAGACAGGGTAGAACCCACGCGAACTTGAAATTGTCTGTCATTTAAACATTTGGCTATGAATTGAGGTAAACGACCTCGCAAGCCGAAATCATGTAAGTCCCTTAAAATACCATATTTCCAGGTTGTGTCATATGCTTTTTCGAGATAAAAAAAACATAGTCACAGAGTGTTGTTTGTTAATTAATGCGTTTTTAACAAATGATTCTAAACGCACGAGGTGATCGACTGTACTTCTCTTTTTACGGAAACCACACTGTATATCTGTTATGAGGTTATTTAGCAAACAAGTACCAAACAAGTCGATTATTTATCATGCATTCCATGGTCTTGCAAACACAGCTTGTTTATGAAATCGTAGGATAATTGAATTGATCCGTATGATCACGTCCAGGCTTAGGTATTGCTACTACTATAGGATCACGCCACAAAGGAGGAAATTTCCCGGAAGTCCAAATATCATCAAAAATGAATAAGAGCGTCTCTAAACAGGATTGTGGTAACTGCTTCAGGAGTTAATAATGTATGTCATCAGCTCCTGTAGCAGTGTCATGAGCTTGATCAAGAGCAGTATGGAGTTCATGAATAGAAAACGTTTCATTATAATCTTCACCATTATCAGAATTGAAATTAATAGTTTTCTTTTTTTGTTGTTTTTGATATTGCTGAAATTTAGGTATTTAATTTGAAGAGGAAGAATGTTTAGCGAGAGTTTCGCCCAGTTTATTCGCAATATCTGATTTATCAGTCAAAATTGATCTCCATGTTTAAGATGATGGACAGTAGACTTAGTACCTTTACCTTTAATTTTCTGGACCATGTTCCATACCTTGGACATGGGTGTCCGAGAACTTATTTTGGATACATAATTTTGCCAAGATTGGCGTTTGTTTTATTTAAAAGTACGCCGCGCTTTAGCATTCACAATTTTAAACTTATTTAAATTATGCACGATGGGATGGCGACGGAAATAATGTTCTGCTTTTTTCCTTGCCTTCCTAGCTTGTTTGCATTCATCGGTGAACCACGGTTTTCGATTATGTATAACTGCACAGGACTTTGGTATACACTCATCAGCTATGGAATTCAGTTCCTCAGAAAAGCATTTAATAGCATCAGGAACGTCAATGAAACGTTCGGTTTTACGTTTTTCAGCACACAGTGTTTCAAATAAAGCCCAGTTAGCCTTTTTAAAATTCCTCCTTGATGATAGAGGAACATCAGATGGAGTTACAGATTTTGGTATAGTAGGAAAATGGTCACTTCCACAGAGGTCATCGTGGACTGACCATTCAAATTCATTTAGTAGTCCTGAATTTGTGAGTGACAAGTCGAGACCAGAACTACCAGGGTGTAAATATGTCTTGGAAACATCATTATAAATACATAAATCACTTGTCAGAACACAAGTCCTCCAACAACTTACCTTTAGCGTTTGTAGTTACACTACCCCAGAGTAGGTTGTGCCCATTTAAATCTCCCATTATAATACAGGGCTTCGGGAGTTGGTCATACAGAGCTTGGAGATCACTTCTGGCAAACGTCAAAGACGGCGAAATATAAAGAGAGCATAGCGTAAACGCTACATGTAAATTAATCCTCACTGCAACAGCCTGCATATTAGTGATAAGTGAAACAGGGCTTGGAATAGAGTTTTGTCTGAGTGGCCCTATCACCCGGAGGTGAAAAACAATGATATGCATTAAAATGACGAAGGTTAAATGTATCTGTTTGTTTTAAATATGTATCTTGGAGACATATCGCTGAAGGTGTAAAATCCTGGACTAACAGCCGTAATTCATGTAAATAAGTCCTCAATCCTCTGCACTTCCACTGTACAATATTATTGGAATAAACTATCTCTTGGGGGGATTTATTGGGGATCTACCCCGCACTCTTTAGGAGGGCGACAACCTATGTGCCCTAGAATGGAAGTTTTCCGAAACGGCCATGTCCTCGAGAGACCCATATTTATTGAACAATTGAATTTTATTTTGTGACCCTTTTGGGGCTCTGGCACTGTGTTGTGTCGAACCATCAGGCTTAGGCTTAGGTTTACTTTTAACAGTTTGTTGACTATCAGCTGTCGATTGAGACTTAAAGTGTGACTGAGATGATGATGATGATGATGATGATTTGTGATCGGAAGAAGACTTTGATGTACTAGGAACTGATTCCTCAGTCAGGGCTGACATAGCAGGGTACCAAAGCTGTGGGGAGTCGCAGTTTACCAACGTCAAGGTAGTTTCACAGCTTGTGGATGACTTTGCTATTTTAGAGCTGTAGACAGACGATGTGTTTGCTACTGTACCATAACTTTCTGTAAGGTCAGATCTCTTCACCAGTTTTTTGCCTCAGAAAAGGAGATATTTTGGGTAAACTTTCTTTTGTTTACTACCATTTGCTCTTTCCAAATTGGACACTGTTTCGAAGAAGATGCATGGTCGCCTGAGCAGTTCGTGCCTTTTTTAAAATCGCTGTCACAATCTTCTGCTGTATGTGTCTTCTCACCACAGTGAGCACACACAACAGACAATGTACAGGTAGATACACCGTGTCCGTATTTCTGGCATTTAAAACATCTGAGCGGGTTAGGGATGTATGTCTCAACTTGTATGTTACAGTAACCTGCCTTTACTGACTTAGGAGTAATTGGAGACGAGAAGGAAAACAGATACGTAATTGTTTGGATAGTGTGATTATTTTGCCGGGATGAAAAATGCTTGCAATAAAGCACGCCTTGGTCTTTCATTTCGCATGCTATGTCAAGTTCTGACATATCAACAAACAGTCGATCGCGATCTCTGACAATACCTTCACTTGTGTTCAGGGTTTTGTGAGCAGAGACCGTGACCGGAATGCCCACGAAAGATGTAATGTTCATCAAGTTAGTTGATTGTTGTTTTTTCGCGCACTCATCTAACAGTGCACCCGAACGTAAGCGTCTAATGTTTTACACATCCCCAGCAATACCTTCAATACCCTTAGATACAGCAAAGGGGTTCAGCTTTAACGGTGTATTATCAAGAGTCTCTATCACAACGAAACGCGGCCAATACTCAATCGATGCAGACGGTCTGTGTAATCAAGGTCAGTTTCAAGTAAACGTGTTGTTTATGTTGTTTTGTTTTTTGGGGTGGAATTTCATAAGCCACGGTTAGTTTATTTGGTTCATCATCCGAGCTCCCCACCCACCACGGAGTATCACAAGGGCAATGCTAAAGTAAGTGGGCCTCCAGATTACAGCACCAACGATACCCGGATGATATACTCCAGCAGAAGAATTAAAACATTAATAATTCCACCAGATTGAAGGGGTGTGTTGAGAAAAGGGAACGCGGTCACAGGCCCCCAGTACCCTCAACCCCCAGACTCCCGTCCTCCACCGACACAGGGTCGCAACCCACTGCAAACGGGTTGGTGAACCAAATATCCCCCCGGCTCCACAACGCTGGTGTCGGCAATCTCTTCGCCTTACCCAGCACCCACCACAAGGAGGTGGCTCGCCGCGGGTGCCACGTCTGTGGTGGATCGTCTTGTTGACGAACACGTGGACCCAGTTCGTTCCAGATGTGATCGATCTGATTGAGGTCAGGGGCTACGCGATGGCCAATCCAGGACTTGAACACCGGCATTTCTTAGAAAATTCTGCGTAAGAACTGCTGTACGGGACCTAGCATTGTCTTGCTGGAACGTTAGTCCAAGTCCAAGTTGCAGAATCTGATCCTGTTACTGGACAGCAGTTACGTTCCCTTGAACAACAACAGGAGGAGAACGTCCGTGTGCGCACAAAGATCCCCAGCCATGACGCTTTCTCCACCAAATCGGTCAACTTTACGGACGCAGACTTGAGCGTGACGTTCACCTCGTCTGTGGTACACAAGGGACTAGCCGTCGGCTAATCTCAAGTTGAATCGAGATTCGTCACTGAAAGCAATCGAATTCCATTGTCCTTAAGTAAACCTTATGTGTCTTGTGACCCACCTAAGTCGGTTACGGCGATGAAGAGGCGTTAAGATTGGTCCTTTATTGGGCCTCTGGCGACGAAGTCAGGCGGCACGCAAGCGGTACAATTTGTGGGATTATCCTTTCACCATACACCTCCCTACTTGTGGAAGTTGCAGGGAGAAATCTGTTGCGAAGATGACGTAAACGTATTGCTGTATCTCCCCAGAGTGACGTGACACGTGACACTCCTGGTCTCGGGCGGCCTGCAACTGTTCCCGTTTGGTGCATTCTCATCCTGAGATTAAAAGGCTTTTGTCGTGAAGAGTTAAAGGCTCTTGCAACAGCGACCACGGACTGACCACCATAGGGCCTCCCAATAGCACGTTGACGCTCTTCATTTGTAAGACACAGCATTTCCAAAGGGTCATCACAATGAAAAATTCAATTTGTTTTTCCAGTTCAACTTCACTGTGCTTATTCTGTTCAGGTAAACATGCACCCTTTGACCTCATGATTTTGTGTTTGCTCGTGAATTCACAGCTTATCATTTTTCTAAGCTTCAAAGTCACGGAATGCACGTGACTTTACAATTTCATGAAATTAAAGGATTAACAATGTTTACTTTTACTTGAGGTACTGCTTGAAATAGTCCAATGAACAGAAACAAGAAAATTCGTAAATGTGCCAGTGTCAAGTTTTGATTTTTGCTCAGTATATATTTGTATAGGATTGATATTATCAAAGGGTCAGTGTGGTACATGTAACGCTATTGTGTAACTGGAATTGTATCAGAAGTAAAACAGTCGTCATAGCTGGCAGTCAAGTGTTTCTATGAAACGATGCTGTATTCAGATGATTATTGGCGTATGACTTATCTGTGTTGGTTAGCGACGGTCATTCGCAGTAAAACGTATAATAATCATGTTGTAAAGATATAGTCATTCGTGAGTGTATGATACTGGTGGTTTGAATGAATATTGTATTATCTTTCGAGAGTATAGTATGTAATACTCATATGTTGAACGATCATTCTGAGTGTATAGTACTATTTGGTTTTATGAATGACTAGTATATCAAATACACCACTTGTATAGTGTCTGCGTGGGCCTGTGTGGGCCCCGTATGTAAGGGGTGGAGGCCTCGACCGTTGACCAGACAGTACATTGTCAGGATGACTGACCAGATGGTCTTAGTTCAAGCAACGACATATGACCGTTGACCAAATGTGACCATGGCATGTGACATTCGCATCGTGGACTGAGACAGGCGTGGTCATATCAGGACCCTGTACATGTAACCAAAGAATATAAGCTAACTCATGGGAAATCTTTGGGTAGGCACAATGTTGCACCTTGTGTGCTTAGCGTACATCTTACAGAATTGTATGTTCACATATACAAATTAAGGCCTAGGGTTATTTGAGTACGAAAGAGGATTGGTATGTCTGTGTTATATCCTCTTCGAAAAGAGTGGGGAACGTACTTTCAATGCTCTCTCTATATAGTTTAAATTGGGACGTATATGAGATTGAATCAATGTTGATGCAATAATAATGGATGTTTTGAGAATGCATGACCACATGGATTTCATTCAAAGCAAAGCTGTTCGTTCAGTTATCTCCCTTCTTACGTGACTGGAGTATTAGATTTACAACGTTCAGTCAGTATTGTGTGATTTGACCCTGAAAACCCTGACCATGCACAGATGCAAGAAACTTTTTGGAAAAGAATGGTCTACAGTTATATATCGACCTGCCTGATAAACTTCAAGGTTCATAGTGACACCGCACGCACGTTTAGGAGGTTTCCAAACTGTACACGTGCTTCCCATGCATTGTGTTTGCGTGTGGAGATAACATGAGATGATGCTGCATGCACACGATGAATGCTATTGTTACGTTCCTTAAGGGGTTTTCTTTCTAACAGACTTGAAACTTCCGGTTCCCCTACTTATTTTTAAGAGTATATGAGTGTGAATGTGGTATAGATGAGGGTTTTGAAGAGGGATTTTGGGGTTATTTTTTCCATTTGGCATAGTTGTGTATCAAATCATGTTGGTTGCAATTTATCTTTGTGTCATTCATCTTGTGTTGTCCCCTAAACTTCCACTTCATCTCTTTGTATTTTGGACGCGTCACAAAATGTCTTTGCTACCTGCATCAGAGCCAATAAACATTGCCTTAGTCCGGCTATATGTATTACTGACAGCAGACCAGAACCACCGGTAGGCGCAGTGTGTGAGGCCTATTGTTGGTTTGATTGGTTTGATATATAGTATTGCTATATGTATTACTGACAGCAGATGAGAACATCCGCCACAGACACGCTGTGTTAGGCCTGTTGTCTGTATGATATTCTGTAATATTGGTGTTTGTATATTACTGACTGCAGCCAAAAGCCACCACCTCCACAGCCATAATATGTTAGGCCTGTTGTTGGTACGTTTGTCTGTAATACTGCTAGGTCACTGATGTTACTTTAAGTGCCACTCCACAGTTCATGTCTGTTTACGACACTAGTGAAGACTTCACACAGTAACTGTAGGTTTTTTAATCATGCACACGAGAAGAGGACACACGATGCTTGTACCCGTAAGAATGAGTGAGACATGGATTTTTATGGTAGACAGTTTCCGGTAACATAATAGAATTTCCCAGTCAGCACATAATATTAATTCCCCTCACAATTATCACTGATTTTTTAAAAAGGGACCCAAAATCTGACATATGTTCTGCGGATTAAGAATGTAATAGATCTCATGCCTGTTAAAATGTTCTGAGAAGAAGTAGTCCAGGAACACATTTCAATTAAGGATAAACGTTTCCATATTTTTTATTCCAGGTTTATTGCGGTCGTTTTTAAACATCCGCATATTCAAATTTGCCTTTGTGTGGTGACCACCTGGTTAATGATACTTTTCGTTAGCTTTTCACATGAGCACGAGTGTTTGGAAACAGGTTAGAAGAAGCTGTCATATAATCCAAGACACAGGCTCCATGGTGCATATATTGTACAGTTATATTCAAGTACATCCCCAATTAGATTGCGAGTTCCATATAGTGACCACAATTCAGAAATGTGTATTCCATAATATGGTCACAATTAGCTATAAATATCTAGCTGTATTGAAATTGCCCATTTATATATGAATAAGACTATCCGTTGGGGTGTAGTCAAGAAATGCCATTAAAGTCTTCAGACATATGGTTATGATGATCATTATAAGAGGTCGAGAATGTTACAATATTGAGGGATCGATATGGGACCGCTACTATCAAATGCCATCGACTGTTGTATTTGTACAAAAATACATAAATAGCATATTTATATACAAGCACAGACATATTATTCAAAAAGAGCAACGCATAACCCAGGAATTAGTTGCCAAAATGTTGTATTTTCAAACATGCATAACTCGTCCACAAAGAGACTTCAGTGCATTTTTTTATTTCCTTTAGAAGAAGTAATTCTCTATACAACCAAAAGTTCCATACGTGCTCTTTGCTGCACAGCCTAAGTACACATAACCCCAGTGTTAATCCTTACACTCCTACACAGGGTCTAACAAAACCTAGTGGGACGTTGCGCCAGGTAACCTGTGGGATAGACCAATCAGAGCATAATTTACCAAATTGCGAAAGTGCACATGGATCACTCTACAACTCTACAACAGTGAATATACAGTTACTGAAGATAGCAATATTCAAGGATGTCAGCTTTCGGAAATATTAGCTTATGGTAACCATATCAACAGAAATCGTATATGTTGCAGGTCAAATATCAGTTGGTTTACGGATCAGTGTCAGTGACTGCTATATACTTCTCATTTTAAAATTCACCTGCCATTGTCTTCCAACTAACAGAAGAAGCTTGTGAGAAATATACAGGTAGTGGGCATGCAAGAATCTGATGATTTTGTGATAACATTTAGCTTAGATTTTGACAGACCAAAAAAAAGAAAGTTGTTCTAATGGGATGTTGGAAGCGCATCGACACTGATGTGTTCAAACATGATTTTGTCAAGGAAATGTCCTCTGCAGCCGACATCACTGATGTTCATGACCCAGTGTGTACGTTTGACTCCACTCTTGCGTCTCTTCTACAAACACACGCGCCTTGGAAACTTAAGGCTATTCTACCACAGGATGTCTCTCGGTGGTACACGCCAGAAATCTTGCATGTGAGAAGACTACGTCGTACTGCTGAGCGTAGATGGCGCAAAACCCGTCTTGAGGTAGATCGTCAAATCTACTATCAGGCACGCAGCAAGGTACACGACAGCACTGCTAGTGCCAGGAAGCTTTGCATTCAGGGAGAACTTTCAGAGAACATCTCGAATCCAAAGACCTTGTTTTCGACAGTCAACAAATTATTTGGCAAAACCCAGGAATCTTTTCTCCCTCAGAGACATCACCTGGAGTTAGATGGCAAGTTCAGCACTTATTTCATTGAAAAAAACTGCAAAATTGAGAAATCAGGACGACTTGTCCGATAATGATTTCTCGGGACCCAATCTTAGCGTCTTCAGGCTTGTCAGTGAGACTGATATCAAAAGATTTTCGTTCAAATGTCTAATCCTACATCATGCCAAATGGACCCGATTCCAACAATTACTAGGATTGTCAACCTTAGTCTAAGTACAGGAATCTTTCCTAATATGTATAAACACGTTGTGATAAAACCACTGCTCAAAAAGCCTACCCTGAATGCTGAGGTATATTGTAGTCACCGACCAGTCTCCAACTTAAACTTTGTCTCCAAAGTACTGGAGAAAGCCGCGAAACAACAGATCATGGAACATCTGGACTGGTACGACCTTCTCAATGAGTACCAGTCAGCGTACCGTACTGGGAACAGTACACAGCGTTAAATTGTGTAATGGACAACGGAATGAACTCTTTAAACTCCAAAATAGTCTCTGTTTTGGTGCTATTGGACCTGTCAAGTGCCTTTGACACACTAGATCACAGAGTGCTTTTAAACCGTCTACATCGCGAATATGGTTTTCATGGCACAGTCCTGCACTGGTGTGAATCGTATCTCACTGGGAGATCTCAGTTCGTACTGGTCCAAAATGCAACCTCGTCTGATAGTGCTCTTTTGTACGGGATCCCGCAAGGATCCGTGCTGGGTCCACTTCTGTTTGAACTCTACACTCGTCCGCTCAGTCAACTCATCTCTGAACAAGAAGTGGCAAAGCATTTCTATGCAGACGACTCGCATTTGCTTGACAGCTTTCATGCAGATCCTACGAATCAATCTGTGGCTGTTGCCAAATTGGAGTCATGCTTGTCCTCGGTCAAGTCCTGTCGAAGTGCACAATTTACGAAATAACCGTTGGAAGTGCAGACGTCCCTTTCTCTCCAGTCGAAAAATATCTTGTTCTTTTAGATTCGGGACACACCATGGAAGCATATGTAAGTTATTTGCGTAAAATCTACATCTTAGATCTATAAGAAATATCCGACACCTCATCACGGAAGACACTGCTGCACTCCTAGTCCGTTCTCTGATTTTATCTCACGTAGATTACTGTAACAATCTTCTCTGTGGAATTTCCGAAAGTCAAATTCAACGTCTACAGAAAAATCGGAATCATGCCACTCGTATTGTCACTCACTCATCTTCATCATACACTGTCTCCTGTAGCCTGCTTTCTCTTCCTTGGCTCCGAGTCCAAGAATTGACTTTAAAATACTGTGTCTCATGTACAAATATCTCCATAACTCCTCTCCAAAGTATCTCCAGAGTCTTGTCAAACCACACATCCCACCCCGCCCTCTTCGTTCTGGTAGCAACTTACAGCTCGACATCACGAGAATCAGTCTACAAAGAGGACGCTCTTTCTCTCACAGTTCTGCAGTGCTCTGGACATCTCTACCTCGCCATGTGAAAACAGCTTCATCTTTCGATCTCTTAATGCATGACGTCTTAAAACACAACTTTTCATGCGTGTCTCTAATATAATCATTTCATGTTCACTGCGTACCAGAAATGCTTTTACCTCATTTTTAAACATATTTGTAACTTTTCGGTTGTTTACGTAATATGTTTCATGTTTTTGTCATGCGCATTGAGCATGTGCCTAGCACGTCGAGTTGTGTGCTTTACGACCACTCTTATCATTATTTGGTCCAGTTTTGAAAGGGAGTGAGTGGGCATATTTTTTTCGCTGTTTTAGCAATAATCCAGCAACACATCGATAGATGATTCTGCCAGAAATGTCTGTAGAAATAAACATTTCTGCCAGAAATTTCTGTAGAAATAAAAATTTCTGCCAGAAATTTCTGCAGAAATGCATTTTCAGAGCCAATTTGTGAGCTTATTAACACGTGGACACACTGGCACATAAACTTTTCGTGTTCATCTCCTCGAGATCTTTCCAATGATATAAAATATGTCTCTGTGTGTCAAGTTAGGACTCGCTGGCCATTCCTAAGTTGTCCCGCCCGGTCTTTATTGTATTTGAAATCAGTATTGTGAAATTGACTTGTGACTTTGTATACCTCTTTGCTTATTTATAATACAATAAATGAATGTTTTAGACTTGTCTTTGTTCTGTTTTGCTGAATTCACAGGGTGTTTCTTACATCGTTTGTCACGGCAAATTCTTAATCGTAACAATGCGATGAATAGCGTGTCAAGTGAATCTCAGTTACACCTCTAAATTGACAGGTGTGATCGTCATAACGCTGTTGCTTAGCCTCTTTCAATATACTATTTGTGTCCTTAGTGATCACACGTACCCGAGTCGTTCAGCGTGTCAAAACTTTATCTTCCATGAAGGAAAAGGCTAATTCCGTGAAATATCAGGTTATTCTGCCCCGAAGGAGATTCGTAGTTTTCTATCTTATCATACGTGAATCTAATATGTTCAAGCTGATATGATTGTCTGCACGCAGCCTTAACCTTTAGTAATATAAAATTTAGTAATATTCCATGTTGTAATGAACATTTCCTTACATCGCAGTAATAGAACAAGGAAAATATTAAGTAACCCAATGTTGGTTTCCGGACATTTCTCGATTTCGAATTGTGCCCAATATTTCATTTGTTTTCATAATGTTCTGTCGAGTTTTGTCAATGATAGGACAACCATATCATCTAGATTAGATCAGACTTGGGGCCTCCCCGAGCCATTGACATAACACTTCAGTGTAGGTCGAGTATATTTGTTATCTCCTGTGTCTGTGACAATTCAACCCTCTTAGTTACACCTAAAGTAGTTTTCCACTGGACAGACTGACACATGATGGCATTCAAATCTATAATCACGGAGTGAGTTACACAGTCAATGTTGTTACCTGTGTGATCCATATATGTGTACCCATGTACATATGCAGCATGTTACGAGTGTGTGTTTTCTGTAGTTTGTATTTTGTCATGATTTTAGGCACTGTGCCGTGTATGAGTGTGTGTTTGGATTGTTGGTTAACAAGACGCCAATTGCGAACTGACTGTGCATATAAAGGCTGGTCGTTGTGTTGTGTTCACACACGCGCGGACTTACTCTTGATCCATTGCTTTAGATATGACTCAGTTGCATTGTACTAGAAACTTCTATAGTGACTCATTCTCACTTGCTCACAGTTGGCTCAAGATATCATTTTAGACTTGTCTGTTTTATATTTTGCTGGTTCTGATGGGGTTTCTTACATCTTTTGTCACGGCAAATTATTAACCGCTGCAAACACTGTGACACCCCTTGCGCATCCTAACATCTGTGTGATTCACATTCGTTTACCCATGTACAGATGCAACAATACCTCTTGCGAAGCTTTATGAATAAACAGCAATATGTGCCCCCGGTGGAGAACCCGGGCACTCTCAAGAGATCAGGAAGTACCAAACCAAGGGCACCGAGAACAATGGGGAGCCTGACGCTTTCGCACACTCTAGGAGCGTGAATTTTAGATGTTTTGACCAAGATATTCTTGGTCTGGTTCTGTGCCTTCCCCCGGGGCAAGTCCCATCTCCAGTAAGGTTGGTTTGACTAACCCTAACTGGGTGATTGGGGGTTAGCCCTAACTGGGTGATGTACGTTTGGTTCAGGGAATATGATATTCCCCTATATGGGTCCACCACGGAGAGGCATGCATCATCAGGCCCTACATATTATTCCATTACAGCCCTACATGACATATTATTGAATTATTAATTGTGAGTACATGATGTAACATTCTTAGTCATATATTAAGATGAATCAACGTGAATTACAAATATACAAATGTACATTTCTGAAGCCATGTGACATTTATGACAAATTAATCAAGTGTCTGTACAGATTCTCTCAAGAGGTGGGGGACGGGCGTCGATCTGCACCAACATGTTTCTCTCTGTTTTCTCCAACTATTGCAGCATTTTCACAAAAGCGAAAGTGTTAGGGTGAGTCCTCTGCACAGTCTTGTTGAAGTGGGAATAACAACCCTCGAGATCGTTGTTCGTTCTAGAGCCTTGCGTTTGGTGGTGCTTCCATATTCCCGCACTGAACTTGGCATGGTCATCAACCCCGGTGCTGGTGACGTAGTCGTGGAAGGCATCCTTCTGTGCAATGGTAGGGGCGTCGTTCATTATCTCGATCCAGGTGTCTTGAACCATAGCCACTGGAAGGAGGGGAAGTCTGGGTTTTTTTGCACCCAACTGCTGACTTCAGAATCTTGCTGGTAGGCTTCATTGAAGC
This sequence comes from Haliotis asinina, assembly GCF_037392515.1. Taxonomy (NCBI): domain Eukaryota; kingdom Metazoa; phylum Mollusca; class Gastropoda; order Lepetellida; family Haliotidae; genus Haliotis; species Haliotis asinina. The sequence goes on along the minus strand of NC_090291.1, from coordinate 56,474,635 downwards.
CGAGAGTCTGAACCTTCCTCCAGAGAGCCTGTGTGAAGTAAAAGTAGCATCCACAGATATCACAGTTGGGGAAGACGGTCTCAATAGCGTTGATGTCGGCGATTTCAAAATCAGTCTTGATGACATCAGGCTTAAGGGGGAATCCTGTTATCTATTGTACCTTTTCGCTCAGGAGACGTAGCAGACGTTCGTAGGTGCGACGTTGGCGGTTGGGCAGCAGACAGAAGACCAGCTGAGTCATCTTACCTCCATCTGCCCATGGATAACGTACAGCTGATCCCGGAGAGGTGGACAACTTAGAACATACCATGTACAAGGTGTCGACTTCTTGCAGGAGGGTTAGGCGGTCACTTGTGGCGAAGCAGATGATCGTGTCGTCGTCTCCGTTGTCAATGCAAAGGAAAGGCAGTCCATCAGAAGTTTCCTTGAAGCAGTCTGGTAGATTCACTTCGGTGAGTGTCTGAGGAAGTGGTGGCATCATCGTTTCGTCTCTGTTTGTAGAGTCTATTCTTCACCGAATAGAAGGACGTGACTGACGCTGCTTCATCTCAATTGGGTCTTGAAATCTCCTTGTCGTAGGTAGTCGGTACTGGCATAGTGTCAGTCTGTAGCCTTCGCCGCAGAGCACTGTAATCTTTCAACAGTCAAATATGAAAAAAGCTGAAGGGATACAGAATGAAATAATTCAAAACTGGTGTTTGACTTTCATGGCATAATATTGTTGGTGTTGCCACAATTAATCATCACAAGATACCTCCAGTTCCCGGGCCCCAACCCACTATGCTGAAAGTTTCTGATGAAGAAGTATAACATGTGTGTCAAACTGATTCTTCTGTATCGTACATGTATAGAGAACTGTGCGTCATTCATGTTTTTTGCTTAATCTCATCGCTATTTGTTATTAAGGTGTCCTTCAATCAATTTCTCTTTCTCACAGGAATAGACCTTCAACAACCCATGTTTGCCGTAAAAGGTGACTATGCTTATCGTAAGAGGCGACTAACGGGATGGGGTGGTCACGCTTGTTGACTTGGTTGGTACACACGTGATCGGTTCCCAATTGCGCAGATCGATGCTTCCGCTGTTGATCACTGGATTGTCTGGTCCAGACTGGTTTATTTACACACCGCCGCCATATAGCTGTAATACTGCGGAATGCGGCGTAAAACTAAACTCACTCCTTTTTGACAGCGTGTGCATCTGTTACATTAAATCGAACCTGTTTCGTTGGATAGGAGGATGTATAGTGTGGTTGTTGTGTCGCCTGTATATACCCGATCATGTAGCTGCACATGTTTGTGATTCATGCAATACAACCCTAACCCTAACCCTGACAAGCTTGAACATGTTACAACTGTTGTGTTCTGAGTTACACCTTCAGTACACGTCAGGCCACACGTCTCAGGTAAGACTTATGATCTATGTCTCCTCTAGCACCAGTATGTCTATACGCATATCTGTTGCTATGTGACAACAGTTATACTGTTATCCGTGTTAATCAGTTGTAAACGATTCTTTTATATGAAGATGACTGATAATCAGACATACCAAGCGACCATGGAAGTGATGAACAGTTTGAACCTATGTAGGACGGGGCAGTGTACCTGAACACAGACACACATCTCCAGTGCAGAGAGATAAACTCATTGCTAAAACCAGCATAGTTAAACGGCCTAGGGTCAAATAATTAGTAATATGGTAGAGGAGATGATGACGCTTGTCATATTATGATCTTAAGCACTTTATTGACTGGATGTTTAATCTGTAACTCTCAACATTTCCTTCTGTCGCAGACGACCATGTCCATAGTGTATACACTACTGTGACAACCTTCAGTTGTTGGCAATCTTTAGCCTGTTTTTACCTTGTATCGTCATCTATGGTAAAATGTTTTAGATCTCATTTCTATTTTTAGGTTTTAATCTGTGATAATCTAGTTATTTTACTGTCCTCCGTTCACAGGTTTCTACAGTTTGGCATTGATTTCTATGTCTAAACTTAATTGTCCTTGTCAAGATATGGCTGAAATATTGTCGATGTGACGATAAAGTTAAACTCAGTCACTCATTATAGCTCATTTTTACCTTGTTAAAGTATTTTAGGTTTCATTGCTACTTTCAAACATGTATCTGTGATAGACCAGTTAGTTTTACTGTCAATTATTTTAAATTAATTACCATACTTTCATCGCTATATAGCTGTAAGCATACCAATAAGTTTAAACTCACTCACGCACTCACTCACTCACGTCCCAGTATTATGATGCCACTCGTGTGTTTGTGTCATGCTTCTCGCATACACATAACGCACGCATCCAACACTTACACATTTCAGTAACACACGCATCTAACACATACATCAAACACACATTACATACATATAACACACATATATCAAACACAAACACCACACAAACACATCTTAAAAACGCATCTAACAGACATCCTACCCAAATCACACACATCTCACAGACATCTTAAACATATCACACATATCTCAGAAACACATCCTACACACATCACAAACGTCTCACAGACACCCTACACATATCACAGATACCTCAGAAGCACATCCGACTCACATCTTACAGACACCCTACACACATCACACATATCTCACAGACATCCTACACACATCACAAACATCTCAGAAGCAAATCCCACTCACATCTCACAGACATCCTACACATATCACACATATCTCAGAAGCACATCCAACACAGATCACACATACCAAACACACATCATACTTATCATAAGCACATCACATATATCATAAAACCATAACACATATCACAAACACATCACACTTATCATACACACATCACATACACCTTCACTCACTCTCACACACATTTCAGAAGTACACAGTCTACCGCTTGCTGAACAATGCACACTATACCCGGCATATAACTTATCTAACGTCGCTATGTTTTTTCAAACGATTTAATTTTATCACTGCATGATTCAATACCTGGTGGTACGTTATATTGTACGTCTCACTTGGGTCTACTTCCTGATATCAGCTAACCGGCTTTTGAGTGTAGCGTCATGATACACATGCAGTCTAGAAATATCCAATCAGTAAGGGAAAAATACCGGCGCTTTTTAGCACGTACTATCCTGGACAGTTTATTACTAGTTCTAAATTGTTATTTGTGATATACAAGTTGTTTTACTCTCCTCTTTTTATAATTTGCCTTTATTTATTGTAATTTTATAACTCGTTTGTAGTTACGATATAGCTGAAATATTGCCACTTTGACCTAAAGTCTTAACTCATTCACTCACGCACTATCCCAAAGAGTACTCACGACTCTCACGAAGACTTGTTTTCAGGATGACTATGCAGAAAATGTACTACTTCCTAGCAGTTCGCCCGCCAGTCCTCGTAAAACATGTGAATCCACACAAACTGTTAAAGTTTAGATGGGTCTATAAATATTGTAACCTGTTAACACAACTCTTTATTCTGAGCAGTTTAACGCATTATGAAACCTTGAGGGCGTTTACGTGTTTGATTGTACCCTTCAAGTTGTCAAATGTTTTTACACACACATATACGTACGCTCGCACGCACACGGGCACAATAGTGGTGAACATGTGTGTTTTATGGTTTTAGTGCACAACTGCATATTGAGTTACACAATTATACTTTTGAATTGAGCTTTGGTTTAAACAGCCTTATATTATTGCCGATATCGCCGTATATGTGTAAGGTACTCTACCGCTGTCTGACATCTCACGTGAAACTAAACTAAGTGAGTGAGTGAGTTAAAATTTAACTTTGCATGCCGGTGCTGTTTGAATAACCTCCAGAAAACGGACATCTATTGTTTGCTCAGTTATCCCAAATACCCACTTTGGATCTAAAAAGGTTTTCCTTTTGTTCACAACTAGCATATGTCTTCTGGCCAAACATATTCGAGTTTAGTGCATTGATAGGTTTTCATTGATTTCAACCTCATCTCTCCGATCCTGTGGCACCCGTGGCGAGCCACCTCCTCGTGGTGGGTGCTGGGTAACGCCAAGAGCTCGCCGACACCCCCGTAGTGGACCCGGGGGGATATTTGGTCCACCAACCCATTTGCCGTGGGTTGCGGCCCTGTGTCGGTGGAGGAGGGGATCCTGGTGGTTGAGGGCAATGGGAGCAGGACCAATGTTCCTATTGCTCAACACACCACTTTGGCCCTTACTTCACCTAGACGGGTGGTAGAACTGGCCCAGTTCTATCAATCGGCTGGTCACGCCAAGCCCTGAGCTACAACTATTTCATGCTCAAAATTTATGAAACTGGTAATTTGATTTTTCATGCTTGGCTCTTTGGAGATTGTAATTTGAAATTCATCATTTTATATCTGTTTTTGCCTAGAGTCGTATGCCCAGAAGGCGGTGACTCATGGGCCAATCTGGTGGAAATATTAATCTTTTGATTTTTCTACTGGAGTATATCATCCGGGTATCCTTGGTGCTGCAAGCTGGAGGCCCGCTTGCTTTAACATTGTCCTTGTGATACTCCGTGGTGGGTGGGGAGCTCGGATGATGAACCATTTAAAACCAACTATGGCTTACGAAACCCCCATTAAAAAAGCAAAACGTCCACTGGACCCTGATGAAGATGATAATGAACACAGACCGACCCAATCAATTGACTACTGGCCACGCTTTATAGTGATCGAGACTCATGATAAGACACCACTAAAGTTGAACCCGTTTGCAGTATCGAAGGCTATTCAAGGCATTGCGGGTGATGTCAAAAATGTTAGACGCTTGCGTTCAGGAGCTCTTCTCATTGAATGTAGTAAACGACAGCAAGCTACAAACCTGATGACAACTGAAATGTTGGTAGGAATTCCTGTGTCAGTCTCAGCTCACAGGACGCTCAACACTAGCAAAGGCATAATTCGAGATCGTGATCAGTTGTTTGCGGACATGACGGAATTAGATATTGGGACAGAGATGAAAGATCAAGGTGTGATGCATGTCAAAAGGTTTACAACCCGGAAAAATAAAGAAACTGTTCCAACAAAAACATACTTGTTTTCTTTTTCCTCGCCAACTGCTCCAAAATCTGTGAAAGCTGGATACTGTAACATCGCTGTTGATACCTATGTTCCTAACCCATTAAGGTGTTTTAAGTGCCAAAAATTTGGACATGGAGTGAATAGTTGTACATTGTCTGTCACGTGTGCTCACTGTGGTGAGCAGACACATACAACAGAAGATTGTACCAACAACTTTAAGAAATGCGTTAACTGCGCCGGAAGTCACTCGTCTTTCTCAAAAGACTGTCCAGTTTGGAAACGGAACATGGAAATCAACAAAATCAAATATACTCAAAACATTAGCTTTGCAGATGCAAAAAAACTTGTCCAAAGATCAGACTTAACAGAAACTTATGCTTCTGTTACCCGAACATCGCCTTCGCCAACCGTGAATGTAATCAAGTCTTCTGTTTGCTGTCAAACCAACTTAACATGGATTAATACTGACACTCCTCAGACTTTGCTACCTGAATCATCCACTCAAACTGCTGACGTACTTCCGGAGCCCATGGGTGTCCAGGATGTACCTTGTACACAGGAGAAATTATCTCAGACAAATGTCTCAATCCAATGTGAAAGAAACTGAGAAAAACAAGCTTAAATCTAGATGTGAATCTTCACAAAAGGGTAAAAGTGGAAGAGCCTCAAAGGGGTCTAGTAACAAAATTGAACTTTTTAATAAGTTCGGATCCTTGGAAGATATGGATGTTTCCGAAAACATCCAAACAAGGGCACATAGCTTGTCGCCCTCCAAAAGAGTGCGGGGTAGATCCCCAATAAATCCCCCCAAAAGATAGGTTATTCCAATAATATTGTACAGTGGAACTGCAGAGGACTGAGGACTAATTTACATGAATTACAGCTATTAGTCCAAGATTTTACACCTTCAGCGTTATGTCTCCAAGAGACATATTTAAAACAAACAGATACATTTGACCTTCGTCATTTTAATACATATCATTGTTTTTCACCTCCGGGTGATAGAGCCACTGGTGGATCATCCATTCTAGTCAGACAAAACGTTATTCAAAGCCCTGTATCACTTATTACTAACATGCAAGCTGTTGCAGTGAGAATTACTTTACATGTAGCATTTACGCTATGCTCTCTCTATATTTCGCCGTCTTCAACGTTTGCCAAAACTGATCTTCAAGCTCTATATGATCAGCTCCCGAAGCCCTGTATTATAATGGGAGATTTAAATGGGCACAACCCACTCTGGGGTAGTGTAACTACAAACACTAAAGGGAAATTGTTGGAGGACTTTTGTTCCGACAATGATTTATGTATTTATAATGATGGTTCCAACACATATTTACACCCTGGTACAGGGACCTATTCTGCTCTCGACTTGTCATTGACAAATTCCGAACTATTAAATGAATTCGAATGGTCAGTCCACAATGACCTGTGTGGAAGTGACCATTTTCCTACTATATTAAAAGCTGTAACTCCATCTGATGTTCCTCCATCATCAAGGCGGAATTTTAAAAAGGCTAACTGGGCTTTATATGAAACACTGTGTGCTGAAAAACTTAAACCCGAACGTTTTATTGACGTTCCCGATGCTATTAAATCTTTTTCTGATGAATTGAATTCCATAGCTGATGCGTGTATACCAAAGTCCTCTGTAGTTCCACACATAAGAAAACCATGGTTCAACGATGAGTGCAAACAAGCTAGGAAGGCAAGGAAGAAAGCTGAACATTATTTCCGTCGCCATCCTATGGTGCATAATTTAAATAAATTTAAATGGTTAAATGCTAAAGCGCGGCGTACTTTTAAAGAGAACAAACGCCAATCTTGGCAAAATTATGTGTCCAAAATAAATTCTCGGACACCCATGTCCAAGGTGTGGAACATGGTCCAGAAAATCAAAGGTAAAGGTACTAAATCTACTGTCCATCATCTTAAACATGGAGATCAATTGCTTACTGATAAATCAGATATTGCTAATAAACTAGGTGAAACCCTTGCTAAACACTCTTCCTCTTCTAAGTATGTACCAAAATTCCAGCAATATCAAAAACAAGAAGAAAAGAAAACTATTAATTTCAATTCTGATAATGGGGAAGATTATAATGAAACGTTTTCTATTCATGAACTCCATACTGCTCTTGATCAAGCTCATGACACTGCTACAGGAGCTGATAACATACATTATCAACTCCTGAAGCACTTACCGGAATCCTGCCTAGAAACTCTTCTCAATATTTTTGATGATATTTGGACATCGGGTAACTTTCCTCCGTCATGGCGTGACGCCATAGTAGTACCAATACCTAAACCTGGACGTGATCATACGGATCCGTCCAATTATCGACCTATTTCACTAACTAGCTGTGTTTGCAAAACCATGGAACGCATGATAAATAATCGACTTGTTTGGTACTTGGAAACAAATAATCTTATCACAGATATACAGTGTGGTTTCCGTAAAAACAGAAGTACTGTCGATCACTTAGTGCGTTTAGAATCATTTGTTAAAAACGCACTAATTAATAAACAACATGCTGTGTCTATCTTTTTTGATCTTGAAAAAGCATATGACACAACCTGGAAACATGGTATTTTGAGGGATTTACATGACTTTGGTTTGCGAGGTCGTTTGCCTCAATTTATTGCCAACTTTTTAAATGACAGACAATTCCAGGTCCGTGTGGGTTCTACCCTGTCTGATCATTACAATCAGGATCAGGGTGTTCCACAAGGCAGTATTTTATCTGTCACTCTTTTTAGCATCAAGATCAACAGTTTATCAAAAGTTTTAAACGATTCAATTGATGGATCGCTTTTCGTGGATGATTTTAATATTTCTTGCCGAGGTAAAAATATGCATACTATTGAACGGCAACTGCAGTTGTGTTTAAACAAAATAAATAAATGGTGTCTTGAAAACGGCTTCAAATTTTCTAAATCGAAAGCTAATTGTATACATTTTTGCAGAACATATAAGCCACATAAGGACCCTGAACTATCTCTAGATGGCACTCCCATCAAAGTTGTAAAGGAGGCCAAGTTCTTGGGATTAAGTTTTGACTCACATTTAACGTTTCTACCACCTATCAAATCCCTCAAAACTAAATGCCTGAAGGCACTTGACTTGTTGAAAGTTGTTTCAAATTCTAAATGGGGAGGGGACCAAGCTACCCTCCTGCAACTTTATCGATCACTGATCCGGTCAAAACTTGATTATGGCTCCATAGTCTATGGTGGAGCCTGTAAAAGCAACCTGAAACTTTTAGATTCTGTTCACCATCAAGGTCTAAGACTTTGTCTTGGCTCCTTTCGAACTTCACCTGTTGACAGCCTGTACGTTGAGGCTGATGAGCCATCTTTTGAGCAGCGACGTATCAAATTAGCTTTACAGTATGTAACAAAATTATATTCCAGTGAGTCAAACCCTGCATATAACTGTGTTTTCAGTCCTCTGTGTGAGGACTTATACAATATGAAATCTTCGCTTGTACCGCCTCTTGGTTTAAGAATTAAACCATTTCTTGCTGCTGCCGGCATTGAGCTGGAAAATATAGCTCCTTCCCGTCTTCTCTCTTCTCCTCCTTGGCAGTTGGTTAGGCCCCAAGTGGACCTAACACTGACCACATTTAAAAAATCAGAAACTAATGAATTACAGTATAAACAAGAATATAATGAATTGAAACATAGATATAGCAGTTATAAATCCTTATTTACAGATGGGTCCAAGGACGGTGGTGCAGTAGCTTGTGCCACTGTCATTGGATCCAGAACAATATCTTCTAGATTACCAGACAACAGTTCTATTTTTACCGCTGAGGCTAACGCCATATTAACTGCTCTTAAATATATTCAAAGACACCCTAAACGTAAACAATATATAATCTATTCCGATTCTCTTTCTTGCCTTCAGGCTATTAAAAATAATTCTTGTAAACATCCACTTTTAATTGAAATTATTGAATTGTATAATACTCTTGCTACTGGCCAATACGACATCGTCTTCTGTTGGTTACCCAGCCACGTGGGCATTTCTGGTAATGCAATGGCCGATCTTGCTGCCAAGGTGGCACTCAACAAATCTGTGACACCACTTCTTATTCCATACACTGATTATAAAGCTAACATTAGATCTTATATCCGTGATCTGATGCAGAAGAAGTGGGACACCCAATTGGGTATAAATAAATTACATGAGATAAAACCTTACATTGGTTACACCCACTTGGGTTGTCAGTCCACATTTGAAAAGGTTATTTTAAGACGATGTCGTATTGGCCACACTAGATATACCCATTCATACCTGTTGAAAGGTGAGGATCCTCCGTTTTGCATCCCTTGTGATGAGAGAACCACGGTCAAGCATATCCTGCTTGACTGTGTTGAATTCTCCATCACAAGGGATAAGTATTTTACAGTTAAAACAATGAAGGATCTTTTTACTAGCGTTAATTCATATTTAATTATTGGTTTTTTAAAAGAGATTGATTTTTTGGTTGAATTTTGAATGTTATGTTGTGTAAATAGATGTATTTTAATTACTGGAAGTTTGGATTAGTAACTTGAATTGTTGGTGGCTGTACCCTCGAAGGGGGTTGAAGTATTGTAAAATTATTGTCCTCCTGAGAGGGTACGTAAGTCCAAAAGCATTCACAGTAAATTTAAACTTTCCACTGTTCTTAATCGTAGTATATGTGTATTTTTAATTTTTGGCTAGATGTGACTAAATTGCTGACAGCTGAGGGGATGATGTAAATCCAACTAGGGTCCATGCAGGCAGCAAAGGTACTGTAAGTCCCCATGGCCCCTAGTATGGTGATCTACCTTCAGTTGTTGGCAATCTATAGCCTGATTTTATGTTGTATTGTCGGAATAGTGATATTAGTTTAAACATTCCACACTAGTTTTAATCCCAGTTGTGATATTCTAGTTGTTTTACTGTCCGTCGTTGACAGGTTTTTATAGTATCCATATATTTCATTTCAGTATTTAACGTTCTCGTCACGATATGGCGGAGATATTGCCGATGTGACGTTAAATATTAACTCACTCACTCACTCACTCACTCCGATCCTGTTCAATGTCATATGTTTCCTTTTCTACTTTTGTTTTAACATAGGGCAGTCTAAGGTTTGCTCTTTCATGGCTAGGCACCCGTGAACAGCCATCTCCTCGTTGTGGTTTGCTGGGTACCGCTGAGAGCCGTTCATCCCCGTCGTGGACCCGGGGTCCACCAACCCGTTTGCCTTGGGTTGCGGCCCTGTGTCGGTGGAGGACGGAATCCTGGTGGTTGAGGGCCATAGGAGCCGGCAATCGTGTTCCCTTTGCTCAATACACCACTTTGGCCCTGAATTCACCTAGACGTGAACCAATCGGTTGGTCATGCCAAGCCCTGTGCATGAATTGTATCTATTTCATCACAAATTTGATTCTGGACTTGGTTTAATTTCGGTCTTGACTCTATTGTTCATACTTTTTTTCTGACTTTGCAATATGTTGTTGTGACTTTTGCCTAGAGTCTTATGCCCAGAAGGCGGTGACTCATGGGCCAATCTGGAGGACTAATTATTTATAATTCTTCTGCGGTATCATCTGAGTATCCTTGGTGCTGCAAGTTGGAGACCCACTTGTTTTTAGCATTGTCCTTGTGATACTCCGTGGTGGGTGGGAAGCTCGGATGATAAAATGAATAAGAAATAATCATGGCTTATGAAACTCCTCTGAAGAAAACCAAACGTCAGCTTGAAGTAGATCCAGTTGAAAAATGACCTCAGACTGAGGAAACCAATGAAGACTGAAGATAACATTCCATTGAAATTAAACCCTTTTGCTGTTTCTAAGGAAATTCAAGGCATTGCTGGAGAATATCAGAGGACTACGTCCTGATGCATTGTTGGTTGAGTGTGCCAAAAAGCAGCAATCGAACAATCTGTTGAACACTAAAACATTTGTTCACATTCCGGTCACCATCACAGCCCACAAAACACTCAACACGAGTAAAAAAATTGTAAGAGACCATGATCGATTACTCGCTGAGATGTAGGAATTAGATACCGTTGAGATGAGAGATTAGGGTGTACTCTATGTGAAACGTTTTCCAACTCGCAAAAAAACAATGAAACCTTTAAAACCAACACGTATCTGATTTCATTTTCTTTACTTCTGCTCCAAAATCACTTAAGGCAGGCAACTGCAATCTAAATGTTGACACGTACATTCCCAACCCTCTCAGGTGCTTCAAATGCCAAAAGTTTGGCCATGGAGTAAACTCGTGCACCTTGTCTGTTGTGTGTGCTCACTGCAGTGAAAAGACCCACACAACAGAAGGGTGTAACAGCAATGTTAAAAATGTGTCAACTGTACAGGGAATCACCCATCTTGCTCTAAGGACTGTCCTGTTTGGAAACAGCTAATAGCAATTAATAAAACCAGCTTTGCTGATTTAAAAAGACAAGTTCTAAGCTCGGGACAAACTGAAAGCTATGCTTCCATTGAACGCCCGAAACAACATCTAGCATAGTTACTGTATCTGCCAGCTGTCACACAAATTTGACTTGGGTGAAAATGGACTGTCCTAACCTTCTGTCACCCACTACATCTACTCAAACAGGAGAATCACCTCCTGGTCCCTCTCAAACACAATCAGAAACATCCCCTTATCTTGAATCATCTTCGCAATCGTCAACAAAATCTCAACAAAGACTCAATAACTTACATGAATTACAGCTATTAGTCAAAGATTTTACACCTTCAGCGATTTGTCTCCAAGAGACATATTTAAACCAGACAGATAGATTTGATCTTCGTCATTTTAATGCATATCATTGTTTTTCACCTCAGGGTGATAGCACCACTCGAGGGTCATCCATTTTAGTCAGACAAAACGTTATCCATACTCCTGTTTTACTTACTACTAATCTTCAGTCCGTTGCAGTGCGACTAACTTTGCATGTTGCGTTGACATTATGTTCTCTCTATATCTGTCCGTCCTTGACGTTTCACAAAACCGATCTTCAAGCTCTATATGACCAACTCCCGAAACCCTGTATTATAATGGGAGATTTGAATGGGCACAACCCACTCTGGTTAGGTATAACTACACACAGCTAAAGATAAATTACAGGAGGATTTTTGTTCTGATAATGATTTATGTATTTATAATGACGGTTCTAACATCTATTTACACCCTGGCACAGGAACCTATTCTCCTCTCGACTTGTCACTCAGAAATTCAGAACTACAAAATGAATTTGAATGGTCGGTCCACGATGACCTTTGTGGAAGTGACCATTTCCCTGCTGTACTGAAATTTATAACTTCATCTGATGTTCCTGCATCATCAAGGCGGAATTTTAAAAAGGCTAACTGGGCTGTATATGAAACACTGTCTACTGCAACCCTTAAACCTGAACGTTTTATTGATCTTCCAGATGCTTTTCTGATGAACTGAATTCCACAGCTGATGAGTGTATACCAAATTCCTCTGTAGTTCCACATATTCGAAAACCATGGTTCAACGATGAGTGCAAACAAGCTAGGAAGGCAAGGAAAAAAGCAGAACATTATTTCCGTCGCCATCCTATGGTGCATAATTTAAATAAATTTAAATGGTTAAATGCTAAAGCGCGGCGTACTTTTATAGAGAACAAATGCCAATCTTGGCAAAATTATGTATCCAAAGTGCGCATGATAAATAATCGACTTGTTTGGTACAGTAACATGGAAACAATAACCTGATAACAGATATATAGTCTGGTTTCCGTAGAAACAGAAGTACAGTCGATCACGTAGTCCGACTGGAATCACTTGTGAAAAACGCACTAATTAATAAACAACACGCTGTGTCTATGTTTTTCGATTTTGAAAAAGCATGTGACACAACCTGGTAATATGGCATTTTGAAAGATTACATGGTTTCGGTTTGCGAGATCGTTTGCCTGAATTCATAGCAAACGTTTTAAATGACAGACAATTTCAAGTCCGCGTGGGTTCAACTCTGTCTGATCATTACAATCAGGATCGGGGTGTTCCACAAGGCAGTATTTTTTGTTTGTCACACTTTTTAGTATAAAGATAAACAGTTTGTCAAAAGTTTTAAACGATTCAATAGATGGATCGTTATTTGTGGATGATTTTAATATTTCTTGTCGTGGGAAAATATGCATACTATAGAACGGCAAATGCAGCGGTGTTTAAACAAAATAGATAAATGGGGTCTTGAAAACGGCTTCAAATTTTCTAAATCCAAAACTAATTGTATACATTTTTTTAAGAAAATATAAGCCATAAAAGTAAAGGAGTCCAAGTTCTTGGAATTAATTTTTGACTCACATTTAACGTTTTTACCACATATCAAATCCCTCAAAACTAAATGCCTGAAGGCCCTTGACTTGTTGAAAGTCGTCGTTTCAAATTCTAAGTAGGGATGGGATCAAGCTACCCTCCTCCAACTCACTGATGCGGTCAAAACTTGATTATGGCCCCATCGTATATGATGGAGCCTGTAAAAGCAACCTAAAACTTTTGGATTCTGTTCACCATCAAGGTCTAAGACTTTGTCTTGGCTCCTTTCGAACTTCACCAGCTGACAGCCTGTATGTTGAGGCTGATGAGCCATCTCTTGAGCATCGACGTATAAAATTAACTTTACAGTATGTAACAAAATTATATTCCAGTGAGTCAAACCCTGCATATAACAGTCCTCTGCATGAGGATGTGTGCAAAAAGAAATCTTCTCTTGTTCCGCCTCTTGGTTTAAAATTAAACCATTTCTTTCTCCAGCCGGCATTGAGCTGGAATATATAGCTCCTTCCCGTCTTCTTTCTTCTCCTTGGTAATTGGTTAGGCCACACGTGGACCTAACATTGACCACATTTAAAAAAATCAGAAACAAATGAATTACAATATAACCAAGAATATAATCACCCAAAACATAAATATAGCAATTATAAATCCTTATTTAGACGTGGGACCAAGGACGGTGGCGCAGTGGCTTGTGCCACTGTCATTGGATCGAGAACAATATCTTCTAGATTACCAGACAACAGTTCTATTTTTACAGCTGAAGCTAACACCATACTAACAGCTCTTAAATATATTCAATGACACCCTAAACATAAACAGTATATAATCTATTCAGACTCTCTTTCTTCCCTCCAGGCAATTAAAAACCTGTCATGTAAACATCCACTTTTAATTGAAATTATTGAATTGTATAATAATCTTGCTACTGGCCAGTGCGACATCGTCTTCTGTTGGTTACCAAGCCACGTAGGCATTTCTGGTAACACAATGGTTGCTCTTGCTGCACTCAACAAATCTGTGACACCACTTCTTATTCCATACACTGATTATAAAGCTACAACTAGATCGTATATCCGTGATCTGATGCAAAAGAACACCCAAGAGGGTTTAAATAAATTACATGCAGTAAAACCTTATATTGTTAGTCCAGATTTGAAGAGGCCATTTTGCGGCGATGTCGTATTGGCCATACGAGATATCCTGATGAATTTCTTTTGAAAGGTGAGGATCCTCCGTTCTGCATCCCTTGTGATGAAAGAATCACAGTCAAGCATATCCTACTTGACAGTATTGAGTATTCCATCACAAGGGATCAGTATTTTAATTCACGAGCCATGAAGGATCTTTTTAGCAATACTGGTCCTCGTTTAATTATTGCATTTTTAAAGGAATTAGATTTGTTAGATGAACTGTAAATAGATAAATATTGTATAATTGGAAGATTGAATTAGTACCTCAAATCGTTAGTGGCTGTACCTTCAAAGCGGGTAGAAGTATTATAAAATAATTGTCCCCCTGAGAGGGTACGTAAGTCCAAAAACATTTGATGTAAAATTAAGTCTACCAGCTTTTTAGTTGTAGTATTCATGTTATTTTAAATTTGGCTAGCACTTCACACCCTCTCCAGCAGCTGAGGTCATGATGTAAATCCAATTAGAGTCCATGCAGGTAGCAAAGGTACTGTAAGTCCCCATGGTCCCTAGTATGGTGATCTACCCTTGGTTGTTGGAGATCTATAGCCTGTTGTTATATTGTCTAGATAGTGATGTTAAATGTTAACTTGCCACGCTAGTTTTATTTCAATTTGTGATATTCTAGTTGTTTTACTGTCCTTCGTTGACAGGCCTTACAATATATACATCTAGAAAAAATTATTGCAACACTAGGATTTTGGAAATCTGCTGTGACATATACGAATTGTATGATATGTTGTGCAAAAGAAATAGACTGAAACCGATCATCGTGAGATAAATAGACTATTGACAATACAATGACAACAACACTGCATGCATTCTGTCATATTTTCAATCCATTCTTGTCATTTTAAAACAATCGCACAAAACATACAAAACCAGTTGCAGAATAACTATGGTCATAGCAGTAAGGTACCATTGGTCAGAAGTTAATGCAACACTAATGTCACTAGAATTACTGTTGAAGTCCTTAAATCAGACAAGAATATCAATATCTGGTGTAACCTCCGTCAGCAGCAACAACTGCAGCAACACGCCTCATCATTGACAGAACAAGGCGTTGCATTTGCCTTTGAGGCAATTGGGTCCATTCCTGATGGAGAGCCACATCAAGCTGTGCGATAGTTTGGAACTGGAGGTTGTCTTTGCCGTATCCTACGCCCTAAAATGTCCCACACATGCTCAATTGGATTCATGTCAGGGCTTCGTGCAGGGCAGGGTAATGTTGTAATGGCTTCCTGACGAAGATAATCGCGAACCAGGGCCGATCTGTGAGGTCTAGCGTTATCACTCATAAAAACAGGCCTTGTACGGAGATAATGGTTGTCAAAGTGTAGAACAACGACCTGTTGCAAGATGTCTCTTTGATACTTAACGCTGTTGAGGTTCCCCCTTACAGTCACCAGAGGCAGTTTGCTATCATAGGAGAATTATCCCCATGCCATCAAAGATCGACCGCCGAATGGGACCTGTTCCATAATGTTCCTTTGTGTGTAAGCGGTGCCTCTCCGTCGCCAAACACGGGTTCTGCCATCTGTCATGAAGAGTAAAAACCTACTCTCTTCGAACCAATGGACCTTTCTCCACGATGCCAAGTTCCAGTTCCAGCGGTCCCTACACCAGCCCAGACGATCAGCTTTGTGAGCAGTTGTCAGCAGCGGACGTTTAACAGGCCGTCTAGCACGGCCTCCTGCATTCAGTCGATTCCGGACAGTTCTGTCGGACATTCGTCGATTGGGCAGCAATTCTCGTTTTAAAACATTACTCTGCGCAAAAGGATTTCGCCACACATGCCTCAGAAGGGCCCTGTCTTCCCTGTAAGAAGTGCATCGAGGTCTGCCAGAACGCCTTCTGTCCTTCACATCATTGGTTTCCCGATGCTTTTTCAAAATGCGGCTGATGGTTGATGGATGATGACCAATTTGAACACCAATTTGGCGCAGTGACATACAAGCGTTCCTCATTCCAATTATCTGCCATCTCAATGCTGTCGACAATTGTGGAGGACCCATTTTCTTCACCCGTGTGCCCAGAAATATTGTGCTCTTTGAATTCGGCACTGAACTGATCAAGTTTTTAAAGTGTCTTTTTGTAGGATTCTTGGTGCATGGATTAAACGTGCATTTTTTCCCCGCATGCTCCTTGCAGGGGTGTGTTTGGGAAATGCAACAGATGGAGGAGATGAAAAAGTACGAGTTTTCTTCTTCCAATAGGTCACTATCAAACTGAAAGAAATTCCAGCCTTTAATTATTTTGGTGTTGCAATACTTTTTTCCAGATGTATACATGTAATCCTTTTGACTGTTAAATGTTCTCGTCACGATATGGCTGAGATATTGCCAATGTGACGTTAAATAACTCACTCACTCACTCACTTTCATGGCTAAGGTGAGGGCTTTAGCAAAGTTATTTGGGCTGTCTCACATTTATTATTACTGTCATATTTAGATAATTGTGCCTAAGATCTCCCACAAAGAATCTTAGCTGTTGAACCTCTCGGTGGCTCTTGCTTCAGGTGCCTTCTGTTGTCTGCTGCAGTTGAATTTGCTTGGTATGCACTTTCGTCTGTCCATCTGTCCTGTTGTCTGCCTTTGTTTTCATAGTCAGTGAATCGTGACTGCTAGACCACCTCTCCTCAGACAGGGAGCGATATCAATATATCGCTTGCAACGTTTACCAGACAAACTGTCCATTTTAATGATCATCATGTGACATACTCTATAATACACAAACTGTACTTAAAACACGGTATATCACCCAATGGTTCTGCTGAAATATACCTTGTGTTCATTGTATTTTCAGGTATTGCAGCCATGTCAAAACACCTAAAGAAGACTGGAGATAAAAGGAAGGCAGACTATGACGACGACTCAGAGTCTGGTGGGGATACCCATGGAACTGAGCCAAAATCTAAATATTCATGTGAGCAATGATATCGAACATCAGTAATATACAGAACAGCCATTCTGGATTACGCCTGATATAAGCCGCTGGTTTATCCATTAAAGCGTGTAGGCCCCTTTCCTAGTGCCACCATCGTACGTGGCCACTTGTTGTTTGCACCCTAAATTTTCTGACCAGACGTCCACACTCCTCGTCACTCAGGTACGTTCACCTCAGTTCAGATCTCAATCACGACTGATATAAATCCCCATTTATCAAATGAAGCCTTACAGCCCCCTCCCCTAGTACCATCACCGTACGTGACCACTTTGTGTTTGCACCCTAAATTTATTGGTGTTATAAAAACATTAAAAAGATATAAAAAGGGTCCTTTTGTAGCCACAGTCCCCCAAGAAAGAATTAGAAGGATGTTGCGCATTTCTCCCATGGGGGACTGCGTGGGCCCTATCTCTCACTGTAAGAATGCCAGACATAGCAAGACCCTTTTCAGAGACCCAACTGATATGATCTTGATCCCTTGCTTCACGAATGTGCAAGGGTCTCATGTCCATCACTGCATGAAAGTTGCAAGTGATCTACAGACGCAATACGATGGGATGCGGTGGGATGCGACCTCTCACACAACTGCACAACTGTATATCATAAGCCTGCACTGCTATCAATTGCGCTACTGAGATCCGATAGCAATGTAGTTGGTTTAATGGGTCTATCCTGAGGTTGTGAGATCATCCTTCCGGTCAGAGGTCATATGAAATGTTATTTATATTTAGATGGTCTTCAGAATTCTCACTGCGTGTAACCTAATCTATTTTATTATGTTTATCAGGTATTATGTTTAAAAAAAACAACAACATCGATTTGTGAGTGAGTGAGTTAGTATTTAACGTCACATCGGCAATGTCTCAGCCATATCGTGACGAGAACATTTAATACTGAAATGAAATACATGTATTGTATAAAAACCTGTCAGCGAAGGACAGTAAAACAACTAGAATATCACAAATGAGATTAAAACTAGTGTGGAAAGTTTAAAACTAATATCACTATTCGGACAATACAGTATAAAATCAGGCTATAGGTTGCCAGCAACTGAAGGTAGATCACCATACTAGGGACCATGGGGACTTACAGTGCCTTTGCTACCTGCATGGAGCCTAGTCGGATTTACATCATCCCCTCAGATGTTAGCAATTTAGACATATCTAGCCAAAAATTAAAAATACAGATATACTACGACTAAGAACAGTGGAAAGGTTAAATTTACTGTGAATGTTTTTGGACTTACGTACCCTCTCAGGAGGACAATAATTTTACAATACTTCAACCCCCTTTGAGGGTACAGCCACCAACAATTCAAGTTACAAATCCAAACTTCCAATAATTAAAATACATCTATTTACACAACATAATTTCAAAATTCAACCAAAAAATCAATTTCTTTTAAAAAATCAATAATTAAATGAGACCTAACGCTGGTAAAAAGATCCTTAATTGTTTTAACTGTAAAATACTTATCCCTTGTGATGGAGAATTCAACACAGTCAAGCAGGATATGCTTGACTGTAACTCTCTCTTCACAAGGGATACAAAATGGAGGATCCTCACCTTTTAAAATGTATGAATGAGTATATCTAGTATGGCCAATACGACATCGTCTTAAAATAACCTCTTCAAATCTGGACTGACAACTCAAGTAGGTGTAACCAATATACGGTTTTATTTCATGTAAGTTTATTGATACCTACTTGGGTGTCCCACTTCTTCTGCATCAGACCACGGATATAAGATCTAATGGTGGCTTTGTAATCACTGTAAGGAATAAGAAGTGGTGTCACATATTTGTTGAGTGCTGCCTTGGCAGCAAGATCAGCCATTGCGTTACCAGAAATGCCTACGTGGCTTGGTAGCCAACAGAAGACGATGTCATACTGGCCAGTAGCAAGATTATTATACAATTCAATAATTTCAATTAAAAGTTGATGTTTACATGATACATTTTTAATAGCTTGAAGGCAAGAAAGAGAATCGGAATAGATTATATATTGTTTACGTTTAGGGTGTCTTTGAATATATTTTAGAGCTGTTAATATGGCGTTAGCTTCAGCTGTAAAAATAGAACTATTATCTGGTAACCTAGAAGATATTGTTCTGGATCCAGTGACAGTGGCACAAGCGACTGCGCCACCGTCCTTGGACCCATCTGTAAATAAGGATTTATAATTGCTATATTTATGTTTCAATTGATTATTTTCTTGTTTATACTGTAATTCATTAGTTTCTGATTTTTTAAGTGATGTTAATGTTAGGTCAACATATGGCCTAACCAACTGCCAAGGAGGAGAAGAAAGAAGACGGGAAGGAGCTATATGGCTCAGCTCAATGCTGGAAGCAGCAAGAAATGGCTTAATTCTGAGCCCAAGAGGTGGAACAAGGGAAGACTTTTTGTTGTACAAATCCTCATAGAGAGGATTAAAAACACAATTAAATGCGGGGTTAGACTCATTAGAAGCTAAGTTTGTAATGTATTGTAAAGATAGTTTGATACGACGTAAGTTGAGAGAAGGCTCATCAGCTTCGACGTATAGACTGTCGATAGGAGAGGTTCTAAAAGAGCCAAGACAAAGTCTTAGGCCTTGGTGGTGAACAGGATCAAGTAGTTTTAGGTTGCTTTGACAAGCGCCACCATATACGATGGAGCCGTAATCAAGTTTAGATCGGATCAGTGATCTATATAAATGAAGAAGGGTAGATTGATCACCTCCCCATTTTGAATTTGAAACAACCTGTAATAAATCGAGTGCCTTCAGGCATTTGGCTTTAAGGGATTTAATATGTGGCAAAAAGGTCAAATGTGAGTCGAAAATAAGTCCCAAGAACTTGGCCTCCTTGACGACTTTGATGGGGGTACCACTGAGAAATAACTCTGGTTCTTTATGGGGTTTGTATTTACGACAGAAGTGTATACAATTGGTTTTTGATTTAGAAAATTTAAAACCGTTTTCAAGACACCATTTATCAATTTTGTTTAAACACAGCTGCAGTTGCCGTTCAATAGTATGCCTATTCTTACCGCGGCAAGAAATATTAAAATCATTCACAAATAAATATCCATCGATTAAATCGTTTAAAACTTTAGATAAACTGTTGATCTTGACGCTAAAAGGAGTGACTGATAAAATACTGCCATGTGGAACACCCTGATCCTGATTATAATGATCAGACAGGGTAGAACCCACGCGGAATTGAAATTGCCTGTTATTTAAAAGTTTAGCAATGAATTCAGGCAAACAATCTCAGAAACCGAAATCATGTAAATCTCTCAGTATGCCATATTTCCAGGTTGTGTCATATGCCTTCTCAAGATAAAAAAAGATAGACACAGCATGTTGTTTATTAATGAGTGCGTTTTTCACAAATGATTCCAGTCGCACTAAGTGATCGGCAGTACTTCTGGTTTTACCGAAACCACATTGTATATCTGTGATAAGATTATTTGTTTCCAAGTACCAAACAAGTCGATTATTTATCATGCATTCCATGGTCTTGCAAACACAGCTAGTTAGTGAAATAGGTCGATAATTGGACGGATCCGTATGATCACGTCCAGGTTTAGGTATTGGTACTACTATGGCGTCACGCCATGAGGGAGGAAAGTTACCCGATGTCCAAATATCATCAAAAATATTGAGAAGAGTTTCAAGGTAGGATTCCGGTAAGTGCTTCAGGAGTTGATAATGTATGTTATCAGCTCCAGTAGCAGTGTCATGAGCTTGATCAAGAGCAGTATGGAGTTCATGAATAGAAAACGTTTCATTATAATCTTCCCCATTATCAGAAATGAAATTAATAGTTTTCTATTCTTCATGTTTTTGATATTGCTGAAATTTTGGTTCATAATTTGAAGAGAAAGAGTGTTTAGAAAGGGTTTCACCCAGCTTATTAGCAATATCTGATTTATCAGTAAGTAATTGATCTCCATGTTTAAGATGATGGAGGCACCCGTGAACGGCCACCTCCTCGTGGTGGGTGCTGGGTAACGCAAAGAGCCGTTCAAACCCCCGTGTGGACCCGGGTCAACTAGGTCCATAGCACCCCATTGCTGGTTGCAAGGAGCAACCGAATTGGGCAACCTGTTTGCCGTGGGTTGCGTCCCGTGTCGGTGGAGGACGGTAGTCTGGTGGTTGAGGGCAGTAGGAGCCTGAACCGTGTTCCTGTTGCTCAACACACCACTTCGACCCTTACTTCACCTAGACGGGTGGTAGAATCGGCCCGATTCTATCAATCGGCTGGTCACGCCAAGCCCTGTGTATGGACTTGTACGTCACTCATGTACGTTAAACATGTACGTTTAATTTGAAAATGTTTTACATTTGGACTCGGTACATTTATACATATCAGATGTCAATGATTTGCAATGTGATGTTTTGCTCTTTGCCTAGAGTCTTATGCCAGAAGGCGGTGGCTCATGGGCCAATCTGGTGGATTAGCTATTTATAACTTTTCTGCTGGAGTATATCATCCGAGTATCCTTGGTGCTGCAAGTTGGAGACCCACTTGTTTTTAGCATTGTCCTTATGATACTCCGTGGTGGGTGGGGAGCTCGGATGATGAACCTTTAAACACTAACTATGGCTTCCGAAACCCCTATGACCAAGAAAAAACGTCCTCTTGACATGGATCCTGATGTTAATGATCAAAGACCGTCCACATCTATTGACTATTGGCCACGTTTTATAGTACTTGAGACTGTTGACAAGACTCCCTTGAAGCTGAACCCTTTTGCTGTTTCAAAAGGCGTACAAGGCATAGCAGGAGATGTTAAAAATGTTAGACGTTTGCGTACAGGTTCACTTCTTATTGAATGTAGTAAGAGACAACAGGCAAATAACCTCCTGTCAACTAAATCTTTTGTTGGCATTCCCGTATCAGTCTCTGCCCACCAAACGCTTAACACCAGCAAAGGCATAGTGAGAGACCGAGACCGCCTTTTTGCTGATATGCTGGAAATTGATATTGCCTCAGAGATGAAGGAACAAGGTGTGTTGTATGTGAAACGTTTCACTACCCGTAAACACAATGAGATCCAACAAACAAACACCTATTTGTTCTCTTTTTCTTCTCCGACTGCTCCCACATCAATAAAGGCTGGTTACTGTCAACTCAAAGTGGAAACGTACATTCCAAATCCATTGAGATGCTTCAAGTGCCAAAAGTATGGGCATGGCGTAAATACCTGTACATTGTCTGTTGTGTGCGCTCACTGTGGTGAGAAAACACACACAACAGAAGATTGTGATAGTGATTTTAAGAAATGTACCAACTGCTCAGGTGACCATTCATCTTCATCGAAACAGTGTCCAATCTGGAGAGAGCAAATGGAAATAAACAGAATAAAGTATACCCAAAACATCTCTTTTTCTGAAGCAAAAAAACTGGTGAAGAGATCTGATCTTCCAGAAAGTTATGCTACAGTAGCAAACGCATCATCTGTGCGCAGCTCTAAAATAACAAAGTCATCTACAAGCTGCCAAACTACCTTGACTTGGGTCAACAGTGACTCTCCACAACTTCTATACCCAGCTATGTCATCACAGACTGAAGAATCACTTCCTGGAACATCAAAGTCTTCTTCTGATCATAAATCATCTTCGCAGTCACGCACTGAGTCTCAATCTACAACTGATAGACAACAAACTGCTAAAGGTAAATCTAAGCCTAAGCCTGATGTTTCAAAACAACAAAGTGGCAGAGCTCCTAAGGGGTCACAAAATAAAGTTCAATTGTTTAATAAATACGGGTCTCTTGAAGACATGGACGTTTCTGAAAACGTCCATTCTAGGGCACATAGCTTGTCGCCCTCCAAAAGAGTGCGGGGTAGATCCCCAATAAATCCCCCCAAAAGATAGTTTATTCCAATAATATTGTACAGTGGAACTGCAGAGGATTGAGGACTAATTTACATGAATTACAGCTATTAGTCCAAGATTTCACACCTTCAGCGATATGTCTCCAAGAGACATATTTAAAGCAAACAGATACATTTGACCTTCGTCATTTTAATGCATATCATTCTTTTTCACCTCCGGGTGATAGAGCTACTGGCGGATCATCCGTTTTAGTCAAACAAAACGTTATTCAAAGCCCTGTTTCACTTAATACTAATATGCAGGCTGTTGCAGTGAGAATTACCTTACACGTAGCGTTTACGCTATGCTCTCTTTATATTTCGCCGTCTTCGACGTTCACTAAAACTGATCTCCAAGCTCTATATGACCAACTCCCGAAGCCCTGTATTATAATGGGAGATTTAAATGGGCACAACCCACTCTGGGGTAGTGTAAATACAAACACTAGAGGTAAATTTTTGAAGGACTTTTGTTCTGACAATGACTTATGTATTTATAATGATGGTTCCAACACATATTTACACCCTGGCACAGGGACGTATTCTGCTCTCGACTTGTCATTGACAAATTCCGAACTATTAAATGAATTCGAATGGTCAGTCCACGATGACCTGTGTGGAAGTGACCATTTTCCTACTATATTAAAAGCTGTAACTCCATCTGATGTTCCTCCATCATCAAGGCGGAATTTTAAAAAGGCTAACTGGGCTTTATATGAAACACTGTGTGCTGAAAAATTTAAACCTGAACGTTTTATTGACGTTTCTGATACTATCAAATCTTTTTCTGATGAACTGAATTCCATAGCTGATGATTGTATACCAAAGTCCTCTGCAGTTCCACACATAAGAAAACCATGGTTCAACGATGAGTGCAAACAAGCTAGGAAGGCAAGGAAAAAAGCAGAACATTATTTCCGTCGCCATCCTATGGTGCATAATTTAAATAAATTTAAGATTTTAAATGCTAAAGCACGGCGTACTTTTAAACAGAACAAACGCCAATCTTGGCAAAATTATGTATCCAAAATAAATTCTCGGACACCCATGTCCAAGGTATGGAACATGGTCCAGAAAATCAAAGGTAAAGGTACTAAATCTACTGTCCATCATCTTAAACATGGAGATCAATTGCTTACTGATAAATCAGATATTGCTAATAAACTGGGTGAAACCCTTGCTAAACACTCTTCCTCTTCAAATTATGTACCTAAATTTCAGCAATATCAAAAACAACAAGAAAAGAAAACTGTTAATTTCAATTCTGATAATGGGGAAGATTATAATGAAACGTTTTCTATTCATGAACTCCATACTGCTCTTGATCAAGCTCATGACACTGCTACAGGAGCTGATAACATACATTATCAACTCCTGAAGCACTTACCAGAATCCTGCCTAGAAACGCGTCTCAATATTTTTGATGATATTTGGACATCGGGTAACTTTCCTCCGTCATGGCGTGACGCCATAGTAATACCAATACCTAAACCTGGACGTGATCCTACGGATCCGTCCAATTATCGACCTATTTCACTAACTAGCTGTGTTTGCAAGACCATGGAACGCATGATAAATAATCGACTTGTTTGGTACTTGGAAACAAATAATCTTATCACAGATATACAGTGTGGTTTCCGTAAAAACAGAAGTACTGTCGATCACTTAGTGCGACTGGAGTCATTTGTTAAAAACGCACTAATTAATAAACAACATGCTGTGTCTATCTTTTTTGATCTTGAAAAAGCATATGACACAACCTGGAAACATGGTATTTTGAGGGATTTACATGACTTTGGTTTGCGAGGTCGTTTGCCTCAATTTATTGCCAACTTTTTAAATGACAGACAATTCCAGGTGCGTGTGGGTTCTACTCTGTCTGATCATTACAATCAGGATCAGGGTGTTCCACAAGGCAGTATTTTATCTGTCACTCTTTTTAGCATCAAGATCAACAGTTTGTCAAAAGTTTTAAACGATTCAATTGATGGATCGCTTTTCGTGGATGATTTTAATATTTCTTGCCGAGGTAAAAATATGCATACTATTGAACGGCAACTGCAGTTGTGTTTAAACAAAATAAATAAATGGTGTCTTGAAAACGGCTTTAAATTTTCTAAATCGAAAACTAATTGTATACATTTTTGCAGAACATATAAGCCACATAAGGACCCAGAACTATCTCTAGATGGCACTCCCATCAAAGTTGTAAAGGAGGCCAAGTTCTTGGGATTAATTTTTGACTCGCATTTAACGTTCCTACCACATATCAAATCCCTCAAAACTAAATGCCGGAAGGCACTT
This sequence comes from Haliotis asinina, assembly GCF_037392515.1. Taxonomy (NCBI): domain Eukaryota; kingdom Metazoa; phylum Mollusca; class Gastropoda; order Lepetellida; family Haliotidae; genus Haliotis; species Haliotis asinina. Next base: position 56,449,005 of record NC_090291.1, on the reverse strand, counting down.
GACTTGTTGAAAGTCGTTTCAAATTCTAAATGGGGAGGGGACCAAACTACCCTCCTGCAACTTTATCGATCACTGATCCGGTCAAAACTTGATTATGGCTCCATTGTATATGGTGGAGCCTGTAAAGGGAACCTGAAACTTTTAGATTCTGTTCACCATCAAGGTCTAAGACTTTGTCTTGGCTCCTTTCGAACTTCACCTGTTGACAGCATGTACGTTGAGGCCGATGAGCCATCTCTTGAACAGCGACGTATAAAATTAGCTTTACAGTATGTAACAAAATTATATTCCAGTGAGTCAAACCCTGCATATAACTGTGTTTTCAGTCTTCTGTGTGAGGACTTATACAATAAAAAATCTTCGCTTGTACCGCCTCTTGGTTTAAGAATTAAACCATTTCTTGCTGCTGCCGGCATTGAGCTGGAAAATATAGCTCCTTCCCGTCTTCTTTCTTCTCCTCCTTGGCAGTTGGTTAGGCCCCAAGTGGACCTAACATTGACCGCATTTAAAAAATCGGAAACTAATGAATTACAGTATAAACAAGAATATAATCAATTGAAACATAAATATAGCAATTATAAATCCTTATTTACAGATGGGTCCAAGGACGGTGGCGCAGTAGCTTGTGCCACTGTCATTGGATCCAGAACAATATCTTCTAGATTACCAGACAACAGTTCTATTTTTACCGCTGAGGCTAACGCCATATTAACAGCTCTTAAATATATTCAAAGACGCCATAAACATAAACAATATATAATCTATTCCGACTCTCTTTCTTGCCTTCAGGCGATTAAAAATCTTTCTTGTAAACATCCACTTTTAATTGAAATTATTGAATTATATAATGATCTTGCTACTGGCCAGTACGACATCGTATTCTGTTGGTTACCAAGCCACGTTGGCATTTCCGGTAACACAATGGCCGATAGTGCTGCTAAGGCAGCACTCAACAAATCTGTGACACCACTTCTTATTCCTTATTCTGACTACAAAGCTAGCATTAGAGCTTACACTCGTGATCTGATGCAGAAGAAGTGGGACACCCAAAAAGGTATAAATAAACTACATGAAATAAAACCCTACATTGGTTATACATACTTGGGTTGTCAGTCCAGATTTGAAGAAGTCATTTTGCGACGATGTCGTATTGGCCATACAAGATACACTCATGCATACCTTTTAAAAGGTGAGGATCCTCCGTTTTGTATCCCTTGTGATGAGAGAGTCACGGCCAAGCATATCCTGCTTGACTGTTGAATTCTCCATCATAAGGGATTAGTATTTTACGGTAAAAACTGTTAAGGATCTCTTTAACACAGTCAGCGCTCATTTAATTATTGTTTTTTTAAAGGAAATTGATTTCTTGGTTGAATTTTGAGTAATATGTTCTGTATATAAATGTATTTTAATGATTGGTAGTTTAGGTTAGGAACTAGAATTGTTAGTGGCTGTACCCTCAAAGGGGGTTGAAGTACTACAAAACTATTGTCCTCCTGAGAGGGTACGTAAGTCCACAAACATTCCATGTAAATTTAAATCTACCAGGTTTTTAATCGTAGTATTCTCGTTGTTTTAATTTTGGTTAGCATTTTGTATACTCGCCAGCAGTTGAAGGGATGGTGTAAATCCAACTAGAGTCCATGCAGGTAGGAAAGGTACTGTAAGTCCCCATGGTCCCTATTTTACTGATCTACCTTCAGTTGTTGGTGATCTATAGCCTGATTTTATAGTGTATTGTCCTAATGGTGATGTTGTTTTTAACTTTCCATGCTAGTTTTAATTCCATTTGTGATATTCTAGTTGTTTTACTGTCCTTCGTTGACAGGTTTTATAGTAGACATATAATTAATTTGTATATTAGATGTTCTCGTCACGATATGGCTGAGATATTGCCGATGTGACGTTAAATTTTAACTCACTCACTCTCTCACTCATTTATCATTACTCGATGCTAAACAAAGCTTCCCGTCATATGATGGGATAAAATATCCCGAATGTAACGCATTATATCTCAGTTACTTATTATATTGGCTGACACTTTGACTCACTCACTCACTCATTGTCATCTCAGCCCCGAGCCGTGACTCATATCTCTCATATAGGATACTGATCTCATCAGTGGGCATTTTCTGAATTTCATTGGGAGTGATATTGTCACCAAGGCAAAGTTTCCACGAGAACAACCAGTTTCTCTCGCTTGTCATCGTTTTGTTCATCCTGAAGCAGCATTTGTTTGAGCAGTTTGTTACATTTCATCTCATAATATAGCAATCGATTTTTAATTCTAACAGCATAATGCCTGATACACATGACACATAGCGAGACAAAGGTTAGGTTACACACAGTGAGGATCTTGAATGTCGACATTGTATACATTATCATATTATCTGAGATCAACACAACCGAGTGACCTGGCTTCTGACCAGGAAAATGATAAGTGGTATTATAATAATAATTATTATTACAGCCCTTCTGACAATCTGGGTAATGCAGAAGGCTGCAGTGTTGGGGAGCCTTCATATTCTACGGAAAGTTCTTGGTGGGTTCGACTAGGCAGTGTTTCCTGGGAGAAGTCCCATTCGCTGTCTGGGCTGCGTGTAGAGGGGGGCGAGGGTCCTGAGCTGATGATGAGCCTTACCAGCCTGACTGTGCCAGGATCACCCAATCCCTGTCTGCTGCATTTCTATCTCAATCTGTAAAACATAATAATAATAGCTTGACTGATCTCAAAAACCTCCACCCTCTCACATGTCTAAATACTCAATACAAATTATTCACAGGGTGTTTGACAAACCTCGTGTCATCTTACTGCTCTTCCACTGAGATAATTTACAGAGAGCAGAAGGGGGCGAGAAAGGGATGTTGGGGGTGCAAGGATCAACTTCTTGTACAGAAAATGATTTTGGAAGAGGCTAAAACATATCATCGCAACCTCTCCATGTGCTGGACAGACTACAAAAAGGCATACGACTCTGTCCCTCATGAATGGATTCTGAAGTCTCTTCAGTGTATTGACCTCCCTGAGCGACTACTTGATTTACTCAAGTCTTTAATGAGTTGCTGGTCGACGGAACTTGATATGTACTCGCAAGGGCAGGTGCAGACTTCGGAATCTATTCCAACCAGAAGGAGAATATTTCACGGGGACTCCTTCAGTCCTTTGCTTTTTTGTCTGTCTCTAAATTCTTTAAGTTTTCTGCTCAACAGGGAGGAAGGGTACCATCCCGGACCTCCTCAGCACAGATCCCCAACACCTCTTACTCATCTTCTCTGTATGGATGACACCGAGCTCCTTGCCAAAGGAGAGACCAATTTGAAAGAACAGGATCTCCTTGTCGAGTCCTTCTCTAATGATATTGGCAAGACTTTTGGACTTGACAAATGTAATACTCTTCATTTGAAACGTGGCAAGGTGAGTGAGTGAGTGAGTTAATATTTAACGTCACATCGGCAGTATTGCAGCCATATTATGACGAGAGCATTCTTAAAAATGGAATCTATGTATCTGATAAAAACCTGTCGACGAAGGACAGTAAAACAACTAGAATATCACAATGAGAAATAAAACTAGCGTGAAAAGCTAAAACTAATATCCCTATTCAGACAACACAATATAAAACAGGCTATATGGATCACCAACAACTGAAAGTTGATCACCATACTAGGGGCCATGGGGACTTACAGTAATTCTGCTACCTGCATGGTCCCTAGCTGGATTTACACCATCCTCTCAACTGCTGGTGACTGTATGCAAGATTAGCCACAAATTAAAATGACAGAAATACTACGACTAAAAAACAGGAAGATCAAATTTGACTTGAAATGTTTTGGGACTTACGTACCCTCTCAGGGGGACAATAATTTTACAGTGCTTTAACCACCCTCGAGGATACAGCCACTAACACTCTAAGTTCCTAATTCGAAATTCCAAGCATAAAATATTTATATATTTACAATTCATTTAGCAAATCTAACTCTTTTAAAAATGCAATAATTAAATGAGAGCTAACAGAATTAAACAGATCCTTCAAAGTTCGTGAATTAAAATATTTATCCCTTGTGATGGAATATTCAACACAGTCAAGCAGGACATGCTTGACTGTGATTCTTTCATCACAAGGGATAAAAAACGGAGGATCTTCACCTTTTAATAGATACTCGTGAGTATAACTCGTATGGCCAATGCGACATCGTCGCATGATGACCTCTTCAAATCTGGACTGACAACCCAAGTAAGTATAACCGATATAAGGTTTTATTTCATGTAATTTATTTATACCTACCTGGGTGTCCCACTTCTTCTGCATCAGATCACGGATATAAGATCTTATTGCAGCTTTATAATCAGAGTATGGAATAAGAAGTGGTGTCACAGATTTGTTGAGTGCCGCGTTAGCAGCAAGATCGGCCATTGTGTTACCTACGTGACTAGGTAACCAACAAAGGACGATGTCGCACTGGCCAGTAGCAAGATTATTGTACAATTCAATAATTTCTATTAAAAGTGGATGTTTACAAGAAATGTTTTTAATAGCCTGAAGGCAAGAAAGAGAGTCGGAATAGATTATATACTGTTTACGTTTCGAGTGTCTTTGAATATATTTAAGAGCTGTTAATATAGCGTTAGCTTCAGCTGTAAAAATAGAACTATTGTCTGGTAATCTAGAAGATATTGTTCTGGATCCAATGACAGTAGCACAAGCAACTGCGCCACCGTCCTTGGACACATCTGTAAATAAGGATTTATAATTGCTATATTTATGTTTCAATTGATTATATTCTTGTTGATACTGTAATTCATTGGTTTCTGATTTTTTAAATGTCGTTAACGTTAGGTCAACTTGTGGCCTAACCAATTGCCAAGGAGAAGAAGAAAGAAGACGGGAAGGCGATATACTTTCCAGGTGTATACCGGCAGAAGAAATAAATGGTTTAATTCTGTGCCCAAGAGGTGGAACAAGAGAAGACTTTTTGTCATACAAATCCTCATAAAGCGGATTGAAGACACAGTTATAGGCAGGCTTAGATTCATTAGAATGTAATTTAGTAATGTATTGTAATGACAATTTTATACGGCGTTGAGTAAGAGATGGTTCATCGGCCTCAACGTAGAGACTATCAATGGGTGAAGTTCTGAAAGACCCAAGACAAAGTCTTAAGCCTTGATGGTGAACAGAATCAAGAAGTTTAATGTTGTTTTTGCAGGCTCCACCATATACGATGGAGCCATAATCAAGTTTCGAACGTGTGAGTGATCGATACAGGTGTACGAGGGTTGCTTGATCAGCTCCCCATTTAGAATTTGACACCACTTTCAACACATCAAGTGCTTTCAGGCACTTAGTTTTCAGAGATTTAATATGGGGCAGAAAGGTTAGGTGTGGGTCAAATATTAGGCCCAAGAATTTGGCCTCCTGACAACTTTAATGGGAGTAGCATCTAGAGATAGTTCAGGGTCTTTTTGTATTTACGACAGAAGTGTATGCAACTAGTTTTCGATTTAGAAAATTTAAAGCCGTTTTCAAGACACCATTTATCTATTTTGTTCAAACACAGCTGCAGTTGCCGTTCAATAGTATGCATATACACAGCATGTTGTTTATTTATCAGCGCGTTTTTCACAAATGATTCTAAACGCACTGAGTGATCGACAGTACTTCTGTTTTTTCGGAAACCACATTGTATGTCTGCGATAAGGTTATTGGTTTTCAAGTACCAAACAAGTCGATTATTTATCATGCGTCCCATGGTCTTGTAAACACAGCTAGTTAGTGAAATAGGTCGATAATTGGACGGATCCGTAGGATCACGTCCAGGTTTAGGTATTGGTACTACTATGGCGTCACGCCATGACGGAGGAAAGTTACCCGATGTCCAAACATCCTCAAAAATAATGAGAAGAGTTTCTAGGCAGGATTCTGGTAAGTCCTTCAGGAGTTGATAATGTATGTTATCAGCTCCTGTAGCAGTGTCATGAGCTTGATCAAGAGCAGTATGGAGCTCATGAATAGAAAAAGCTTCATTATAATCTTCCCCATTATCTGAGTTGAAATTAATAGTTTTCTTTTCTTGTTGTTTTTGATACTGCTGGAATTTAGGTAAATAATTAGAGGAGGAAGAGTGTTTAGCGAGGGTTTCACCCAGTTTATTTGCGATATCTGATTTATCAGTAAGTAACTGATCTCCATGTTTAAGATGATGGACAGTAGATTTAGTACCTTTGCCTTTGATATTTTGGACCATGTTCCATACCTTGGACATTGGTGTCCGAGAATTTAGTTTAGATACATAATTTTGCCAAGATTGGCGTTTGTTCTGTTTAAAAGTACGCCGTGCTTTAGCATTTAAAAATTTAAATTTATTTAAATTATACAGCATAGGATGGCGACGGAAATAATGTTCTGCTTTTTTCCTTGCCTTCCTAGCTTGTTTGCACTCATCGTTGAACCATGGTTTTCTTATGTGTGGAACTGCAGAGGACTTAGGTATACACTCATCAGCTATGGAATTCAGTTCATCAGAAAAGCATTTAATAGCATCGGGAACGTCAATAAAACGTTCAGGTTTACGTTTTTCAGCACACAGTGTTTCATATAAAGCCCAGTTAGCCTTTTCAAAATTTCGTCTTGATGATGGAGGAACATCAGAAGGAGTTACAGCTTTTAATACAGTAGGAGAATGGTCACTTCCACAGAGATCATCGTGGACTGACCATTCGAATTCATTCAATAGTTCTGAATTTGTCAATGACAAGTCAAGAGCAGAATAGGTCCCTGTACCAGGGTGTAAATATGTGCTGGAACCATCATTATAAATACATAAATCATTGTCAGAACAAAAGTCCTCTAACAACTTACCTTTAGTGTTTGTAGTTACACTACCCCAGAGTGGGTTATGCCCATTTAGATCTCCCATTATAATACAGGGCTTCGGGAGTTGGTCATACAGGGCTTGAAGATCAATTTTGGCGAAGTATAGAGTGAGCATAGCGTAAACGCTACATGTAAAGTAATTCTCACAGCAACAGCCTGCATATTAGTATTTAGTGAAACAGGGCTTTGAATAACGTTTTGTCTGACTAGAACGGATGACCCGCCAGTGGCCCTATCACCCGGAGATGAAAAAGAATGGTATGCATTAAAATGACGAAGGTCAAATGTATCTGTTTGTTTTAAGTATGTCTCTTGGAGACATATCGCTGAAGGTGTAAAATCTTGGACTAATAGCTGTAATTCATGTAAATTAGTCCTCAATCCTCTACATTTCCACTGTACAATATTATTGGAATAAACTATCTTTTGGGGGGATTTATTGAGGATCTACCCCGCACTCGTTTGGAGGGCGACAAGCTATGTGCCCTTTCAGAAACGTCCATATCTTCAAGAGACCCATACTTATTAATTCAGTTTACATTCCAGTATTATCTTGTAGTTCAATTTGGAATTGGTGTTTCCACTGGGTCTCAGTATGCATCACACTCTTACACATGTAAATCCATATGTCTACCCCGGAAGACAAACTCGTTCTGAGGTACTCTTAACACACAATACTTTGGCTCCGACGTCTTCTTCATCACATATTTTGGGTACCCGTGAAGGTCCCAGGGTAGAATAGGCCTTCAGCAACCCATGCTTGTCGTAATAGGCGACTAACGGGATCGGGTGGTCAGTCTCGCTGACTTGGTTGACACATGTTGTTGATCACTGGATTGTCTGGTCCAGACTCGATTATTTACAGACCGCCGCCATATACCTGGAATATTGCCGAGTGCGGCGTAAAACTAAACTTACTCACATATTCTAGGGCAAAATCGATCGTTTCACAGTAAATCCTGAAACCAAACATAAAACAATATGAGTCACATGCATGACAGAAAACTGTTTTGCATGTTCTATTTCAAATCTACAGATATCTCTAGTCGGACGAGTTAATAACAAAGCTTAAAAACGAAAAGATAAAGGGAGACCATTTTTTAGAACCAGTCAATTTCTCAAGACACTTACCTTGCACATGTCAGGTATGTCATAAAGGTCTTCTAAATAGGAACGTCGTCCCAAACGTGAACAGAGAGCAACTGCCTTTCTTTTTGTATTTTCTCTAAGATATTGATGAAATCCTTTCTATTTTCTGTAATACTAGCCATGTCCATTCACTATCTTTGAGGCAAACGGCTACCAGAACCACTAGGGTGAACAGCATCCATGTGTTCTCTCTTGCGACTGCAGTTTGAATGACATGGGACTGTTCGGGTATCTTACATTGCTCATGAGTCTAAAGATACCTGGGGGGAAAGCTGTTTATCCCAAGGTCAACTCGATTCAGGGTAATTGTCCCCTGTCAGCCAAGTGTTTACCTGGGCCACCAGCAAAGTCTTCTCCAAGGCCATTGCCCCTGTGAAATGGAGTCAAGCACGTGTTTCATAAGAAATGGGACTATTTAAGCCTGTATGCAACACCTTTCGCAAAACACCAGAAGACTGAAAGTATCCTTTTCGAGTTTGGTCAACGATAATGTTTGAAATTGTTACATCTATGAGTTCACCAAATGAGCTGTTAAGTTGGAAGAGTCACGTCTTTTTGAAACTTTTAACTGCTCGGTTTACACGTCAAAACATAAATTTAACTATTGTACTGCAGGATGTTGTCCATGTCCACAATACGGCACATGGCAACATTTTCATATTGTGATTGCATCAGGTGGTGACAATATGTTATGTTATGTATATTACTCATCAGAACAATTTTATTCTTTTTTCCCACAGAAGTGATTCCGATTCCAATCTGTCAAAGGTAAGCATCCTTACATCAGATCAATTACCGTCATTGTTTCTAAATGTCAGTTTATGTATATGACTCACATCTGCGTTTTACTATGTAAGTGTGTATCCCGGTGACAGCATTCTTAGAAACGCCAATTTGACAGATTTGAACACAGCATCGGGTAAGTCGTTCTGCAAACGTTGCATCTCTAAGACTCTACATTAAACACAAGTCCGGTTCGTGTCTTCAAGTCACGATACATTATATAGGGAGATCAATTACAACACATTATAGGCGATACCTCTTTAAACTTACTACCGTCTATAAGATGTATGGTCGTCTGACCCTGGGTAGAGTATTTGAGTGAGTGAGTGAGTGAGTGAGTTTAGTTTTACGCCGCACTCAGCAATGGTAGAGTATTTGAACAGAGTGACTATAATATGTGAAATAGTTCTTCTATACTAACAGTTAACTGTAGAACGCAAACATATTTTAAATCTTGTTCACCGAGTGCGATTATGTCATGGAATTCTTTGGCCTATGAACGCTGTTAACGCTATTTCCTTGAATCAGTGTATGAATATATTCAAGACAACAGAAACCCACAATTACTTTGATTTAGATTTTTTGGTCCAGATTTGGTCAAATCGTCTATTATCGACTCAAGCTCGGCTGTAGTGATCTAGGCACCCATGAAGAGCCACCTCCTCGCGGTGGGTGCTGGGTAACGCTAAGTGCTCTTCTCCCGTGTGGACCCAGGACAGAATGTGTCCACAGCACCCCATTGCTGGTCGTAAGAGGCTACCAAATTGGGCAACCTGTTGGCCGTGGGTTGCGCCCCTGTGTCGGTGGAGGAGGGGATCCTGGTGGTTGAGGGCACTGGAACAAGGACTAGGTGATCCTGTTGCCCAACACACCACTTCGGCCCTAACTTCACCTAGACGGCTGGTTGAATAGGCCCAATGCAATCAATCGGCTGGTCACGCCAAGCCCTGTGCTACATATTGTATTGTTGCACCAAAGTTTGAAAATTATCCTTTGATATGTTTTAAAGTCTTGGCGAACTTTTGGACTCCGAATTTCAATACCTAAGTTAATGTCTGTTTTTGCCTAGAGTCGTATGCCAGAAGGTGGTGGCTCATGGGCCAATCTGGTGGAATCATTAATCTTTTAATTTTTCTACTGGAGTAAATCATCCGGGTATCCTTGGTGCTGCAAGCTGGAGACCCGCTTGTTTTTAGCATTGTCCTTGTGATACTCCGTGGTGGGTGGGGAGCTCGGATGATGAAACTTATACACTTACTATGGAAAACAAAATCCCCCTAAAACGAAACAAGCGTCAACTGGACAGTGATGATGATGATCGACGACCTTCAAACTCAAATGAATATTGGCCACGATTTCTCGTGATCGAGACGGTTGACAAATCACCTCTAAAACTCAATCCTTATGCGGTATCAAAAGGTGTGCATGGTATTGCTGGTGAAGTTTCTAACATAAAAAGGTTACGTACAGGTTCTCTGCTCATGGAATGTAGTAGAAAACAGCAGGCAACAAATTTGATGTCCAGTGAGTTATTCGTTGGAATACCGGTATCAGTTACTCCGCATAGAACTTTGAACTCAAGTAAAGGCATCGTGAGAGACCGGGACCTACTGTTTGCCGATACGAATGAACTAGACATTGCCTCGGAAATGAAGGACCAAGGAGTAACTTTTGTGAGGTGTTTTAAATGTCAAAAGTATGGACATGGTGTCAATAGCTGCACAAATTCCATAACATGCGCTCACTGCGGTGAAAAAACTCCCGTGACTGAAGATTGTGATAGTAACTTTAAAAAATGTACAAACTGCTCTGGCACTCATTCATCTTTTTCTAAAGACTGTCCATTATGGAAACAACAGATGGAAATAAACAAAATTAAATTCACCAGAAATATTAGTTTTGCTGATGCCAAAAAGCTTGCTGTTCAGACCCCAGAACCAAATCAGTCATATGCCTCAGTTACTCGAGTATCCGCTGGAACGAGTCAAAATGCAACTGCACCTATGTCCACCTTTTCCACACCATGCCAAACTGATTTGACATGGGTTGACACTGATACACCTGAGGTATACTCACCTCACCAGTCAACACAAACCATCGAATCACAATCAAAAACACCAGTCACAGTTGAAGTTCAATCTCGGTCAGTGTCAAAGGATAAATCATCATCACAGTCTACCCCAACACTCTCTACTGGAAATTATGGGAAACAAGCTTCAAAAACCAAAGTGAAATCAAACAATGATACTTGTAAGAAAAATCAGAGCGGCAGAGCCTCTAAAGGTGCAGAAGATAAGATCCAGATATACAATAGGTTTGGATCCCTTGAAGCCATGGACGTGTCCGAAAACATCCAGCACAGGGCACATAGTCTGTCACCCTCTCGAAAGTCAAGGGGTAGATCCCCAATAAACCCCCCAAACCAAAGAAATAGTTTCCTCGAACATTTTACAGTGGAATTGCAGAGGCCTTAAAATAATTTGCATGAGCTACATCTATTAGACCAAGACTTTCAACCGTCAGCAATCTGCTTACAAGAAACGCATCTGAAGCAGACAGATTCTTTAAACGTTCGTCAGTTCAGCGCATATCATTATTATTCTCCTGCTGATAATAGGGCCACTGGAGGATCATCCATTCTTGTCAGAAATGGCGTTATCCACAGTCATGTGAAACTCACAACAAACCTTAAGGCAGTTGCAGTACGACTTACGTTGAACATTACACTTACTCTGTGTTCTTTGTACATTCCGCCATCATCAACTCTTATTCTGGCTGATCTTCAATCTCTCTATGATAAACTTCAAAAACCATGTGTACTCATGGGCGATCTGAATGGCCACAACCCGCTCTGGGGGAGTGCGACCACAAACACTAAAGGTAAAATTATTGAAGATTTTATTTCAAATAATAATTTATGTATCTACAATGATGGTGCAGATACATATCTACATCCTGGAACAGGAACATATTCAGCCCTTGACCTGTCAATAACTGACTCCAGCTTACTTAAAGAATTTGAATGGTCAGTCCACGATGACCTTTGTGGAAGTGACCATTTTCCTACTATACTTAAACGTGTGACCCAATCTGATACTCCTCCACTATCCAGATGGAATTTTAAAAAGGCTAACTGGCCTTTATATACCATCCAATGTGCTGACAAACTTAAACCTGAACATTTTATTGACGTTCCTGATGCTATCAATTCCTTTTCTGATGAACTAAATAACATTGCTGATGAGTTTATTCCAAAGTCCTCTGCAGTTCCACATATCCGAAAACCATGGTTCAACGATGAGTGCAAACAAGCTAGGAAGGCAAGGAAAAAGGCAGAACATTATTTCCGTCGCCATCCTGTGGTGCATAACTTAAATAAATTTAAAATTTTAAACGCTAAACCGCGGTGTACATTTAAATAGAACAAACGCCAGTCTTGGCAAAATTATCCATCCAAAATAAATTCTCGGACACCCATGTCCAAGGTATGGAACATGGTCCAAAAAATTAAAGGCAAAGGTACTAAATCTACTGTCCATCATCTGAAACAAGGAGATCAATTACTAACGGATAAATCGGATATTGCGAATAAACTGGGCGAAACCCTCGCTAAACATTCTTCCTCCTCTAATTATGTACCTACATTCCAGCAGTATAAAAAACAACAAGAAAAGAAAACTATTAACTTCCATTCAGATAATGGGGAAGATTATAATGAAGCTTTTTCTCTTCATGAACTCCATACTGCTCTTGATCAAGCCCATGATACTGCTACAGGAGCTGATAACATCCATTATCAACTCCTAAACCATTTACCAGAATCCTGCCTAGAAACTCTTCAAAATATTTTTGATGATATTTGGACATCGGGTAAGTTTCCTCACTCATGGCGTGACGCCATAGTAGTACCAATACCTAAACCTGGACGTGATCATACGGATCCGTCCAGTTATCGACCAATTTCACTAACTAGCTGTGTTTGCAAAACCATGGAACGCATGATAGATAATCGACTTGTTTGGTATTTGGAAACAAATAACCTTATCACAGATATATAATGTAAAACAGAAGTACTGTCGATCACTTAGTGCGTTTAGAATCATTTGTGAAAAACGCACTAATCAAAAAACAACACACTGTCTCTAATTTTTTTGACCTTGACAAGGCATATGACACTACATGGAAATATGGCAGTGTACGAGCTTTACATGACTTCGGCTTGCGAGGTCGTTTGCCTGAATTTATTGCCAAGTTTTTAAATGACAGACAATTCCAGGTCCGAGTGGGTTCTACCCTGTCTGATCATTACAATCAGGATCAGGGTGTTCCACAAGGCAGTAGTTTGTCTGTCACTCTTTTTAGTATAAAGATAAATAGTTTATCTAAAGTTTTAAATGATTCAATTGATGGATCGTTATTTGTGGATGATTTTAATATTTCTTGTCGTGGGAAAGCTATGCATACTATGAAACGGCAACTGCAGCTGTGTTTAAACAAAATAAGTAAATGGTGTCTTGAAAACGACTTTAAGTTTTCTAAATCCAAAACTAATTGTATACATTTTTGTAGAAAATATAAGTGAGTGAGTGTGTGAGTTAGTATTTGACGTCACATCGGCAGTATTGCAGCCATATCGGGACGAGAATGATTTATTATAAATATACAAATGAATTACTAGCACGGACATTGTAAAACCCTGTCAACGAAGGACAGTAAAACTGACTAGAATATCACAGAATAGAATATAAAACTAGTGAATAGACCTAAAAAAACAATGTATCTATAGAGGATAGTACAATATAAAAATGAGCTATAGGTTGCCAACAACTAAAGGTAGATCACCATACTAAGGACCATGGGGACTTACAGTACATTTGCTTCCTGCATGGACCCTAGCTGGATTTACATCATCCCTTCAGCTGTTAGCAATTTAGTCAAATCTAGACATAAAGTAAAAACACACTTATTCTACGATTAAAAAGCTGGAAAACTGAAATTTACGTCAAATGTTTTTGGACTTACGTACCCTCTCAGGAGGACAATTATTTTACGGTATTTCAACCCCCTTTGAGGGTACAGCCACTAACGATTTGAGTTACTAATTTAATCTTCCAATTTTAAAATATTTATCTATTTACAGTTCGGTTAACAAATTTAATTCCTTTAAAAATGCAATAATTAAATGAGGACTAACACTGTTAAAAAGATCCTTCATAGTATGTGAATAAAAATACTGATCCCTTGTGATGGAATACTCAACACAGTCAAGCAAGACATGCTTAACTGTGATTCTTTCATCACAAGGGATGCAGAACGGAGGATCTTCACCTTTCAAAAGGTATTCATGCGTATATCTGGTGTGGCCAAAACGACATCGCCGCAAGATGACCTCTTCAAATCTGGACTGACAACCGAAGTAGGTGTAACCAATATAGGGTTTTATTGCATGTAATTTATTTATGCCCACTTGGGTGTCCCACTTCTTCTGCATCAGATCACGGATGTAAGTTCTAATCCTGGCTTTATAATCAGAGTATGGAATAAGAAGTGGTGTCACAGATTTGTTGAGTGCTGCCTTGGCAGCAAAATCGGCCATTGCCTTACCGGAAATACCTACGTGGCTGGGTAACCAACAAAAGACGATGTCGTATTGGCCAGTGGCAAGATTATTATACAATTCAATAATTTCTATTAAAAGTGGATGTTTACAAGAGATATTTTTAATAGCCTGAAGGCAAGAAAGAGAGTCGGAATAGATTATATATTGTTTACGTTTAGGGTGTTTTTAATATATTTAAGAGATATTAGTATGGCGTTAGCTTCAGCTGTAAAAATAGAACTGTTGTCTGGTAATCGAGAAGATATTGTTCTGGATCCAATGACAGTGGCACAAGCAACTGCGCCACCGTCCTTGGACCCATCTGTAAATAAGGATTTGTAATTGTTATATCTATGTTTCAATTGATTATATTCTTGTTTATATTGTAATTCATTCGTTTCTGATTTTTTAAATGATGTTAAAGTTAGGTCAACCTGTGGCCTGACCAACTGCCAAGGGGGAGAGGAAAGAAGACGGAAAGGAGCTACGTTGTCCAGCTGAATACCAGCAGCAGCAATAAACGGCTTTATTCTGAGCCCAAGAGGTGGAACAAGTGAAGTCGTTTTGCTATACAAATCCTCATAAAGAGGATTGAAGACACAGTTATAGGCAGGGTTGGATTTGTTAGAGCATAGTTTATATTGTAAAGACATTTTTATACGGCGTTGCTTAAGAGAAGGTTCATCAGTCTCAACATAGAGACTGTCAACAGGTGAGGTTCTGAAGGACCCAAGACAAAGTCTGAGACCTTGGTGGTGGATAGAATCAAGAAGTTTCAGGTTGCTTTTACATGCTCCACCATAAACGATGGAGCCATAATCAAGTTTAGATCGTACTAATGATCTGTATAAGTGAAGGAGGGTAGCTTGATCCCCTCCCCACTTTGAATTTGAAACAACTTTTAGCAAATCTAGTGCCTTCAGGCATTTAGCTTTAAGGGATTTAATGTGTGGTAAAAATGTTAAATGAGAGTCGAAAATTAAACCCAAGAACTTGGCCTCCTTTACAACTTTGATAGGGGTGCCATTTAAAGATAATTCTGGGTCCTTATGAGGCTTATATTGTCTACAAAAATGTATACAGTTCGTCTTGGATTTAGAAAATTTAAAGCCGTTTTCAAGACACCATTTATTTATTTTGTTTAAACATAGCTGCAGTTGCCGTTCAATTGTATGCATATTTTTACCACGACAGGAAATATTAAAATCATCCACAAATAATGATCCATCAATGGAATCATTTAAAACCTTGGATAAACTATTGATCTTGATGCTAAAAAGTGTGACAGACAAAATACTGCCTTGCGGGACACCTTGATCCTGATTGTAATGATCAGACAGGGTTGAACCCACTCGGACTTGAAATTGTCTGTCTTTTAAAAATTCTGATATAAAAAGAGGCAAACGGCCCCTCAGACCAAAATCATGCAAATCTTTCAAAATGCCATGCTTCCAGGTTGTATCATAAGCTTTCTCAAGATCAAAGAAAATTGATACAGCATGTTGTTTATTTACTATAGCATTTTTAACGAAGGATTCTAAACGTACCAAATGGTCAATGGTACTACGATTTTTCCTGAAACCACACTGAATATTGGTTATTAGGTTATTGGTTTCAAGATACCAAGTTAATCTATTATTCACCATACGTTCCATGGTTTTACAGACACAGCTAGTAAGAGATATTGGTCTGTAGTTAGACGGATCTGTATGATCCCTGCCAGGCTTTGGTATTGGGATTACAATAGCATTACGCCATGATGGAGGAAATTCCCCAGACGTCCATATTTTATCAAATATATCTAAAAGGGTCATCAAGCATGGTTCAGGTAAGTGTTTCAGGAGCTGGTAATGGATATTATCATCACCGGTAGCAGTGTCATGAGCTTGCTCAAGAGCAGTTTGTAGCTCATGTAATGAAAACACTTCATTGTAATCTTCACCGTTATTTGATTCAAAATTAAGTTTTGTCTTTTCCTGTTGTTTCTGATATCTCTGAAACTCAGGAACATAATTTGTTGATGAAGAATTTTTGGCAAGAGTTTCGCCGATTTTATTTGCAATTTTAGACTTATTAGTAATTAAATTATCACCATCTTTGAGATGGTGTACGGCAGATTTGGAACCTTTGCCTTTAATTCTTTGAATTAAAGAATTGAATTTCGCTTTTCTGGCCTGTCTACAATTTGCATTGAACCATGGTTTTCGTACATGTGGAGACGTAGAGGACTTTGGTGTACACTCATCAGCTATTCTATTTAAAATGTCAGAAAAAGTTTCAATGGGATCACTGATATTAGTGAAACACTCAGGTCGCAGTTTTGATTCACACATAGTTTGATATAAAGACCAGTTAGCCTTCGAAAAGTTCCATCTTGTAAACGATGGAGAATCGGATGGAGTAATTTGTGAGAGGATAGTTGGGAAGTGGTCACTTCCACAAAGGTCATTATGAACAGACCAATCAAATTCATTGAGGAGGTTAGAATCTGCAAGAGATAAATCTAGAGAAGAATAAGTGCCAGTTGCAGGGTGCAGATAGGTGCTTGAATCATCATTAAATATGCACAGATCATTATTTGAAACGAAATCTTCAAGTAGTTTGCCCTTAGCATTAGTGTTAGTACTGCCCCATAATGGGTTGTGACCGTTTAGGTCCCCCATAATAATACATGGCTTCGGGAGTTGATCATATAGTGATTGAAGATCAGTCTGTTGTAGTGTTGAAGAAGGCGGAATATACAGAGAGCATAGTGTAAATGCTACTCCCAGAGTCAGTCGCACAGCAACAGCTTGTAGATTAGTTTTAAGTGTAACAGGGCTGTGAATAACATCCCGTCGTATGAGGATAGTGGAACCTCCAGTGGCCCTATCACCTGGAGGGGAAAAATAATGATACGCTTCAAACTGACGTAAACTAAAGTTATCTGTCTGTTTCAGATATGTCTCTTGCAGGCAGAACGCTGATGGTGCTAAATCCTGGATTAACAACTGTATTTCATTAACATTTGTTCGTAGTCCTCTACAGTTCCATTGCACGATATGCTGAGATGGACCTATCTTTTAGGTGGATTAATAGGGGATCTACCCCGTACCTTTTTCGAGGGCGACAAGCTATGTGCCCTAGAATGGACGTTTTCAGACACGTCCATGTCCTCAAGCGATCCGTATCTGTTAAATAATCTGATCTTATCATCTGACCCCTTTGGGGCCCTGCCACTTTGCTTTGTGAAAGAATCTGGTTTCGGTTTGGCTTTGCTTTTGACAACTGGTTGAACGTTCCTGTTAGACTGAGTCATTTGAGATGCCTGAGAAGATGTATCACAAGCAGAAGAAGGTTCTGATTGGGTTTGGGGCTTGTCAGGAAGTGGTTCCACAGTTTGTGTAGATATTACAGGCGATAACATCATAGGAGATTCGGTTTTAAGCCAAGTCAAGTTCGTTTGACAGCTTGCAGATGACGTGGTTACTGTAGGGGTTTTATCAGACGGTGTTTTTGCAATGGAAGCATACGTTTCCTTAATCTCAGAACCTAAGACAATCTTTTTTGCATCAGAGAAACTAATGTTTTGAGTAAATTTGATCTTGTTGATCTCCATATGCTGTTTCCAAACTGGACAATCTTTGGAAAAAGATGAGTGAGCACCCGAGCAGTTGGTACATTTCTTAAAAGTACTCTCGCAATCTTCTGTTGTATGTGTCTTCTCACCACAGTGAGCACATATAACGGACAATGTACAAGTATTAACACCATGACCAAATTTCTGGCATTTGAAACACCTCAAAGGATTTGGTATGTAGGTGTCAACGGTCATGTTACAATATCCTGCCTTTATTGATCTGGGAGCATTGGGAGAAGAAAATGTGAACAGGTAAGTGTTCGTCAGAACGGTTTCGTGGTTTTTGCGTGTTGCAAAACGCTTGACGTAAATGACTCCTTGCATTTGGTCTTTCATTTCCGAAACAATATCAAGTTCGGACATGTCAGCGAACAATCGATCTCTGTCTCTAACAACTCCTTTGCTGGTGTTAAGTGTTCTGTGAGGAGAAACTGATACCGGAATGCCGACGAACGTTTCAGTTGACATCAAATTAGTTGCTTGTTGCCTTTTGCTGCACTCAATGAGCAATGACCCTGAACGTAAAAGTCTAATGTTTTTCACATCACCAGCTATGCCTTGTATGCCTTTTTGCACTGCAAAAGGATTTAACTTCAATCGTGTGTTATCTTTAGTCTCCATTACTAAAAAATGTGGCCAGTAGTCAATTGATTTTGGCTGTCTGTGGTCATCGTGATCAGGATCAGTGTCGAGAGGACGTTTTGTTTTCTTTAGGGGAGTTTCGTAATCCATGTTTAGTGTTTTAAGATTCATCATCCGAGCTCCCCACCCACCACGGAGTATCATGAAGACGATGCTAAACACAAGTGGGTCTCCAACTTGCAGCACCAAGGATACCCGGATGATATACTCCAGCAGAAAAACCAAAAGGTAAATCCTCCACCAGATTGGCCCATGAGCCACCGCCTTCTGGGCATAAGACTCTAGGCAAAGTTCATGTATACAAAATTCAAGTTAAATAACATTCTATAATCCAAAGGCGCCAAGACCGAAATACAGACGATTTCAAATCCCATTTTGTGCAATTACATAAAGTCCATGCACAGGGCTTGGCATGACCAGCCGATTGGTCGAACCGGGCCCATTCGACCACCCGTCTAGGCGAAGTCAGGGCCAAAGTGGTGTATTGAGCAAGAGGAACACGGTTACAGGTCCCTATTGCCCTCAACCACCAGGATCCCCTCCTCCGCCGAAACAGGGCCGCAACCCACGGCAAACGGTTTGGTGGACCAAATATCCCCCCGGGTCCACTACGGGGGTGTCGGCGAGCTCTTGGCGTTACCCAGCACCCACCACGAGGAGGTGGCTCGCCACGGGTGCCATTTCCACCAGATTGGCCCATGAGCCACCGCCTTCTGGGCATACGACTCTAGGCAAAAACATATATAAAATGATGAATTTCAAATTACAATCTCCAAAGAGCCAAGCATGAAAAATCAAATTACCAGTTTCATAAATTTTGAGCATGAAATAGTTGTAGCTCAGGGCTTGGCGTGACCAGCCGATTGATAGAACTGGGCCAGTTCTACCACCCGTCTAGGTGAAGTAAGGGCCAAAGTGGTGTGTTGAGCAATAGGAACATTGGTCCTGCTCCCATTGCCCTCAACCACCAGGATCCCCTCCTCCACCGACACAGGGCCGCAACCCACGGCAAACGGGTTGGTGGACCAAATATCCCCCCGGGTCCACTACGGGGGTGTCGGCGAGCTCTTGGCGTTACCCAGCACCCACCACGAGGAGGTGGCTCGCCACGGGTGCCCCATGATGAAGGGAAATGACCAGACGTCCATATATTATCAAAGATATTCAACAATGTTTCTAAAGACGATTCAGGTAAATGTTTAAGGAGCTGATAATGTATGTTATAAGCTCCAGTCGCAATATCATGGGCAGTATGGAGCTCATGAATGGAAAAGATTTCATTGTAGTCCTCCCCATTGTACGAATTAAAATCATTTTTTTTTTCTTGTTGATCTTTAAATTTCTTAAAGTCTGGTAAATAATTTGACGAACAGGAATGTTTTGCAAACGTTTCACCAATTTTATTTGCAATATCAGATGCTTCTGTGAGAAAAGTATCACCTTCCTTGAGATGGTGAACGCTACACTTTGATCCTTTACCTTTGATTTTCTGTATCATATTCAAAACCTTAGCAATTAGCGTTCGTGAGTTGATTTTAGAAACGTAGTTTTGCCATGACTGTCGCTCATGTTGTTTAAATGTGCGACGAGCCTTGGCATTAGAAATTGTAAATTGATTTAAATTATGGATAGTTGGATGGCGACGGAAATGTTTTTCTTCCTTTTTTCTCTCCCTTCTAGCTTGTTTGCAATCAGTGGTAAACCACGGTTTACGAATGTGTGAAACTGTGCAGGATTTTGGAATGCATTCATCAGCTATGATATTTAATTCATCAGAAAAGGTTTGAATAGAAGCAGGGGCATTTAGGAATAAATTAGGTTGCAACCTTTTAGTGCATAAAGTTCGAAACAGAGACCAGCCAGTTTTTGTAAAGTTCCACCTTGATGATGGTGGATTGTCACTTGGATGTACAGTTGATAGAACGGTGGGAAAATGGTCGCTTCCAGAAAGGTCATCATGAACCGACCATACAAATTCATTTAATAAGTTGGAGTCTATAAGGGGAAAGATCTATTGAAGAATAACTTCCCGTTCCAAGATGCAGATAAGTATGTGAAGTATCACTGAATATACATAAATCATTGTTGGAGATGAAATCCTCAAGTATTTTTCCTTTTGTATTTATAACAGAACCACCCCAATGTGGGTTGTGGCTGTTCAAGTCACCTGCGATAATACAGGGTTTAGGAAGTTGATCATACAACTCTTGAAGATCTGATTGCTGAAGACAGAAAGAAGGGGGAATGTAAAGAGAACATAAAGTGACACAAACCTAAATGTAAGCCGGACTGCAACTGCTTGAAGAGGGGTATTAAGTGAGATAGGACTATGGATTATGCCCTGCTTCACAATAACTGAAGATCCTCCAGTAGCCTTATGACCTGGAGGGGAGAAACTATGAGATGAGCTATACTGCCGTAGGTCAAATGTATCAGTGGCTTTGAGATAACATAAAACTGATGGCTTCAAATCTTAAACTAAAAGCTGTAAATCATTAAAATTATTTGGCAGACCTCTACAGTACCATTGAATTATATTTTGAGAACGCATTGCGGTTCAGTAGGAGATCTGGATGAGTTCAGTACCAATACATTAGAGTGACAATCATTTAGGATGAGTTATTGGAGAAAGCTCACGACCTTTTTTCTTTGGAGGATGACTCCTGGAGTAGGTGCTCACCTGGGAAGACACGCCCATGTCATCTAAAATTTCAAACCTATTTAGAATGGACACAGGGTCTCTTTGTCCTTTAGGTACACGATCAGTTCTACTTTGCTTTTTAGAATAATCAACATTCGCATTTTTCGTTTTCACTACTGTGCAGACGTCTGAGTTTCTGATCATTTCAGTGCTTTTTGTGAGGAAGATTGACTTTGAGAAAGGGGTGTCAGATCAGAAATGCACATAGGTTTTTCTGCAGACCTCCATGTTGAATGAGTCTGACATTCAGTGGACTTGACAGATGGTTTCCGTACTTCTGCGTATGTGGATTTACCTCTCAAGGAAGCTTTGTCAGAAGTCGAAGCAGAAGCAGCCAGTTTCTTTGCTTCTGAAAAAGTTATATTCTTCCCCGTTTTGATACGCTGAGCAGACATTTCAAACTGCCAAGCTGGACATTCTTTTGATCAAGCCATTTGCTAACCTGGACAGTTCACACATTTTTGTTCAGATGAACATGTAGTAGAATCATGATCGTCACCACCACAGCGATAACAAACAGCACGGTTCTTACAGGTCTTCTGTCCATGCCCAAACTTCTGGCAGTTGAAGATTAGGAGGATTAGAGGATTAGGGACATATAGATCAATTTCCATAGAAAAAACATCCAACTTTACTAGATTGGGGCAGTTTTGGGATATCAAACGTCAGTAGACATGTATTGGAAGGTGAAGAGATAGCATCTTTCTTAAAGGAGAAACGTTAGGAGTTGTTAGCCTCAACAACTCCTTGCATCCGTAACTGACTGACAATGTCATCAGTGGAGAGATCAGCAAGACGTCTGTCTTAGTCACGAATAATACCTTTGCTAAAGTTCAGTGTTTTATGAGGATACATTTAGCATTTGCAAAGGATTTTGCTTGCTTGCTTGCTCTCTTTTCAAGCATTCTATTAAAATTGAGCCAGATCTAGTTTTGGTCACATTCTTGACTGTTCTAGCAATACCTTGGATCGCTTTCTCTAATAGAAAAGGCGAATAAGAAGACAATTGTTTCTCACTAGATTCAGCAATAATGAATCGAGGCCAGGTATCACGGTCAGAATAAGACAATCGAGCAATTGTGTCTTCCTCCTCATCAGAGTCATCTATATGAGAACGGTTTTTTTTTGTTTTTTGTTTCTTTTGGGGGGGGGGGGGGGGGTTGGTTAGCCATTGTTGTATAGTTGTTTTTTCACCCTCCTGGCTCCCCACCCACCATGGAGTGTCGACAAGGACGATGCCAAATGCCTGTGGGCCCCCAACGCACGAAGGATACCAGGAGGGTACACTCAAGCAGTAACATTACAGATAATGTACCACTAGATTGGCCCATGAACCATCGCCTTCTGGGCATGAGACTCTAGGCAAACGTCATAAAACATATATTCATGCAAACTTACATCAGAATTAAATGATGTTGTTTGAAAGGAGGGCGCCAAGACCATAATTTCAACAATTCCAAATAGTGTTGTGCACTTATATACAAATCCATGCACAGGGTTTGGCATGACCAGCCGATTGGTTGAACCGGGCCCATTCAACCACCCGTCTAGGTGAAGTAAGGGCCAAGGTGGTGTATTAGGCAACAGAAAAACGGTTGCAGGCCCTCAACCACCTGGATCCCCTCCTCCGCCGATACAGGGCCGCACGGCAAACGGGTTGGTGGACCACAAATCCCTACGGGTCCACAACAGGGGTGTCGGCGAGCTCTTAGCGTTACAGAGCACCCACCACGAGGAGGTGGCCCTCCACGGGTGTCCCATATAGCTGGAATATTGCGTAAAACTAAACTCAGTCACTCACTCACCAGAGAACAAAATAACACCAGTGAACATTTGCAACTGCACTTTGGCGCTGTACCAAGGTGAAGAGTCACTCAGCTTTATAAAGTCATTTTCATTTTTATACACATTGTAATTCTCAGAACAAGTTCATTAATATTGCATTTTTTATATTTGTAAGTACGTTTAACCCCTGAAAGGCCCTTACCACAACATGTACAATGTACAACATCATCAGGACTGGCACAAAGATGAGGCATACTTTTATTTACTAATAGTCCTGGAACATAAACATTGAGGCCTACCTGGTCTGTCGTGTGTTTTTTTCCACTCATAAAATTGACGGGCAAAGACTTCACGTTCTTTACCATACATTGCTGGTGCTGGTGCTAATGTTGAAGAGGCACAATTACTACTAACAGCAGACCAACCTCTATTCTCAGACATGACTTGCATTTCTATCTAATTGTTATACTTGACTGGAAATTAACACTTTTGGAATTACAGATGCAGTCAGTCGACCACATCGATACTTAAACCTGTTTTCATTATCTGACTGACACCTCTGAAAGTAAATAACTCTCTTCACAATCACTGTTTGTTATGTAAAATTTAACATAATGAATGAAATTTGGGGGTGAAATTGTTGTATATTCAAGGTCAAAGTCAAGCATAGTTTTCGGAAGTGTAGTGGCCACGTGACTATGCTCATTATCCTAGACTTCAATCTGTGTTCTTAATTGATTTATGCAATACATTCTGGACATCAAGACAGTGTGGAGTAGTGAAGTATGAATGTCATCTAATGTAAGTCGTAAAGACTCTTTCCTAGCGTTGTCCCAAACACACTTGACATCGGTGCAGGTGTCTGTATTCCCGACCACAAAGCTGAAGAGTAGGGCTACAACGTCCTTACAAGCACCATCATCACTGAAAACAAAATATGAAAAACATTTTAAAAAATACTTTTTTTCTCAAAAATACTTTTTGAAAGGCTCATAAACATATTGTACCTTTGAATCTTTTAATACTTCACCAGACATAATTCAACTTATTCTGGCGAGACTAGACACAGGAAATTCACTATTTATAGTAATGTTAAAGATAAGAAAATAAGATAAGAATAGTACTTACCGTGTACATTCACATCCTGCTGACACAATACAAGCATTTCCCCTCTCCAGCAGACACCAGGTTAAGTAGGGTTTCTCAGAGTGTGATGTCTCACGGGTGCACTGGGCTCGTATATGTACGATTGTGTGTCAAACTATGAGGCTCAACAGCATCGACATGTCCATCGATATGTAGTCGGTAGCCCTTCTCCTTGGACCCCTCCAGCCTCTCTTTGCTCCAACTTGCACGCCCTAACAAGTACACTAGGACGTCAGCTTGTCAGGACATTTGAAAGAACGGCAGCTCATCTGTCTACGATTTCAGTTCGCCCGACACAACTGCGGGAATGTCACTTATTCGTTGTCAATAACTACCGTACATCTCCCCAAAAAGAATGAACATGTGTCATCGGGAGTCATTAGCATTGGTAAACCAAGTTCAACTGCCTTATTCGCCAACTCACGCAGCTGTGTCAAATTGTAATTTGACACAGTCATGCCTTTTGCCATTTTAAACTATGGTAATTCAGGTTTCAGCATCGAATCGATACATGTCGAATTACTCACCATTGCGAAACTAAAAACAATCCCACCTTCCGGTTTGTTGCGCAAACTATTTGCGCCTCCCCGCGTGGAAGAGTGAAAACACGAAACCTCCGTATTGGAACTAACGTGCTTGTCTGCCCCTTTCCAACACTAATTCCTGGATTAAGGGTCATTCAACATTGTATAGCTCTGTACATGCAGAATCCTGAGTTTCCATCTTGGCGTTTTGGATTCACCATTTGTGCATTCCCAACAATACGCAATCAAATATTCAGTAATTCAGGATAAATGTTGCTCATAAAGTAATAATTTAATATCATCGATGGAAATAATTATATATATGTTTCAGATATCCCGGATGCTTCCTGAAAACTTTCAAGAACGTGCAGTTGCCATCTATTCAAAGAAGAAAACTTTTGAGAAAGCTATTGCCAGGAGTTTCAAACGAAAATGGCCTGATGCCGAGGTGATGTGAATTATAGTAATGCTCGTGTCATATTTTATCAATGAACACTCTCCATCCATAGTTACTTTTAAACTATCAGATCTGTAACTTATTTTCTGTCATACAGTTTCAATGTCAATATTCCCCGTTGCATAACTGCATGACTATTTTCTGAAATCATTTCTTTGGTCAGATCCTTGGCGAATATGACGATGAAGCAACAGCATCACAAGACTAAAGTGGAAGTGCCGGTGAACTTACAGCTTAAGTGTGGCAGTTCTTCTGAAATTGTCGACGATCTGTAGCCTGTTTTTATATTGTGTTGTCCATATAGTGATATCAGTTTTAACTTTTCACGCTAGTTTTAATGCTAAGTGTGATATTCCAGTTGTTTTGATGCCCTTCGTCGACAGGTATTATAATATGCATGTAGTATTTTTCATTGTTAAATGTTCTTGTCGCGATATGACTGAGATATTACCGATGTGACGTTACATATTAACTCACTCACGCTGAAATTGTTCACAAACCTAAGCAGAATGTCACTTGCAAATATCTTTTTCATAGTATTTTCTCCATCCTTTCTTTAAAGAAAGAAGATCTAGATGAGGACACCACCGAATTTTAGTTCGGAGGTTCTTCATCAAATTTCTGCGTCCAGTACGCAGGAATCATGTGTCCCATAAAACCCTGGTTACGTTAATTGAGTGGCTTTCAGTATTACCTGGGAGGTTTCGCATGTTTTAGGGATATTAAGTATAATTCTCTTGTACCCTGAAACTTTCCATTACTGCGATGGAGATTAGTTGTTGATTCTGCCAAAGGTTCAGCCAATGCTTCGTTTGCTTGACAGATATTTACTGCCTTATGTGCTATATTTATTTATGAAAGATCTAATGTCAGTCCGTCTTAGTACACCTTCTTCACATTATCTACATATTATTGTTCTCTTTGCTTTAAACTTATCAGCTTTAATTTTTTATTCTTTAGGGGCGATGGTAATACAGATGAAAAATATGTTCTCAACATGATATTGCCAGTGTTTCTATAATTTTCCATTGTTATGTTATTGTTGTCTTTCTCCAACAAGCCAAAAGTCTGTAAACTGCTTCTCATCTTTTTTCTAGCGTTGACGACCCATAAATCCTTCAATTACGGTTGAGATATATACCAAGGATGTTACAGTCACCTTAATGCCAGTGTAAAGTACTTGCTTGGTGCAATTTCACACAGTTCATAAATGCCAGTTAGATATAATATAATGACAACATTACCAGTATAGATGTAAAGCCATCCTTGTCGCTATTTCCGCCATATAGCTGGAATATTGCTGAGTGCGGCGTAAAACTAAACTCACTCACTCACTCACTCATTGTAGCTATTTTTGTGTATATGAGTGTATATGGTGTTGTATATGTTTCCATTCATCTGTGGGTATAAATATAGTGCCGGTGTACATATATTACCCCACATATTGTCCTTAGAAGGTCGAGTATCAGTTGTGAAGTGATGCAGTATATCGGGTGTCCCCCCATAAGTGAACCATTTTCGATAATTATTTTCTCATCGATAGGAATACCGAATATATCAAAACGTTTCACAGAGAGTAATCCTATGGTATCTACAAAATATCTAAGAGATTGCTTGCAAATTATGCGAGTATTGCCAAGTTACAGCATGTTAAAAATGTAATATCAAGGGGAAACTCACTTATTTCAGTCTATGTTCAACATGGCCTCTATTTCCCCCCACAACTTAACTATACCTCTCAAGCAGAAATGCTTTTACGCATTTCCTCCACCCATCTCTCCTCCTAAGACATAATTATCCTGTCCTTGAACTCCCGCACATTCAGTATGTCTGCAACTCCTCAGCAAACCTACTCTTATAGAGAGTTCCATATGACATAACCATCATCGATGGAATTATATAGAACGTTACTGCTTAGAAGAATACGATATGTTCTTAGTTGGTAATTCATAAAAGCATTGAAAGTTGACTTCAGAGAGTGAATGTAATACTGCCAAGGCAGGTCGTGATTAAATACTTGGAGCACCATGACCATTTCTCAGCAACTCACTCTGCTTCTGTAATGTACTCTGAAACGGACATGGTGCTCCAGGGCAATTGTATATACTTTATGTCTATTTCTTCTGTAAGGTCAAAATCCTTTTCATGTGTGGTTATCTTAACAACATATGATTCTTTATGTTTAGTTTATGTTCAATGACTATATTGGCACTGTGAGCATTT
This sequence comes from Haliotis asinina, assembly GCF_037392515.1. Lineage (NCBI taxonomy): Eukaryota > Metazoa > Mollusca > Gastropoda > Lepetellida > Haliotidae > Haliotis > Haliotis asinina. The sequence goes on along the minus strand of NC_090291.1, from coordinate 56,421,502 downwards.
GATATTTTATTTAGTACTGTTTACAGCAAAATTCCATTGTATAAATGAACTATGTATGTTCTTGGTGAAGGCATGCATAAACAGTAAGAAGTGTGCTGTCATATAAAACTTGACTTTAATGAAGCGCACGATTCAGTCATGTGAACAGCCAAGTATCATGTTCTTTGGTATAATGCGGTATGTTTTTGTTATATGTTATGTTATGTTAGTCATTATTCTTTATTGTATTATTCTCTTTATTCATCTGCTTCTGTAATAAATGTTGAAACACACATGTTGCTCTACACCGTCTGTATCACTCGACATTATGCATACTCCTTTAACGACTTGCCAGCTTGAGACGAGGACAATCTCAGTACTTTACATTGCTAAATATGTTTGAAGTTCTAGTATTAAACTGAATTTGAGATTTCCTAATTTCACCCAGGTGCAATGCAGTAGATGGATGTGTAATCTGTCCTTCAAGGTAAAGTTGAAACGCGTAAGAGAGAAATGCGTGTTGTGGGATGATAGTGCAGCTATGGATGAACGAACTGACGAACGGATGGCTCGGTTTGGAGGATGGATTTACCAGTTTGAGATAATAATGAAATCTCACGGACATGGAATTGGCAAAAGTGCTAAGTGATATAATATCATATTGGTTTTTAAGTCTGGGTTAGCTTTGTAAACAAAAACATCATGAGAATGTATGCACAAATAGATGCTGTAGCAAATAATACTACTTATGTTAATAGTAACAATTGACACATCAATTATCATCATGATATTACACATATAGAGTTGTGACCTCAAGTTAGCGACAATTCCGCTACAGTGGAATATGCGATTTCTTTCAGTCGTGGTAAGCAGTGTTGCAGACGCGTTCCCGGATCGACTCCGAGGTCCGCCGTCACCCACGCTCGGTCCGCATATATCCTCTTCACACTCAAAGTCGGGCAAAGATGACGATGTGGTCAGACGCGTCTCGATAGTAACCTTCCAGCGGGTCCAGGGCGAACGCCTATCTTGCCGCACATGGTGCAGCAGAGAGGATCAGCGAGGCAGATGGCGTGCACGAATTATCCATTGTCTGTGTTGATTTGAGCGTTCATGTTCATGTGCAAGTACAACCGTGATTTGGACGGTCATCCCCTCGCTGCCGTTGTTGATGTGCCGTCCACTGCCATGCAGTTGATTGTAGTCCGTACATCGCATGTCCAAGCACAGCGCGTACTTGGTGGTCAGGTACTCCCTGAGCGACATGGTGGCTAGACTGAGATCCTTGGCCACCGCGTGGGTTACTGGAACAGTTTTTCTTATCTCTCCCCAGTGCTGGTGAGCCCTCATGCCTTTCGATGAACAGCTGGTTGGACATGCCCTCGATGGTCACTGCCACTTTCGTGATCTCGTGTTTTTGCTGTCTCTTTTCTGACGGTTCATAGTCCTCCATTTGCAGGTCCCTGTCGGAACCCCGACACAGTAATATCACCCTCATTTCTCCATATGTGTTTGTGGAGGCGAAGGGCCATTATTTAATGAAAGAAATAAGTGTATTCGCAGAAAGTGGATGTACGTGTGTTGGTCACCCATATGAATAACACAGCGGTTAGATCTTGAACACCCTTTACCTGGTGGTCCAGTCTCGTGGGTCAGTGTGATTCAAGGTTCTACATTTATCATTTAAGTCTTTCTTAAAGATCACCTGGGTGTAGATCTACGGGTTGAAAATATGCTGACACGATTGCCATCAATATATAAACTTAGTCATATCTTCATGCAACCGGGTTGAGTCTCCATGACAAACCTCGAGAAGGTCATGATTTTTCAAAAGCATTCCATAGGATTAAACAGAAATTACATGCACACAAACGTGCACCTTGTCAGACTGAAGTACATTCACCGACGATTGACAGAGGACCGGCTGAATATTATTTCGTAAGTGAGTACATATGCAAACATACAAAAATGGGACTGTACCTGGTCGTGGACGACATGGAAAAACTTCTGGTCTGGAAACGACCAAAGACAGCTTTCATTTGCAGCATGATGCAAAATCAAACAACAGATAGAGCAGGAAATTAAAAAGAAATATCACAGGGCTGTCGATTACGTGGACAGTACAGACACCGAACTGATAACGACCAGCATGAGATTAGGCACAGGAGGCATCAAAATGTCCACACGACGAAATCAGAGTTCTGGTAGGAATCGAAGCTCAATACAATACAGGATCATATTCCACCATGCTCACAGACAACAAACCCTCAGAAGAGGAATTACATTTGGTTCTTTTCGAACTCGCCAAATACCACAGAATGAAACAAGAGAGTCGAACCAAGTCTCATAAGTGCCCCATCACTGGTGAAAAATTGAACGAAAACCTCATAGGACAAGGAAGACAACAAGCCCGAGAAGCATTCCTCACGAAATCCAAACAAATTATCAACGAAGAAGATTCACTATAAATTGCTTTGTGGAGATCAACACAGCATAGTCGGGTCATTCCCAAGGATGAATACGGAGAGCTGCGTTTCATTCAGACGTAAACAACTCTCCACTCTCAAGTCACTTAGCCCGGGTTGTCTCCAGGAGGACTGCAGAGAGCTGCGTTTGATTCACATTGAGACAACTACCCCCTCGCTGGTCAGCTAGCCATGCGCGATTAGCTGTAGCAAACCCTCCAGACGAGTCGTCCACTGCTGAGATCTGAGGTTCATTCACCTTCAGTCAGCTGTCATCTCGCAAGTCTGCCAGCCATACATCATAACACAAAACCGAGTCCACATGCACTGACTACCAAGACCTGCGTTTCATTCCCCTTCGGACAGCTCTCAACTCCCGGCATGATGTTAGCAAGGCAGCTTAGGAGACTTCATTCACCTTCAGTTGTTACAAGACAAATTGTATTATTAATTATGTAATACTTATCAATGGGTCACCATGTTTAGTGTTTTAAGTGATAATTATTATGGGCCACATCATAAATGGTCAGTACGTTTGTTTTTTTGGCAGGAGGCTTTCAGGAACGCTCTAGAGTTGCCTCCCTTGATTAATTGTTTACTTCCGGGACACTATTAATGTTCTAGAGCATTCTACGTTGATGGCAATGGTCATATGTGCTCGAACTTTCAGGAAATGTTGAGTTTATGCATAAAGGCTAGTTGCCATGTTGTCGACACGGAAACACTCAGACTACTGGATTATATATCTGCCTCTCCGTTTACGCTTGATCTTCATAACCGCTGCGTGACAGCTTGCTTTCTTACATTCAGCATAACTGTTTTTCACTCTCGCACCAAGACTTTGGTGAGTTGACTTTATGTTGTGACCCATTATGGTAGATTGATTCATTTGCATTGTATAAAAAAACTCAATCTCCGTATTTTGCATTGTATCTTGCCTTTGGCTTTGCTGAATACAAATGTACTGACAATTTCAAACTTCTCAGTGTTACATATTTTGCTGGTTATGAGGGGATTTCCTACATCTTTTTAACCGTAACAAGCAACATACCAAACATTTGTGTCAGGCCAATAGCCTCCAAACCTAGAGAAAACTGCCAAAGAGTGATAATGTACCCTGTTACCAGAAGAGCAGTGGTCTTGCCGTCAAACCTTCTCGTGGGAAACTAACATTCATTGATATGGACGCCGTGGAGTGGCGAAACGTAGGCTTAAAACGCGTCTGGAAGCAGGTGAAAAGATGAATCTGCAGAGGAAATAGTACACGCGACAGAGGCGAACGCAAGAATGGACTGAGAGAACACTGAAACTGAGGTGTGAGATTTACTTCTTAACACTCTCATCTTTCAAGAGACGGCACCCGAGGGGAGCCACAACCTCCATGGTGCCTGCAAACGAGCTAGGAAGGCAAGGAAAAAGCAGAACATTATTTCCGTCGCCATCCTATGGTGCATTATTTAAATAAATTTACAATTTAAAATGCTAAAGCACGGCGTACTTTTATTCAGAACAAACGCCAATCTTGGCAAAAGTATGTATCCAAATTTAATTCTCGGACACCCATGTCCAAGGTATGGAACATGGTCCAGAAAATCAAAGGTAAAGGTACTAAATCTACTGTCCATCATCTTAAACCTGGAGACCAATTACTTACTGATAAATCAGATATTGCTAATAAACTGGGTGAAACCCTTGCTAAACACTCTTCCTCTTCTAATTATATACCTAAATTCCAGCAGTATCGAAAACGTCAAGAAAAGCAAACTATCAATTTCAATGCGGATAATGGGGAAGATTATAATGAAACATTTTCTGTTCATGAGCTCCATACTGCTCTTGATCAAGCTCATGACACTGCTACAGGTGCTGATAACATACATTATCAACTCCTGAAACATTTACCAGAATCTTGCCTTGAAATAAATATTTTTGATGATATTTGGACATCGAGTAACGTTCCTCCCTCATGGCGTGATGCCATAGTAGTACCAATACCTAAACCTGGACGTGATCATACGGATCTGTCCAATTATCGACCTATTTCAGTAACTAGCTGTGTTTGCAAAACCATGGAGCGCATGATAAATAATCGACTTGTTAGTTACTTGGAAACAAATAACCTTATAACAGATATAAAATGTGGTTTCCGTAAAAATAGAAGTACTGTCGATCACGTAGTGCGTTTAGAATCATTTGTTAAAATAAACAACACGCTTTGTCTATCTTTTTCATCTTGAGAAGGCATATGATACAACATGGAAATATAGCATTTTAAGTGATTTAAATAACTTCGGGTTGCGAGGTCGTTTACCTCAATCTAAAGTTTTAAACGATTCAATATCGCTATTTGTGCATGCTTTTTATATTTCTTGTTGTGGGAAAGATATGCATACTATTGAAAGGGAACTGCAGCTATGTTTAAGCAAAATAGATAAATGGTGTCTCGAAAATGCCTTCAAATTTTCTCAATCAAAATCAGATTGTATACACTTCTGCCGGAAATATAAACCCCATAAAGACCCAGAACTATTTCTAAGTGGGACCCTATCAAAGTTGTCAAGGAGGCTATGTTCTTGGGAGTTGTTGTCGTTCACAATTGACTTTTTTGCACCATATTAAATCCTTAAAAGCCAAATGTTTGAAGGCTCTCGATTTATTAAAGGTTGTTTCTAATTCAAAATGGGGAGGAGATCAGACTACCCTCCTTCACTTATATAGAAGTGCGATCGAAACTTGATTACGGTTGCATATATGGTGGAGCTTGTCAAAGCAACCTAAAATTACTTGATTCTGTCCATCACCAAGGTCTAAGACTTTGTCTTGTTTGTTTTAAAACCTCTCCTCTATCGACAGTCTTTATGTCGAAGCTGATGAGCCTTCTCACAACCAACGCCGTATAAAATCTTTACAATACATCACAAAATGAGCTTCTAATGAGTCTAATCCCGCATTTAATTGTGTCTCTAATCCTCTTTATGAGGATTTCCGGTTTCCTGCGGACAAAATACTCATGACCGACTGTGGGGAAGTCTACTATACAACACTGACTTGTCCCTCAGTGCTGGTGGTGTTCATTTCAATGTTGGTAAACGACTGTGAGACAGGCTATATTATGTACTGTAAACAGTCTGAAGCGAACTTTAGTTTTAGAGTGAGTGAGTGAGTGAGTTAAAATTTAACGTCACATCGGCAATATCTCAGCCATATCGTGACGAGAACATCTAATATCAAAATTAATTATATGTCTACAAACCTGTCAACTAAGGACAGTAAAACAACTAGAATATCACAAATGGAATTAAAACTAGCATGGAAAGTTAAAAACATCACCATTAAGACTATACACTATAAGATCAGGCTATAGATCGCCAACAACTGAAGGTAGATCACCACACTGGGGACCATGGAGACTTACAGTACCTTTGCTACCTGCATGGACCCTAGTTGGATTTACACCATCCCTTCAACCGCTGGCGAGTATACAGAATGCTAACCAAAATTAAAACAACAAGAATACTACGATTAAAAACCTGGTAGATTTAAATTTACATCGAATGTTTGTGGACTTACGTACCCTCTCAGGAGGACAATAATTTTACAATGCTTCAACCCCCTTTGAGGGTACAGCCACTAACAATTCTAGTTCCTAATCTAAATTACCAATCATTAAAATACATTTATATACAGAACATATACTCAAAATTCAATCCAGAAATCAATTTCCTTTAAAAAACCAATAATTAAATGAGCGCTGACTGTGTTAAAAAGATCCTTAACAGTTTTTACAGAAAAATACTTATCCCTTATGATGGAGAATTCAACACAGTCAAGCAGGATATGCTTGACCGTGACTCTCTCATCACAAGGGATACAAAACGGAGGATCCTCACCTTTTAAAAGGTATACGTGAGTGTATCTTGTATGGCCAATGCGACATCGTCGCAAAATGACTTCTTCAAATCTGGACTGACAACCCAAGTATGTATAACCAATGTAGGGGTTTATTTCATGTAATTTATTGATACCTACTTGGGTGTCCCACTTCTGCATCAGATCACGAGTGTAAGCTCTCATGCTAGCTTTGTAGTCAGAATAAGGAATAAGAAGTGGTGTCACAGATTTGTTGAGTGCTGCCTTAGCAGCAAGATCGGCCATTGCGTTACCGGAAATGCCAACGTGGCTGGGTAACCAACAGAAGACGATGTCGTATTGGCCAGTAGCAAGATCATTATATAATTCAATAATTTCAATTAAAAGTGGATGTTTACAAGAAAGATTTTTAATCGCCTGAAGGCAAGAAAGAGAGTCGGAATAGATTATATATTGTTTATGTTTATGGCGTCTTTGAATATATTTAAGAGCTGTTAATATGGCGTTAGCCTAAGCGGTAAAAATAGAACTGTTGTCTGGTAATCTAGAAGATATTGTTCTGGATCCAATGACAGTGGCACAAGCTACTGCGCCACCGTCCTTGGACCCATCTGTACATAAGGATTTATAACTGCTATATTTATGTTTCGATTGATTATATTCTTGTTTATACTGTAATTCATTAGTTTCCGATTTTTTAAATGTGGTCAATGTTAGGTCCACTTGGGGCCTAACCAACTGCCAAGGAGGAGAAGAAAGAAGACGCGAAGGAGCTATATTTTCCAGCTCAATGCCGGCAGCAGCAAGAAATGGTTTAATTCTTAAACCAAGAGGCGGTACAAGCGAAGATTTTTTATTGTATAAGTCCTCACACAGAGGACTGAAAACACAGTTATATGCAGGGTTTGACTCACTGGAATATAATTTTGTTACATACTGTAAAGCTAATTTGATACGTCGCTGCTCAAGAGATGGCTCATCGGCCTCAACGTACATGCTGTCAACAGGTGAAGTTCGAAAGGAGCCAAGACAAAGTCTTGGACCTTGATGGTGAACAGAATCTAAAAGTTTCAGGTTGCTTTTACAGGCTCCACCATATACAATGGAGCCATAATCAAGTTTTGACCGGATCAGTGATCGATAAAGTTGCAGGAGGGTAGTTTGGTCCCCTCCCCATTTAGAATTTTAAACGACTTTCAACAAGTCAAGTGCCTTCAGGCATTTAGTTTTGAGGGATTTGATATGTGGTAGGAACGTTAAATGCGAGTCAAAAATTAATCCCAAGAACTTGGCCTCCTTTACAACTTTGATGGGAGTGCCATCTAGAGATAGTTCAGGGTCCTTATGTGCCTTATATGTTCTGCAAAAATGTATACAATTAGTTTTGGACTTCGAAAATTTGAAGCCGTTTTCAAGGCATCATTTATTTATTTTGTTTAAACACAACTGCAGTTGCCGTTCAATAGTATGCATATTTTTACCTCGGCAAGAAATATTAAAATCATCCACGAAAAGCGATCCATCAATTGAATCGTTTAAAACTTTTGACAAACTGTTGATCTTGATGCTAAAAAGAGTGACAGATAAAATACTGCCTTGTGGAACACCCTGATCCTGATTGTAATGATCAGACAGGGTAGAACCCACACGAACCTGGGATTGTCATTTAAAAAGTTGGCAATAAATTGAGGCAAACGACCTCGCAAACCAAAGTCATGTAAATCCCTCAAAATACCATGTTTCCAGGTTGTGTCATATGCTTTTTCAAGATCAAAAAAGATAGACACAGCATGTTGTTTATTAATTAGTGCGTTTTTCACAAATGATTCCAGTCGCACTAAGTGATCGACAGTACTTCTGTTTTTACGGAAACCACACTGTATATCTGTGATAAGATTATTTGTTTCCAAGTACCAAACAAGTCGATTATTTATCATGCGTTCCATGGTCTTGCAAACACAGCTAGTTAGTGAAATAGGTCGATAATTGGACGGATCCGTATGATCACGTCCAGGCTTACGTATTGGTACTACTATGGCGTCACGCCATGACGGAGGAAAGTTACCCGATGTCCAAATATCATCAAAAATATTGAGAAGAGTTTCTAGGCAGGATTCCGGTAAGTGCTTCAGGAGTTGATAATGTATGTTATCAGCTCCTGTAGCAGTGTCATGAGCTTGATCAAGAGCAGTATGGACTTCATGAATAGAAAACGTTTCATTATAATCTCCCCAATTATCAGAATTGAAATTAATAGTTTTCTTTTCTTCTTGTTTTTGATATTGCTGAAATTTAGGTACATAATTTGAAGAGGAAGAGTGTTTAGCAAGGGTTTCACCCAGTTTATTAGCAATATCTGATTTATCAGTAAGCAATTGATCTCCATGTTTAAGATGATTGACAGTAGATTTAGTACCTTCACCTTTGATTTTCTGGACCATGTTCCATACCTTGGACATGGGTGTCCGAGAATTTATTTTGGATACATAATGTTGCCAAGATTGGCGTTTCTGCTGTTTAAAAGTACGCCGTGCTTTAGCATTTAAAATCTTAAATTTATTTAAATTATGCACCATAGGATGGCGACGGAAATAATGTTCTGCTTTTTTCCTTGCCTTCCTAGCTTGTTTGCACTCATCGTTGAACCATGGTTTTCTTATGTGTGGAACTGCAGAGGACTTTGGTATACACTCATCAGCTATGGAATTCAGTTCATCAGAAAAAGATTTGATAGTATCAGAAACGTCAATAAAACGTTCGGGTTTAAGCTTTTGAGCACACAGTGTTTCATATAAAGCCCAGTTAGCCTTTTTAAAATTCCGTCTTGATGATGGAGGAACATCAGATGGAGTTACAGCTTTTAATATAGTAGGAAAATGGTCACTTCCACACAGGTCATCGTAGACTGACCATTCGAATTCATTTAATAGTTCGGAATTTGTCAATAGAGAGCAGAATACGTTCCTGTGCCAGGGTGTAAATATGTGTTGGAACCATCATTATAAATACATAAATCATTGTCAGAACAAAAGTCCTCCAACAATTTACCTCTAGTGTTTGTATTTACACTACCCCAGAGTGGGTTGTGCCCATTTAAATCTCCCATTATAATACAGGGCTTCGGGAGTTGGTCATATAGAGCTTGAAGATCAGTTTTAGTGAACGTCGAAGATGGCGAAATATAAAGAGAGCATAGCGTAAACGCTACGTGTAAGGTAATTCTCACTGCAACAGCCTGCATATTAGTATTAAGTGAAACAGGGCTTTGAATAACGTTTTGTCTGACTAAAACGGATGACCCGCCAGTAGCTCTATCACCCGGAGGTGAAAAATAATGATATGCATTAAAATGACGAAGGTCAAATGTATCTGTTTGCTTTAAATATGTCTCTTGGAGACATATCGCTGAAGGTGTGAAATCTTGGACTAATAGCTGTAATTCATGTAAATTAGTCCTCAATCCTCTGCAGTTCCACTGTACAATATTATTGGATTAAACTATCTTTTGGGGGGATTTATTGGTGATCTACCCCGCACCCTTTTGGAGGGCGACAAGCTATGTGCCCTAGAATGGACGTTTTCAGAAACGTCCATGTCTTCAAGAGACCAGTATTTATTAAACATGTGAATTTTGTTCTGTGACTCTTTAGGAGCTCTGCCACTTTGTTGTTCTGAAGCATCAGGCTTTGGCTTCGGTTTACTTTTCACAGTGTGTTGACTATCAGCTGTCGATTGAGACTTTGAGTGTGACTGAGATGATGATTTGTGATCAGAAGAAGACTTTGATGTACTAGAAAGTGATTCCTCAGTCTGTGATGATACAGCAGTGCACAAAGTCTGTGGAGAATCACAATTGACCCAAGTCAAGGTAGTTTGGCACCCTGTGGTTGATGTTGTTTCAGAGCTACACCCCGATGATATTTTTGTTACTGTAGCATAACTTTCCGAAAGTTCAGATCTCTTTACCATTCTTTTGGCCTCAGAAAAAGAGATATTTTGCGTAAATTTTATTTTATTGATCTCCATTTTCTCTTTCCAAATAGGACACTGTTTGGAAAATGACGAATGGTCGCCTGAGCAATTGGTACATTTTTATAGTCACTATCACAATCTTCTGTTGTGTGTGTCTTCTCACCACAGTGAGCACACACAACAGACAATGTGCAAGTATTTACGCCGTGTCCATATTTCTGGCATTTAAAACACCTGAGCGGGTTGGGGATGTAGGTATCAACTGGAATGTTACAGTAGCCTGCCTTCACTGATTTGGGAGCATTAGGACATGAAAAAGTAAACAGATAGGTGTTCGTTTTGATGGTTTCACTGTTTCTCCGAGTTGAAAAGCGCTTGACAAAGACCTTGATCCTTCATTTCAGATCCTATATCAAGTTCCGACATATCATCAAACAATCTGTCTCGATCTCTAACGATACCTTTGCTTGAATTCAAGGTTTTGTGTGCAGAAACCGTGACCGGAGTACCCACGAAAGATTTGATGTTCAGCAAATTAGTTGCTTGTTGCTTTTTTCCGCACTCTACTAACAGGGCACCTGAACGTAAGCGTCTTATGTTCTTCACATCCCCTGCAATTCCTTGAATACCCTTGGATGCAGCAAAGGGGTTCAACTTTAATGGTGTCTTGTCAGGAGTCTCAATAACAATGAAACGCGGCCAATACTCAATCGATGCAGACGGTCTATGGTCAGTATCAACAGGGTCAATATCAAGTGGACGTTTTGGTTTTTTTTGTTGGGTTCTCATAAGCCATGGTTAGTTTAAATGGTTCATCATCCGAGCTCCCCACCCACCACGGAGTATCACAAGGACAATGCTAAAGTAAGCGGGCCTCCAGCTTACAGCACCAAGGATACTCGGATGATATACTCCAGCAGAAGAATTAAAACATGAATAGTTCCACCAGATTGGCCCATGAGCCACCGCCTTCTGGGCATACGACTCTAGGCAAAAATATGAATTAGTAAAATTTGAAATTCAGAAGATCCAAAACTCGGCCAAGACCTAATAATATCCACCTTACGATTCTCAAAAGTTTGTGTAACATTACATACAGTAATGCTCAGGGCTTGGCGTGACCAGCCGATTGGTTGAACCGGGCCCATTCAACCTCCCGTCTAGGTGAAGTCAGGGCCGAAGTGGTGTGTTGAGCAATAGGAACACTGGTCTTACTCCCATTGCCCTCAACCACCAGGATCCCCTCCTCCACCGACACAGGGCCGCAACCCACGGCAAACGGGTTGGTGGACCAAATATCCCCCCGGGTCCACAACGGGGGTGTCGGCGAGCTCTTGGCGTTACCCAGCACCCACCACGAGGAGGTGGCTCGCTACGGGTGCCTGTGCCAGTGTGACGGCTGCATTCACTTGCTCTTGCGACGCCAATAACTGATCATAATGCCAACGGCACGTTCACGTTGCACATTTGACAATCAATTTGGCATAATTTTTAAAGCACCGTTAAAACTCAGGTTTAAAACTGTTTTTTTTTAATTCTTGACGCTAGTGCAAACACGTGCAAATGAAGAAAACTTCGATGCGAAGATCACGCAATTGACTGCACGTGCAAAACCTGATTTAGTACACGACGAATGGATGGTTTTGAGAAGGTTTTGCTCTCCTAGAGTCGAAAGATAGGGATCCCATTTCGGATACATACATGTATCATCAGAGAAACATAATTCACTATTTCGTGAAGTTTTTTTATTTGACTCAGTATACTTTATGAACTTTGGTAAACAGCCGGTTTCCTGTTGTCTAGAATGTAATGATATCAACAGCTGTAGCTGGATTTAGTTATTTTTAAAATGTCACTTATATTATGCGAGTACAAGTTTGCACTGCGGTATAACTATATCTCACACAGTTTACATACTTTGAAATGATGAGATGTAAGTCCTAAATTTCTAAAATCTGTTCTCTATCTGAACAGAACACGAAAGAACTGTTTCAGTAAGCAGATTCCTGGCCTATACATTACTCTCGGTGCTGTCTCTTCCCAAACGGCGTGACTTTCATGTTATTGTTTCAATCACTTTTTCTAGATATGCTTCTATCCATGTGCACACTCATGAAGAGCCACCTGCTGGGTAACGCTAAGGGTCCCCGTGTGGACACGGGGCAGAATGTGTACACAGCACCCCATTGCTGGTCGTAAGAAGCGACCAAACTGGGCAACCTTTTTGCCGTGGGTTGCGTCCCGTGTCGATGGAGGACGATAGTCTGGTGGTTGACGGCAATGGGAGCTTGAACAGTGTTCCTTTTGCTAAACGCCACTTTGGCCCTCACTTCACCTTGACAGGTAGTAGAATCGGACCGCCAAGTCCTGTGTATGGACTTATATTTGTATGTCATACAATAATCTGTTTGGAAAATGTGTTACTTATGGTCTTGTGGGCAGAATCGTTCTCATAAGATGTTTATGATTTTGATGTATGATGTTTTGAACTTTGCCTAGAGTCTTATGCCAGAAGGCGGTAGCTCATGGGCCAATCTGGTGGATTTGCTATTTGTAACTCTTTTGCTGGAGTATATCATCCGAGTATCCTTTGTGCTGCAAGTTGGAGACCCACTTGTTTTTAGCATTGTCTTTTGATACTCCGTGGTGGATGGGGAGCTCGGATGACGAACTACTGAAAAATAACCATGGCTTGTGAAACAAAAAAAAAACCCTTAAAAAACAAACGACAACTAGACACTGATCCAATTGATACTGATCAAAGACTGTCCACGTCCATTGAATACTGGCCACGATTTCCTGTAACTGAAACTGTTGACAAGACTCCATTCAAGTTGAAACCTTTTGCCATATCCAGTGGTATACAGAGCCTAGCTGGTGATGTCAAGAATATTAGACGTTTGCGTTCCGGTCCTTTGTTGGTTGAATGCGGGAAAAGGCAACGATCCACTAACCTTATGAATACAGAATTGTTTGTTGGCGTTCCAGTCACGTTGCATTCACTCATAAAACACTCAGTACGAGCAAGAGAATCATCAGAGATCGTGACCGATTGTTTGCGGATATGACAGAGCTTGACATCATCTCTGAGATGAAAGATCAGGGTGTACTCAATGTAAAACGTTTCACAATCCGGAAGAATGATGTTGTAACTAACACCAATACTTACCTGATCTCCTTTTCCTCACCAACTGCTCCAAAATCTCTTAAAGCAGATTATTGTAACATCAATGTGGACACGTACATTCCGAACCCTCTAAGGTGCTTTGAAAGTCAAAAGTTTGGCCATGGCGTCAATACTTGCACATTGTCTATTGTATACGTTCACTGTGGCGAAAAGACACATAGAAAAGAAGATTGGGACAGTAATGTTAAAAAATGTACAAACTGTGCGGGTGATCACTCCTCCTACTCTAAAGTGTCCTGATCGGAAACATCAAATGGCGAAAAATAGTATCAAATTCACTCAAAACGTTAGGTTTGCGGAAACTAAAAAGCAAGTTCGAAGCTCAGAACATAGGGAAAAATATGCTTCTATCACCATAACATCGTCAGAAACAGTAACCGCTGAAACAACAGCGTCATTTATATGTTGTCAGACATACCTGACCTGGGTTAAAATTGAATCTCCACTGATATTCTCACCTGTACTATCGACCCAAACAACAAAATCAGTTCCTTGTAAATCTCAAAGCTTACGTGAAACATCCTTTGATTTTGACGTATCATCTCAGCCTACATCAAAGTCTACACAATTCTGTAAAGGCAAAGGTATGAAACCAGATTCTTTGAAAAGGCTTCGTGGCAGAGCCCCCAAAGGGTCAGACAATGAAATCACATTATACAATAAATATAGATGCTTGAGCACATGGACGTGACTGAAAACGTCCGCTCTAGGGCACACAGCTTGTCGCCCGCAAAGCAAAGTACGGGGTAGATCACCAATAAATCCTCCCAAAAGATAGCTTATCATAATCCTATTATACAATGGAATTGTAGGGGACTAAGGATTTATCACCTCAGCATTCTGTCTGCAGGAGACATATTTGAAAGAGACAGATGTTCTTAACCTGCGTTTGTTCAGTGCATACCATTGTTTTTCGCCTAAAGGTGACAGGACAGATCGTTATCCATGCCCTAGTTACACTTACTACTAATTTTCAGGCTGTTGGAGTGCGACTAACTTTGTACATTGCGTTTACATCATGTTTGCTCTGTTTCTCCGTTTTCAACGTTTCACACACTCTATATGGTCAACTCCAAAAGCTCTGTATTATTCTGGGAGATTTAAGGTGATTTAAATGGGCACAACCCACTCTGGGGCAGTACAACAATAAATGGTAAAGTACTGGAGGAATTTTGTTCAGATTATGATTCATGCATTTATAATGATGGTTCCAATACATATTTACATCCTGGTACAGGAACCCATTCTGCTCTCGACATATCAGTCACTCATTCAAAACTGCTAAATGAATTTAAATGGTCTCCTCACGATGACCTCTGTGGAAGTAACCATTTTCCTACTATACTAAATCCTGTTACTGCAAGGGTACGTTAGTCCCCAAACATTTGAAGTCAAATTTAGTCTTCCATTTGTTTAGCCGTAGTATTTCTGTCATTTTAAATGTGGCTAATCTGGCATAGAATCGCCAGCAGCTGAAGGGATGGTGTAAATCCAGCTAGAGACCATGCAGGTAGCAGAAATACTGTAAGTACCCATGGCTTCTAGTATGGTGATCTACCTTCAGTTGTTGGTGATCTATAGCCTGTTTTAGTATTGTCCGAATAGTGATATTAGTATTAACTTTTCACGTTAGTTTTAATTCTTATAGTGATACTCTAGTTACTGTCCTTCGTTGACAGGTTTTTACCATATGCATAAATTCCTTTTTCCAAGAATGTTCTCGTCACGATATGGCTGCAATATTGCCGATGTGACGTTAAATATTAACTCACTCACTCACCCTGTTACTGCATCTGATGTTCCTCCGTCATCAAGGAGGAATTTTGAAAAGGCTAACCGGGCTTTATATGAAACCCTGTGTGCTGCAGAGCTTAAACCTGAGCGTTTTGTTGACGTTCCTGGTGTTATTAAATGTTTTTGTGGGGTTTTTTTCCTGACGAATTGACTTCTGTTGCTGATGAATGTATACCAAATTCCTCTGCAGTTCCACCTATCGGGGAACCATGGTTCAATGATGAATGCAAACAAGCTAGGAAGGCAAGGAAAAACATTATTTCCGTCGCCATCCTATATTGTGCATAATTTGATTAAATTCAAAATTTTAATTGCTAAAGCATGGCGTACCTTTAAACAGAATATACGTCAATCTTGGCAACACTATGTCTCCAAAATAAATTCAAAGTAAACGCCTATGTCCACGGTATGGATCATGGTCCAGAAAATTAAAGGTAAGGTACTAGATCTAGCATCCATCATCTTGAACATCATTTACTAACCGATAAGATATTGCGAATACACTGGGTGAAACCCTCGTTAGACTCTTCCTCTTCAAATTATGCGCCTAAATTCCAACAATATCAAAAACAACAAGAAGGGAAACCTATTAATTTCAATTTGGATAATGGGGAAGACTACAATGAACTATTTTCTATTCATGAGCCCTATACTGCTCTTGAACAAGAGCATGATACTGCTACAGGGGCTGATAACATTCATTATCAACTCCTAAAGCTCTTGCCGGGATCATGTTTAGAAACATTGTTAAACATTTTGATGATATTTGGACGTGTGGAAACTTTTCTTCTTCATGACGCAATGTTATTATTGTACCCATCCCGAAACCAGTACATGATCATACTGATCCGTCCAATTATCGAGGCATCCGTGGCGAGCCACCTCCTCGTGGTGGGTGCTGGGTAATGCTGAGAGTTCGCCGACACCCCCGTAGTGGACCCGGGGGGATATTTGGTCCACCAACCCGTTTGCCGTGGGTTGCGGCCCTGTGTCGGTGGAGGACGGGAATCTGGGGGTTGAGGGCACTGGGGGCCTGTAATCGTGTACCCTTGCTCAACACACCCCTTCGACCCTTACTTCACCTAGACGGGAGGTTGAATGGGCCCGGTTCAACCAATCGGCTGGTCATGCCAAGCCCTGTGCATAGACTCTAAATTTATTTATCATTGCACAAGTATGATTTGGAACTGATTTTGATCGATTTTGGTCTTGGCTTTAATGTCTAAAACACGTTTGATGTTGAATTATGTTGCTTTGAACTTTGCCTAGAGTCTTTTGCCAGAAGGCGATGGCTCATGGGCCAATCTGGTAGACTAATTATTTCTAATTCTTCTACTGGAGTATATCATCCGGGTATCCTTGGTGCTGCAAGCTGGAGCAGGCCCGCTTGCTTTAGCACTGTCCTTGTGATATTCCGTGGTGGGTGGGGAGCTCGGATGATGAGCCATATGTCACCAATCCTGGCTTATGAAATACCCCCCAAAAAAACAAAACGTCCACTTGAACTTGATCCTGTTGATACTGACCACAGACAGTCTCTATCGATTGAGTATTAGCCACGTTTCGTTGTTGTTGAGACTCCTGACAAGACACCATTAAAGCTGAACCCTTTTGCAGTATCTAAGGGTATTCAAGGTATTGCAGGAGATGTTACGAACATTAGACGCTTACGTTCGGGTGCCTTACTAATTGAGTGCAGCAAGAAACAACAAGCAACCAACTTTATGAGTATTGAATGTTTTGTGGGTATTCCGGTCACGGTTTCTGCTCACAAGACCTTGAACACGAGTAAAGGTATCATCAGAGATCGGGATCGATTGTTTGCTGACATGACCGAACTTGATATACCATGTGAAATGAAAGATCAGGGTGTGCTGTATGTGAAGCGCTTTTCAACCCGAAAAAACAATGAAACATTCCAAACGAATACCAATCTGTTTTCTTTTTCATCGCCAAATGCTAAAATCAGTGAAGGCCGGTTACTGCAATATCCAAGTTGAAACGTACATCCCCGACCCACTCAGATGTTTTAAATGTCAAAAATATGGACACGGTGTAACTACCTGCACATTGTCTGTTGTGTGTGCTCACTGTGGTGAGAAGACACACACACAACAGAAGATTGTGACAGTGATTTTAAAAAATGCACCAACTGCTCAGGCGACCATTCTTCTTCTTCTTCAAAACAGTGTCCAATCTGGAAAGAGCAAATGGCAATAAACAGATTAAAGTTTACCCAAAACATCTCTTTTTCTGAGGCAAAATAACTGGTGAAGAGATCTGACCTTCCAGAAAGTTATGCTACAGTAGCAAACACATCATCTGTGCGCAGCTCTAAAATAACAAAATCATCTACAAGCTGCAAAACTACATTGACAGCGACTTTCCACAACTTCTATACCCAGATATGTCATCCCAGACTGAGGAATCACTTCCTGGGACATCAAAGTCTTCTTCTGATCATAAATCATCTTCGCAGTCACACACTGAATCTCAATCTACAACTGATAAACAACAAACTGCTAAAGGTAAATGTAAGCCTAAGCCTGATGCTTCAAAACAACAAAGTGGTAGAGCTCCTAAAGGGTCACACAAAAAAAATTGAATTGTTCAATAAAATTGGGTCTCTTGAAGACATGGACGTTTCTGAAAATGTCCATTCTAGGGCACATAGCTTGTCGCCCTCCAAAAGAGTGCGGGGTAGATCACCAATAAATCTCCCTAAAAGATAGTTTATTCCAAAAATATTGTACAGTGGAACTGCAGAGGATTGAGGACTAATTTACATGAATTACAGCTATTAGTCCAAGATTTCACACCTTCAGCGATATGTCTCCAAGAGACATATTTAAAACAAACAGATACATTTGACCTTCGTCATTTTAATGCATATCATTATTTTTCACCTCCCGGTGATAGAGCCACTGGCTGGTCATCCGTTCTAGTCAGATAAAAGGTTGTTCAAAGCCCTGTTTCACTTAATACTAATATGCAGGCTGTTGCTGTGAGAATTACTTTATATGTAGCGTTTACGCTATGCTCTCTCTATATTTCGCCATCTTTGACGTTTGCCAAAACTGATCTTCAAGCCCTGTATGACCAACTCCCAAAGCCCTGTATTGATGGGAGATTTAAATGGCCACAACCCACTCTGGGGTAGGGTAAATATAAACACTAAAGGTAAGTTGTTGGAGGACTTTTGTTCTGACAATGATTTATGTATTTATAATGATGGTTCCAACACATATTTACACCCTGGTACAGGGACCTATTCTGCTCTTGACTTGTCATTGACAAATTCAGAACTACTAAATGAATTTGAATGGTCACTCCACGATGTGGAAGTGATCATTTTCCTACTGTATTAAAATGTGTAACTCCATCCGATGTTCCTCCAACATCAAGACGAAATTTTAAAAAGGCTAGCTGGGCTTTATATGAAACACTGTGTGCTGAAAAGCTTAAACCCGAACGTTTTATTGACGTTCCAGATGATATTAAACGCTTTTCTGATCAACTGAACTCCATAGCTGATGTGTGTATACCACATTCCTCTGTAGTTCCACACATAAGAAAACCATGGTTCAACGATGAGTGCAAACAAGCTAGGAAGGCAAGGAAAAAACATTATTTCCGTCGCCATCCTATGGTGCATAATTTAAATAAATTTAAGATTTTAAATGCTAAAGCACGGCGTACTTTTAAACAGAACAAACGCCAATCTTGGCAAAATTATGTATCCAAAATAAATTCTCGGACACCCATGTTCAAGGTATGGAACATGGTCCAGAAAATTAAAGGTAAAGGTACTAAATCTACTGTCCATCATCTTAAACATGGAGATCAAATGCTTACTGATAAATCAGATATTGCTAATAAACTAGGTGAAACCCTTGCTAAACATTCTTCCTCTTCTAATTATATACCTAAATTTCAGCAATATCAAAAACAAGAAGAAAAGAAAACTATTAATTTCAATTCTGATAATGGGGAAGATTATAATGAAACGTTTTCTATTCATGAACTCCATACTGCTCTTGATCAAGCTCACGACACTGCTACAGGAGCTGACAACATACATTATCAACTCCTGAAACATTTACCAGAATCCTCTCTGGAAAGTCTCCTAAATATTTTTGATGATATTTGGACATCGGGCAACTTTCCTCCCTCATGGCGTGATGCCATAGTAGTACCAATACCTAAACCTGGACGTGATCATACCGATCCATCAAATTATCGTCCGATTTCATTAACTAGCTGTGTTTGCAAGACCATGGAACGCATGATAAATAATCGACTTGTTTGGTACTTGGAAACAAATAATCTCATAACAGATATACAATGTGGTTTCCGAAAAAACAGAAGTACCGTCGATCACCTAGTGCGTTTAGAATCATTTGTGAAAAACGCGCTGATTAATAAACAACATGCTGTGTCTATCTGTTTTGATCTTGAGAAGGCGTATGACACAACCTGGAAATATGGGATTTTGAGAGATTTACATGATTTCGGTTTCCGAGGTCGTTTGCCTGAATTCATAGCAACAACAGACAATTTCAAGTCCGCGTGGGTTCTACCCTGTCTGATCATTACAGTCAGGATCAGGGTGTTCCACAAGGCAGTATTTTGTCAGTCACACTTTTTAGTATAAAGATAAATAGTTTATCCAAAGTTTTAAACGATCCAATTGATGGATCGTTATTTGTGGATGATTTTAATATTTCTTGTCGTGGGAAAAATATGCATACTATTGAACGGCAACTGCAGCTGTGTTTGAACAAAATAGATAAATGGTGTCTTGAAAACGGCTTTAAATTTTCTAAATCGAAAACTAATTGCATACATTTTTGTCGTAAATACAAACCGCATGAAGACCCTGAACTATCTCTAGATGGCACTCCCATTAAAGTTGTCAAGGAGACCAAGTTTCTGGGCCTAGTTTTCGACTCCCACTTAACTTTTTTGCCGGATATTAAATCCCTCAAAGCCAAATGCCTGAAAGCACTCGATCTGTTGAAAGTTGTTTCCAACTCAAAGTGGGGAGGGGATCAAGCTACCCTTCTACACCTATATCGATCACTCGTTCGTTCTAAACTTGATTATGGCTCCATCGTCTATGGTGGAGCCTGCAAAAGCAATCTGAAACTTCTTGATTCTGTCCATCACCAAGGTCTAAGACTTTGTCTTGGGTCCTTCAGAACTTCACCTATTGACAGTCTTTACGTTGAGGCCGATGAACCATCTCTTGCACAACGCCGTATCAAATTATCTTTACAATATATCACAAAACTTTACTCTAACGAATCTAATCCTGCATGTAACTGTGTCTTCAATCCTCTGTATGAGGATTTATATAGCAAAAAGTCTTCTCTTGTTCCACCTCTTGGGCTCAGAATAAAGCCGTTTATTGCTGCTGCTGGTATTGAGCTGGACAATATAGCTTCCTTCCGTCTTCTTTCTTCTCCCCCTTGGCAGTTGGTTAGGACACAGGTTGACCTAACATTAACTAAATTTAAAAAATCAGAAACGAATTAGTTACAGTATAAACAAGAATATAATCAATTGAGTGAGTGAGTGAGTTAATATTTAACGTCACATCGGCGATATTGCAGCCATATCGTGACGAGAACAGACATGACAAAAAAGAATATATACATATGGAAATTAATTAAGCAACACCAAATTCAAAGACACATAAAAACTTAACAAAGTTTAACGAAGTAATTTTGATGATTGATTATTCAATTTTGATGTATTGACATACAGCATGAGCTTTTCATGGGTTGATATGACGCGCGTGAAGCTTGCACAGCGCACGTGCATTGCTTTAACCTCAACTTTCGAAAAATGCACTTTTTCCCTGGGGTGTTTACAAGCGCAGGTTGTCGATTGCATTCGGTTTTTCATTCATTTCAATGTCATGGCACGTAGGAAATTATCAGAGGCCACTCGTTGGCAAATAATCGGCATGAGGAATGCTGGTATGTCTCTAAGACAAATCGGGACTCAAATCGGACGACATCATTCCATAATTTCAAAACTTTTGAAAAAATACCGGGCCACTAATGAAGTTAAAGACCTGCCTAGACCAGGAAGACCCAGGAAGACCACAGTCCGGGAGGACAGAGCTTTACTGAGACTTGTACGGCGCAGGTCCTTCGACTCGAGCTCTCGGTTGAGACAGGAGTGGCTTCCAGGGAGACCCATCTCGAACAGGACTGTTCGGAATCGTCTGAAAGCTGCAGGATACCGGGCAAGGAGGCCAATCAAGCGACCCAGACTGTCTCCAGCCCATAAGGCAGCCCGACTGGCCTGGTGTAATGACCGTTTGCACTGGAACATTGCCTCTTGGAGGAAGGTCCATTTCTCAGATGAGAGCCGGTTCTTGCTGCACATGGTGGACGGTCGTACTCGGGTCTGGAGGCAGAGGAACACAGCAATGGCTCCACGGAACATCCAGGAGACTGTGGCCTTTGGGGGAGGTTCCGTTATGGTATGGGGGTGCATTTCCATGAACTGCAAGTTGGATATCATTACCATCCGTGGCAACCTTAACGGTGTTCGTTACCAACAGGAGGTTCTTGACAGGGCTGTGGTACCTCATTTTGAGAACCATCCTCTGGCAACGAGACCCATATTTATGGACGACAATGCTAGACCTCACAGGGCGCATGCTGTAAATGATTTTTTGCGGCAAAATGCAATTGACAGAATTCCATGGCCTGCCATGAGCCCTGACCTCAACCCCATTGAACATTTGTGGGACTTTATTGGCCGTCGTGTGAGGCAGAGAGACCCACCAGTCCATAATCTCAACGAATTGACGGCTGCCCTGCATGAGGAGTGGAACAGGATCCCCCAGAATCAGATCCGGAGACTCATCCAAGGAATGAGGAGGCGTCTGGAATCGGTGGTGCGTGCGCAGGGAGGACACACTAGATATTGATGAAAGTCGGTGTGCAGACTCTCAGATGACTGTTCTTTCTTTCCATGTGACATTTGTGTTAATACACCTGACAACAACGTCTGTGGATGAATAGTAAATTGTGTCCATTTTTTCATGAATTTAAGACAGTTTTAAGAATTTGGATTTCGTTGCAATAAAGCAAAGTCTTGATACTTTTTCCCTTTAAGTTGTTTGTCAGAGATCGTCTGTTGAATAAAAAAGTGTCAAACTATATCAACCCGGCATATTTTGATTGTCAGAACACTTCAAAGTTGCTCCAATAGAAAAAATTGGGGTGTTGCTTGATTAATTTCCAGGTGTATATATCGATATTATGAAGACCCTGTCTACGAAGGACAGTAAAACCACTAGACTATCACAGTTAGTATTAAAACTAGCGTGGAAACTTAAAAAAAAATGATAGTATCACTATTTGGACAGTACAACATAAAAACAGGCTATAGATCGCCAACAACAGAGGGTAGATCACCATACCAGGGACCATGGGGACTTACAGTACCTCTGCTACCTGCATGGTCCCTGGCTGGATTTACACCATCCCCTCAGCTGTTGGCGACTGTGTGCAAGATTAGCCACAAATTAAAATGACACATATTCTACGATTAAAGAAGTGGAAGATTAAATCTGACTTAAACCGTTTTGGGACTTACGTACCCTCTCAGGAGGACAATAATTTTACGGTACTTCAACCCCCTTCGAGGATACAGCCACTAACAATCTTAGCTGCTAATTCAACTTCCAATCATAAAATACTTATTTATTTACATGTCAGTCAATAAATTCAATTCTTTTAAAAATGCAATAATTAAATGAGAACGCACGTTACTAAAAAGGTCCTTCATAGTTCTTGATTTAAAATAATTGTCCCTTGTGATGGAATATTCAACACAGTCAAGCAAGATATGCTTGACCGTGATGATTTCATCACAAGGGATGCAGAACGGAGGATCCTCACCTTTCAAAAGATATTCATGCGTGTACCTAGTGTGACCAATACGACATCGTCGTATAATGACCTCTTCAAATCTGGATTGACAACCCAAGTAGGTGTAACCAACAAATGGTTTTATTGCATGTAATTTATTGACACCTACTTGGGTGTCCCACAGAAGCATCAGATCACGGATGTAAGATCTAATGGTAGCTTTATAATCAGTATAGGGAATATGAAGTGGTGTAACAGATTTGTTTAGCGCTGCTTTAGCAGCAAGGTCAGCCAAAGTATTACCAGAGATTCCAACATGGCTGGGTAACCAACAGAAGACAATGTCATATTGGCCAGTCGCAAGATAGTAATAAAGTTCAATAATTTCTATTAAAAGTGGATGTTTACATGCTAGGTTTTTAATAGCCTGAAGGCACGAAAGAGAGTCTGAATAGATTATGTACTGTTTGTGTTTAGGATGTCTTTGAATATATTTAAGAGCAGTTAATATGGCGTTTGCTTCTGCAGTAAAAATAGAGCTGTTATCTGGAATTCTAGAAGTTATTGTTCTGGATCCAATGACAGTGGCACAAGCTACTGCGCCACCGTTCTTGGAACCATCTGTAAATAAGGATTTGTAATTGCTATATTTAGTTTTTAATTGATTATATTCTTGTTTATATTGTAATTCATTAGTTTCTGATTTTTTTAAATGAAGTTAATGTTAGGTCAACTTGTGGCCTAACCAACTGCCAAGGAGGAGAAGCAAGAAGACGGGAGGGAGCTATGTTTTCCAGCTCAATGCCGGCCGAAGAAAGAAAGGGTTTAATTCTGTGTCCTAGAGGTGGAACAAGAGAAGACCTCTTGTCGTACAAATTCTCATAAAGCGGACTGAACACACAGTTATAGGCAGGGTTAGATTTATTAGAATATAACTTAGTGATGTATTGTAAGGACAGTTTTATACGGCGTTGTGTAAGAGATGATTCATCAGCCTCAACATAGAGACTGGCAACAGGTGAGGTTCTAAAAGATCCAAGATAAAGTCTTAGACCTTGGTGGTGGACAGAATCTAATAGTTTAAGGTTGCTTTTACAGGCTCCACCATATACAATGGAGCCATAGTCAAGTTTAGATCGTACCAATGATCTGTATAAGTGAAGGAGGGTAACTTGATCCCCTCCCCACTTGGAATTTGAAACAACCTTTAACAAATCGAGTGCCTTCAGACATTTAGCTTTAAGGGATTTAATGTGTGGCAAGAAGGTTAAATGAGAATCGAAAATTAAACCCTGGAACTTGGCCTCCTTTACAACTTTGATGGGAGAGCCATTTAAAGATAGTTCAGGGTCCTTATGCGGCTTATATTTCCTACAAAAATGTATGCAATTAGTTTTGGATTTAGAAAATTTAAAGCCGTTTTCAAGGCACCATTTATTTATTTTATTTAAACAAAGTTGTAGCTGCCGTTCAATAGTACGCACATTTTTACCACGACAAGAAATGTTAAAATCATCCACAAAAAGTGATCCATCAATTGAATCATTTAAAACCTTGGATAAACTGTTGATTTTAATACTAAATAAAGTGACGGACAAAATACTGCCTTGAGGGACACCCTGATCCTGATTGTAATGATCAGACAGGGTTGAACCCACTCGTACTTGAAATTGTCTTTTAAAAACTCTGATATAAAAAGAGGCAAACGGCCTCTGAACCCAAAATCATGTAAATCCTTCAAAATGCCATGCTTCCAGGTCGTATCATAAGCTTTCTCGAGATCAAAGAAAATCGATACAGCGTGTTGTTTATTTACTATAGCATTTTAACGAAGGATTCTAACACCAATTCTCACGAAATGTGCACCATTAAACATAACAAACTTGTGAAAAGTCAACTACAATATTTTATTTTGTAAATTAACATGGTGTAAGTACACCATTCTAAAAGTAAACATATGAATATTCAGGACTCAAACTCTGAAAGTAAATTCTGTGCTGTTGGTTATAGCTGACCCCTAATTTTTCTTAGTGTAATTTACGTTACGCACATCGAATGCATTCACATGCCGGTAATTTCTGTATAAAGCAATTACACAGGTCACATTACTGTGTTCCTTACTACCTGGAGTCAGGATATATGAACAGGACATGTGAATATGTGTTCTGTCATCGGAGATAGGACACAGCTTCATTCAAAACAACAACTTGTGTTCTCAAGAAGTTGTGTGCATGGATTTCACCACTTTCACTTCAGTTAGCCCGAGCCTACATATATCTACCAAACAAACGTTTATATAATGGTAAATCTCAACGCATCAACAAAAACATTGTTTAAAAATCATTTGCGGAATAATGAAAATAACAATTTGTCGACAATTCTGAAAATGTCTTGTAGATTACCACTGTTAGTAACGAAAATTTCAGGTTTCTGAAATACAACGAGACAACAAGAGGAAATGTAATCAAGTAACTAATGAATCATGCTGTAAAAGACATCTAATCAGTTCTGTCAAATATCCCGAAAAAGTCAAATTAACTGTTTTTTGGTATGGTATCGTAGGCACCCGTGGCGAGCCACCTCCTCGTGGTGGGTGCTGGGTAACGCCAAGAGCTCGCCAACACCCCCGTAGTGGACCCGGGGGGATATTTGGTCCACCAACCCGTTTGCCGTGGGTTGCGGCCCTGTGTCGGCGGAGGAGGGGATCCTGGTGGTTGAGGGCAATAGGGGCCTGCAATCGTGCTCCTGTTGCTCAATACACCACTTTGGCCCTGACTTCGCCTAGACGGGTGGTCGAATGGGCCCGGTTCGACCAATCGGCTGGTCATGCCAAGCCCTGTGCATGGAGTATTGTTATATTTTTCAATGCACACTTTAGAATTGTTATAACTTTGGACTTGGCTATATTATCTAAAACATTTTTGATTTTGACATATGTTGTTCTGAAATTTGCCTAGAGTCCTATGCCAGAAGGCGGTGGCTCATGGGCCAATCTGGTGGAACTATTAATCTTTTAATTTTTCTGCTGGAGTATATCATCCGGGTATCCTTGGTGCTGTAAGCTGGAGATCCGCTTGTTTTTAGCATTGTCCTTGTGATACTCGGTGGTGGGTGGGGAGCTCGGATGATGAAATCTCAACACTAAATATGGCTTATGAAATCCCCACAAAAAAAACCAAACGTCCTCTTGAAAATGATGTTGATGATAATGACCTTCGACCGTCCAGATCAATTGAGTTTTGGCCACGCTTTCTTGTTATTGAATCTGCTGATAAAACGCCTCTAAAATTGAACCCGTTCGCAGTTGCCAAAGGTATTCAATGTATTGCCGGGGAAGTTAAGAGCATTAAACGGTTACGTTCAGGTGCACTGCAGGTTGAGTGTGGGAAACGGCAGCAGTCAGTCAATTTGATGAGCATAGAATCGTTTGTTGGAATTCCGGTTACTGTATCTGCTCATAAGACGTTAAACACGAGCAAAGGGATCATCAGAGACCGTGATCGGTTGTTTTCTGACATGACAGAACTTGACATCATGACTGAAATGAAAGATCAAGGTGTGCTCGACGTCAAACGCTTTTCAGTCCGTAAGAACAATGAAAGTGTTCCAACCAATACGTATCTGTTCTCCTTTTCATCTCCGACAGCTCCAAAATCATTGAAGGCTGGTTACTGCAACATCAAGGTTGACGTGTACATTCCGAACCCACTGAGATGTTTTAAATGTCAGAAGTACGGCCATGGCGTAAATACTTGTACATTGTCCGTTGTGTGTGCCCACTGTGGTGAGAAGACACACACAACAGAAGATTGTACCAGTGACTTCAAAAAATGCACCAACTGCTCAGGCGACCATTCCTCATTTTCTAAACAATGTCCTGTTTGGAAAGAACAAATGGAAATAAATAAAATCAAATTCACTCAAAATATCTCTTTTTCTGAGGCCAAAAATATAGTAAAAAGAACTGATCTTCCAGAAAGTTATGCTGCGGTGGCAAAAACAACATTGGAGTCACGCTCCAAAATAACAAAATCATCCACAGGCTGCCAAACTACTTTGAGTTGGGTCAACTGCGATTCTCCACAGCTTTTGTACCCTGCTATATCATCACAGACTGAGGAACCACTCCCTAGTACCTCAAAGCCGTCTTCTGATCACAAATCATCATCATCTCAGTCACATTCAAGGTCTCAATCAACATCTGATAGTCAGCAAACGGTGAAAAGTAAACCAAAGCCAAAGCCTGATGCTTTAAAACAACACAGTAGCAGAGCTCCTAAGGGGTCACAAAATAAAATTCAATTGTACAATAAATATGGGTCTCTTGAAGACATGGACGTTACTGAAAACGTCCATTCTAGGGCACATAGCTTGTCGCCCTCCAAAAGAGTGCGGGGTAGATCCCCAGTAAATCCCCCCAAAAGATAGTTTATACCAATAATATTGTACAGTGGAACTGCAGAGGATTGAGGACTAATTTACATGAACTACAGCTATTAGTCCAAGATTTTATACCTTCAGCGATATGTCTCCAAGAGACATATTTAAAACAAACAGATACATTTAATTTTCGTCAGTTTAATGCATATCATTGTTTTGCACCTCCGGGTGATAGAGCCACTGGCGGATCATCCATTCTTGTCAGACAAAATGTTATTCAAAGCCCTGTTTCTCTTGTTACTAATATGCAGACTGTTGCAGTAAGAATTACTTTACATGTAGCGTTTACACTTTGCTCTCTTTATATTTCGCCGTCTTCGGCGTTTGCCAAAACCGATCTTCAAGCTCTATATGATCAACTCCCGAAGCCCTGTATTATAATGGGAGATTTAAATGGGCACAACCCACTCTGGGGTAGTGTAAATACAAACACTAAAGGTAAATTGTTGGAGGACTTTTGTTCTGACAATGATTTATGTATTTATAATGATGGTTCCAACACATATTTACACCCTGGTACAGGGACTTATTCTGCTCTCGACTTGTCACTCACAAATTCAGAACTACTTAATGAATTCGAATGGTCACTCCACGATGATCTCTGTGGAAGTGACCATTTTCCTACTATATTAAAAGCTGTTACTCCATCTGATGTTCCTCCATCATCAAGGCGGAATTTTAAAAAGGCTAACTGGGCTTTATATGAAACACTGTGTTCTGAAAAACTTAAACCCGAACGTTTTATTGACGTTCCCGATGCTATTAAATGTTTTTCTGATGAATTGAACTCCATAGCTGATGAGTGTATACCAAAGTCCTCTGCAGTTCCACATATTCGAAAACCATGGTTCAACGATGACTGCAAACAAGCTAGGAAGGCAAGGGAAAAAGCAGAACATTATTTCCGTCGCCATCCAATGGTGCATAATTTCAATAAATTTAAAATTTTAAATGCTAAAGCGCGGCGTACTTTTAAACAGAACAAACGCCAATCTTGGCAAAATTATGTATCTAAAATCAATTCTCGGACACCCATGTCCAAGGTATGGAACATGGTCCAGAAAATTAAAGGTAAAGGTACTAAATCTACTGTCCATCATCTTAAACATGGAGATCAGTTACTTACGGATAAATCAGATATTGCAAATAGACTGGGCGAAACCCTCGCTAAACACTCTTCCTCCTCTAATTATTTACCTAAATTCCAGCAGTATCAAAAACAACAAGAAAAGAAAACTATTAATTTCAATTCTGATAACGGGGAAGATTATAATGAAACTTTTTCTATTCATGAACTCCATAGCGCTCTTGATCAGGCTCATGACACTGCTACAGGAGCTGATAACATACATTATCAACTCCTGAAGCACTTACCAGAATCCTGTTTAGAGACGCTGTTATCAATATTTGATGATATTTGGACTTCCGGGAAATTTCCTTCTTCATGGCGTGATGCCATAGTAGTACCAATACCTAAACCTGGACGTGATCATACCGATCCATCTAATTATCGTCCGATTTCATTAACTAGCTGTGTTTGCAAGACCATGGAACGCATGATAAATAATCGACTTGTTTGGTACTTGGAAACAAATAACCTTATAAAAGATATACAATGTGGTTTCCGTAAAAACAGAAGTACTGTCGATCACTTAGTGCGTTTAGAATCATTTGTGAAAAATGCACTAGTCAATAAACAACATGCTGTGTCTATCTTTTTTGATCTTGAGAAGGCATATGACACAACCTGGAAGTATGGCATTCTGAGAGATTTACATGATTTCGGTTTCCGAGGTCGTTTGCCTGAATTCATAGGCAAATTTTTAAATAATAGACAATTTCAAGTCCGCGTGGGTTCTACCCTGTCTGATCATTACAATCAGGATCAGGGAGTTCCACAAGGCAGTATTTTGTCAGTCACACTTTTTAGTATAAAGATAAACAGTTTATCAAAAGTTTTAAACGATTCAATTGATGGATCGTTATTTGTGGATGATTTTAATATTTCTTGTCGTGGTAAAAATATGCATACCATTGAACGACAACTACAGTTGTGTTTAAACAAAATTAATAAATGGTGTCTTGAAAACGGCTTCAAATTTTCTAAATCGAAAACTAACTGTATACACTTTTGTCGTAAATATAAACCACATAAAGACCCTGAACTATCTCTAGATGGCACACCAATTAAAGTTGTGAAGGAAGCTAAGTTCTTGGGTCTCATTTTTGACTCACACTTAACGTTTTTACCGCATGTTAAATCACTTAAGACTAAATGCCTGAAAGCACTTGTTGAAAGTGGTTTCTAATTCAAAATGGGGAGGGGATCAAGCTACCCTTCTACATCTATATCGATCTCTCGTGCGTTCGAAACTCGATTATGGCTCCATCGTCTATGGTGGAGCCTGCAAAAGCAACTTAAAACTATTAGATTCAGTCCATCATCAAGGTCTAAGACTTTGTCTTGGCTCCTTTCGAACTTCCCCTGTTGACAGCCTGTATGTCGAGGCTGACGAACCATCTCTTGAGCAGCGACGTATAAAATTAGCTTTACAGTATGTAACAAAATTATATTCCAGTGAGTCAAACCCTGCATATAACTGTGTTTTCAGTCCTCTGTGTGAGGATTTATACAATATGAAATCTTCACTTGTACCGCCTCTTGGTTTAAGAATTAAACCATTCCTTGCTGCTGCGGGCATTGAGCTGGAAAATATAGCTCCTTCCCGTCTTCTTTCTTCTCCTCCTTGGCAGTTGGTTAGGCCCCAAGTGGACCTAACATTGACCACATTTAAAAAATCAGAAACTAATGAATTACAGTATAAACAAGAATATAATGAATTGAAACATAAATATAGCAGTTATAAATCCTTATTTACAGATGGGTCCAAGGACGGTGGTGCAGTAGCTTGTGCCACTGTCATTGGATCCAGAACAATATCTTCTAGATTACCAGATAACAGTTCTATTTTTACAGCAGAAGCTAACGCCATATTAACAGCTCTTAAATATATTCAAAGACGCCATAAACATAAACAATATATTATCTATTCCGACTCTCTTTCTTGCCTTCAGGCGATTAAAAATCTTTCTTGTAAACATCCACTTTTAATTGAAATATTTGAATTATATAATGATCTTGCTACTGGCCAGTACGACATCGTCTTCTGTTGGTTACCCAGCCACGTAGGCATTTCCGGTAACGCAATGGCCGATCTTGCTGCTAAGGCAGCACTCAACAAATCTGTGACACCACTTCTTATTCCTTATTCTGACTACATAGCTAGCATTAGAGCTTACACTCGTAATCTGATGCAGAAGAAGTGGGACACCCAAGTAGGTATAAATAAACTACATGAAGTAAAACCCTACATTGGTGTTACAGTAAAAACAATGAAGGATCTTTTCACAAACATTAATTCTCATTTAATTATTGGTTTTTTAAAAGAACTTGATTTTTTGGTTGAATTTTGAATAACATGTTCTGTAAATAGATGTATTTTAATTATTGGTTGTTTAGATTTGTGACTAGAATTGTTAGTGGCTGTACCCTCAAAGGGGGTTGAAGTATTGTAAAATTATTGTCCTCCTGAGAGGGTACGTAAGTCCACAAACAGTGAAAGTAAATTCTAAATTTCCAGGTTTTTAATCGTAGAATAAATGTCTTTTTATTGTATGGCTAGATTTCACAAATTGCTGATGGCTGAGGGAATGATGTAAATCCAGCTAGGGTCCATGCAGGTAGCAAAAGTACTGTAAGTCCCCATGGTCCCTAGTATGGTGATCTACCTTCAGCTGTTAGCAATATATAGCCCATTTTTACATTGTATTGTCCTGTATAGATAAATTGTTTTAGGTATAGTTACTAGTTTTATATTCTAATCTGTGATATCCTAGTTGTTTTACTGTCCTTCGCTGACAGATTTTTTATAGATATATATTTCATTTTAGTATTAAATGTTCTCGTCACGATATGGCTGAGATATTGCCGATGTGACGTTAAATATTAACTCACTCACTATGGTATCGTAAATTACAACACATTTCTGAAACTCTTGGTAATGTCTGCTTCATCATGAGATGTTAGTTTATACGTGCGCCGATAACGACCAATGGCTTGAGGGGGATGGACTGTGCAAAGAATATCCTTAACCCTCTAGGACCCAAACCAACTTTTAGACATCCCAAAAATATGGAACTTGAAATCTGACACACATTTGGTCTAACTAGAACAGATATGTTTTGTTTGCAACATTTCGAACAGTTGTTTATTCTTTTTTATTTGTATCACATGCGATACGCTGGGTCTTTGTGTTTTGTGAAGGATCCGTATCACCTGTGGTACACTTTGGGTCAAGACTGAAAATACGAAACACATACTTAAAGAGACAGAAAACAACACTTTTTGTAGACTGGGTTTATTAATAATTCATAAACTATCTTCAAACAATAAAGACCCTTGGCACAATTTGAATTTGCACAATATATCTGAGTATCTTTGCATTGCACAGATGGAAACTGAACAGTAAAATGTCTGTCGATATCCATTGAAGGATGACACAAGACAGCTCGTAGAATGAAGAACATTTGAACAATTTCATTGAACACAACTTGAACAAGTGAAAGCAGGTGCAACTTGAACAGTATCAGTCAGCATCAAGGATGTTTGGACGGACATGGCAGTTAGGGTCTTCTAGAAATGAGACAAAACAGTCCCCAGGAAGAAGAACTAGAAGTCTATTTGCACAGATGAAACTGACCAAACATCAACATCACCAGTCATGCCAAATGGAGAAGGTGCTCGGTTTTTGGTTGATGCTCCTTGACTTCAAATTCATAGAGAATCCCGGAAGCTCCTGCCCTGCCCCATAGTTTGAACCCCCATTTATGTGGCTTGCTTTTCATATATTGTTTTACTGCAGACTGTCCTTTAAACGCAATCATTACCTCGTCGACTGCACTGCACTCGTCTTCCTGAGGTATCTTTTTGAAAGCATCTTTCAAGTTCTCCAACCA
Source organism: Haliotis asinina (assembly GCF_037392515.1). Taxonomy (NCBI): domain Eukaryota; kingdom Metazoa; phylum Mollusca; class Gastropoda; order Lepetellida; family Haliotidae; genus Haliotis; species Haliotis asinina. The sequence goes on along the minus strand of NC_090291.1, from coordinate 56,388,884 downwards.
TGGGCGCATTTCTTCGCCTGAGACACTGGTGTTGTCCCTCATATGTACTGAAGTCAGGAGCTTCTGGAACCGATTTCTGGACATTAAATCTGCGACTAAAGGACATCGAGTTTCCATAGCCCAGAAAGCTTTCACAGAGTGAGCAGCAACAAGCCCCATACGAAGATAAATCCCCAGAAACAAGGCAATTTCTCTGGATGCTGTTTTAACTGAAATGCCATCTTATTCTCGATCATTGCATCTGTTATGAGATCCTTGAAATATTCTATAGGCTCTTTCAGCTGTCCGCCTTGAGGAGGCTGTTCAGGAACACCGTTGAAGGTTGGGTTTGGTGGGAAGAACTCCTCATCCTCCCAGAAAGGAGTATCCAACAATTGTGAAAGGTGCTCACTCTCGTCTTGATGTTCCCTAAGCTGTTGAGTCTTGCAATAGGGATGTCATCATCAGAATCGTACAGTGTTGGTCTGAGCTGTTTGAGAGGAATGCCCTCATTATCTGAAGAATCAGATGTCCCAGTTGATGTTGCTGCTTTATGCTTACATGAACGTCTACTTTTCTTTCTGGGAGTGGCATCCTCACTCTCATCCTCTGTGTTAGGAATGTATTCATCAGAGGAGGTTTCATACTCACTCTCTGTCAAATCCTCATCTAGGATGTTCTCCATTCTGAAGAAATGGAAGGTATTGTATCTGTATTTCACACTCTTTGATACTCTAACGAATTTAATTATAACTACATTTCTCATGATACATTACCATTGATGTTAAAACAGTAAGTGAATTTACACATTCCACGAAGTCCCGAAATGTATCACTGGTGATACAGCAGAATATGCCTTGGTCCCATTGTATCACGTGTGATACATATGATTTTCCAAAATTAACTGTTAAGAATGCATAATGATTTCACTGAAATGTTGACATCTACTCTTAAATGCATGTAAAAGAGAAAGGAAAACAACAACTTGAACATAAATGGAATTTAATTTGAGTCGATCGGGATGGATTTAAATTCCACCCCTTTCACGCATCATCAGACCATGTGCCAGTGATTGAACAGGAAGTGATGGGTGAGTTGAAAATTAGGAAGGAAGCACGAAACGAAATGTGATCGTTAAATATATCATATTAAGAATTCAGACGATGTGAAATTAATTCTTCCAGTGTAATGAGTGATTAGATACCAACAATTGAATCTTCTGTATCATTTGTGATACAGTGGGTTCTAGAGGGTTAAAGGACACCCAGATTTCATCCAAACGTTGTGGCCACTTGAAATGATTTGATCCTCCAGTTTTCTGCATGAATGATACAAGACAATCACTGTCGTGCGGGTCCACCTCTTTAACCTCTCCAAGATACCAATTTCCTTGATACACAACAGCAATGAAGTCACCACTGTTAGGTACGACTGTGCGAGGGTGATGTGTAGCAGTAGCTTCCTTCTGCTCAGGATCAGTGTGTTCCAGATATGTTGGATGTTCTGATGAAGGCTCTGCTGTATGTTCTACCGGTGGTATCACTAAAGGTTCTGGTGTAATAACACCTGGTCGTGGAGCTGTGGTCTTCAAGATGGAGGAAGGTAACCAGTCAGTGTGGTAATTACCATCCAGACACATAGAACAGTAGCAAGATGTGGGTCTAGCCATAATGTTTCCTTTTGATGTTCCAATGACTGCATGAATCTTCATGGTACCTTTCAACGGGACTGTATCATTAATCAGTTCCTTAAGTTCCTCCCTGACAGCACCGATCTCGTCACTATTAACGAAGACATATGTGCAGCTTTTGTGGTTCTCAGATCCCCATTTAAAGAAGTCCTCGGCATCCTGGATGACAGACTTCTTCTGTCGAACAGACAACTCTGCCATCCTCTTTGCAGTTCCCCCCACTCCGTCACATGGACCCTTCCCATGCCCTGTTTCAAAGTAGTTCCAGGTTGCAGGTATCCCAAGTAAGTTTTGGTGGTCAGATATTAAGAAGAAGACAGTTTTGTTGCGATACTGGGAGGACGGGCTGTCTGTCCAATAATGGATCCACTGAAGATCGCCAATATCCTTCTTGAGTTTTGGAATTAAACGTTTCAGAAATGAGAAGACAGTTCCTGCATTGTGTCCGATGTCATCTGAAACAAACATGTAGCTCGTGTGTTTCAGTTCCCCTGATGCTGATCTGTAATATACCACAGTTGGGTGCAGAGTGATAGAGCAGGCATTCCAGTAAGCACTCTGGATTTCATCAGCGTTATAACAGGTATAATTCTCTGCAAAATCCATCTGGACAATAACATGTCCCGAACGAAGTTCTTGTTTCAGATCATTTAGTGCTTTGTACTGCTCCTTTATTCTGACTGAATGTTCGAGAAACTCAGCAGTACTTTTGTGGACAAAGGAACAAAAGTCTGTCTTGCTAAGATGCCTTTCAATCACTTTCATCCTCTTCTTGCCATCACCACAATCAACTCTTTGCCACTGCTCGAAGGCAACATCTCTCTCTTGGATACAGGACAAGAGAGAATTCAAATCAATCTCCTTAACCTTTCTGGCATAATCTTCTGGATTAGGTGGAACATCAACCCCTGCAGTTCTAGCAGCTTTCAGAAGCAGAGCCATGTTTTGATGTTTTTGGCACAGGCATCTGTTTTTTGATGTGTACTTTGTGAGTGAAAAATGTCTGGGACGCAGGCGGCAGAATGTTGCAAAGGACATTTTCCATTCCTGTGATTCTGATGTGTACTTCAAGAACACGTTCTTCAGATTGTCTGTCAATACTTTACGTTGTCTAGTTTCATCATCAATTTTCTTTTTGTCTGCCTTCCCTGGCATCTGTCGACTGTTGTCGTCTCTAGACAAAAAGTGTTCAACTGACATCTTTGCCTTTTCATGCAGGACCTGCAAGCGCCGTTTCTTTTGAACAAAGCATGTTTTGGAGCTAATACGAAGAGTTCTTCTGTTCATGCCTACATTCCGACTAAGAGCACGTTTCATTCGGTATTTCTTCACAATTTCGCCTGAGACAATCTGGTTAATCACTTGTTTTCCCTTTATGCCAGTCTCCTGCCTGCCACATTTCAGCTCATCACTTACAACGTTGGCCAGGAGTAGTTTTTTCACAATAACTTTAGGCAGTTTTGATGGACTAATGCCGCTGTTCCTTAATTCTCCATCAGTTCTCTTCCTAGGTGTAACATTAGATGAAGATTCAGATGACTTGCTTGCAACTGGATCGATTTGGACAGCTGTCATATTCTTCATCGTCCTCTCGCACCTCTTGCTGACCCTTTTATACTTTCTCATCAAATCTCTATTCATGGCTGTGAGCTTGTTGATTTGTTTCCTCTGTCTGGCAGATATCCTGCTAATCCTTGTTCTTGTCCTGGTCCTGTCTGGAGACACAAAGGGTAACCGTACCACTAGTGGATTTGGAGTGGGAACCGTGCTGCTCACTTGATTTTCATCCTCTTCTAACTCTGATCTCACAGTAGAATTATGACCCGCAGTATCTCCTTCCTTTACTTCTCTTTTCTTCTGTCTGTGCTTCTGAACCCACCTCAGGACATCTTGACGTCTCTTTCTTACATCTTTCTGTGATCTTTCCGATATTGGAACATAATATTTTCTCATTCGTTCTCTCTCCTTTCTGTGATAATTCTCCCCTTCTTTCTCTATCTTTCTCCTTCTGTAGTCTCTCTGAATCTCGGCCCTTGTCTTTCCCATGTTCCCTCTGCAAAGATGTAAGCATTAAGTGAACTTTGTGTCATTGTGTACTCAAAAGGAATAAACAATCGAAAGTGTAAGCTTCGTTACAATGCATGTAATGTTCGTTGTTTAGAAAACGCAAAACAAAACCTGATAGGTTTCGTACATATAAGGCTAAATATCGTCAATGAAAACAGACAATAACCTGGAGGACGTGTTCCAGCTTAGAAATATGGACTTACATGTCTCTGCAGCTTTTGAATTGGACGGGAATACCTTATTCTGAAATATTTGTAATCTTCGTTACTCATCCGTACTACACTGTGTAGTATCAATAAACGCATTCTTTGTGCCGCATATATATAAAAACATTAAGTTCATTGCATAAAGGGCTATACGAAACCACAACCAAGGGACTTTCAACAATAATCCTTCAACAGTGTAGATGTAAGTGTGTTTCAAAAGTCCAGTCATCCGTAATCACGTTACCATCAGTGTGCTTGCTGCACTGTCTAATATTTCCAAAAACTACAAATAGGAAAGGACTTTATGTATGAACAAAAAACCTATGATGGTATACAGATATACATTGACAACTTTACATACCTTTTCGTTGGTCGATAGTCAATCAGAGAACACCTTCTGTCATTCAACTTTTTCAAAATCGTATTCTTCACGTAAAAGTGTAATGGCCGCTCTAAACCGCGATTTTCACAAAGGGATGTAACTCCCATTTGCACAAGGAAACATTCCCGTCATGCATACCATCATAAACCAGGATCTTGGATACAAGGTCTGAAATGTGGTAACGAAAATTACATCACGAAAATTACACTTGTAATTTATTTAACTTGTCATTTTCAAATAATGTGTCATTTGACTCCAATCAGGGCATAAGGTATGTGTATATTGGTCATCAATTCCATACATGGGGTGGAGACACCTGCAGACTGTGCGATACTGACAGCAGGCCAGTATCGTAGATTACAGGCTTAAAACAAACCTCTCTTCCAGTAACTATAGGCACAGCGGCAAAGAAAAGCATCTTTAAGGGATGAAATTACAGCCTACATATGAATTTGTTGAGCATTTTGCAAATTCTTTGACCATTATGTATCTTTTACTTTGTACTTTTTACATGTTTAAATTCAAAACAAAAAAATGTATCGAAGATTACAGAAAATTGGGGACAACATGTCAACGCACGCATTTTTTTTCTTGTGGTGAGGTGTTTGAAAGAGGTATATGTCTGTCAATATTACATGCACCGAAGGTCTCCATGATACAGTCTCCCCTGAAATACAGTGAATATAGTGATCAAGCGATAAGGACTTATGAGACTACCCCCATTGTGCGACATGGGTAAAATGAGTGAAATGAGGTGTTTATAATGATAAGTATTGTGCTAAACACTAAATGTACGTGCCCTATGAGTATGAATAAGTGGCTCTACGTGTAACTTTGTAATGAAAGTCATAGTAAAGCCCAAGAAAGCACATATAATTAACTTAAATGTCATCGACACGACATTACACCATTGGTGCACATTTCGTGAGAATTGGTGTTTAACGACTTGCCCACCGACCCTGCGTTTATATCATACGGTAAATCAGTTGAACAGCAGTTACACCTGTAAGCTGAATCGTGCGATCATGATAACGCTAAGCCTCTTTCAATATTCTATTTGTGTCCTTTGTTAAACGAAGTTGGCAATAATTGCTGAGTTTGTCGTCAGCGAGTCAAAAGGTTATCTTTCATGACGGAAAATCTAATTCCGTGAAATATCAAGTTATTTCGCCCTGAAGGAGATTCGTAGTTTTCTGTCTTTATCATCCTTGGATCTATAATATTCAAGCTGATATGATTGTTTGTACGCAGCCTTGTGATTTGACACGGTGTACTAGTGGGAATAAAAGAATCGATAATGATCTGCAACCAATAGTAATATTCATTGTGGTAATGAATATTTCCTTACATCCCAGTTATAGAGCAGGGAAAATATTGAGTAACTGAGTGTTGGTTTCCGAACATTCGAAATGTTTCCCGATTTCATTTGTTTTCATAATGTTTTCTTTAGTTTTTTTCTAAGATTAGAGTATCATATCGTACTTGCAGCAATATTTAATTGCACGTTCACAAATGCCGGTATCCAGAGTCATGATGATAAATCGAATGCTCGTATCAAAAGTAGTTTTTCGAAACATTACACATAGTACAACCGTTGTTTAGTCACAAAACAAACTGCAATCAATTCACAGTCCTGTATCTTGCATTTTGACATTAGTCTGATGCATGTAGATATTAGTTGAATGCATTCAGACATTAGTCGGATGTGTTTAGACAGTAGTGCAGTGAGGTGCCAAATGGCAATGGCGTGTTAGTTGCAGAAGATTCGTAATTAAGAGCACAATACACTGAGTAATTATTGACTTTCAGTGGACCATTTGCTAAATAGTCGTAACTTCACACATGTTTATAACTGTTACAGCAAAACACGAAAACAAATATTCTGAACTATAGTTACATATAATTATTGAAAAATAGTGAGTGAGTGAGTGAGTTAATATTTAACGTCACATCGGCAATATTGCAGCCATATCGTGACGAGAACATACATGACAAAAAAGAATATATATGCATATTATGAAGAACCTGTCGACGAAGGACAGTAAAACCACGAGACTATCACAGTTAATATTACAACTAGTGTGGAAACTTATAAAAATATAACAGTATCATTATTTGGACAATACAATATAAAAACAGGCCATAGATCGCCAACAACAGAGGGTAGATCACCATACCAGGGACCATGGGGACTTACAGTACCTCTGCTACCTGCATGGTCCCTGGCTGGTCGTATAATGACCTCTTCAAATCTGGACCGACATCCCAAGTAGGTGTAACCAACAAATGGTTTTATTGCATATAATTTATTGATACCTACTTGGGTGTCCCACTTCTTCTGCATGAGATCACGAATGTAAGATCTAATGGTGGCTTTATAATCACTGTAAGGAATAAGAAGTGGTGATACAGATTTGTTGCTTTAGCAGCAAGGTCAGCCAATGTGTTACCAGATATTCCAACATGGCTGGGTAACCAACAGAAGACGATGTCGCATTGGCCAGTTGCAAGATAGTTATAAAGTTCAATAATTTCTATTAAAAGTGGATGTTTACATGCTAGGTTTTTAATAGCCTGAAGGCAAGAAAGAGAGTCGGAATAGATTATGTACTGTTTATGTTTAGGATGTCTTTGGATATATTTAAGGGCTGTTAATATGGCGTTAGCTTCAGCTGTAAAAATAGAACTATTGTCTGGTAATCTAGAAGATATTGTTCTGGATCCAATGACAGTGGCACAAGCCACTGCGCCACCGCCCTTAGACCCATCTGTAAATAAGGATTTATAACCGCAATATTTATGTTTCAACTGATTATATTCTTGTTTGTATTGCAGTTCATTAGTTTCTGATTTTTTAAATGTACTTAATGTTAGGTCAACTTGTGGCCTAACCAATTGCCAAGGAGGAGAAGAAAGAAGACGGGAAGGAGCTATGTTTTCCAGCTCAATGCCGGCCGAAGAAAGAAAGGGTTTAATTCTGTGTCCGAGAGGTGGAACAAGAGAACACTTTTTGTTGTATAAATCCTCGTAGAGAGGATTGAAAACACAGTTATATGCCGGGTTAGATTTGTTAGAGTATAGTTTTGTAGCATATTGTAAAGATAATTTTATACGTCGCTGAGTGAGAGATGGCTCATCTGCCTCGACATAGAGACTGTCAACGGGAGAAGTTCGAAAAGATCCAAGACATAATCTTAGACCTTGATGATGGATAGAATCTAACATTTTGAGACTGCTTTTACAGGCTCCACTATATACAATGGAACCATAGTCAAGTTTGGAGCGAATGAGCGATCTGTATAAGTGGAGTAGGGTGGTTTGATCGCCTCCCCATTTTGAATTTGAAACAACTTTTAACAAGTCGAGTGCCTTCAAACATTTAACTTTAAGGGATTTAATATGTGGCAAGAACGTCAAGTGGGAGTCAAATATAAGACCCAGAAACTTGGCCTCTTTAACAACTTTAATAGGTGTGCCGTTTAGATACAGTTCAGGGTCCTTATGTGGTTTGTATTTACGGCAGAAATGTATACAGTTAGTTTTTGACTTAGAAAATTTAAAGCCGTTTTCCAAACACCATTTATTTATCTTGTTCAGACACAACTGCATTTGCCGTTCAATAGTATGCATGTTTTTACCTCGACATGAAATGTTAAAATCATCCACAAAAAGTGACCCATCAATTGAATCGTTTAAAACCTTTGATAAACTGTTTATCTTGATGCTAAAAAGTGCAACAGACAAAATACTGCCTTGTGGTACACCCTGATCCTGACTGTAATGATCAGACAGGGTAGAACCCACACGGACTTGAAATTGTCTATCATTTAAAAAGTTGGCTATAAATTGAGGCAATCGGCCTCGCAATCCGAAGTCATGTAAATCTTTTAAAATCCCATGTTTCCAAGTGGTGTCATATGCTTTTTCTAGATCAAAAAAGATCGACACTGCATTTTGTTTATTAATTATGGCATTCTTAACAAAAGATTCTAAACGCGCTAAGTGATCGACTGTACTTCTGTTTTTGCGGAAACCACACTGAATATCTGTTATTAGGTTATTTGTTTCCAAGTACCAGACAAGTCGATTATTTATCATGCGTTCCATGGTCTTGCAAACACAGCTAGTAAGTGAAATTGGCCTATAATTGGAAGGATCCGTATGATCACGTCCAGGTTTAGGAAGGGGAACAACGATAGCATCAAGCCACGACGAAGGAAATTGTCCAGATGTCCAAATATTATCAAAAATATGTAACAGCGTCTCTAAGCATGTATCTGGCAAGTGCTTCAGGAGTTGATAATGTATGTTATCAGCTCCTGAAGCAGTATCATGAGCCTGATCAAGAGCAGTATGAAGCTCATGTAACGAAAAAGTTTCATTATAGTCTTCCCCATTATCTGAATTAAAGTTAATAGTTTTCTTTTCTTGCTGTTTTTGATGTGTTTGGAACTTAGGTTCATAATTTGACGAGGAAGAATGTTTTGCCAAAGTTTCACCAAGTTTATTAGCAATATCGGTTTCATTAGTTAATAACTGGTTTCCATCTTTAAGGTGGTGAATACTAGATTTGGAGCCCTTACCTTTGATTTTTGGGATGATATTCCAGACTTTAGATATTGGTGTACGTGAATTAATGTTTGATACATATCGTTGCCAAGATTGCGTTTGCTTTGTTTAAAAGTACGCCGTGCTTTAGCATTTACAATCTTAAATTTATTCAAATTATGCACCATGGGGTGTCGACGGAAATAGTGTTCTGCCTTTTTCCGTTCCTTTCTAGCTTGTTTACATTGATCATTGAACCATGGTTTGCGAATATGTGGAATTGCAGAGGACTTTGGTATGCACTCATGAGCAATAACATTCATTTCATCACAAAAACGTTGAATAGCATCAGGAACATTATCAAAAAGTTCAGGTTTAAGCCTGTCAACACACAGAGTTTCATATAAACGCCAGTTAGCCTTTTTGAAGTTCCATCTTGATGATGGAGGAACATCAGATGGATTCACAGGTTTTAGTAATGTTGGGAAATGGTCACTCCCACAGAGGTCATCATGAACTGACCATTCAAATTCATTTAGAAGGCTTGAATCACAAACTGATAAATCAAGGGTAGAATATGTTCCTGTGCCAGGATGTAGATATGTGTTCGACCCATCATTGAAAATACATAAATCATTTTCGGAACAGAACTCCTCTAGTATTTTACCTTTAGCATTTGTAGTTGTACCACCCCAGAGTGGGTTGTGGCCATTTACGTCTCCCATAATAACACAGGGTTTCGGGAGTTGGTTATACAAATTTTGAAGTTCGGTCTTCTGAAGTGTTGAAGACGGTGAGATATATAAAGAGCATAGTGTGAGTGCAACGTGTAAAGTAAGTCTCACGGCAACAGCTTGGAGACCAGTATTAAGAATAATAAGGCTCTGATTAATATTCTGGTTTATAAGGATAGAAGCTCCTCCAGTGGCCCTCTCGCCCGGGGGTGAAAAAGAATGGTAAGCATTGAAATGGCGTAGGTCAAAAGTATCCGTCTGCTTTAAATATGTCTCCTGCAGACAGACTGCTGATGGAATAAAGTCCTGGATCAATAGCTGTAAATCATTGAAATTATTTTTTAGCCCTCTGCAGTTCCACTGTATGATGTTATAAGAAGAAACTATCTTTTGGGGGATTTATTGGGGATCTACCCCGCACCTTTTTGGAGGGCGACAGGCTATGTGCCCTGGGATGGAAGTTTTCTGACACTTCCATGGCCTCAAGCGATCCATATTTATTAAATAATTTTACAGGATTTTCTGAACCCTTCTGGGGTGTGCCACTCTTTTTTGAAGATTCTGTTCTTGAGTCAGTTTTACTTTGAACAATATTCTTCGAGCTTGTTTTTGATCGTGATTTGTGAGTTGGCTGAGACAAAGATTGTTCTCCAGATACAGATGAAGTCTGACTACAGGACTGTGACCCGGCTTTAGGTACCACCTGAGTGTTGACAGAAGATGTCAAGGTTTGAGTAGACTGTTCGGGTGCAACGAACTGAGCATTATTTGTTTTAACCCACGTCAAATCTGTCTGGCAATGTATCGACGAGGTAGTTACTTGTTGAGGTATATTCAGGAGTTCTTACAACTGATGCAAATGATTCAGTATGTGCTGCAGATTCCACAAGTTTCTTTGCGTCAGAAAAGCTGACGTTCTGGGTGAATTTAATTTTATTGATTTCCATTTGTTTTTTTCCAGACTGGACACTCTTTGGCGAAAGACGAATGATTTCCCGAACAATTTGTACACTTTTTATGGTCACTGTTACAGTCTTCTGTGACATGAGTATTCTCACTACAGTGGGCGCATGTAATGGGCTTGGTACAAGTGTTAACACCGTGCCCATACCTTTGACATCTAAAACATCTCAAAGGATTTGGGATGTACACGTCAACTGAAAGACTACAATAACCTGCTTTAACAGACTTCGGAGGATTTGGCGATGAGAAGGAGAACAGATAAGTATTTGTTTGGACCGTTTCATTGTTTCTGCGGATCGTGAATCTTTTAACATAAATCACTCCCTGATCTTTCATCTCAGAAGCAATATCTAACTCTGACATATCAGCAAACAATCCATCTCTGTCTCTGATTATGCCTTTACTGGTATTCAGAGTCCTGTGGGCAGTGATAGAGACGGGAATTCCAACAAATACTTCTGTTGACATGAGGTTCTTTGCTTGCTGTTTTCTGTTGCATTCAACCAGCAGAGAGCCTGAACGCAAGCGTCTAACGTTTTTAACCTCACCTGCAATGCCATGTATACCCTTGGAAATAGCAAAAGGGTTAAGTTTCAGTGGCGTCTTGTCTACAGTTTCTAGAACTAAAAATCGTGGCCAATAGTCGATTGAGTTGGAAGGTCGTTGGTCGTTATCATCGTTGTCAAGTTGACGTTTATTGCGTTTTGGGGGGATTTGGTATTCCATAGGTAGTATATATGTTTCATCATCCGAGCTCCCCACCCACCACGGAGTATCACAAAGGACAATGCTAAACACAAGCGGGTCTCCAACTTGCAGCACCAAGGATACTCAGATGATATACTCCAGCAGAAAAACCAAAAGATTAATTCTTCCACCAGATTGGCCCATGAGCCACCGCCTTCTGGGCATAAGACTCTAGGCAGAATTCATGTAAACAAAATTCAAGTCAAATAATATTCTGAACAAAGGGTGCCAAGACTAAAGTTTAAACAATTCCAAATCAAATTTTGTGCAATTACATATTATCTATGCACAGGGCTTGGCATGACCAGCCGATTGGTTGAACCGGGCCCATTCGACCACCCGTCTAGGTGAAGTCAGGGCCAAAGTGGTGTATTGGGCATTGGGAACACTGGTCCTGCTCCCATGCCCTCAACCACCAGGATCCCCTCCTCCACCGACACAGGGCCGCAACCCACGGCAAACGGGTTGGTGGACCAAATATCCCCCCGGGTCCACTACGGGGGTGTTGGCGAGCTCTTGGCGTTACCCAGCACCCACCACGAGGAGGTGGCTCGCCACGGGTGCCTATTGAAAAATAATGGATATTTATAATTTGTCAACAATTTCTGAAAAGAAATACATTCATCTGAAAACATCTCGTGTGATGTTCGACGTAACAGTTTCATTTGACAATATCACACTTTCAACATCTGTAAGAAATCCCTCGGAAAGGTGATCCATGATCCATTACTCTGATGAAAAAAAAAATCGGTGAGGGCATTCGTGCTTGATCTAGGAGGACCACTCAACCTGTCAGAACAATGAAAGGTTATTCAGTGTTCAAGCGTCCATACACTTTCACTGAAGTCGCCATAGATGCCAGTTAACACCTTTTCACAGCCTTGTAGGAACTTTGTAGATTTATAACGTCATGACACAACGCTCTCACAACGCCAGTATTATGTCACAATGTCAGTATTATGTCACAATGTCAGTATTATGTCACAATGTCAGTATTATGTCACAACGTCACAACGTCAGTATTATGTCACAATGTCACAACGTCAGTATTATGTCACAATGTCACAACGTCAGTATTATGTTACAATGTCACGTCAGTAATATATAACATTGTCACAACGTCAGTATTATTATCACAACGTCAGTATTATGTCACAAGGTCAGTATTATGTACAATGTCAGTATTATGTCAAAACGTCAGTATTATGTCATAATGTCACAGGCACCCGTGGCAAGCCCACCTCCTCGTGGTGGGTGCTGGGTAACGCCAAGAGCTCGCCGACATCCCCGTAGTGGACCCGGGGGGATATTTGGTCCACCAACCCGTTTGCCGTGGGTTGCGACCCTGTGTCGGCGGAGTACGGGAGTCTGGGGGTTGAGGGCACTGGGGACCTGTGACTGCGTTCCCCTTGCTCAACACACCCCTTCGACCCTTACTTCACCTAGACGGGAGGTTGAATGGGCCCGGTTCAACCAATCGGCTGGTCATGCCAAGCCCTGTGCATGGAATCTATATATATTTATCACTGCACAAGTATAATTTGCAATTGATGTAATTTTGGTCTTGGTTATATTTTTATAAACATGTTTGATTTGAATTATGACGTTTAGAACTTTGCCTAGAGTCTTATGCCCAGAAGGCGATGGCTCATGGGCCAATCTGGTGGGTCAGTTATTCATAATTCTTCTGCTGGAGTATATCATCCGGGTATCCTTGGTGCTGCAGGCTGGAGGCCCGCTTGCTTTAGCATTGTCCTTGTGATACTCCGTGGTGGGTAGGGAGCTCGGATGATGAAACCTAAATAACTCACCATAGCTTACGAAACCCCCACAAAAAAAGAGCAAACGTCCTCTTGAAAATGACCCTGTTGATGACCTCAGACCGTCTAAACACGTTGACTACTGGCCACGTTTTGTTGTCATTGAGACCAAAGATAATGCACCTTTAAAGTTAAACCCTTTTGCGGTGTCTAAGGGTATCCAAGGCATTGCCGGTGATGTAAAGAACATTAGAAAATTACGTTCTGGTGCTCTGTTGATCGAGTGCGCCAAAAGGCAACAGTCAACGTACCTTTTGAACACTGATACTTTCGTTGGCACTCCGGTTACTGTCACAGCCCACAAAACATTGAACACGAATAAGGGAATCATACGTGATCGAGATCGCTTGCTGGCAGACATGTCTGAACTTGATATCGCTTCCGAAATGAAAGACCAGGGTGTATGATATGTCAAACGTTTCACAACCCGTAAAAACAACACAACTATTCAAACTAATACCTATCTGTTTTCATTCTCATCACCTACTGCTCCCACATCACTTAAAGCTGGATACTGTAATATCAGTGTGGAAAAGTACATTCCGAATCCCTTTCGGTGTTTCAAATGCCACAAGTTCGGCCACGGTGTCAATACTTGCACATTGTCTGTTGCGTGTGCTCACTGCAGTGAAAAGACACACACAAAAGAAGATTGTGACAGTAACGTCAAAAAATGTACCAACTGCTCAGGCGAGCATTCCTCATTTTCAGAACAGTGTCCTATTTGGAAAGAGCAAATGGAGATAAACAGAATAAAGTTTACTCAAAATATCTCCTTTTCTGGTGCAAAAAAAAATGGTAAAGAGGTCTGATCTTCAAGAAAGTTATGCTACAGTAGCAAAAACATCATCGGGGTCTACGTCTATAACAACAAAATCATCCACAGGCTGCCAAACTACCTTGACTTGGGTAAATTGCGATTCTCCACAGCCTTTGTACCCTGCCATATCATCCCAGACTGAGGAATCACTTCCTAGTACATCAAAGTCTTCTTCTGATCACAAATCATCATCATCTCAGTCACACTCAAAGTCTCAATCGACAGCTGATAGTCAACAAACGGTGAAAAGTAAACCGAAGTCAAAGCCTGATGCTCCAAAACAACAAAGTGGCAGAGCTCCTAAAGGGTCACAAAATAAAATTCAGTTGTACTATAAGTATGGGTCTCTTGAAGACATGGACATTTCTGAAAACGTCCATTCTAGGGCACATAGCTTGTCGCCCTCCAAAGAGTGCGGGGTAGATCCCCAATAAATTCCCCCCAAAAGATAGTTTATTCCAATAATATTGTACAGTGGAACTGTAGAGGATTGAGGACTAATTTACATGAATTACAGCTATTAGTCCAGGATTTTACACCTTCAGCGATATGTCTCCAAGAGACATATTTAAAACAAACAGATACATTTGACCTTCGTCATTTTAATGCATATCATTGTTTTTCACCTCCGGGTGAGAGAGCCTGGCGGGTCATCCGTTCTAGTCAGACAAAAGTTATTCAAAGCCCTGTTTCACTAAATACTAATATGCAGGCTGTTGCTGTGAGAATTACTTTACATGTAGCGTTTACGCTATGCTCACTGTATATTTCGAGGTATGCCAAAACTGATCTTCAAGCCCTGTATGACCAACTCCCGAAGCCCTGTATTATAATGGGAGATTTAAATGGGCATAACCCACTCTGGGGTAGTGTAACTACAAACACTAAAGGTAAGTTGTTGGAGGACTTTTGTTCTGACAATGATTTATGTATTTATAATGATGGTTCCAACACATATTTACACCCTGGGACAGGGACCTATTCTGCTCTTGACTTGTCATTGAGAAATTCCGAACTATACTACCGACAAGAAATAAAGGAACTAATGAAATAATAGCAAATTTGAAACTGCTTTAAATATCCAGTAAATCAATTTTAGGAGTCAAGTTCAATATCTGGTGTGTCCACCATGTTGGGCAACACATTCACGGTACCTTGATGGCATGCTGTTAATCAAGTTCCGGATGGTTGCCCGTGGTATTGCCCGCCATTCCTCTTGGAGAGCTGCTCCAAGCTGGGCCAGGTTGGCGGGTCCTGGGTCCCTGGCGTACACCCTTCGACCAAGAACGTCCCAGAGGTGTTCAATTGGGGACAGGTCTGGGGACTTAGAGGGCCAGTCCAATGTCTGAATACCTTCTTGTCGGAGATAAGCGGAGACAATTCGGGCCCGATGTGGTCTGGCATTATCATCTTGGAATACCAAATTTCGGCCGATAACTCTAGCCAATGGAGCCACAACAGGACGCAATATTTGGTCAACGTATCGCTGACCAGTCATAGCTCCATTAATGATGACCGAATCTGATCGTCTGTCATGTGTAATCCCACCCCAAACCACGACACTATCACATCCATATCGATCATGGTCAAGAATTGCTGCTCTGGCATATCGCTCCCCGCTCCGACGCCAACAACGTTTTCTGCCATCTGTGAATCGTAGGCAAAACCTTGACTCATCAGAGAACATGGTGTAACGCCAGTGGCGCATAGCCCGTCCCTGATGCTGCTTAGCCCATGCCAATCTTTGGCGCTTATGGTGAACTGAAAGGGTGACACCCTTAAAAGGCCGTCCTCCTTTCAGACCAGCTTGATAGAGTCGGTTTTTAACGGTTGAGGTTGAAATGCGTCTTCCAGTGAGTGTGCGGAATTGTCTATTGATGGCAAGGGCCGATTTAAACCTGTCGCGTAGAGCAATTAACGTAATGAGACGACCCTGTCATGGTGTCGTTGATTTTGGTCTACCACGCCCAGGTCTCGTTGCAACCCCACCCGTTTGACGGTACTTATCCCACAGGCGTGAAATTACACTTTTTGATTTACCCATCTGCCGGGCAACTTCACATAATGATGTCCCCCCCCCCCCCCCCCCCCCCCCCCCCCGCCCTCTATCATCCCCACAATTTTCCATTTTGCTGCTTCACCGAGATACTGCCTCGGAGGCATTTCTGTCAGTAAGTGTCAATCTCTATTGCATTAGTGATTGCGACTTCTCCAGTACATTTACAGGAGTTAACTTCTGTATGCACGTGTAGCACGTGCTGGGCATGCATTATGCGAAATTCCATTGTCATTGGATGTTGCGTTTGAGAGATACGCCACGATAACGGACCCTGTCACAGTCAAAGTCATCTACATTCAATTTCTTGGTTCCCTTATTTACTGTCGGTTGTATACTTAATGAATTCGAATGGTCAGTCCACGATGACCTCTGCGGAAGTGACCATTTTCGTACTATACTAAAATCTGTAACTCCAACTGATGTTCCTCCATCATCAAGGCAGAATTTTAAAAAGGCTAACTGGGCTTTATATGAAACACTGACGGACCACACCAGACAATGCAATGATCAACAACATGAGCATCGATCTGCGCAATTGGGAACCGATGACATGTGTCAACCAAGTTAGCGAGCCTGACCACCCGATCCCGTTAGTCGCCTTTTACGACAAGCATGGGTTGCTGAAGGTCCATTCTACCCCGGGACCTTCATGGGTCTAGTGTTTACAGATCATTGTCATTGTTAATGGTTTTCTCGCTTGAATACAGCCAGGCGTATTGTTATGTGGTTGCAATTACTGAAGGTGATTCACGCAATGTTTGACAAGCTTGCACATGTCACAAAACAATTGTTGTGTTGTTAGTTACAACACAGTAGACACAAAGAATTGTTTCAGGTAAGAAGACTTGTTTCGGGTAAGTCTTACGATCCCTTTCACTCTTCCATCTTTATTATGCCTACACGTGCCTCGGTTGTTATGTGACAGAACAGCTCCATTGTTAACCATCCGTTTCCTTCAGATAAAACTGTTTGTTTTATGTGCAGATGAGTAAATGTCAGGTAGACGACGTTACGATAAACCTGGGTAGTGCGGGACAGTGCATGCGAACTATAGGATATAAATTCCAAAACGGTTTTAAAAAAACGATAAATGTTAATCGTTTCCTAAAACTATCATCAACTGAACGGCCAAAAAACGTCAGCCTGCCTATGTTACATCTAAATTTTAATTACGTTTCTCCGCTTTTTCTATGCTAGCTGGGCCTGGTTCGTCCAGGAAAAGTTCGTTTCAGATATGATGTTTGATACAAAAAGACCCGTGAAGGTCCCAGGGTAGAACAGGCCTTCAGCAACCCATGCTTGCCATGAAAGGTGACTATGTTTGCCGTAAAGGGCGACTAACGGGATCGGGTGGTCAGGTTCGCTGACTTGGTAGACACATGTCAACGGTTCCCAATTGCGCAGATCGATACTCATGTTGTTGATCACTGGATTGTCTGGTTCAGAGTCGATTATTTACAGACCACCGTCATATAGCTGGAATATTGCTGAGTGCGGTGTAAAACTAAACGTACTCACTCACTCACCCTCTCACTGATACAAAAACGCATGTCGGCAAAACGTAGTGACTGAAGTAATTGTGGGATGAGGTTTGTGTGAGTATCTCTTGAAAACGATAATGTATGTGCATCCCTAGCTCAAATCCCTAGAAGAAGAGCCACCAAATATGCACGAAATATCCATTCACTGTTCGACAGTAGAAACACAGAGGAACCAAGCTTTGGGAAGACTGAATGCTGACCAGCCTACATGACATGTTGGAAATCATTTTTTTCTGTTTATGTTCGGACAATATGCCGCTTGTAGCAACGAGTCTGAGCCAATAGAAGAGGATCCGATCATCCTCGAAGTGGAAGAACGCCTATTTTGTGGCGCAATTGACAGATTGTCAGTCATCAAGTGCAAATCGTTTCGCTAGGGTTACGAAAACTGCACGGATAACCAACTCTCAATCGCCACAGACTTATCACCAAAAACCAATCACAACAGACCAATCAGTGCCGACACACTGAGGCGTTGATGAAGCCTTCATAGTGCCACATTTTGGAAACATCATGGAAAGCACGTCTTGAAGCAGGACAACACGCTTGCCCATACTGTCAGAACAACTAGGTACTCTCCCCGTCAACACGTCATACAAACCCTCAATGCCCTGCCTCAGTCCACTCGTAGACCCGACTGCACATTTGTTTGACAAGATTCAGAGGCGGCTCAATGATGTGCGACCTATGGCCTTCATCAACCGTCTAAATCCACTACATTACAGACGACGAGACGTTGTTATCAAGGCTCAAGGAGGCCATGCACGTTATAGACTTTCGGATCGCACTGTCAAGCCACCTGTGGTTAAATGTACTTAACGTTTTAACTGAATGTTTCATCCGGGGACCATATATGAACGTTTGCAATCTACGTATCATCTGGTTGTCGGGTTTATACATGTTCAAAAGGACGTTAAAATAAATAACACTCACTTTTGTAATTACTTGTGTGTAAATTTGGTGTGCAGATCCTTTTCTGGCATGTTAAATAAACGCAAAAGCTTTGAATGTAGGAGATGGATTGAAATCTCACATGACAGGTTTTAGGGTTTGTCATATATTTAAGCATATTAATATATTGGCAATGAGTAGAAAATGACACATTAATTTCACATTGATTTCCGTGGTTTGGTATTATAACTTTTACGTCGGGTTAGTTAGCGTGTACGTACCATAAGGTACGGAGATAATTAGAAACGCATGTTCATGCCTGAACAGCGACAATTCAAACGGATGCACTATTAACCTGTTTGCCAAACACACGGTTAAATATACAAACTCCTGTAAATATAAGAGCCTGACACTATAGTTAATTGATTTGAATGTAGACCTAAGAACAGATGAGGTACGGCCTGTCACAGGTTTCCAATTGCGCAGGTCGACGCTCATGCTGTTGATCACTGGATTGTCTGGTTAAGACTCGATCATTTACAGACCACAGCCATACAGCTGGAACATTGTTGAGTGCGGCGTAAAACTCAACTCTCTCACTTTTACAGAATCGACTATTTCCTTCACGCTCATATATTTCTGTGAACATTCAGTGCTACTTAGACTGTGCCATAGAAGCGTTAAAAATAGAAATCTCTTTGTCCGTACGGGCGCGGGGAAATTTTGTTAAAACTTGAGATGATTCTTGCTGGAAATGCAAAACTTGTGTTTGCATCGTAATTGTGACGATAGTATTGATTTTATATCAACATAACGTGAAGCACGGATGTTTTCCAGTCAATTATCTACAGTTTGAACGATGAAATCTCATGAGTTTTCGCCGAACCCTATGAAAACGTTCCTTGGAAAAATTGACCAACTTCCATGCATTGAACATCTTAAGTTTTCCAGGTTATGGGTTATTCTACGGCGTATGAAGCGAGTTTGTGCTACATGCCAGTGTGGAGGGAGAAGATTCTCAAAGACAGACACCATCAAAACGCTAAAATCAGCAAAAATTTCATTTTTTTTTTTCAAAATGGCGGAAAATCTATCATGCGGCCAACTTTTGCTATGCATTGAATCGATAGAGAATGATGTTGTCTACACTGAGTGAAAATGTGGTCCAATTGTCTCTTGTAGTTTTGGAGATATTCGGGGTGGAAGATTTCTACATTTTGGGTTATCTGCCCTTACCGAAAGCCGGACGTCGGGATTTTTTTTCCATTGTATGAATTTCAGCATACAGGCTATCATCCCTGAAAGTTTCATCAACCCAGTGTTTAGGTCAGGAGAGCTGACACAAAATAATAATCAGCAAAAGAGGAATATTCGAATAATAACAATAGGTCTTCCAGACATTCGGCTGACATTTCAGTCTTATGTACGCTTCCATCCAAGGACTTTCATCGAACTTGAGAACTCTACGTCTTTTCTTTAGCTTCATACCCGACGACAAGTAGGGCTGCAGGTTACGATGCAGAGTGGGAGTTAGTCTTACCTATCAAATTTGATATGAAATTTGTCATGTTGGCCAGCTCATAATTTCTCAACAAGTTCTGTTGAAATTTAAACAACCGATCCTTATCAACCATTAATAGCTCGAAGAGATAACTGTTGTGTCACTCGTTAAATTCTCTCGTAATAATTCTGAAATATCAGGCATAAAAGAATTTTTAGCATATATATCATATAAATATCAAGAAATTAATAATTTTGATGATCACATATTAAATGATGATATTAATCCTTTCAGAAGTTACTCATTCTTTTAAAAAGCTGAAACGAAATAAAGTTTCTGATACTTATGACATTGAAAATGACTATTTTATTGATTCCTCTGATCTACTTGGCCTTTTGTTTGCTTATTATCTACAGGAATAACGAATGAAGTGTGGCTGTATCTCTGTTAGACATATGTACAAAGTGAGTGAGTTAATATTTAACGTCATATCGGTAATATTGCAGCCATATCGTGACGAGAACAATTAATTATAAAAATACAAATAAATTAATAGCACACACATTGTAAAAACCTGTCAACGATGGACAATAAAACTAACTAGAATATCACAGAGTAAAGCGTAAAACTAGTGATTAGGCCTAAAACAATATATCTATAGAAGACAGTACAATATACAACTGAGTTATAGGTTGACGACAACTGAAGGTAGATCACCATACTAGGGACCATGGGGACTTACAGTACATTTGCTTCCTGCATGGACCCTAGCTGGATTTACATCATCCCATCAGCTGTTAGCAATTTAGACAAATCTAGACATAAAGTAAAAACACATTTATTCTACGATTAAAAAGCTAGAAAACTGAAATTTACTTCAAATGTTTTGGGACTTACGTACCCTCTCAGGAGGACAATCATTTTACAGTACTTCAACCTCCTTTGAGGGTACAGCCACTGACGATTTGAGGTACTAGTTTAATCTTCCAATTATAAAATATTTATCTATTTACAATTCAGTTAACATATCTAATGCCTTTAAAAATGCAATAATTAAATGAGGGTTAATATTGCTAAAAAAATCCTTCACAGTTCGTGAATTAATATACTGATCCCTTTTAATGGAATACTCAACACAGTCAAGGAGGATATGCTTGACTGTGATTCTTTCATCACAAGGGATGCAGAACGGAGGATCCTCACCTTTCAAAGGTTTTTCATGAGTATATCACGTGTGGTCAATTCGACATCGCCGCAAAATGACCTCCTCAAATCTGGACTGACAACCCAAGTGGGTATAACCAATATAAGGTTTTATTGCATGTAATTTATTTGGACCCATTTAGGTGTCCCACTTCTTTTGCATCAGATCACGGATATACGATCAAACTGTAGCTTTATAATCAGAGTATGGAATAGAAGTGGAGTCACAGATTTGTTGAGTGCTGCAGCTGCCTTTGCAACAAAACAACCATTGCGTTACCGGAAATGCCCACGTGGCTGGGTAACCAACAGAAGACGATGTCGTATTGGCCAGTAGCAAGATTATTATATAATTCAATAATTTCAATTAAAAGTGGATGTTCACAAGAAATATTTCAATAGCCTGAAGGCGAGAAAGAGAGTCTGAAAAGATTGCATACTGCGTATATTAAGGGTATGTTTGGATATTTTCAAGTGCCGTTAAAATATCTTTGGCTTCTGCTGTAAAAATAGAACTGTTGTCTGGTATTCTAGAAGATATTGTCCTTGATCCAATGATAGTGATACAAAGGTAAAGGCAAGAAATTACACACCAGTGCCTTTAGACTAATCACTATATTAAGCTGCCCTGAAAAGCTTTTCACTAGTATATTGAACAAAAGACCCTGCACAGGCAAGTTTTAGGAAAGAGCATGCCACTAACGACACCACATTTGTTTTGAACATGCTTACTCAGTTTTCGACTTTTTGTCATAAAATAGTTAACAATGGAATCACAGGTATTTTTTCTATGCTTACAAAACATGTATGAACATGTCAAATCGTGTGTATATTTAAGTGATCATTTCTTAGATTTTCCCCACGTTATTCGGGAAGATTTTTTCAAATGTTTTGTTTTTCTTATTCATTAATGATTTAGCAGAATTCCTCATTGATAACAGTTGTCTAGAATGTATACACACATTTATGTTAATCATTTCTCTTGTATGCTGATTCCACATCCAAACTACAAAGTACTTTAGATTCTTTTAGCAGTTATTGTAAAGTCTGGAAATTAGAAGTGAATCTTGATAAAACGAAATTCCTAATTTTTGGAAGTGGCCCTGCCAAGAATAGTAAACTCAAATTTGTATTTGAACAGTCGTATAAATATACTTATTTTGGAGTGACATTAAGTAAGAATAGGACATTTTCTCTGTCCATCACAAACCTTGCAGCAAGCTTAAGTGCATCCAAACTCAAAATATCTGGAAATCGTAATATTCTGTTTACTGGCCTGTTTACTGAAGACATTTCTTGTTATGATAGTCCCAATTCATCCGTATGGCTCTGACACATGGATATATGAAAAATGAATATGTCATTTTTTAAAATAATTTTAAAGAAATGATATCTCTTTTTGTGGCCAGCGGCTTAAAGAATTCTACGCCCTCTTTTATGGCACATGGACAACTCGGAAGAGTTCGTCTATGTATCACAGCGGCTAAGTGTACTGTTACTGGCATACACTTAATAATCCTGGAATGCAGGAGAAATTATCAAAACTGATTAACAAGTGTGGATATGAACGTAATGCCTTTGTGAAAGACTTTGATTCCTGTATGCTAATATTATATCTTTATTAGAGACTTGGGGTCTATTCTTTGTATCTATAACCTTGTAAGCGTACCATTCTAGCTGCTAGTTTCACAAGTGAAAACTGCTGCTGCTTATAGGCAAACATTGCTAAAGCTCAATGTGCTCATTCTATAAACAACTAATCATTTAATAGCTCTTAATTTATATCATTACTATATTTCATTTAACCTGTTCTCTGTGTCATTTTGTCATGTTTGTATATATGCATTTAAATTAATTATGTTTGACTTTTCTTGTACCACCCAAACGTGGTTACCTGAGCATAAACTGAACTTGAAGTTGTCAACTTCGGGCATGCTGACATTGTTCAAGTCCTACACAATAATATTATTCACGTACAACTGTGGAAACCAATTCAAACCCCTCCATGCGTAAAGGCTGATTGATGGTCCACCCATACAAAATGTTCGTGTCAAGGTAAACAGTGTGCTTTGACGTATTTATTACTTGCCTTTGAATGCCATTCAGCGGCCATTCAAATTCCACCTGCTCGCACTTTCTCGGGAAAAGGTGCATTCTCATAGTCAGTAAACAGTTTTACACCGTTTTTTTTTGACAGTTTACCACAAGGTAGACACAGGCTAGAGAAATACGACACTGGTCGTGACTGGATCAAGACCGTTTTGTTTCAACATTAGTTTTGAACATGTCGAACACATCAATGAGCAGCCGTACATCAGTTGCCAAGTATATATCGCGATACTCACTTAAACTTTTACAGCCCATAATTTCCACATTTGAGAGACTATAACATGACTCGATGGAAGGCAATTTCGTTTCTGCAAATGTTAGCAAATACTGTCCATGCATTCCTACGGATACACAGCCTTCTAGCAGCAAAGATCGAGTTGAGGTAAGCCATTACTGTAATTCCTAGAAGTAGGTAATACAAAATGAAGAACTTCTACAAAAGCGAAACAGGATCCTATTTCGTTTCTGTAGAATGTCTCCTTTTTTTATTACCCACCTCTTGGAATTACAATAATGGCTGCCCGCATACATTCCTTGTCTTGTCTGAATTTGTCTAGGTTTGGGCGCCAAATCATGCAAGTAACAAACAATGCTGTCAAAAGAATTCGAATAACCCGGATGTCTTAGCCATAAGGAATCAACACGCCCACGTGTGAATTCGACCTTAGTTGCTCTTGAAGGTTGTGTACACGTATGAATACATGAACACGTTGTCTAGATACGTATTGTGGGCGTCGCGAGGCATAAAGTATATCAAAGTATTGTAAACATATTTTGTGGGTAGGGGCGTTCAGGTAGTGGGGTGGGAAGTTGACGCAATACCTACCTTTGTAGTATAATATATGTATTATCTTATGCCCATGCAAACATCGTGGCCGGGGAGACAGGAAGATATCACGCTTCTTGCATTCTCCACCATACCTAGCAGCAGAGATGCAAGGAACACGCATACTGGCCAAGTCGATTTCGGCAACTCAGCAGGTATCAGGCAAAAGTACTCTGAGTCAACATTTCAATCCTGTTAAGCGTAATGTAGCATAGAACTCGTTGTCAGTGTCGCGATGAGGCTGTACCGGATTATGGGTTTGAACTCTGTAGACAAATACATTTAGCTTACCCTACCAGTTCCCATCCATCACTGGAAGTACATTTGATAGATCAGGTTTTAACTGGCATAACACTGACATGCGAAAACATGTTTCCTTTGCACATCCACAAACAATGGAAAATGTCATTTCATAGGCCTTGACGTTTAAAGATGTTGATGGTAGCAGGAGAACGAAACCTGAAAGTTTTCACAGGGTGGTAGGAGTGACGCAAACTTAAGCAACAACTTGATAGTGACGGGTTGACAAAATTAATAAATGACCGCTTGGAAAAGTTTAAAAGTAGAGATCTCAGCCAATGCTGGACAGAGTTGTAGACCAGATGAAGTTGCAGTTTCAGCGAGAAAAACTGTTTTTACTCTTTATATTGTAAAGAGTACAGAAAAACTTACATTCGTTGAAAGGGAATACTCTTGATCCTCTGCTGAAGAAGTCTGTGCTCAATAGTGATGGGTTAGAGGAATAACCCATTGGTGAGTGAGTGAGTTAATATTTATCGTCACTTTGGCCATATTGCAGCCATATCGTGACGAGAACAAGTAATAATAAGAAATAATTACAGAATGAATGAATGTAAAAAATAAAACCCTGTTGACGAAGAACAGTAAAACCACTGGTATATAACACAGTATCCATTTAAGACTAATAATTTCATCTTAAACAGTTTGACTATAAAGGACAATACAATATAAAAATGGGCTATGCATTGCCAACAACTGTAGGTAGATCACCAAACTAGGGGCCATGGGGACTTACAGTAGCATTGCTACCTGCATGGACCCTAGTTGGATTTACATCACCCCCTCAGCTGTTAGCAATTTAGACATATCTAGCCAAAAAAATAAAACAAGACACATATGCTACGACTAAGAACATTGGAAAGTGTAACTTTACTTTAAATGTTTATTGACTTACGTACCGTCTCAGAAGGTACAATACTTCAACCCCCTTTGAGGGTACAGCCACTAACAATTCAAGTTACTAATCTGAACTACCAAATTAAAACTATAATTAAAACTGCAACTATCAACAGAACACATTAATCAAAATTCAGTCATGAAATCAACTATCCTTTAAAATCCAATAATTAAATGAGAACTTACTGTGTTCAAAAGGTCCTTAATTGTTTCAACTGTAAAATACTTATCCCTTATGATGGAGAATTCAGCACAGTCAAGCAGGATATGCTTGACCGTGACTCTCTCATCACAAGGGATACAAAACGGCGGATCCTCAAGTAGTATATACAATGGGGGTTCTGGACCACTTTCAAGAAAAGGTTGGGACCTTAGCTCTTGCTACTATTACCCCTACTACAAAAAAGTTGGCGTGCCTATGTCACGTTTACCGTGTGTTGGTAGGAGGTAACACTGTGCCGTACGGTACGATCAATAATTCTTCTCTTACAAACCCCCTACCCGGCCCATCCCTCAAGTAGTACAAGTTAGGTGCGTCGGCTTTCATATCCACTTTATCTATGTTATAAGTTTTGACTGACCATATAGGATCGGTGGCCCGCTTACGGCTATCACCCTCGTGTTCCCCCGGCTGGTATAGATACCTCACTAGGGCCCTATCTGGTATCTGTTTCTCCTTCCCACGCAATGGAGCGGCCGACTCTGCAACTATTGATTTTAGTTTGATAGCGTCTGCCGGTTTCTTACCGGTGAGACGGGTGACTTCATGGTTGATTGCCGACACCACCTTGGGTAACCTCGTGACCCATTCAGTCGATCGTTTTCCAGGGGTGACCATCTCCCTAGCATACTGATGGCCGAACAAGCGCTCAGCCAAAGTCCTATTAAATCTCTCAACTATGGCTTGGCTGCGATGGGCTCCGGCCGTGCCACGCCTGACCTTTGTATCATGTTTGGCTAGCAGTTGTGACACGGCACCCATGAACTCCCGTCCGGGGTCAACTTGCAGCTCTGTTGGCCACGTCAGCGGGCTGCGTTTGTATATGCGTTCGAATCCTCTGGCTACCTGGGCCGAATCTTTCGTGGTCAAGGGTTCGGCTTCCTTGTAACGACTGGCTACGTCCACTACGGTTAAGGCATACTTGTACCTCTTGTCGTGGGGTAGGAACAGTAGGTCTGCCTGGTGAACGCTATTAGGTATGTTAATACCGAACCTCCTTCTATGCACGTAGCGTGGTGCCGGCAAATAGATCTGCCACAGGGCTTGTTTTTCAAGCCACGCTTTGGGTACTCGCGCTATTTTAGCTAGCTTATCTACTGCGCTAGCTCCTTTCCAGTACCCACGCGGGCTGTAGTAAATAGCCTCAAATTTTTTCATGTCCATACGCGTATGTGTTTATCCCATCAATAGCTATCCAACGTTTCGTGTCCATAGGCGACAGGGACGTCTTGTTTATAGTCAGTCCGTATATCTTATGTCCATCACTTCTAAGTGTGTTCATTTTATGCCTAAAGGTACGGGTCTTGAACAGGGCTTCCTTGAATCTGGCGTGTTTGATGTGTTGTTTCACCACATACTTCTTAACCCTCTTAGCCTTCCGGATCTCACTATTGTCGGCTTTCAGTATGGAGTACATCTTAGGTCTCAAACCTATGTACTCGGCTATGGGCGTGCCAGCACACTCGTCCTTCATCTTACCTAGGACCTTTCTATTTACCGTACTGTGTATGGTATGGGTCTTAGGGTAGTCGCTGGTGTCGTATAAATCGAGGTGTTTTTTCATGTCCTCGTACACGTCCTCGGTTCGAATCTCCATCAGCAGGGAATCCGTGTCAGTGTACAGCACTTCACACCTGTCACCGTACTGTTTCTTGAGCTCGTTGTAGTAAAAGTCGTACATCAGGTGTTTGGATAAATCGAGGATGCTCATCCCCACGTAAACAGGCCGGTTGAATTTCATGTGGCTTTTCTTCATGTGTAGGGCAACCAGGTTGTCTGTGAATATCTTACTACGGTTGAATGCCGGACTGGCTATCAATCTCCTGAGCTTGTCTTCCTCACTCGACCGAACCAGCTTCACGGTCACGCGTTTCCTCAGGTTCTCCATAGTCTTACCAAACACTGAGTTGTTCATGAGCTTGTAGAGATTTTTCTCAAAATCACTGGTGGCTTTTTTTCGTAGGTCTGTGTTCATTCTGATGTAGGGCTCCATCCATGGGCTCTGGTCGAACATGAGCACCCTGTGTATTTTGGTCAGCCTCATACCCAACGACAGGTACAGCTGTAGGTTGCGATAGTGAACGATGTACTTGGTCTTATTCATTAAGTTAGGCACGAGTTTTTCAACGTCTGTCACACGCCCACCTAACAAGTTATGTTGGTACTCAGACATCCAGTCTGGGTTAACCCTCATACGTTCGGGGGCCAGGGGGTAGCTGTTGTGCGATGTGTGTAATTCCTTGGTATACTCTAAGTCAACCTCGAGGATATAACCTTTGTTCGAATCTGGTGCAACCCCCATAACATCAACATGGGGTACCCATTCGAATCCCCCTGTAGGTAGATACTGGCTCATGGCCCAGCCGTACAGGTTGTTTGCGTCGAGGTAGAGAATGTGATTGGTTGGCTTGTTAGGATCGTAACCTTTCACGTATTGATTATTTGCTTTCGCGTATCGTTTGGATGCCATGGAAATCCCACCTCGCAAGCCTTTCTCAATGAATAGGTGCATGTCGTAATCTGTGAGCAATTCCAAATTAACTCCGGTCTTTTTAAGCAAGGCGCCCCACGACAGACCTGGGCTGGTGTAATACCATGCGGGGTCGAGTTTATACTGCTTGAAACACGTCCGCCTAAACGTCTCAAACACGTCGGCTAACAGCAGTACATCTGTCCTCAAGTACAGGTCGTGATAATCACCCAGGTTCTTACAACCCATGCAGTTTATTCCATATGTTAGTCGCGTGCGAGTAATCATCTCGTGAGACGGACGCCTCATTCAGCTTGCTATAAAAGCAGTCAATAGGGGGTAGTCTGGTCTCGGTGAACTTGACCCAACTATCCATGTACTCATAGGGGTACACACCCTTCCTCATAAGCAGGGGTCTACTCTCGGCGTCTGTGTATCGATCGGTGATAGGGAAGGTATTGTTGGCCTTGACCAGACTGTCGAGTGACGACAGGAGGAACTGAAACGAGTCAATGAACCTAAGTCCGTTTAAGCTGAAGGAGATGTATCTCTCCATGTTGTTGGGGATGCACGTTATATTACCATCGATTTTCGCGATGGCCTGCATGATCAAGTGTGAGTCGTACCCTCTCAAGTTGTGAAAGACAACGGGGATGTTTATTGTCTTAGGGTTGATTTTAAGCTTGAGGTTGCACGCGCTGTGAGCGGCGCCTCTATACTTACCAGTTATGTGGCAGTGATCTCTCACCGAATCACCGTTAAGTGGTGAGTCACACACGTGACAGTTAGTGCTACTAGCGTGAGCTAGCCTGTCGACTCGGGTCATACGCATGGGAGCGATTCTATACAATGCATTCCTAATAATTTTTTCTTCCTCCTGCAAACACTTTAGAAACCTTTCAGCCGCGTCAGGGCCCCTATACACTACCGGAGCTTTCGTTTCCCCGTCACAACGGACAACAATGTATCCAAACGAACAGGCTTTATGCTCTTGTGTTTTGTGGGTGAAGCTACCACCACTGGGGTGTGTGGGGGAATCCCCACCCACAACCAAGGCTTCGAAGTTGGCGTATATAATATAAGGCACAGACATTTGGTTCTTGTGGTTACAGAATTTTAGGATATTATCACCTTCCTTAGGCATGTCGACTCGTATGGCCGTCTGCCCCACACCTTGGCAATCATACCGGTGGGATTCTAATAAATCAGATCGTGTGAAGCCATGTAGGCATCGTTCACAGAAGTGGGTCTTTTCTCTGTGTGCCGATTGGTCATACAACAGCCTGCTAAAGTGTTTTATCCATGTGTAGTGATACTTGTCACCTCGCTGGATCATGAATATATTGATAACTTGGCGATCCTTCACCGGGCTGACCCTGTGTACTATTGTTGAGTTACCTTCGTGCCCAAAGACATTTATAGCCAGATTATTCTGTTTTTCTACTTTAGTGATCTGGGATATGGGGGTGGGTTCATCTATACCATCCCAGTTGAGCCCATCGTCTTGGGGATAGCTAGAAAGCCTATCTGAATGAGTGTCAGCTGGAAATAAGGCTGACCTGATAGCTAACCTCAGGCAATCGTTTCCTCTATTCTTAACGTTTACTATGGCATGTTTGTTCCTATAGTATGGTGGCAAGGCTAGGTATGACCCGCCTCTGAACGGCACGTAGTTAGCTATGTCTAGATAGACATTATCGATTTTATCTACAGCCCACCCGGACCCCAAGTGTGTGTAGCGTTCTAGGTATTCTCGTATCTGCTGAAAACTGGTATCGATTGATGTGTCAATGGTCTCTGTATGTGTGACGACCTCTTGTTTACCTCGGAAGTAAGGCTGAACATACTCAGTGGTCCCTGTGGGACCCCCAACCTGCTTATCGAGCGACATTTTCACTGTGATCTGAAACTTGATACTTCCTAGGTTATTTAGTTCCTGGTTGACCTTATCAGCTATCAGAGGCTTGATATCTCTAATGTCTATGTTTCTATCAACGTGCATGCGCCAACCTCTCAAATAGTTGCCTACAGCGCGCTCAGTGCGCACGAACTGTAGGTCAATAGCTCTATTCTGTCGTAATAATTCTACAAGCTGTGGTTTTCTCATACGGGAATACCCGCTTAAACCCAAATCGTGTGCCTCGGCTTTCAGTTGTTTTACAGTGGGACGTGCTACGGGGGCATGTGATAACAATGCGGTTAACCCGGCTCTCCCCAGGTTTGAATAACCCGTGTATCCAAGCTGTTTTGCTTGAGCTTTTAATTGTTTTACCGTAGGGGCTTCTAAACCTAGTAATCTCAACAATGCTGACTTCCGCATTCGAGAATACCCGATCACACCTCTCTGTTTTGTGACCCGCTTAAGCTCGCGCACAGTAGCCATAGTGTTTACACCTAAGAGAACCAATGTCTAATTGGTTCACAGTAAAGGGAGGTAACCCTTAAGTGGCTGTTTCACGCACTGTTGGATATAGTGTTCCTTGTACATGTATTCCTGTATATGAGTAAAACATTTATTTGGTGTCTATCTTGAGCAGTCGCCTACGTTCTTTTATGTAGCCTTTTTTATTCTCGTAGATGAGTTGATGTCTGACTACGTTCGCTCCGTGAGCTTTACATAGACAGTAGTGCCCTTTAACCCCGATACCACACACAGAACACGTGTAGTTAGGACTTCCCATATGGAAACAACAGAACCCCTGATTCCTGCATTTCCTACCACAGGCCTCGGTCTTCCCCATAAGTATGTATTCGCATCGGTATGGAGCGGGTCTCATGTTTACTTATATAGGTATTTTAATTTAATTGCTTAGCAACCAACGCAGTAGCTGCTATACCCAACACTATGAAGCCCAGTTCACGATTCATTTGCCCCTTGGATGGTGTGTAGTACTGAGCGAGTGTGGGTTTATTGAGTGGTTCCAATCGTTTACCAGTTAGTAGGTAGTATTCTTTCATTGCTTCATCGACATCGTTGAATGTTTGAACGGCATGGTTTTCACGCTGGAGTTGTTCGTTAATAAAATCGATCCTCTGGAGGCGTTTTTTAGCGTACTCGGCCTGTGCCTTTTGTAAGTTCTCAGTAGCGAGATCGTGCCGCTTCCTTTCTTCCTGTATTTCAGCCGCGTGATCATCTCGTAGTTTCGAGAAGAGGAAATTACTCCCGGAAAATGCCAGGGCATTCACTAACGCCCCACCGACCATCATAGCTATCGTGGCCATCCTATATTTATTTCATTATATTATCAGGTATTATCCCTTGTTTTACTAGGATGTCTTTTGTGGCCATCGCCATACCAAGGTTCATTATGAGCATACCCATATCCTGCAGGTTGAAATCTAGCTTGATAGTTGGTTGTTTAAGCACCATTTTAGTCAACCGAGCGTACCCTACTGCTAGACTGGCGACCACTGTGGCGTGGTATGCGTCGTTGACGAACGTTTTCCCCTCAGACATTATGTATATATAAAAATATTTTAAATTATAACATGATATGCGGGTCGACAGTGGGGGTACCCCCCACACCCCCAACAGTGGGGGTTACCACCTCAGGTACCACCTCACGGTGAGGGTTTCCCTCACTATATAACCACGAGATAGCCAAGGCAGCAGTTACGCCTACAACCAACAACAGTCGGGTTGGGTTGGTCACTGTAATAATTTTATGTTGGTTACACCACCGTTTTTTACCGGCAGCTACTCTCTTAGGATTCTTCTGTCTGGTTACTTTTGGGGTCACTTCCCCCACTGGTTCCCTGGTCTCCTGTGAAGGAGTCACTTCCCTCACTGTTGGGGGTGTGGGGGGTATCACCTCGGGAGCAGCATCCATCTATACTATTATTATTATTTTTTCTCTCAAATTGACAATGCTTTGCCGTGATAATCGCCGCCATCACTGGAGCCAACAACATACCATATTTGTGGTACAGCCCGCAGCTGATAGAGCTCACGGCGTGTTCGATAAAAGGGTCTTTCTCGAGGTCTTCCCACAGGTAAAGTCGGCGCTCTGGTGGAATGGGAAGGAAGTATGACACAATACCGGTGTATATCTGGGTCATAGCCGATCCTATTGTCTTTGTCATTTCTGCTCCGAGCCGGGACTCGTATCTAGCGTACAGCTTATCGATTTCTTCGGCTGACATTTTGTGAATTTTATCCGGAGTGTAGTCTCCAAAGTAATGTTTGGCTTTGCCGCCAACAGCCAACGCCACCAGTTTCTCTCGCTTATCATCAGTGGGGCCTGCCGGCGGCGTGGGGAGACCCCCAACTGTTCAAGCAATTCCTCACACTCCATCTTATAATATAACAAGTAAGATTTAGTTTTAACTATATAATACCCGATGCAGAAAAAACACAGAGAAATGAAGGTTAAGTTGCACACGACAAACACTTCAAATATCATAGCTATATGCTTAGCATTTGCTTAGCTTTGCTTAGCTTTGCTTAGCTTTGCTTAGCTTTAGCACCTATATGCTAACCCTATATGCTACTGGTTGGTCGGTCTTGAGCACGAGCTTAGCATGTTTAGTTTCAGCGAGCTGTTTCTTCACCCGTTCCCGTTCTAATTTGCTCATCACATCGTTCTCTCTCAAACACTCCTCGAACGAATCCCTGTCCTTGCAGTGAAATAAGGCCACCCATCGCGTCTGCTCCCTGAGGTCTTTCAACACCGAGTTGAACTTCTGTGTTAGCACCCAGACGCTGTGATTTGCATGCCGGCCGGAGAAGGCCAGGTACGATAGCATTCTCTCTTTTTTGTTATCTCGCGATTAGCGCTGCAGTCGTCCAGTATAAACAGCGTCGGTTCCCCTTTAAATTTCTCGTGAAGAGCTTTCAACCAGTCCTGCAGGCGTGTTCCAGGGTCGATTTTGTGTACGTCCGGGTCCGTCATCACCCAAGGTCGCGCGTACGTTTTATTCATGCTCAGAGTAGGACACATGATAACGATGTTATCGAACACATCCTTGTAGTAACCCTCCAACATATCCAACACGAAAACGGTCTTCCCACAGCCAGTCTGCCCGCACACTATGGGGCAGTGTGGATCAGTGGGTAGTTGTGGGTACCCCTGGGGGGTGTGGGGGTCTCCCCCACTAGTAAATGGCTTGCACGAATCTCCCATTGTCTATATTAAGTTGCGCGTCCATAATAACGTACAGATATAATTTCAACTTACCAGCGGGTTGAGCCTTCTTAGTAATCTGGATGGTTATCCCTTCGCTGCCGTTATCTATACGGCGTCCGCTACCGTGCAGTTTATCATCATCCGTGGATCGCATGTCCAACCATAGGGCGTACTTGGTGGTCAGGTATTTACCGATCTGCACGGAGCCTAGGTCCAGGTCCTTTGTTATATAATGTTGGGTCCCCACTGGTAGCTTTTTTATCTCATCCCACTGCTGGTGTGGTCTCATACCATGACTGAACAGCTGGTTGGGCACGCCCTCGATGGTCACTTCCACCTTTTCAATCTTGGGGTTGAAAAACTTCTCGCTGTCCCTCCGGAATGGCTCGTAATCCTCCACGGGGACGACCAGGATACCTTTCATCGATCGCGCCGGCACGTTCAGGTTGATATTCCACACAGTGTCGCTCTTATCTCGCACGACTGATCTATGCCTCAGTACGCGATCGTACAGGATAGCCATCTTCCCAGAGTACTGGCTTCGAACCTGCCTGGCCAGCTCCGGGCTAGTGACCATGTCGAACTCAAGAGAGATGTTGTCTATGGCATAACTGGCCTCATCACCGTTCGGCGTACGCACTACTTTGCTATAGTCGTTAAACGTGAGCTCGTATTCGAGCCTATCACCCAGCGCGGCCTGGTAAAACGGCGCGTGTCCCGTGAGCAACTCGAAGTCGAGCGGCACGCAGAATCGATTCACGTATGCTCGAGCGATGGCCTTTTCACCGTCTGATAGCTTGTCTAGCTGGTCTTGCGTGAAGGCATACCCTATACGCGACCGGGTTGATTTGCTGATACCCTGGTACACATCATTGACTCGTTCTCCCTCGCTTTTCCAGAGATCCCCGTAGCAGTGAAACACGTCGCTGTCGTTGATGCTCAGCACCTCGTTACCGCTGATCTTGACGGTCGTTTTCTTGATGATAGCTCGACCCACGTTCCGCACTAGCTCGCGTTTGTCGTTGTCGGAGGTCAACGTGATATTGAATGCCAGTCAAACAGTGCCTGGTACAATGAGGTCATTCTCACCAAGGTTTGGAAATCTAACCAGCAGAGTTTGATTCTGGTCTATCTTGCTGGGATTGTTGGTGATGGTCACCGACTGGCTCACGGCTCTGGCTCCTAATGGCTCTCTCAATCTTCTGAAAGGATCTAATTTTCTGCCGTACATTGTTATATATAAATAAAATATATTTTAATACTAAATAATGGATGAAGACATACCTATGGATGATATGCGGGGCGATAGTGCCCAGGCATCCGATGAGCAGGAGACCTCATTTACTAGTTTGCCATTGAGCCAAGAACTTTTGGAAACAACGGTAAATGATTATTACAAAAGCTTAAGCAGCTCTAAAAACTACGTTGAACCACAGGGTCGATACTATGATAATTTTCTTATTGATAAAAAGGGTGTTCTACGCCTTACATCTAAACCAGAGATTTACCTCTTTGACAAGCGCACTAAAAAACCACTGGCCTTGTCAACTCTAGCCAGCCGCCATGGTGGTGTCGAATTTATCCGTGAAAATCTAAACATGCGTAATTACGGTGGTGCAATACCTAAGGCCGTTAAAGAAGATCTGCAAGCTACCAGATCCCACCTCACCACTAGAGATGAAATGACACCACAGCGTGCTACAGAAGCCTCGGACAGCATAGAAAAACTGTTGAGCACCTACTGGGACAAACCGTTACCGGGGTTTGACTTTCCAGTAAGGGAACTGCACGGCTTAGACGAAGCCGTGAAACGCGTGCGTGGAGAACTCGTGAACAACATGGGGAAACTGAACGAAATCGACGAGCACATCGCTAGGGAAAAAACCAAACTTAACGAAACTGAAAACGATGATATGAAGCGTCGTATCAAGGCACGACTACTCGACTTAGAAGACGAGAGACGTACACGATTGGAATCCGCTTCCTCGAATCGTGAACAGCTTCGATCCCAGATCAGTCGCATTCGGGAAACAATCGATAGTATACTGAACGAGGATACAACTTTAGCCAACAGGATTCGGATATTGTTCCGGGAGCAAGGGATCACCATCGCCAGCATTCTGACTGCATTGGGTTTCATCATATCAACCCTGGTGGTGTCACTGACAGGGGGTACTGTGGTGCCTGCCGGCGGGGGAACTCCCACACCTACCGGCGGTGGTATTAAAGACTGGATAAAAAAACTCGGGGAAGGCTTAGCTAAACTGGCTGGTAAAGCCGCCGAAGCCCTTCCCGGCATCCTGAGTAGCATCGTCTCGTGGTTGTTGGGCGCTCTGGCTAAAACTGCCATGTGGCTCAGTCAAAACCTGTGGGCAGTCATCGTCGCCGTGGCGGGTCTGGTGTACGTAGCGGCTAAGAAATCTTTAACCAAATAAGTCCCAAAGCTACCCCACCAACCACCAGGGCCGTTTTACTATCGATGTGATTGGAGGCCTGAATATGGGGGTGTGTGGGGGGTACCTCCACATGAACTTTAGACTCCGGGGGTGGCGCCACTATACCCGTTTCACGTGGTGGGATGTGTGGGATATAGGGGGTGTTAATATAGGGGTTGATACCCAACTTTTGATCCTTCGTGGCTATGACTATTTTGTTGTTATAACCCACCACTTTTTTTACTCTCAGTTGCATATCACTCGGAGCCATGTACAGCCCCACGCCGAACACGTAATTGACTTTCGATCTGGCGTATTCTAACACGTTTTGGTGACGGTCGATGGCCCGCGGGAGATCAACTGGAGAATTGATAGCATCCTCAACGTTGGAAACGAACTGTTTCTGAGCGTCGTAAGCAGTTCCCTTACCGAGGATGTTGGAACGCGTCATCGACTGCGCACCCAACAGCGCCCACACGTACGTTCGAATCGAGTCGTTCAAGCGTATTTGTACCAGCACGAGTGAATTCTTTCGATGTTTTTGAGATCATTTTAGTCCAGGCTGTGGCTGCATCAGGATTGGTTTGCTTTATACAGCTGACATGGATCTTTTCATTCGTTGTGGGGCCTGTAAGTGTATGACGGTTTGGGTTGTATGAACCATCTTTAGAACCGGCCTGATATGTTCCGGACCTGTAGAAGTACACGAGAACTATACCGAGACCATGGTTCACACCAGGAAGGCGAAAGTCTTTATTCGTTGGAATCTCAAACTCCCCACAAACACGTTCATAAGCGCGTTTATCATAGGGGTTATTCGTCATACTCCACGCTTTATCTTGGGGAAGAGGAGCACTTATTTCCTTCAATATTCGTCTCGTTTGATAATAAATATGAAACAAAATAACCGCCTTACTCAGTTCGTCTATACCGTAGTCTGGTGTCACACCCGACCCTGTCGTCGCACACCACACAGCAAAGTTCAGTTGGTTCTGCCAAAACTGCATTGGGTTTTGATTCCAGTTTACCACCGCCTGCGCGTTATTAACGGACACGATATAGTTTTCAAAGATATTAATAAAGGTTGTTTTAAACCCCGTACTACCTTCCACCACGATTTTCAAGTGTGCTAAATCCATATTATAATATATAATTTATATATTATAATATGTACATAACACTTCCAGGAATAACGAGCGGTGAGGCCGTTCAGCTGACGCACGCGATCGATAACACGTCAGGTCAACTCGAAATCGCACTCTGCGATATCACCTACCTACCGCAATGGACTAACATCAACGCCAGCAACAATAAGCTGTTCGTCAGTGGGGCTCGCAGTCAGATAACTGACGGCTACTACAGCGTGTGCTCTCTAAACGACAAGGTCTTCAAACCCCTGGGAGCCGAACTCAAGATGAACGACTCAAACGGCACAGTGGTGTTAATCAACAACGGAAGAAACCCCTTGAGGCTCGGCCGACCATTAGCGAGGATACTCGGTATGTCTCCTGACGAGATAAAACCAACAACAACCGTCACAGGCACGAAGTTACCCGACCTAGTACCGTACCGAGAGCTGTACATTCATCTCGGTCAGGTGAGCACAACTTACAACATTCAAGGAGGTCACCCTTCCACTATACTGAGAGCAGTGCCGGTGAAAACTGAGAAATACAACGACGGTAGAACCGAGTCGTTTTCACCACGGCAGTATAAGAGATTAACCCAGGGCAACATACCTGAGCTGACAATATCGGTGTTAGATATAAATCATAATCCTGTAAATATAGGATACCTCAGCTTAACGCTTCATGTAAAATGACCAGCGCACAAGGGCCCGGAGTGAAAAAATGCGTCAATATCGGGATCTCCGACCTCGGAGACACACGCGGTTTCGACGCTCCCGGAGTAGATGGTAAATCGTACGCCTTGCAACTGAAAAACAACATTTACAAACGCGTTGAAATCCCCTCCGGTGGAACCCTAAGTGATATAGTAGATACCACAAGAGCAACAGTCAACACTAAGTACGCCCTTGTCAACACCGGTAATAATAATTGGATAATATACCCATCGTTCGGGGGAAAACTGTTCGACTTAGACGATGTTGAGAGCACTACCGTCGCCCGAAACAAGCCATATATACTCGTCTTCACTGAAGATGACAAGTGGGTGTTGTTACCCGATAACGACGACTGGTTTCTCAATATTAGACTCGTCTCCCCTTACGTGTTTACTGATAACAAAGACAACCACCTAAACAAAGTCGTGAACAATGGAACCCTGCTCGTGGCTTACGTCCCAACTCAGAGACGTAGCATAGTCGTCAGCCCACTCAACACTATGGCAGCCCACATGCTATCGAGTAAACTGACCATACAAAACGTGACATTGCAGTTGGTGTCTGAATTCGAAGGCGTGGTCAAGATACTAGAGAGTCTACCGGCAAACTCAACACTGATCATCAAAGTCTACCTAGGGGAACCATCGGGGAATGATGTCGAGATCGTGAAGGGGATCAAACTGGGGTGGGTGAAACGACACCAGTATCAAGTTTGCAACGTTTACGTGCGGGTGGGTGTTGGAGCCGACACCAGTCTGGAGGGGGTCAACGTGATCGTGGAAAACAAGATATCACTAACCAAGATCTTCCTGCCTGACAACATACACTTCATGGGTATGAAGTTCACCCCTGAATTATTATCAAAAAACCAGTTGGAAATTATATCGTAATAGTATAATAATGACCAGTCATCGTCCCAACACTACACTTAACGACCTAGGAGATACGGAGGGATTCGATCAGCCTGGTGAGGAAGATGAATTATACATCCTGCACTTCAAAGACAACGTGTACAGACTGGTGTCGTTATCAGATTTAAAAGAGCCCAAATGGCTGATCAACTTAACACTCGCCTCACCTTATATCACATTAGACGCAGATACGGGGTATACCACTAAGATTAGGAACAACGGTATCTGGCCCGGGGATTTCATTCCGGAGAGGGGATTACGCATGATAACTATTTGGGACAGGAAAAAAAATGGGTTAAATACTAGGTCAAACAATAAATTAACATTTAGTAATCCTGAAAGAATATTAGTCCCTTTCACACTCATCATAGAAGTCTTCTTTGGGTTAGACAATGAAAACACCTCAAGAGTACTCCAAATTTTACCCGGGGTGTCAATACACTGGTCTAAAGAACACATACACCAATATTGTCGTATTATTATACAACAGGATACCACCTGGGGTTCTATAAACCGCTTAATAAACCTCAGTGGGGTTTTTATTACAACAGGAAAGTCTATTAGCCTCTCACCTATTATCATTGGTAATAATCTAACCCTTGTAGACTTCAAATACATTGAAGGACTATTAACTGAAACCCAATTAAAATATCTTTCAAAATATA
The DNA here is from genome assembly GCF_037392515.1 of Haliotis asinina. Classification (NCBI taxonomy): domain Eukaryota; kingdom Metazoa; phylum Mollusca; class Gastropoda; order Lepetellida; family Haliotidae; genus Haliotis; species Haliotis asinina. The sequence continues at coordinate 56,349,931 of NC_090291.1, read as the reverse complement.
TATTATAGGATGGGTCTGTACCCAGTCGTAGAGGAAGTAGCGAAGACGCTGGAAACCGTAGATGGGTTCCGCTTGAGGCAGTTATGTGATGTGAAACGTCAACTAGAACAAGACCGTGACACGCGGAAAGCACTATGTAAGAAGTACAATAGAGCTTTCAATATCGTGGACGGGGCTGACACTACCCTTATGGCAACCAGCATGGGACTAGGGGCGGCAGGTGTTGGATTGTTGGCTACCATCGTGGCTGCACCTATAGTGCTAGGTATTGAAATAACGGCAGGGGTGGCAGGGTTGGCAGGGTTGGCGCTTAAGTTAGTATCACGCAGACTTCATCGTAAGGCATTGAAACACGACGAGATCAGGGTTCTGGCTGAAGCAAAGCTCAACACAGTGAGTGAGCGTATTTCCACGGCACTCTCTGATAGTAAGATCTCAGAAGAGGAGTTTCGTTCAATCCTCTCTGAACTCACAAAATATAACGGAATGAAACAAGATATTCGGTCCAAGTCTCGTAAGTCTGCTATCAGCGAAGACGAGAAAAAAAAGTACATAGAACAGGGGATACAAAAAGCCCAGCAAGCCTTTATTACGAACACCAAAGTGATCGTAGGCGGTTCACGTTAAACTGTTTCATCGATATAAACATGACATAGGCCGCCAACTTTTATAGTAGGGGTAATAGTAGCAAGAGCTAAGGGCCCAACCAAAGCCTTAGTTAGTAAATAAGGTGTTGTAGAGACTTTTTTTTAAAAAAGTGGGATCAAGATAGGGCCCTAGTGAGGTATCTATACCAGCCGGGGGAACACGAGGGTGATAGCCGTAAGCGGGCCACCGATCCTATATGGTCAGTCAAAACTTACAACATAGATAAAGTGGATATGAAAGCCGACGAACCTAACTTGTACTACTTGAGGGATGGGCCGGGTAGGGGGTTTGTAAGAGAAGAATTATTGATCGTACCGTACGGCACAGTGTTACCTCGTACCAACACACGGTAAACGTGACATAGGCACGCCAACTTTTTTGTAGTAGGGGTAATAGTAGCAAGAGCTAATGGCCCAACCAAAGCCTTATTTAGTAAATAAGGCTTTGTAGAGACTTTTCTTGAAAGTGGTCCAGAACCCCCATTGTATATACTACACCTCACCTTTCAGTAGGTATACATGAGTATATCGTGTATGGCCAATACGACATCGTCGTAAACTAACATCTTCAAATCTGGACTGACAGCCCAAGTATGGAATAAGAAGTGGTGTCACAGATTTGTTGAGTGCTGCCTTGGCAGCAGGATCGGCCATTGTGTTACCAGAAATCCATACGTGGCTGGGTAATCAGCAGAAGACGATGTCGTACTGGCCAGTAGCAAGATTATTATAGAATTAAATAATGTCAGTTAAAAGTGGATGTTTACAAGAAACATTTTAATAGTCTGAAGGCAAGAAAGAGTCTGAAAAGATTATATACTGTTTATGTTTACTGTTTGAATAGATTTAAGAGCCATGAATATTGCGTTAGCTTCCGCTGTGAAAATAGAGCTGCTATCCGGTAATCTAGACGATTTCGTACTGGATCCAATGACCGTGGCAGTGCGCCACCGTAAATTGGTGAAGGGAAAGCAATGAAAACATCTTCGTCAACTGGCTCCAGTGAATCAGCTTTACGAGAACAAATTCTTTTAGCGTTCTTTGAAAGCTCAGCAATGTTTGTATATAGATATTGTTAATGGATGGGCTTACCTCTTGAATGTTGATGGATACTGGGTCTCCAATCTCAATTGTTTCACAACATGATACTTTTAAACTTGGTTTACAGAGTATTAGTTTGAAGGAAGTTTTTTACGACCCATGGTATGACTATGATGGTTCATGGTTCTGCTTGTTTTGAGTTTTCTGTTGGAAGTGTGAAATCTCAACAAGAGTTTGTTGTTGCAGACTTGGGTACTATGGGTAATATTCATGGCATGGATTTCCTGCTGTTCAGGTACATGTGAGATGACAAACACTGCTTACATCTAGAGGTAAACACAAACTGTACAAACTGAACACAAGTAGTTGTGAGCGGGTCAAATTTGTTGACAACATTGTTGTTCCCCAGAATTCTGATAACTGTATCAAATCTACCGTTGATGGTTCATTTGGTGCTTATTCGGGGTTGATTGAGCCAAATAAATATTCGAGAATGTTCGTTGCTAGAAGTCTTGCCTGATAAGGATATGTCGTCATTGTTTCAGTGCTCAGCCAGAACAGCAAGAAAGTATCCATAAACAGTTCATCTGTACTGGGTACAGTTAGCTGAGTAAATCAGGTAGTAGCGTGTGGAGTTACCTGCAGCCACTAGTTGAACGATCTTTCAGAAAGTCAAGGCAGTCTTTTTCTGATTTGGTGGGAGAATTTCAAGATGTTTTTGTGGGTGAAGATGGTTTGTTGGGACAGACAGATGAGATTACTCACACTATCGACACTGATGATGCAACTATTGTGAAACTATCTGCTATTATGAGGCTATTTAGCTAATAAACATTTGGTGGGAAATGATATTGACAAGATATTGCAACAAACCATTCATGAACCTAGTAGTAACCCTTGGTAACTTAGTAACCAAGCTCACATTGGGTGGTTGTCAATGGTTTAGTACTCCGAATTTAGCCAGCAGGTATTGGCAAGTAAAAATGGATCGAGAGGATAAACGTAACACTGCTTTTGTTACTCATGTAGGACTCCCATCAGTTCAATATCACGCCGGTTGGTCTTACTACTGCTCCAGCTACATTTGAAAGATTGATGGACAGGGTATTGGGAAAGTTAAAGTGGAAGAAGTGTTTGTGTTACCTTGATGAAGCTATAGTTTTGGGGTCAGATTTTCAACCCACATTAAACTGTTGTTTTTCATTCAGTGAGGCTAGTTTGAAACTCAAGCCGAAGCTGGAAACTCGTCCAGATGTTTGCAGTTTTCTGGGTGTTGTGGATATTTAACACCGAAATGGAATATATGTATATTATGAAAACCTAATAACAAAGGACAGTAAAACAACTGGAATATCACATTTGGAATTAAAACTAGTGTGGAAGGTTAAAGTTTAAATTTACATTAAACGTTTGGTGACTTACGTATCGAACAGTCCTTCAACCCCCTTTGAGGGTACAGCCACTAACAATCTCAGTTATTACTCTAAGCTACAAATGATAAAATATTTAATTATTTACAAGCCATTTAGCAAATCTAGTTCTTCAATAAACGCAAAAAGCAAATGATAACTGACATTATCAAAATTATTCTTCATAGTTTGTGATTTAAAATTGTTATCCCTTGTAATGGACTATCACAGTCAAGCAAGAGATGCTTGACCGTGATTCTTTCATCACAAGGGGTAAAGAACAGAGGATTCTCACCTTTCAATAGATATCCACGTGTATATCTCGCATGACGAATACGACATCGTTGCACAATGACCTCTTTAAATCTGGACAGACAACCCAAGTAGGTATAACCAATGTAAGGTGGGTATCCCACTTCTTTTGCATCATTCATGGATGTAAGAGCTAATGCATGCTTTCAAATCAGTGTATGGAACAAGATGTAGTGTCACCGATTTGTTGAGCAGCGAGATCGGCCATTGTGTTATCAGAAATGCCAACGTGGCTGATTAACCAACAAAAGACGATCCCGTATTGACCAGTAGCAAAATCATTACACAATTCAAATTTCTATTAAAGTGGATGTTTGCACGATACATTTTAGTCGCCTGAAGGCAACAAAGAGAGCCTGAATAGATTATATATTGTTTATGTTGAGCAGTCTTTGAATTTAAGAGCTGTTAATATAGTGTTTCAGCTGTAAACATATAGCTGTTGTCCCGCAATCTAGAGGAGTTTGATCTAAATCCAACGACACTGCACAAGATACTGCGTCACCGTCCTTGGAACCATCTGTAAATAAGGATTTGTAATTGCTATATTTAGTTTTTAATTGATTATATTCTTGTTTATATTGAAATTCATTAGTTTCTGAATTTTAGAGCAGTTAATGTTAATTCGACTAGTGGCCTAACAAACTGCCAAGGAGAAGAAAGACGATAGGAACGAGCTATATTTACGTCTGAGCCCAAGAGATGGAACAAGAGAAGACATTTTATTATACAAATTCTCACAAAGAGGATTAAAGATACAATTAGTAGACACATTAGAAGATAAATTTGTAATATATTGTAAAGATAGTCTTATTCGGCGTTGGGTAAGAGATGGACGCAAAGACTGTAAATAGTAAAGAAGACCCAAGACAATGTTTTGAGCCTTGGTGGTGGACAGAATCCAAATGTTTTAGGCTGCTGTTGCAGACTCCACAAAATGCGAAGGAACCATAGTCAAGATTTGATCGCACTAGTGACAGATATAAGTGAACTTGAGTAGTTTGATCCCTCCCCACTTTGAACTTTTAACAATTCGAGTGCATTCTGACATTTTACTTTCAGGGATTTAATAGGTGGCAAAAAGGTAAAATATTTGACCCAAGAACTTGACCTCCTTGACAACTTTGATGGGGGGTATCACTTAAAGAGATTTCTGTGTTTTTGTGTGGTTTGTATTTATGGCAGAAATGTATACAATTAGTTTTTGATTTAGAAAATTTAAAACCGTTTTCAAGACACCATTCATCAATTGTGTTTAAACACAGCATTAGTTGCCGTTCAGTAGTACGCATCTTTCCCCCTTGACAAAAAATATTAAAGTCATCCACAAATAATGATCCATCAATCGAATCAGTATAAACCTTTGTTAAACTGCTAATCTTGGTACTAAATAAAGTTATGGACAAAATACTACCTTGAGGGACACCCTGGTGCTGATGGTAATGATCAGGCAAGTTACAACCCATGGAATTGTCTGTCCCTTTAGGCTCATAATTAGACGAGGAAGAATGTTCAGCAAGAGCTGCTCCCAGTTTCACCTTAAATTATCCTTACCGTATTCTATACCTTGGACATGGGCGTTCAAGAATTTGTTTTGGATACATAATTTTGTCAAGGTTGTCATTTAGTCTGTTGATATGTACACCGCACTTTATTTTTTTAAATTTTGAAATTATTTAAATTATGCACCATAAGATGGCTATGGAAATAATGTTCTGCCTTTTCCGTGTCTTCCTAACTTGTTTGCACTCATCACTGAACCATTTGGATTTGCAGACAAGGTATACACTCATCAGCTATGGAATTCAGCTCGTCAGGAAGACGACAACAAAAAGCATTTAATAGCATCACAAACGTCAATAAAAGTTACAGTTTTAAAGGTCACATGCAACCAAAAAATCAAACATAATTAAAACAGAGTTTTCACGTGTTCATAATACATAAAATGCATTGGTGTTTGTGAAAATACAAATAAACAAACTTATAAGTAATCGGTAATCAAAAGTGCAATATAACTTGCGTTTAGTCCACGAAACGAAGCAGGCAAGATACCGAAGCCAGTCAGGGCCGGTGGATTTGCACTCATGTGTAACGACGCCTTGTCATTGGCTACTGGTTCATTTGCCGATACACTTGGCCAGCTCTTTCTCTATGACTTATAAGCGCGATAGGTGTTAATTTGAAATCGCAAATGGTCAGTAACTGAAGTTCTGCATTGCATATTGTCATCAACTGACAGACAGCAGACAAATGGATATCAATAAACCAGACATTGAGTCTTCTCTGTGACAGAGTGTGCTTGTTTTGATTTGCTTTGTCGTTGTTGTTATTTTTGTAACGAGTACATTATTAACTTGCTTGTGTACACAACCAAGGAGGAACCAATGGAGGAACATAAAGAAACTGTGTATACAGAAATTTATGTGATGACGTAAATGTTGTTTACGTCTTGGGGTGAATTTAGCATAGCCCGGGTATGGTCCGGGCAGTCATCACTGCAGTCTGAAACCTGTGGCGAAGATGGGTGACCCTTATCCATTTGTGCTGTCTTGGCGTTGTTACGCTTGGACGACCAGAATGTGGCCAGTCGATGACGTCATTTGTGTTCTGGTAGCATGTCACCATTGCAGATATGTTGTTCCCGTGACAGTGGAAATGTGAAGCCACTTGTCGTTGGGACAATGGCCTCCTGACGTTCTGCAGACGTTAGCCTTGGCATGCTATGCGTTTCAATAGCCGTTTACATTTTTTAACGGTAGCAAGGGCGGAGGTTCAGATTTCCATAGTGACAGTTTTGTGTGGCATTCATTTGCTGTTTCTCTTTCAAGGAATGCACGTGCAACAACACATTGCACGTCTCAAGGACGAAACCACTGACGCCACGGAACGTGGCACGTGCATGCATGTTTGATACATGTCATCAATCTTTGAGTTTAAATCCTTATGTGCCTACACGGGTTTGATAAATTTGGATTTTAATTTTTTTGTATGCACAGTTTCTTTTTTTTCTTTACGTGCCAAGTGATATATATATACACACTGAATAAGGACTTGTCGCCCACGTGAGCCTCATTCGTTTGCAAGTAGAATGCATTATTACACAGTGTTTATTGAACACTTTATCAAACACGAGATTGTAGCACGTTTTCGAATATGATACCCTCCAGGACCGGAAACGTCAACCATTAATCAACTGACATTATCCAATGTCACGCATAAATATCCAATATGTACAGGTTGATGTTTTACATCTAAAGCAGACACACTCACGCCTGCGATCATACACAGTGTTAACATTTTGCCGTGTACTAATAACGATTCAGTTCTCCCACTGTTATGTTTTCTTCTTTAACCGCACCAGCTAAGAACAGAGTTCCTTGTGCTAATCCGATAGAGATAAATACACAGCTCTTGCTAGGGAACTAATTTTTACCCAGTCATTGCTTCGAGGGGTAATATTTCATTTTCCGTTAACCCGAGTGTTTTCGCGAGGCACTTACCAAGTCGTAAGAAATGTTTTCTACTGGAGTTCCTAAGGGGTTGCTAAGTGTTCCATTCGACTCGTGTGGCTTGAGGCTGGCTCCAATAGGGTAAAGTTTTTCCTCGTCATCGTTTAGAGAACAAATGCTATGATAACCGTAAAACATAATATGACGACCCTCACTTAAAAATACTCTGGTATTGTTTCACTCATGACCTATATCAGTAGATCCTTTGAACATGTTAAACATACAAAGATACTAAATTATCAACATGCACACGCCGGGAATGTTTTATCTGAAAACTAACAGTATAAGTACTGCTGATCTCACACAAAAGATGGTTATGCTTGATGCGGGTGCTTGATGCGGGTGCTTGCAATTCTCATGCTCGGTTTGTAGATATATAGATATGATTTAGGTTTTCAGTAACGAATGCTGAAACGGAACACGGCTGGTTCTCGAACCCAATGCACTTCTAGCAAAATCCGTTCAAAACTGCAATTTGGTGAGCGACATGGGTGGTTTGTGGCTTTAGATGAGAGTCGTGATAAACTTAGTATGTCTGTTTTCTTATTTCACACATCCTACCAGGCGCCTACTCAGAAATAATCGCACCACTCCTACAGGACCTCCCGTGAAACGTGTCAAAAACTAGGGCGATTAAATAACGTGAACGTATAAAGTAATACGAATACATATCACGATTTGCACCTCAAAGAAGCCAGCAAAATTGAAATAATGCAGTTGCAATGGGTGTGCGAATTCTTAAGTCACCTTACATTATAAACCGTACAGACTACGTATACATAATACACGTTAACACTCACCATACAGTATATACTGTACCACACAAACTGTACAACACTCACCATACAGTAAGTACTGTACCACACAAACTGTACAACACTCACCATACAGTAAGTACTGTACCACACAAACTGTACAACACTCACCATACAGTATATACCGTACCATACAAACTGTACACTTTAACACTCACCATACAGTATATACCGTACCATACAAACTGTACACTTTAACACTCACCATACAGTATATACCGTACCACAAAACTGTACACTTTAACACTCACCATACAGTATATACCGTACCACAAAACTGTACCACACAAACTGTACACTTTAACACTCATCATACAGTATATACCGTACCATACAAACTGTACACTTTAACACTCACCATACAGTATATACTGTACCACACAAACTGTACAACACTCACCATACAGTAAGTACTGTACCTACACAAACTGTACAACACTCACCATACAGTATATACTGTACCACACAAACTGTACAACACTCACCGTACAGTAAGTACTGTACCACACAAACTGTACAACACTCACCATACAGTAAGTACTGTACCTACACAAACTGTACACTTTAACACTCACCATACAGTATATACTGTACCACACAAACTGTACAACACTCACCATACAGTAAGTACTGTACCACACAAACTGTACAACACTCACCATACAGTAAGTACTGTACCACACAAACTGTACAACACTCACCATACAGTATATACCGTACCATACAAACTGTACACTTTAACGCCAGCCATACAGTACATACTGTACCACACAAACTGCACCACACAAACTGTACAACACTCACCATACAGTAAGTACTGTACCTACACAAACTGTACACTTTAACACTCATCATACAGTATATACCGTACCATACAAACTGTACACTTTACCACCAGCCATACAGTACATACTGTACCACACAAACTGTACACTTTACCACCAGCCATACAGTACATACTGTACCACACAAACTGTACACTTTAACCCTCACCATACAGTTGTCAGAGCTACTAGTGAAATAGGACTCCCGACTCGCGGTTGGGTGTGAATCCGTTGTTTATTTAGACGAACAGAGGGCAAGACAAATACCCTGTAAACATTGCATGAATATGATCACAATATGTAATTTTCACAAGGGTATATTTTTTCACACATTCATCTTTACACCATCATTGAGAAAAAGGGATAAAACTGAATACATGTAAATCATGATCGCATGAATATCCATAATAGAATGATAACGAAATAGCCGAATCGATAACATAACTGTCATGTAATGTGTTTACAGTTATGGAATCAATGAGTTTGAAACAAACTCATCAATATTGGTTACAATTAATAGCTAACAAAGAAATACATATTTCACACATTTACGTTCATAATCAATAACTGCTCACCCATCTAAGAGTCGAAGCTACCCCTAGATGTGTGATGACCGACGGTGAGCCGTGGTCAGATGACTTTCCTAAAAAATGAAACACAAACAACCATTAAACAGAAAACCTAAGCACACGCATGAGAATAACATACTGTCATAGTATCAACACAGCATACACGCTCGACACCCATACACGAGATGAAAATATAGACAATAACAAATGCTATGAAATGCATACACACTGCACAGCCTCACCCGTGTTTGCGCAACATAATTATTGCAAACTTATATGGAATAAACGTTTGTAGTCGGACACTTTCTTTTACATATATAACTGAAATAATCCACCCTAAACCAGTAGAAATTATTTAACAAACGTAACCTATGACTTCTCAAACTCTAGCTCACTTCATCAGCTCTCAGAATGCAGTGAAAACCCACGAGGCACGAGGTATGATCTTATTAAAGCAGATCACCCAATCAACCAATCAAAATCTTCCGTGTGGGCAAAGATTCTCAAACATGAAATGCACGTGAAATGCAGATTAAGCTGGTCTACCCAGAAGCAAATACTATTCGCCACAAAACACCAAGAAATGTTTTTGTATGTTTCTTTATTGACATAAGGCACCCGTGACGAGCCACCTCCCCGTGGTGGGTGCTGGGTAACGCCAAGTGCTCGCCATCACCCCCGTAGTGGACCCGGGGGAATATTTGGTCCACCAACCCGTTTGCCGTGGGTTGCGGCCCTGTGTCGGTGGAGGAGGGGATCCTGGTGGTTGAGGGCAATAGGGGCCTGTAACCGTGTTCCTGTTGCTCAATACACCACTTTGGCCCTGACTTCGCCTAGACGGGTGGTTGAATGGGCCCGGTTCAACCAATCGGCTGGTCATGCCAAGCCCATGTGCATTGTATTTGATATTGCACACTTTTGATTTAAATAAATGATCCTGATAAAGGTATTGATCAAATACTTCACTAAATTTCTATTGATTTAAAGCTTTAACAAATACATATTTTGCCTAGAGTCTTAATGCCCAGAAGGCGGTGGCTCATGGGCCAATCTGGTAGATCAATTATTCATAATTCTTCTGCGGTAGTATATCATCTGAGTATCCTTGGTGCTGCAAGTCGGAGGCCCACTTGTTTTTAGCATTGTCCTTGTGATAATCCGTGGTGGGTGGGGAGCTCAGATGATGAACCATATTAAACTAACTATGGCTTACACAACCCCCATTAAGAGAAACAAGCGTCAACATGACAATGATGATGATGAACTAAGACCGTCCAATCCGACCGTGGAATACTGGCCACGATTCCTAGTCATCGAGACACTTGACAAGTCACCTATCAGATTAAACCCGTTTGCGGTATCAAAAGGTATACAGGGTATCGCAGGCGAGGTACGAAATATCAGACGACTGCGTTCAGGTTCCCTACTTGTAGAATGTAGCAGGAAACAGCAATCAACCAACCTGTTGTCAACTGAGCTCTTTGTTGGAGTTCAGGTCGCAGTTACTCCACACAGGACTCTGAATACGAGCAAAGGGATTGTCAGAGACCGAGATCAATTGTTCGCTGATATGACTGAATTTGATATCGTATCCGAAATGAAAGATCAAGGGGTTGCTTTCGTTAAAAGATTTACAACCCGGATAAACTCAGAAACAAAACCAACTAACACATATCTCTTCCACTTCGCTTCTCCAAGTATTCCAAAACCAGTAAGAGCAGGATATTGTAATATCAGTGTTGATACTTACATTCCCAATCCACTGCGATGCTTCAAATGCCAAAGGTACGGGCACGGTGTCACTAACTGTACTAACTCAGTAACATGCGCTCATTGTAGTGAGAAAACTCATGTTACTGAGGACTGCAATAACACTCTTAAAAAATGCGTCAACTGCTCTGGGACACATTCTGCTTTTTCTAAACAATGTCCAATCTGGAAGCAACAAATGGAGGCGAACAAAATTAAATTTACACAGAATATCAGTTTTGCTGAGGCTAAGAAACTTGTTTCCACACCAGACGCTGTTGCATCTTATGCCTCAATTACGAGAGCACCCTCCACTATCAGCCACAAAACAGCCGTGTCCACTTCATCAACACTGTTTCAAACTGATCTGACATGGGTGGATACAGAAAAACCTGAAGTATACTCACCAAATCAGTCCACACAGACTGCCCAGTCCCTTCACATTACTGAATCTCTTCCAAAAACACTAGTTCAAGTTCAGTCACGGTCATCTCAGGAACCGTCATCGTCATCATCATCACGATCCATAGCGAAACATGAATCTCAAAATAGTGGGAAACATCTTACTAAAACTAAAATCAAAACCAGAAATGACTTACAAAAATGTCAAAGTAGCAGAGCCTCAAAGGGTTCGAATGACAGAGTCCAGCTTTATAACAAGTTCAGATCTTTAGAGGACATGGATGTGTCTGAAAACATCCAAATTAGGGCACATAGCTTGTCGCCCTCAAGAAAAACAAGGGGCAGATCCCCAATAAACCCTCCGAAGAAATAATTTCTTCACATATTATTCAATGGAACTGCAGAGGCCTGAAGACAAATCTGAATGAACTACACCTGTTAGTCCAAGACTTTAAACCTGCAGCATTCTGCTTGCAAGAAACATATTTAAAACAGATAGATAATTTTGATCTTCGTCACTATAATGCGTCTCATTCTTTTTCTCCACCAGGCGATAAAGCCACAGGAGGATCGTCAATCCTTGTAAGGCATGATGTTATCCATAGCCCTGTGACTCTCAAAACTAATCTTCAAGCAGTTGCAGTGCGAATTACTTTGCACGTTACTCTTACTTTGTGTTCATTGTACATTCCACCTTCATCGACTCTTCTCCAGGCTGATCTACAAACTCTCTATGATCAATTACCCAAACCATGTATACTCATGGGTGATTTAAATGGCCACAATCCTCTTTGGGGTGGTGTGACCACAAACACAAAAGGTCAGGTTCTGGCAGATTTCATTTCGAATAATAATTTATGTATATACAATGATGGTGCAAATACATATTTACATCCTGGCACAGGAACATATACAGCTCTTGATTTGTCACTAACTGACTCCAACTTACTAAACGAATTTGAATGGTCAGTCCACAATGACCTGTGTGGAAGTGACCATTTTCCTACTAAACTAAAATCTACAACACCATCTGATGTCCCCCCATCAACAAGATGGAATTTTAAAAAGACTGATTGGCCTTTATAAGAAACGCTGTGTCCTGTGAAGCTTCAACCTGAATATTTTATTACTGTTCCTGACGCTATCAAATGCTTTTCTGATGAACTGAAATCTATAGCTGATGAATGTATACCAAAGTCCTCTGCAGTTCCACATATTCGAAAACCATGGTTCAGCGATGAATGCAAACAAGCTAGGAAGGCAAGGAAAAAAGCAGAACATTATTTCCGTCGCCATCCTATGGTGCATAAGTTAAATAAATTTAAGATTTTAAATGCTAAAGCACGGCGTACTTTTAAACAGAACAAACGCTAATCTTGGCAAAATTATGTATCTAAAATAAATTCTCGGACACCTATGTCCAAGGTATGGAACATGATCCAGAAAATTAAAGGTAAAGGTACTAAATCTACTGTCCATCATCTGAAACATGGAGATCAGTTACTTACTGATAAAAAAGATATCGCAAATAAACTGGGCGAAACTCTCGCTAAACATTCTTCCTCATCTAATTATATACCTAAATTTCAGCAATATCAAAAACAACAAGAAAAGAAAACTATTAATTTCAATTCTGATAATGGCGAAGATTATAATGAAACGTTTTCTATTCATGAACTCCATACTGCTATTGATGAGGCTCATGACACTGCTACAGGAGCTGATAACATTCATTATCAACTCCTGAAGCACTTACCAGAATCCTGCCTAGAAACTCTCCTAAATATTGTTGATGATATTTGGACATCGGGTAACTGTCCTTCCTCATGGCGTGACGCCAAAGTAGTACCAATAACTAAACCTGGACGTGATCATACGGATCCGTCCAATTATCGTCCGATTTCATTAACAAGCTGTGTTTGTAAGACCATGGGACGCATGATAAATAATCGACTTGTTTGGTATTTGGAAACTAATAACCTTATCACAAATATACAATCTGGTTTCCGGAAAAACAGAAGTACTGTCGATCACTTAGTTCGTTTAGAATCATTTGTAAAAAACGCACTGATTAACAAACAACACGCTCTTCTATCTTTTATGATCTTGAAAAAGCATATGACACTACTTGGAAATATGGCATTTTACGAGATTTACATGACTTCGGCTTGCGAGGTCGTTTGCCTGAATTTATTGCCAAGTTTTTAAATAACAGACAATTCCAGGTCCGCGTGGGCTTTACCCTGTCTGACCATTACAATCAGGATCAGGGTGTTCCACAAAGCAGTATTTTGTCAGTCACATTTTTAGTATAAAGATAAACAGTTTATCAAAAGTTTTAAACAATTCAATTGATGGATCGTTATTTGTGGATGATTTTAATATTTCATGTCGTGGTAAAAATATGAATACCATTTAACGACAACTACAGTTGTGTTTAAACAAGATTAATAAATGGTGTCTTGAAAACGGCTTTAAATTTTCTAAATCAAAAAACTAACTGTATACATTTTTGTCGTAAATATAAACCACATAAAGACCCTGAACTATCTCTAGATGGCACACCAATTAAAGTTGTGAAGGAAGCTAAGTTCATGGGTCTCATTTTTTTCTCACACTTAACGTTTTTACCACATATTAAATCACTTAAAACTAAATGCCAGAAAGCACTTGACTTGTTGAAAGTGGTTTCAAATTCAAAATGGGGAGGGTGATCAAGCTACCTTCTCCATCTATATCGATCTCTCGTGCGTTCGAAACTCGATTATGGCTCCATTGTCTATGGTGGAGCCTGTAAAAGCAACTTAAAACTATTAGATTCAGTCCATCATCAAGGTCTAAGACTTTGTCTTGGCTCCTGTTGACAGCCTGTATGTCGAGGCTGACGAACCATCTCTTGAGCAGCGACGTATAAAATTAGCTTTACAGTATGTAGCAAAACTATATTCAAATGAGTCAAACCCTGCATATAACTGTGTTTTCAATCCCCTGTATGAGGATTTATACAAAAAGAAATCTTCTCTTGTTCCGCCTCTTGGTTTAAGAATAAAACCACTTATTTCTGCTGCCAGGATTGAGCTGGAAAACATAGCTCCTTCCCGTCTTCTTTCTTCTCCTCCTTGGCAGTTGGTTAGGCCACAAGTTGACCTAACATTAACGACTTTTAAAAAATCAGAAACGAATGAATTACAGTATAAACAAGAATATAATCAACTGAAACATAAATATAGCAATTATAAATCCTTATTTACAGATGGGTCCAAGGACGGTGCCACAGTTGCTTGTGCCACTGTCATTGGATCCAGAAGAATATCTTCTCGATTACCCGATAATAGTTCTAGTTTTACAGCAGAAGCTAACGCCATACTAACAGCTCTCAAATATATTCAAAGACACTCTAAACGTAAACAATATATAATCTATTCCGACTCTCTTTCTTGCCTTCAGGCTATTGAAAATATCTCTTGTAAACATCCACTTTTAATAGAAATTATTGAATTGTATAATAATCTTGCCACTGGCCAATACGACATAGTCTTTTGTTGGTTACCCAGCCACGTAGGTATTTCCGGTAACGCAATGGCCGATATTGCTGCCAAGGCAGCACTCAACAAATCTGTGACACCACTTCTTATTCCGTACTCTGATTATAAAGCCAGCATTAGAACTTACATCCGTGATCTGATGCAGAAGAAGTGGGACACCCAAGTGGGCATAAATAAATTACATGCAATAAAACCCTATATTGGTTACACCTACTTGGGTTGTCAGTACAGATTTGAACAGGTCATCATGCGGCGATGTCGTATCGGCCACACCAGATATACACATGAATACCTTTTGAAAGGTGAGGATCCTCCGTTCTGCATCCCTTGTGATGAAAGAATCACAGTCAAGCATATCTTGCTTCACTGTGTTGAGTATTCCATCACAAGGGATCAGTATTTTAATTCACATACTATGAAGGATCTTTTTAACAGTGTTAGTCCTCATTTAATTATTGCATTTTTAAAGGAATTGAATTTGTTAACTGAACTGTAAATAGATAAATATTTTAAAATTGAAAGATTAAATTAGTAACTCAAATCGTTAGTGGCTGTACCCTCACAGAGGGTTGAAGTACCGTAAAATAATTGTCCTCCTGAGAGGGTACGTAAGTTCCAAAACATTTGACGTAAATTTCAGTTTTCCTGCTTTTTAATAGAATAAGTGTGTTTTTACTTTATGGCTAGATTTGTCTAAATGCTAACAGCTGAAGGGATGATGTAAATCCAGCTAGGGTCCATGCAGGAAGCAAAAGTACTGTAAGTCCCCATGGTCCCTAGCATGGTGATCTACCTTCTGTCGTTGGTGATATATAGCCCGTGTTTTATATTGTGTTGTCCAAATAGTGATCTTAGTTTTAACTTTCAAGACTAGTTTTAAATTGTAACTGTGATATTCTAGTTGTTTTACTGTCCTTTGCTGACAGGTTTATTTAAGAAATATGTATCATCCATTTCAGTGTTACATGTTCTCGTCACGATATGGCTGAAATATTGCCGATGTGACGTTAAATATTAACTCACTCACTCACTCACTGTAAGTGTGCGTGCTACTTACGAAAATAGATTATGTTGGATCTAGGACATCATTGGAACACTCCTATTCCGATTTCACTATTTCTTGCTATCATGATCATTTCATGCATGTTCTAACTTGTGGTAGATCTATTCAACGGGTAGATGAACATGGCATACATAGTAATATCCGAACTTGACTTTGTTTACCTTCCCTATCGAGGCATTCGTTTTCACATTTGTTATATTTAGCTAGTTTCCATTGAGACACTTAGTATTGGTAATGGCTGAAAGTTCTAGTTTTTGGAAGCAGCCTCAGTGGGTCTCTCTTCATGGACCGTGTTTCAGGATGACTACTGGTGATTCGATCAAACAGCACAAAAACAATGCCGGTGATCTCAATGAAACTTACTCTTTCAAATTCAATGCTCAAAATAATACTCGAACTCTTTCCTGTTTTATGTGTTACTGAAATGTTCACATTATGATAAGTTTCAGTAACGGGAAGGAGGAACAAGAAACGAGGAAAGAGGAAAAAAGGTCCCCTAATCAATAGTATTTGTCAAGAACGAATTGACGTCAGTGTACTGAAATTCTAAAAAGTGTGTAACTGACACCAAACACGGCAAATTACAGAATGGCTGATTGAAACAATTTGACTGTAACACATATATGTTTAAGTTTTTCTAAAAGAAGATACTACTGGAAAGACGATCGAATAACGTTCAGTAACGTACGCGGTAAAACGTTTTGTACAATGTAGCAAGGTCATCACAGTGTGGATCTGACCACAACGCAAAGACAGGTGACGACCAGGCAACAACAAAGTTAAACCTGGATAGATTAGCGACACCATTATTACTCCCCTTTACGCGATTTTGTTCTAAAATTTCGTTTCAATGCGTTGTATTGTGCGAGTTCTGACAGCACTAACTGAAACTCTTCTTCGGACATCTTACTATTGGATAGTGCTGTTGAGATATGCTCGTCAGTGCAATTTAAATTCGCTTTGGCTAGAACGAGAATACTGTCGTCTTTTCATACATCTTTTCATCCGGCGAGAAATGCATTAATGAACTATTCTTGTTGATCTAGAGACCTCTATCTCCCATTTCCATGCGAGTACGACAGGTACAATAAACCAGCACAAAGCTGTGACTTATTTGATGCAAGCGAAATTTATAATATACTTCATCTATTGCTGGATACATTCCCATCTAAAGATATATTTTATGAAATAACCTTGAAATAGTTCTCAGTCTCAGAAATAGTTGGCATTTTCTCAGTAGTACTCTTAAAGCATGTCAGGTTTACATTATCAGATGAGAAGAAAGCCCCGATCAATAACTATGACCTTCTGAAGACTTGTAAAGGTTTATGTTTGTATAAAAGTAACACAACGCTGAGGTTATTCGAAGGCATTTAGAAGTTAGTGAGATAATACAAGACAAATGTTATGAATAACAATTTCGTACTTTATTTGCATCAGGTGGATGAAAAAGGGGCAAGAACTAACCCAGAAACAGATGCTTTGTTTGCACTTAGAAGTTCATGAAGGGACAAGAACTTCCCCAGAATTGTCGTGTTGTATTTATTAAAGAGGTTGTCAATGCAAACCATTCATTGTCTTAGCCCAGAAGCGTTGTGAAAAATACATCCAGAAGTTCTTATCCATGCGGTTTGTCTTCTATTAACACAACGTTGTGTTTCGTGTTCTTTTACCCAATTACAATTTCAGACCATGAGCAAGTTTTATGTTGTTATGTGTAGGCATCTCTAAGTAAGACTTAAATAAAAGGTGTAGAGCCTTGTTTCCCAAAGCGATGGGAAGTCATTAACAGCAAATATTTAAAAAATTCTTCTTGTATTCATAAGAGTGATTGACATATCACATGTTATATTTTTACCCGTTTTTAACATCGAAAACTTTATATGGGCTGTTAAGGAAATTATTTATTTAGCAGTCGAATTAACGTTCAAGTATTATCTACAAACTGTACACTTACTCACTATAGAGTATATACTCTATCACACAAACTGTACAGTTTAACACTCACCTTACAATACAGACAACAAAACACAAACTGTACATAAAACAGCGCATACCACTGGATGGTTAGGCTCCAAATACACAATATGTGCATTGTACTTTCAGGTATTACAGTCATCATGTCTAAGCCCCCAACCAAGACTGGGCGTAAAAGGAAGGCAGACTCAGTGTCTGGTAAGTAGACATGTCAAACTGAGCCAAAGTTAAGAATTCATTTGAACAATGATATGGAACGTGTGACCTCTTGCTCGTTGCATGGCTTTGTGACGGGAGCACTAAGTGGGGTATAATGCAATTACATTGTCACAAACACTTGATCGTGATACATGAACACAAACATAAATTATAATCGGAATCACTGGATCTTATAACAGTTCCCATGATCCCCAGCATGACGATCTACCTTCAGTTGTTGACAATCTATAACCCAAGTTTTTACACTCTCTAAACTCAACAAAAATAAAAGCTTTACACCCGTTTCAAAGTCAGTAATTTGAACATTTTGGAAAGAGGGTTTGAAATAACGATTGTATTCAATTCTCCTCTCATTAAAGATGCTATAGCATACAGATCATTTTGTGTCATGGAATCGGTTCCACCGGAAATGCGACTAAAATGTCCATGACAAAAAAACTTAAAGCAATTCTGCCAATATCGGGTGTGTCCTCCATGGGCGTTCTCAACTGCGATACGACGTCTCCTCATGGATTGGATGATGCGTCTGAACACAGCTTGTGGAATGCGCCGCCATATTTGTACCAACATTGCACCAAGCTCCTGCAAGTTCTGTAGAGGGTTCCTTACTTGACGGAGCCGCCTGTCTATTACATCCCACACATGCTCTATGGGGCTGATGTCGAGAGATCTTGAGGGCCTCTCCATGATATTGATGCCAGCGTTCCTGGGAAAATTCGTTGTTAAATTGCCGTATGAGGTCTGTCGTTATCCTGTTGGAAAGTCAGACCTTGGTCATGAGCTGTCATGAATAGCAAAAGCTCTGGAACGAGCACCTGATCCCTGAATGCTGCCGCATTAATGTTTCCCTGGATAACAATGAGTCGGGATCGAGTATGACCGTTCCTATCGTCCCAAACCATAACGCTACCTCTTCTAAATCGATCCACTTCCTGTACGCAACACTGGACATTGCGTTCTCCTCGTTTACTCCAAACTCTGACCTTTCCCTTCTTAACACAACCCTATTCCAATCTCGCTGAGTCCATCTCCCTCATCATCTCTCCATCATCTTCGTGCCCAGAGAAGACGTTAGCGTCGATGGAAACGGGTTAGAATTGGTCCACGATATGGTCGCCGTGCATGAAGACGAGCAGAGCACACGTGATTTCGAATAGTTGGGGCAGTCACTTGACCTCCAAACAATACATTCCCAGAGGATGTGGCAGTGACAAACGGATTACGCAAATGACGTAAGACAATCTGTCGGTCTTCTGCGTGTGACGTCACACGTTGTCGACCAGGACGGGGGCGGTGCCAGTTGGATGGACACTTGTCTGGAGATTATGGATGGTCTCTCGACTGCATCCCATAACCCTCGCAACACCAGTGACGGACGTTCCCGTATTCAACATGCCAATGGCCCGTTCAGTCTGAATGTTTGACAGTCGTGGCATTGCAATTTAGGGGATAATTAATCATAAAACCGTGTTTTTCTCAGATGACACTCTACTTTGCTACCGTTAGATCAATTGCACATGTATCAGTAGATCACGTGACTTGTGGCACGTGGAAATGCCATTTTAGCGTCCAGTGCTCTCGCACGTGCTACGTTGGCCCTACCAGTAGAATGAATGTGTGACGTAATTCTCTTGACAATAAATTTAGTCACAAGAAAAGAGTGTCAAGTTTCTATTTTTGCTGAGTATACTATACTACTTGAAATCCAGTTTTAGAGATAGATGCTAGTTTTACATATAAAATACTGTGATATTCTAGCTGCTTTCACTGTCCTTCGTTGACAGGTTTTTATGATTTACAGGTATATATGGTAAGTTACAACTTGTTTAATCACGTTCCTGCATGACCAAATCACGTTCCTGCATGACAGAATGACAAATCCGATGACACATGACATGATGTAATTGCCCATATGAGACATGACAGAATGATCGATGATGGTGATACATTACAGACGATCATTGCACCTGTGACAAATGATACAAGATGATGGAACGATGAGAGATGGCAGGAGATGACTTTATGGTGATACGTGACAAAAGATTATAGCACCGGCGACACATGATATAAGATGCTTGATTGTACCGGTGACACATGACAGAAAATTACCATCCCAGCTTACACATCACATAATTACCGTCCTGCTTACACATTACAGGTTGACCGCCTAGCTGACAAATGACAGAGTTATCATCCCACTGTTATATGACACAGGATGATTGCAACAGTGATACATGAGAGAAGATGATTGTGACGCTGACACTTGACAGAAAATAATTGCACTATTGACACAAGACAGAGGACGATTGGACCGCATGATTGAAAGTGAGAGTGTGACTGTCTTGAGTGAATTTGTTCATTTATAAAGAAGTTAAGATGCTTCCCTAAAATCATTCACCGTTGGATACTGTCATTCCGCAGTAGATTATACCATTTTGGACGACCTGTCGTTCTTTTGTAAGAAAGCTATCGTTTATTGTGATAGCAAAAGAGCCGTTAGGCATAACGTACTACTGTAATAATAAAACTGTTGCCGACAATTAAAATCCACTGGAAGGATGTAGAAGATTTTATGTATATTAAAGATTTTATACTTTCAGGAAATCCCGGTGGCTCAAAGTGAGTATTAGATACATTTGTACATGCTCATACCTGTAGTAAAGAAAAGTATAAAGAATGCAATACTTCAGTGTCTGTGTTCTGATTGGTTGATTGACCATGACCTGATATGATATTCGTAGTTCACAATTCTGTAAACGGACAGAAAACTTAACACTAATGTGAACATACACACCTGAAACATAATTAAGCGTATCCTTTTTGAGGACATTGATGTGAACAGAAAGGTGTCCAGAAATGAAATACTTCTGGATAGGGCAGTAATGCTGGATTATCTGAAGAAAAGAGTGACTCATCTCCTCAGGCAACCAGCCTCATGCAATATAATGTTTCTCTCTCACACTAAGACTTTGATGAGTTTGCTATACTATATATTTTGTGACCGATTGCTTTAGATTTTGCCGCATTCGTAGTGTGTTTGAAATTTGTATTGTGAAATTGACTTGTGACTTTGTATAACTTGCTCTCATTGCCTTAGTACATTATCTGAATATTTTGAACGTGTCTTTGTTCTGTTTTGCTGGTTCACAGGGGAGTTCTTACATTTTTTGTCACGATACATTTTTAACGGTAACAATACTGTACCACGCGAAGTGTACAATTTAACACTCACCTCATAATAAAGACAACACAACACAAACCGTACATAAAACAGCGCATATCAGTGCATGATTAGGCTCGAAATGCACAATATGCGGATTCTACTTTCAGGTATTACAGCATACCTGAACACCCATACAACACTAGACGTAAAAAGAAGGTAGCATCAGCGTCTGGTAAGTAGACATCGAACGTGTGACCTCTTGTTCCTTGCATGACTTTGTGACTGGGGCATTTTTAGCATGCATTCATGACAACGACATATTAGGTAAATTTCAGAAAGTGGTTACAGTATGGAGGGTTTCTGGAATTAAAGTGTGACGTGTTGTTCTTTCTTGTTTTCATTGTTACTAAGTAAAACAGTCAGAAATGAGGAGAATTGTCACTGCTGTGTGTAAGTGTGCGTCCTCCTTACGAAAATAGATTATGTTGGATCTAGGAAATCATTGGAACACTCCTATTCCGATTTCACTATTTCTTGCTATCATGATCATTTCATGCATGTTCTAACTTGTGATAAATCTATTCAACGGGTAGATGAACGGATCTCTCATAGTATGAGAACATGGCATACATAATAATATCCGAACTTGGCTCTGTTTACCTTATCTATCGAGACATTCGTTTTCACATTTGTTATATTTAGCTAGTTTCCATTGAGACAATTAGTATTGGTACTGGCTGAAAGGTCTAGTTTTTGGAAGCAACCTCAGTGGGTCTCTCTTCATGGACCCGGCACCCGTGGCGATCCACCTCCTCGTGGTGGGTGCTGGGTAACGCTAAGAGCTCGCCAACACCCCCGTAGTGGACCCAGGGGAATATGTGGTCCACCAACCCGTTTGCCGTGGGTTGCGGCCCTGTGTCGGTGGAGGACGGGTTCCCTTTGCTCAACACACCCCTTCGACCCTTACTTCACCTAGACGGGAGGTTGAATGGGCCCGGTTTAACCAATCGGCTGGTCACGCCAAGCCCTGTGCAATGTACGTTGGTTTGCACACTTTTGATTGATATAAATTGGTATTTTCTGGACTTGGTTAAAATTGTATTCAACTTCATCACTTGTTTACTGTAAGCAAATACAAAATTACTTGCCTAGAGTTTAATTTGCCAGAAGGCGGTGGCTCATGGGCCAATCTGGTAGAAAATCTTCGTGATGATTCTACTTGAGTATACCCTCCTGGTATCCCTGGTGTCACCTGTCGGAGACCCACAGGTATATGACATCGCCCTTGTTGACACTCCGTGGTGGGTGGGGAGCTAGGAGGATGAATCATACATGAATACACCATGGCACCCCCACTAAAGAAACGTTCTTATGAATCCGATGATTCGTTTTCTTCGGAGGATGAGACTCCTGAAATTGTCACAAACCCGGATAACTGGCCTCGTTTCCTAGTTATGTCAGCACCAGATGGTGGAGCTCTTAAGCTCAATCCTTTTGCTGTGGCCAAAGGCATCGAAGGTTTAGCAGGTGATGTCAAGGAAATAAAAAAAACTAAGATCTGGTTCACTGCTCATTGAATGTCGAAAGCTGACCCAATCGCAGATTCTGCAATCATCTAAAGTCTTAGCGAATGTTCCTGTTGTGGTGTCCCCTCACAGGACATTGAATAGCAGTAAAGGTATCGTCCGTGACGTTGGACGTTGCCTTTCAGACATGAGCGAACATGAGATTGTGACAGAATTGCACTCACAAGGCGTTACACATGTCAAACGCTTCACTGCCAAAACAAACAACGAAACCTTCCAAACAAACACATATTTGTTCACCTTTTGTCTGCCTAAACACCCACAATCACTAAAAGCGGGGTACTGCAACTTGAAAGTTGACACATTTATTCCAAATCCTTTGAGGTGTTTTACCTGCCAAAAATATGGTCATGGTTCAAAGTCTTGCCACAATCAAGCTGTATGTCACAGATGTGCTGGAAAGTGTGAAGATGGTACCCTTTGTGACAAAAGTCCTTCTTGTGTTAACTGTTCTGGCCACCATCCATCTTCCTCCAACGAGTGTCCTACTTGGAAGCTTCAGTATAAAATTTCACAAATAAAGCATCAGCAAAACGTGTCATTTTCAGAGGCAAAAGAACTTGTTCTTTCACAAGAACAATCAGGCTCAACGTACTCAAACGCAGTTGCTGCATCTATTCAGACCACTAAGCAAAAACCTATTACATATAATTCTGAAGGTTGCCAGACAGACTACACATGGGCAAGGACTTCTGCTCCAGCCTTGCTGTCTGCTAATGTCCAGTCAAGGTCTTCACAAGTGACCTGTAGTTCACAAGCCATTGATTCATCCAAAGACATTCTTAAATCGCAGACATCAACTGACATAGATACATCTCAGAGACGATCAAGTAACCCAGAACCAAATGTTCAACCAGCCTCAAAACACAAGTCAAAACAAAATAGTGACATTTTCAAAAAGACTCAAAGTGGAAGAACCTCGAAAGGGGCGAATAATCATATCGAAATTTTTAACAAGTTTGGATCTCTTGATGACATGGACGTGTCCGAGCAAAGCCATGGCAGGACTCATAGCTTGTCACCATCACGAAAGGTGAGGGGTAGATCTCCTGTTTATCCTCCGAAGAAGTAATGTCTTCACCTATACTACAGTGGAACTGTAGAGGACTTAAGAACAACTGAAATGATTTACAATTATTAATCCAAGATTATAAACCGTCAGCTCTCTCCATACAAGAAACCTATCTGAAACAGACAGATAATTTTGACCTACGTCAATTCAATGCGTATCACTATTTTCCTCCGCCTGGTGATAGAGCTACTGGTGTAGCTTCAATCCTGGTGCGACAAAATGTTATCCATAGCCCAGTTAGACTCACAACAAATCTCAAAGCCGTTGCAGTGCGACTTACGTTGCACGTTGCATTCACATTGTGCTCTTTATACATTTCTCCATCATCAGCTGTTCAACTGAGTGATCTGCAGGCTCTTTATGATGAACTACCTAAACCGTGTTTAATCATGGGCGATTTAAATGGCCACAATCCACTCTGGGCTGGCATAAATACAAACACTAAAGGTAAATTACTGGAGGAATTTATTTCAAACAACGATTTATGCATTTATAACAACGGTTCAAACACGTATCTTCATCCTGGCACAGGAAGTTATTCAGCTCTTGACTTGTCACTTACAGACTCTAACTTATTGAGTGAATTTGAATGGTCTGTCCACGATGACCTCTGTGGAAGTGATCATTTCCCAACATTGCTAAAACCTGTGAATCCATCTGATGTTCCTCCATCGTCACGATGGAATTTTAATAAGGCTAACTGGACTTTATACGAAATTCTCTGTCGTGAGAAACTTAAACCTGAACTTTTTCATAATATTCCCGATGCCATAAAATGTTTTTCAGATAAACTAAATAATATAGCTGACGAGTGTATTCTTAAGTCCTCTGCTATTTCTCATATCCGAAAACCATGGTTTAACGATGATTGCAAACAGGCTAGAAAGGCAAGGAAGAAAGCTGAGCATTATTTTCGTCGCCATCCTATGGTCCACAACTTAAACAAATGTAAAATTTTAAATGCGAAAGCAAGGCGTACTTTCAAGCAAAGTAAACGCCACTCGTGGCGAAATTATGCATCAAAAATTAATTCGCGTACGCCAATATCAAAAGTATGGAATATGATACAGAAAATCAAAGGTAAGGGTTCTAGATCTAGCATCCACCATCTAAAAGATGGGAACCAGTTACTAACTGATAAAGAAGATATTGCAAATAAACTTGGTGAGACTTTGGCCAAACATTCTTCCTCATCTAATTATGTTCCAGAATTTCAAAAATATCAAAAACAGCAAGAAAAGAAATCAATTAATTTTAATTCAGATAATGGGGAAGACTCCAATGAAACCTTTTCGATCCATGAGCTTCATACTGCTCTAGATCAGGCTCACAATACTGCTCCTGGGGCTGATAGCATACCTTATCAACTCCTGAGGCACTTACCTGAGTCCTGTTTGGAGACACTCTTGCATATTTTTTATGATATTTGGACATCTGGTAACTTTCCTTCATCCTGGCGTGCTGCTATAATTGTTCCCATCCCGAAACCTGGACGTGATCATACAGACCATTCCAATTATAGGCCCATTTCACTAACTAGCTGCGTTTGCAAGACCATGGAACGCATGATCAATAATTGACTTGTTTGGTACTTGGAAACCAATAACCTTATAACAGATATACAATGTGGTTTCCGTAAAAACAGAAGTACTATCGATCATTTAGTGCGTTTAGAATCTTTTGTGAAGAATGCTATGATTAATAAACAACATGCAGTGTCGATCTTTTTCGATTTAGAAAAAGCGTACGACACAACATGGAAACATGGAATTTTAAAAGATTTACGTGACTTTGGATTACGAGGCCGTTTGCCGCAATTTATATCCAACTTTTTAAATGACAGGAAATTTCAGGTCCGAGTGGGTTCTACCCTGTCAGATCATTACCTTCAAGATCAGGGTGTCCCGCAAGGCAGTATTTTGTCTGTCACATTGTTTAGTATCAAGATCAACAGTTTATCAAAGGTTTTAAGCGATTCAATTGATGGATCACTTTTTGTGGATGATTTTAATATTTCTTGTCGTGGTAAGAATATGCATACTATTGAACGACAACTGCAGTTGTGTTTAAACAAAATACATAAATGGTGTCTTGAAAACGGCTTTAAATTTTCTAAATCCAAAACTAATTGTATACAT
This sequence comes from Haliotis asinina, assembly GCF_037392515.1. Classification (NCBI taxonomy): domain Eukaryota; kingdom Metazoa; phylum Mollusca; class Gastropoda; order Lepetellida; family Haliotidae; genus Haliotis; species Haliotis asinina. The sequence goes on along the minus strand of NC_090291.1, from coordinate 56,323,891 downwards.
TTCTGCCGTAAATACAAACCGCATAAAGACCCAGAACTATCTCTAAATGGTACACCCATCAAGGTTGTAAAGGAGGCCAAGTTCTTAGGTGTTATTTTGACTCACATTTAACCTTTCTGCCACATATCAAATCGATTAAAGCTAAATGCCTGAAGGCACTTGATCTGTTAAAAGTGGTTTCCAACGCAAAGTGGGGAGGGGACCAAACTACACTCTTGCACTTATACCGCTCACTAATCCGTTCAAAACTTGATTATGGCTCCATTGTATATGGTGGGGCTTGCAAAAGCAACCTACAATTATTAGATTCTGTCCACCATCAAGGTCTAAGACTTTGTCTTGGGTCTTTCAGAACTTCTCCTGTTGACAGTCTCTACGTCGAGGCAGATGAACCATCTCTTACACAACGACGAACAAAGTTAGCATTACAATAAATTACAAAACTATACTCGAACGAATCTAACCCTGCACATAACTGTGTCTTCTATATGAGGATCTGTACAACAAAAAGTGTTCTCTTGTTCCGCCTCTAGGACTCAGAATTAAGCCATTTATATCTGCTGCTGGCATTGACCTGGAAAATATAGCTCCTTCACGACTCCGTTCTTCTCCTCCATGGCAATTGGTTAGGCCCCAAGTTGACCTAACATTAACTACTTTTAAAAAAACAGAAACGAATGAATTACAATACAAACAAGAATATAATCAATTAAAGAATAAATATGGCAATCACAAATCCTTATTTACAGATGGGTCCAAGGATGGTGGTACGGTGGCATGTGCCGCTGTCATTGGATCCAGAATAATATCTTCTAGATTACCAGATAACAGTTCTATTTTTACAGCTGAAGCTAACGCCATACTAACGGCTCTTAAATATATTGAAAAACAACATAAACATAAACAGTATATACTCTTTTCAGACTCTCTTTCTTGCCTTCAGGCTATTAAAAATATTTCTTGTAAGCATCCACTTTTAATTGAAATTATTGAAGGCATTTCTGGGAATACGATGGCCGATCTTGCTGCCAAGGCAGCACTCAACAAATCTGTGACACCACTTCATATTCCATACTCAGATTTTAAACCTACTATTAGATCTTATATACGTGATCTGCTGCAGAAGAAGTGGGACACCCAAGTAGGTGTAAATAAATTACATGCAATAAAACCTTACATTGGTTACACCTACTTGGGTTGTCAGTCCAGACTTGAAGAGGTCATTATGCGACGATGTCGTATTGGCCACACCAGATATACACATGAATACCTGTTGAAAGGTGAGGATCCTCCGTTCTGTATCCCCTGTGATGAAAGAATCACAGTCAAGCACATTTTGCTTGAATGTGTTGAATATTCCATCACAAGGGATACCTATTTTCAATCACGAACTCTGAAGGATCTTTTTAGTAATGTAAGTTCTCATTTAATCATTGCATTTTTGAAAGAATTAGATTTGTTGAATGACTTGTAAATAGTTCAATATTTTATTAGTGGTAGTCTAGATTAGTAACTAAGATTGTTAGTGGCTGTACCCTCAAAGGGGGTTGAAGTATTGTAAAATTATTGTCCTCCTGAGAGGGTACGTAAGTCCCAAAACATTCTATGTAAATTTAGTACGGCTAAACCTTTAATCGTGGTATCTTTGTTGTTTTAATAATGGCTAATTTTCATTATAATCGCCAATGGCTGAAGGGATGGTGTTAATCCAGCTAGGGTCCATGCAGGTAGCAAAAGTACTGTAAGTCCCCATGGACCCTATTATGGTGATCTACCTTCGGTTGTTGGCGGTCTCTAGCCCGTGTTTTATATCGTATTGTCCTCTTTAATTACACTATTTTAGCTTTCAATGCTAGTTTTATGTTCATATCTGTGATAGTATAGTATTTTTACTGTCCTTCGACGTTTTTACGTTTTCAATTTATATTTTAAAACTGACATGAATTAAATTAAATTGTTCTCGTCACGATATGGCTGTAATATTGCCGATGTGACGGTAAATTTTAACTCACTCACTCTTCATGGACCGTGTTTCAGGATGACTACTGGTGATTCGATCAAACAACACAAAAACAATGCCGGTGATCTCAATGAAACTTACTCTTTCAAATTCAATGCTCAAAATAATATTCGAACTCTTTCCTGTTTTATATGTTACTGAAATGTTCACATTATGATAAGTTTCAGTAACAGGAAGGAGGAACAAGAAACGAGGAAAGAGGAAAAAAGGTCCCCTAATCAATAGTATTTGTCAAGAACGAATTGACGTCAGTGTACTGAAATTCTAAAAAGTGTGTAACTGACACCAAACACGGCAAATTACAGAATGGCTGATTGAAACACACTTTGACTGTAACATATATATGTTTAAGTTTTTGTAAAAGAAGATACTACTGGAAAGACGATCGAATAACGTTCAGTAACGTACGCGGTAAAACTTTATGTAGAATGTAGCAAGGTCATCACAGTGTGGATCTGACCACAACACACAGACAGGTGACGACCAGGCAACAACAACGTTAAACCTGGATAGCGTACCGACACCGTTATTACTCCCCTTTACGCGATTTTGTGCTAAAATTTCGTTTCAATGCGTTGTATTTGCGAGTTCTGACAACACTAACTGAAACTCTTCTTCGGACATCTTACTATTGGATAGTGCTGTTGAGATATGCTCGTCAGTGCAATTTAAATTCGCTTTGGCTAGAACGAGAATACTGTCATGTTTTCATACATCTTTTCATCCGGCGAGAAATGCATTAATGAACTATTCTTGTTGATCTAGAGACCCCTATCTCCCATTTCCATGCGAGTACGACAGGTACAATAAACCAGCACAAAGCTGTGACTTATTTGATGCAAGCGAAATTTATAATATACTTCATCTATTGCTGGATACATTCCCATCTAAAGATATATTTTATGAAATAACCTTGAAATAGTTCTCAGTCTCAGAAATAGTTGGCATTTTCTCAGTAGTACTCTTAAGCATGTCAGGTTTACATTATCAGATGAGAAGAAAGCCCTGATCAATAACTATGACGTTCTCAAGACTTGTAAAGGTTTATGTTTGTATAAAAGTAACACAACGCTGAGGTTATTCGAAGGCATTTAGAAGTTAGTGAGATAATACAAGACAAATGTTATGAATAACAATTTCGTACTTTATTTGCATCAGGTGGATGAAAAAGGGGCAAGAACTAACCCAGAAACAGATGCTTTGTTTGCATTTAGAAGTTGGTAGATAATATGACAACAATATGTTTTACTCGTTTTCTTATTATGCCATTCACTTCACGAAGGGACAAGAACTTGCCCAGAATAGTCGTTTTGTATTTATTAAAGAGGTTGTCATCATGATCATCCTCTTCCTCATAACAGAATGACCACCCCACTGATATATATGACACAATGATTGGCCTAGCTGAAAAATGACAGAATGACCAACCAGCTCACATATGACAGAATGATCCCCAACCTGACACATTACTGACACACTGTTCACAAATGACAGAACAATCGCCCCCCCCCGACAAATGACAGAATGACAGATCAGATGACACATGACATGATGTAATTGCCCATATGAGACATGACAGAATGATCGTCCATCACCGCATGGCAGAAAGATCGCCCCGCTAAAACATGACAGAAGATTGTTGCATCTGTGACAAATTACAGAAACTGGTTAGATGGTGATACATTACAGACGATCATTGCACCTGTGACAAATGATACAAGATGATGGAACGATGAGAGATGGCAGGAGATGACTTTATGGTGATACATGACAAAAGATTATAGCACCGGCGACACATGATATAAGATGCTTGATTGTACCGGTGACACATGACAGAAAATTACCACCCCAGCTTACACATGAGATACTTGCCGTCCTGCTTACGCATTACATGGTTGACTGCCCAGTTGACAAATGACACAGTTATCATCCCACTGTGACATGACACAGGATGATTGCAACAGTGATATACGGGAGAAGATGATTGTACCGCTGACACTCGACAGAAAATAATTGCACTACTGACACAAGAGAGAGGATGATTGCACCGCATGATTGAAAGTGAGAGTGTGGCTGTCTTGAGTGAATTTGTTCATTTATACTGCGCTTTAAAGTAGTTAAGATGCTTCCCTAAAATCATTCACCCATAGATACTGTCATTTCGCAGTAGATGATACCAATTTTAAGGGACTGTCTTTCTTTTGTAAGATAACTATCGTTTATTGTGATAGCAAAAGAGCCGTTAGGCATAACGTACTACTGTAATAATAAAACTGTTGCCGACAATTAAAATCCGCCGGTAGGATTTAGAAGATTTTATATACATTAAAGATTTTATACTTTCAGGAAATCCCGGTGGCTCAAAGTGAGTATTAGATACATTTGTACATCCTCATACCTGTAGTAAAGAAATGTATAAATAATGCAATTTTTCTGTCTTCCGATTGGTATGATATGATATGCGTAGTTCACAATTCTGTAAACGGACAAAAAGTTCACACACATGTGAACATACACACCTGAAGCATAATTTAGTGCATCCTATTTGAGAACATTGATGTGAACAGAAAGGAGTCAAGAAATGAAATACTTCTGGATAGGGCAGTAATGCTGGACTATCTGAAGAAAAGAGTGATTCTTCTCAGGCAACCAGTGATATGTTGCCGTGGCAACCGCCCCTGCCCCTCATGCAGTATAATGCTGCCACCGATTCACCCATATTTGGTACAGGAGGGACCCTTGCCTGCAAAGGATGACCAAGAATACCCAAGGCGTTCTCGACAAAGTTCAACAAAGGATGATTGGCACATGATCATACAGGCTCTCAGACGCCACATGAGGCAGGAACCTGTTTTCATCTAGCCAATTGATATGTCTCCAGGCCTCATGATTCCAGCAATGGTCGACCAAAACATCTTTGCTGACGCTTTCTTTGATGTTCTTTAGGCAGAATTGGACGTGACTGGTGACTCCTTGGCACCAAACCATGAACCTCGAGACAGTTACGCACGGCTTTTGGCTAAAGGTTTACACATCACGTGTCAGAGCGTGTTTATTGTAGTTTCCGCGTATGGTTGCCAATGAGTAGCAGTAACGAAGTGATGGTCGAAGGCATGAAATGACATTCCAGCAATTTCACATGTCCGCTATCTGCCATATCGACCTGATTGAAAATCTTCTCCTAGACATGATAATATGTGGATGAAGCTGGTAGGATATTCACGAGTTGAATGGCCAGGCAGAGACACTGTCGTGCATGGTGTGAGCGGGTGACATGCTTCACATGTAAGTAGGCTGCGTTGTGGCAAACTGTTTCAGACTGAAACCTTGTTTTTCCATAACACCATGACATTACGATGACATTCGAGGGTAATAAGCTCCATAAGCCTATAGTTTTATTTCATTGCATGCGTACATGTTCTGCCACTTACCTGCTTTTTTATTCATAGTGGGAATGTATCATTAGCCACTTTGTTCAGAAAAAGATCTTTTCATTCACTGTGATTAATACTAAATAACCAATCTATCTGTACATGCTTAGCATGGAAAGGACTGGACCTATAAAGACTGTAATCAAAATGATGAAATTGTACAATTGAACTGTCAATCGTTCAGTGCGACATAAACATCCAAACTGAAGCTGAATCATTTTATTGTATGATGTCAATATCTACGTTGCAGCAAGTGACAACTTTTTAGTACCTATGACAAAATGAGTTAGTAGAATATATAATACCTTACACATCAATGAACGCTGTTTTTCTTTTCCCCACAGACGTGATCCTGATTCCGATAAGTCAAAGGTAAGCATCGTTACGTCAGACGAAGTACCATTCGTTTCTTTGCTACGTCGGATGATTATTAATAAGGTCGATGATTATCTTATTGTAATTTTGCAGATGCGGAAAGGAATATGTTTTCGAAAACCAAATGAATCTATTCATTTCATTACATGTCTTTATCAGATTTTCAAGGACCCAATTCATGGGACTATAAGAGTGACGGGTCTGTGTGTGAAGATAATAGACACCCCACAGTTCCAGAGGTTGAGGTATTTGAAGCAGCTTGGAGGAGGTTCCTTTGTATATCCGGGCGCGACACACACCAGATTTGAGCACAGCATCGGGTAAATAATATTGCGATATTGGCAAATGTTGCATCTCTGAGACTCTACATTCAGAGACGACGTTCACGTAGTACAGCCTGATGTTAATAGATTTATGTTTCTTTCTTTTGTCTGAATGTATTGCTGTCAATTCTGCTTGTTGAAACAGAACTTACTACCTGGCGGGAAAATTTGCTCGGATTCTGGAAGAGAAACATCAAGGTCGCTTTCAGGATGGCGATATCGAGTGCATTGAAATAGCAGCACTTTGCCACGATCTGGGTAATTTGTTCACCTGTATGTTTTTGTGATTCATGTACAATTCCATCATTTATGGTTTTGTCTTGTCCAATATTAGCACAGATTCCATGTTGGCCTCTTCACTATGCTGCCATTTACATTTCTTACTACTGAAATATATCACGTTGACAAACAGGATAATGATATTATATAAATGATTGTTCAAATTTAAAAATCAAAGGTATTGTGATACTTTTGTCATGTGTATGTATGGGCAGGTCATAAATTTCCACCGTGGATGTGTTTTGATTCTTTCAGGACACGGCCCGTTCTCACACGTCTTTGACAACAGGTTCATACCTCGAGTGAAACCAGGCAGCACGTGGAAGGTATATACATAGATTAAGTTATGTACGTCTATTGTTTAAGGCATTGGTATTATAGTTTGCCCAAACCACCTGAGAAGTAATGTGGCTCAGTAATTTTCAGGGACAGTTTTATCTTCATTTTTCTAAATCGGATGATGATTGCTTTGGACTAGGTGAAAGGGAAGTCTCCCTTATCATATAGAGAATTGAAAATAATTTCCAGATAAGGAAGAGTACATTTCCTGAAGATATAAAGATTTCGCCAATTATGAAAGCCCACCATCCCTTTATTTGCCCTAAGCTTGGTGAAACTCTCTTGTACTTTCCCAGTACTAATTGGTGAATCATGCCGACTGAACATGATGGAATCATCGAACGATGGATCATTTATGGAATCATTTAGGTTTTTTAGCAATATGTCCCCAAAATTGTTAAACCAAGTCTGTGGAGATGTAGGGTAAGAAGTTACTAAGATGAAAAAAGATAAATACGATTGGATCACAAATCACAAAGTTTAAACATCAGTTCACCAAAACACCCAATCACCCAATGCTTTAGTGCATTGATGTTTAAAGTTTGTTTAAATTTGATATTCCTAGAAAATATAGATGTACTGATTGAAGATTTTCGACAGCTGTTGAACATTCAGTGTAGACGAGGGGTCTTTCTTGATGGTGGTAAATTTTGTCCTGTGGCGGTTTGCAAGTTGTATTGAGACTCCAATGCCGACAGTCCATTTTATATTGCACCCATCTGACATTTCCGGATAAATTCTGAAAAGACTTGGCTCAAACACCAACCGGTAGGCTGAAACATGAATGAAAAGACTTGGCTCAAACACCAACCAGTAGGGAGAAACATGAATGAAAAGACTTGGCTCAAACACCAACCAGTAGGCAGAAACGTGAATGAAGACCATTTCATTCGTGGTTTGACTGTCATGACGAAAACCTGAGTAACTACAGTGCTAGAAAAAGAACGATCTAAACTTGCAACCGACAATGGAATCCCAGCATATCAGCAACTTTCATAAGAATGTCTAGCCTGTCAATAACTACTTCACAATTAATGCATCACAACATTAAAATACCAACAAATATTGTTCTCGGTATCAAATGTACTCACTTGCATGACGGCGGTTGAAAAACATCTTGTCCACACAAGCTTTGATTAAAAACCTGTTGATCCCTTCTTGTAATGATGCTTTCATCAGTGGCATACCGTGTAAATCAAACATAAATGTAACTGCAACAATGCGCTCTTTTAAGGTTTTAGAATAACTATATTTTTTATGTTAAAACGACATATTAACTCATTAAGCACGAGGGCCACTTCACGTCTCAACACCTGGAACCCGTCGCTGATTGCCAGACTGGCTGGGACAAGATTAAATAGTGCTTTTTACGCAAGATTTCACTGGCAGGTTTCGGGTGATGACAGGAAACTCTCTAGTCATCTAGTCTGATTGTTTAACTGTGTAGTAATAATGTTCAAAGAAAGCAGGTGTGAATACATATCATTTCCTGCAACGTTTTATGTGAGTGAGTGAGTTCATATTTAATGTCACATCGGCAATACCTCAGTCATATCGTGACAACATTTAATACTGAATTGCAATATATGTCTATGATAAAACCTGTCAACGACGGACAGTAAAACCACTAGAATATCACAGATGAGAATATAAAACTAGTAGCTATGCCTAAGAAAATTATCTATAGAGGACAATAAAATATAAAAATGGGCTATAGATTGCCAACAACTGAAGGTAGATCACCATACTAGGGACCATGGGGACTTACAGTACCTTTGCTACCTGCATGGACCCTAGCTGGATTTACATCATCCCGTCAGCTGTCAGCAATTCGGGAAATCTAGCCATTCAATAAAAGGACACTTATTCTACGATTAAAACCTGGAACGTTTGAATTTACTTTGATTGTAAGTGGACTTATGTACCCTCTAAGGAGTAGAATAGTTTTACGGTACTTCAACTCCCTTTGAGGATACAGCCACTAACAAGCACAGTTACGAATTTTAACTTCCAATAATAAAATATTTATCTATTTACAATTCTTTTAATAAGTATAATTCTTTTAGAAATGCAATGATTAAATGAGAACTGATATTAGTAAAAAGGTCCTTCATACAAGCAAGGTATGCTCGACCGTGATTCTTTCATCACAAGGGATACAAAATGGAGGATTCTCATCTTTCAAAACGTATTAATGCGTATATCTGGTGTGACCAGTACGGCATCGTCTCATAATGACCTCTTCAAATCTGGACCGACAACCCAAGTAGGAATAACCGATACAGGGTCTTATTTCATGTAATTTATTGATGCCTACCTGCAGGGTGTCCCACTTCTTCTGCATCAGATCACGGATATAAGATCTAATGTTAGCTTCATAATCAGTGAATGGAATAAGAAGTGGTGTCACAGATTTGTTGAGTGCAGCAATATCGGCCAATGCGTTACGGAAATGCCAATATGGCTTGGTAACCAACAGAAGACGATGTCGTACTGGCCAGTAGCAAGATTATTACACAATTCAGTAATTTCAATTAAAAGTGGATGTTTAGAAGAAACATTTTAAATCGCCTGAAGGCAAGAAAGAGAGTCGGAATAGATTATATATCGTTTACGTTTAGGGTGTCTTTGAATATATTTAAGAGCTGTTAGTATGGCGTTAACTTCTGCTGTAAAAACAGAACTGTTATCCGCTAATCTAGAAGATATTGTTCTGGATCCAACAACAGTGGCACAAGCCACAGCGCCACCGTCCTTGGACCCATCTGTAAATAAGGATTTATAATTGCTATATTTATGTTTCAGTTGATTATATTCTTGTTTATACTGTAATTCATTCGTTTCTTTTAAAAGTCGTTAATGTTAGGTCAACTTGTGGCCTAACCAACTGCCAAGGAGGAGAAGAAAGAAGGCGGGAAGGACCTATGTTTTCCAGCTCAATGCTGGCAGCCGAAATAAGTGGTTTTATTCTTAAACCAAAAGGCGGGACAAGAGAAGATTTCTTATTGTATAATTTATATGCAGGGTTTGACTCATTTGAATATAGTTTTGTTACATACTGTAAAGCTAATTTTATACATCGCTGCTCAAGAGATGGTTCATCAGCCTCGACATACAGGCTGTCAACAGGTGAAGTTCTAAAGGAGCCAAGACATAGTCTTAGACCTTGATGATGAACTGAATGTAATAGTTTTAAGTTGCTTTTGCAGGCTCCACCATAGACAATGGAGCCATTATCAAGTTTAGAACGCACGAGAGATCGATATAGATGGAGAAGGGTAGCTTGATTCCCTCCCCATTTAGAATTTGAAACCACTTTCAACAAGTCAAATGCTTTCAGGCATTTAGTTTTAAGTGACATAATATGCGGTAAAAACGTTAAGTGTGAGTCAAAAATGAGACCCAAGAACTTAGCTTCCTTCACAACTTTAATTGGTGTGCCATCTAGAGATTTTTCAGGGTCTTTATGTGGTTGATATTTACGACAAAAATGAAGAAGAAGAAGAAGGGTTTATTTGTATAAAGGCCATACGACCCATAGAACAAGATGGTACAATAGTGATTTTGGTTACCAGTTTCATGAAACAACGCTAACAGGAGCAGAATAAACATGTTCTAAGTACTTGACAAAGTTATTTATGATATTAATGTCTGATGATGTACATATGCTATGGAGGGAATAATAGTATCCATGGACCGTTTTTGGAATGTAACGCCGACGCATATCCTCATAGCGTTTACAAATATAAACAATATGAATTTCATCATCGATACTTTTACAGTGTTTACATAACACAATGTCGTCATTGGAAGAGGCAACACTTCGTCTAGTATATTTGATACCAAGTGCACTAGATCCTGATCTGAATAACGTGAAAAGACGTTTAGATTTATTACTTATGTTCAATGATAGATATTTTTCACAGGTCAGCAGCGAGTTATGTGATTTGTAAAACGAAAGCGAAGGAGCATCTAGGGAAAGATGCCACTCTTGCATGGAGCAGTTGTTAATTCTTTCGGTAAACATATATAGAAACATTTTTGTATCGCCAACATCTTGGGAAATCCAAGCAGTACCAAAACCATAATGAAATAACAAATCACTGACGTGACGAGCCCATGTTGCACGTTTCCTGAATTCAACAGATAATAGGAATTGATAACATTGATATGGATATCTACTTGGATGCATTCTTAATAATCTCAGCCAGTATTTAATACATTTGACATAATAAACATTGCTTAAGGGTGTCCTCCCACATTCCCCATATGCAACAACATTAGATGATCTGTAACTAATCTGAAGTAAGAATTTGCAAAATTTTCGATGGATAATTTCAATACTTTCTCTCTTTTTAAAACCCCATATCTCGGCACCATATGTTAGAATTGGTACAATGTTTTTATCAAAGATGTACAATCCTTCTGAGGGTGACATGTCGTATCGTCTTATAAATGACTTGATCGGCCACAGTGCCTTATTAGCTTGATCGGAAAATGTTTTACATGCCCTAGTCCAAATCGGTTTTGGAGTTATCATAAGTCCTAAATACTTATAAATATTGACAGTTTCCATCTGGGTACCATTATAAAACCATTTTTCATGTTTGGACAATGGGCCACCCATTTTAAAGACAATAATTTTACTTTTATCAGTATTAATATCCATGCCCCATTGATGTGAATATATATGTAAGACGTCAAGGCGACGCTGTAATCTTACGACAGTATCGGCAATCAGAACCAGATCATCTGCAAATAAGAGAGCAATGATATTCAACATATTTTCAGAGATAAATATACCATCATCAAACTTGGTTTCTAATATCGATACAAGTTCATTGATATATAAAGAGAATAGTACAGGACTAAGGACACAGCCTTGCCGAACCCCACAGGCGCTACCAAAATATTCAGTTAATTTCTTACCGTACTCACAGATTACAGTGGCCTTGACATTAGTATACACATTTTCAATCAACTTGAAAAATTTACCGTGGATCCCATTGTGCAAAAGAACATACAATAGTTTAAACCTATTCACCATATCAAAGGCCTTACGAAAATCTATGAATGCAACGTATATCTTCCCATTTTTGCGTGTTAAATATTTCTGAGTGATTGTCTGGAGAATAAAGATACTGTCCACAGTCGAATGGTCAGTCTTAGATCCACCCTGATATTCTCCAATTATCTCATGAAGTTCCAAGAAGTACTCCAACCGTTTGTTTAGAACCGAAACAAAAATTTTGCAGTTAGTTTTCGATTTATAGAATTTAAAGCCGTTTTCAAGACACCATTTCCTATTTGATCCATCAATTGAATCGTTTACAACTTTTGATAAACTGTTTATCTTTATACTAAAAAGTGTGACTGACAAAATACTGCCTTGTGGAACACGATGATTCTGATTGTAATGATCAGACAGGGTAGAACCCACGTGGACTTAGAATTGTCTGTTGTTTAAAAAATAGCCTGTGAATTGAGGCAAACGACCTCGCAAACCGAAATCATGTAAATCTCTCAGAATGCCATATTTCCAGGTAGTGTCATATGCCTTCTCAAGGTAAAAAAAGATAGAGACAAGCGTGTTGTTTATTAATCACCGCGTTTTCACAAATGATTCTAAACGCACTAAGCGATCGACAGTACTTCTGTTTTTACGGAAACCACATTGTATATCTGTGATAAGGTTATTTGTTTCCAAGTACCAAACAAGTCGATTATTTATCATGCGTTCCATGGTCTTGAAAACACAGCTAGTTAATGAAATAGGACGATAATTGGATGGATCCGTATGATCACGTCCAGGTTTAGGTATTGGTACTACTATGGCGTTACGCCATGAAGGAGGAAATTTACCCGATGTCCAAATATCATCAAAAATATTGAGAAGAGTTTCCAGACAGGATTCTGGTAAATGTTTCATGAGTTGATAATGTATGTTATCAGCTCCTGCAGCAGTGTCATGAGCTTGATCAAGAGCAGTATGGAGTTCATGAATAGAAAACGTTTCATTATAATCTTCCCCATTATCAGAATTGAAATTAATAGGTTTTTTTCTTCTTGTTTTTGATATTGTTGAAATTGTGGTACACAATTAGAAGAGGAAAAGTGTTTAGCAAGGGTTTCACCCAGTTTATTTGCGATATCTGATTTATCAGTAAGTAATTGATGATGATGATGGATAGCATTTATATAGTGCTAATCTCCGAAAGGAGTCTTTACGCATAAATTTTTCCCTCGATCACTGGATGTCAATCTCAACAGCACATCGTATGTCAATCTCAACTCCCTGGGGAGTATACAACTTTTGCTGCTACTAGGCGCACCGAGTGTATTGTGGCTCTCTCATCCTAACGAGGTACCCAATTGACAGCTGGGTGGACTGTGGCACATAGTCACAGCACTTTGTCCAAGTTTACTGCACGTTGCTGTACCCGCAACTAGGTGTATGCACTTGTTCATGTGGCCACCATCTGGCCACCAACGGATCCGTGGGTTCTTTTAAGTGCACACAGGGTTGTATACTGTACACTACGGGTTGTAAACAACACTGAAAGAGTCTGCACACAAAGTTGACTCCAAGCTTTTTACACCCGGTCACAGGTGGGCTCGATCCCGGAACCTCAACCTTGCTGGATCACTAGCCGGGCGCCTTAGCCAGCTGGCACCCGTGAACGGCCACCTCCTCGTGGTGGGTGCTGGGTAATGCTGCGTTGTGGGTTGCGGCCCTGTGTCGGTGGAGGACGGGAGTCTGGGGGTTGAGGGCACTAGCAGCCTGCAACCACGTTCCCTTTGCTCAACACACCCCTTTGACCCTTACTTCACCTAGACGGGTGGTAGAATTGGCCCGGTTCTATCAATCGGCTGGTCACGCCATGCCCTGTGCATGGACAACATTCGTATGCAATTATTGTTCATTATTGTGTTTTCTGAAAAACAGAATGATTGCATGTCAAATTATATTATACATATTTGCCTAGAGTCCTATGCCAGAAGGCGGTGGCTCATGAGCCAATCTGGTGAATCTGACCTCTGAATAATGTATGTCTCCACTTTCGTGTCTAGGGCCGAACCAGTCTGACATTAAATTGGTAGATAAATGCATCTGTTCATGTCATATTCTCTGGAGTATAACATCCCTGTATCCTTGGTGTCAGCATCACGGAGATCCGGTGCTATATGACACTGTCCTTGTTGACATTCCGTGGTGGATGGGGAGCAGAGGTGCTGAATCATTTTTCTTTCATTATGGCATTACAACAATCTGGTGAAAACAGAGGTGAAAAGAAAAGGCGTGGATGAACTTGACCAAAATACAGGAAATATGTCTACCACTGGTGACTCATGAGCTAGATTCTTAGCTATTGAAGGAAAAGATAATATGCCTATCAAATAGAATCCTTTGGCCATTTCTAAAGCCATTTCTGGAATTTGTGGTGAAGTTGCGAACGTAACTCGTCTTCGTAGTGGCTCGCTTCTGATTGAGTGTGCACGGAGACAGCAATCTCTAAATCTTTTGTCAATCAAAATGTTTGCAAATATTGAGGTTGCTGTGTCTGTGCACAGAACTTTAAATTCCTGTCGCGGCATTGTTCGCGACAGAGCTGTCATGTCTGTCTGACATGAGTGAAGAAGACATTGCTTTGGAGTTAAAAGACCACGCTGTTACAGTCGTGAAACGCTTTACAGTTAAAAGAGAAGGGGTTACCGTTAAAACTAATACGTATCTCTTGACTATTGCTCGCGCTACTATTCCATCATCAATCAAAGCTGGATATTTGAACATCGGAGTGGAGGTGTATGTACCCAGTCCACTACATTGTTATAAATGTCAAAAGTTTGGCCATGGTTCGCAATCCTGTCGTAACTCAGTGGTGTGCCACCATTGTGGAGACCACCATGATGATACTGACTGTGAGAAGGATTAATAATGTGCAAATTGTAATGGCTCGCTTGTTCCAGATCATGCCCTGTTGGCAAGAATCTCAAATCATGAAACTCAAGTGTTAAAAGAATATTTCATACTTTGAGGCTAAAAAGCTTTTCACAAACCAGACCACACCTCCAATGAATATTACTTTTTCTGCCGCAGTTACACGCTCTGTGGCAACATCAACTATTGCTTGTCAGACTGACTTGACTTGGGTCAAGTCAGAAAAACCTGCTGTGTCAGCTAACCCATCCACGACTGTAGTCACTCAGTTGCCGCCCCAGGTTACTGTCATTAAATCTACATCTGGGTGCCAAACAAAGAGTCTGCCTGGCACATCATCTGAACCGCCTTCTTCCCAAACTTCAAACGCCAGTACCATGAAAAGGAAAGAAAAGAAATTAAACAGAAAACGATCCCCAACCAACCCTTCCCCTCCAGAGGTTCCTACTGAAAACTCTTTTGGGCCTCTCGATATGGAGGTTACCCTGTCTACGCAAGACAGACGGGGGATACTTCCACGTCACATTCGCGAGAACGATCTCCAATTGAGGCACCATGACTCAGTTGTCTACTTTAATGCAGTGGAATTGTAGAGGACTGAATAATAACTTCAATGAGATCACTTGTTGATACAAGATTGTAAACCGTCAGCGTTATGTGTTCAAGAGACTTATCTAAAAAATACTGATAACTTTAATCTAAGACAGCATACAGATTATCACTCCTTTTCTCCTCCGGGAGATAAAGCAACTGGAGGTACTACCATTTTGGTACGCCAGGGTATTATTCATAGCCCTGTATCTCTTAAAACCAATTTTCAGACCGTCGCTGTCCGTCTGTTCCTGCACATTGCATTGACTCTATGCAGTTTGTATATCCCTCCTTCTTCTGATATTCGACAATCGTAACTTCAAAATCTATATGATCAGCTCCCTAAGCCATGTCTAATTATGGGTGACCTCAACGGACACAACCCGCTTTGGGGGAGTGACCACACTAATTCTAAAGGTAAAATCCTTGAGGACTTCATATCCGATAATCATTTATGTCTTTTCAGTGATGATTCAGCCACTTATTTACATCCAGCTACGGGAACATATTCTTCCCTGGATCTGTCAATTGCTGATTCCAGCTTATCCAATGAATTTGAGTGGGTGGTCCACGATGACCTATGTGGGTGTGATCATTTCCCCACCATTCTCAAAACGATCAGCCCAGGTGATGATCCACCTATATCATGACGGAACTTTGCCAAGGCTGATTGGTCATTATATAAGACTCTATGTGCTGATCACTTAAAACATGATGTCTTAGCGAACAGCGAAGATCCTATACAGTTATTTTCAGATATACTAAACACCATTGCTGACCAAGCTATACCAAAGTCCACTGCAATTCCACATATTCGTAAACCATGGTTTAATAATGAATGTAAACAGGCCAGAAAGGTTAGGAAGAAAGCAGAAAAATATTTCCGCAAACATCCTACAGTCCATAATTTAGACAGTGTTACAATATCAAATGCCAAGGCTCGACGCACCTTCAAACAGAATATGCGTCAGTCTTGGAGGAACTGTTTTTTTCCAAAATAAACTCACGTACACCTATGTCAAAGGTGTGGAATATGGTACAAAGGATTAAGGGCAAATGTTCTAAATCTACAGTTCACCATCTGACGGATGGTGATAGTCTTTTAGCTGATAAAACTGACATTGCAAATAAACTTGGTGAAACTTTAGCCCAACATCTTCATCAAATTATATTCCTGAGTTTCAAAGACTTCAGAAACAACAGGAAAAGAAGAAAATCAATTTTACCTCACACAATGGTGAAGATTATAACGAATTATTTTCACTACATGAGCTCCATACCGCCCTTGAGCAGGCTCATGATACAGCAACAGGAGCTGATGATATCCACTACCAGCTCTTGAAGCATTTGTCCCAGTCGTGTTTACAAACGCTGCTAAATTTATTTGATACCATATGGACTTTCCCAAATTCCTGGCGTAATGCCATTGTAGTTACCATTCCAAAGCCTGGCCGGGATCATTCTGATCCGTCTAACTACAGACCAAAATCTCATTAACGAGTTGTGTCTGTAAAACCATGGAACGGATGGTAAACAATAGATTAAAATGGTATCTTGAAACCAATAGCCTTATCACAAATATTCAATGTGGTTTCAGGAAAAACCGTAGCACCATTGATCATTTGGTACGTTTAGAATCCTTTGTTGAAAATGTTATAGTCAATAAACAACATGCTGTATCAATTTTCTTTGATCTTGAGAAAGCATATGATACTACCTGGAAGCATGGCATTTGGAAGGATCTACATGATCTTGATTTGAGAGGGCGTTTGCCTCATTTTATATCACAGTTTTTACAAGACCGGCAATTTCAAGTCCGAGTGGTTACAACCCTGTCTGACAATTATAATCAGGATCAGGGTGTTCCACAAGGCAGTATCTTGTCTGTCACACTTTTTAGTATAAAGATAAAAAGTTTATCGAAAGTTTTAAACGATTCCATTGATGGATCGTTATTTGTGGATGATTTTAATATTTCTTGTCGTGGGAAAAATATGCATACTATTCAACGGCAACTACAGTTGTGTTTAAACAAAATAGATAAATGGTGTCTTGAAAACGGCTTCAAATTTTCTAAATCAAAAACCAACTGTATACACTTCTGTCGTAAATACAGACCCCATAAAGAACCAGAATTATTTCTAAGTGGTGCCCCAAACAAAGTTGTAAAGGAGGCCAAGTTCTTGGGACTTATTTTCGATTCACATTTGACCTTTTTGCCGCATATTAAATCCCTTAAAGCCAAGTGTTTGAAGGCACTCGATTTATTAAAGGTTGTTTCTAATTCAAAATGTGGAGGGCATCAGACTACCCTCCTTCACTTATATAGATCACTCGTTCGATCTAAACTTGATTATGGTTCCATTGTATATGGTTGAGCCTGTAAAAGCAACCTAAAACTACTTGATTCTGTCCATCATCAAGGCCTAAGACTTTGTCTTGGGTCTTTTAGAACTTCACCTATCGACAGCCTCTATGTTGAGGCTGATGAACCATCTCTTGAGCAGCGCCGTATTAAGTTAGCTTTACAGTACATTACTAAATTATACTCTAATGAATCTAATCCTGCCTTTTACTGTGTTTTCAATTCCCTTTATGAGGATTTATACAACAACAAAAATCTTCTCTTGTCCCGCCTCTAGGACATAGAATTAAACCCTTTCTTTCTTCGGCCGGCATTGAGCTGGAAAACATAGCTCCCTCCCGTCTTCTTTCTTCTCCTCCTTGGCAGTTGGTCAGGCCCCAAGTGGACCTAACATTGACCACATTTAAAAAATCAGAAACTAATGATTTTGCAATATAAACAAGAATATAATCAACTAAAACATAAATATAGCAATTATATATCCTTATGTACAGATGGGTCCGAGGATGGTGGCGCAGTGGCCTGTGCCACTGTCACTGGATCCAGAACAATATCTTCTCGATTACCAGACAACAGTTCTATTTTCACAGCTGAAGCTAACGCCATATTAACGGCTCTCATATATATTGAAAGACATCCTAAACATAAACAGTGCATAATCTATTCAGACTCTCTTTCATGCCTCTAGGCTATTAAAAACCTATCATGTAAACATCCACTTTTAATAGAAATTCTTGAACTTTATAACTATCTTGCTACTGGCCAATACGACATCGTCTTGTGTTGGTTACCCAGTCATGTTGGAATCTCTGGTAACACTTTGGCTGACCTTGCTGCTAAGGCAGCGCTAAACAAATCTGTGACACCACTTCATTCCCTATACTGATTATAAAGCTACCATTAGATCTTATATCCGTGATCTGATGCAGAAGAAGTGGGACACCCAGGTAGGTATCAATAAATTACATGCAATAAAATCATATGTTAGTTACACCTACTTGGGTTGTCGGTCCTGATTTGAAGAGGTCATTATACGACGATGTATTGGCCACACTAGGTATACGCATGAATATCTTTTGAAAGGTGAGGATCCTCCGTTCTGCATCCCTTGTGATGAAATAATCACGGTCAAGCATGTCTTGGATGACTGTGTCGAATATTCCATCACAAGGGATAACTTTTTTAAATCAAGAACTATGAAGGATCTTTTTGGTACCGTAAGTTCTCATTTAATTATTGCATTTTTAAAAGAATTGAATTTATTGACTGACATGTAAATAAATAAGTATTTTATGATTGGAAGTTGAATTAGCAGCTAAGATTGTCAGTGGCTGTAACCTCGAAGGGGGTTGAAGTACCATAAAATTATTGTCCTCCTGAGAGGGTACGTAAGTCCCAAAACGATTTAAGTCAGATTTAATCTTCCACTTTTTTAATCGTAGAATATGTGTCATTTTAAATCTTGCATACAGTCGCCAACTGTGATCTACCTTCAGCTGTTGGCGATCTATAGCCTGTTATTATACTGTGTTGTCCCTTCTGGCTCAAAGGTTTTATATATAATTACCAGTTTTACATGTATATCTGTGATATTCAAGTTATTTTACTGTCCTCTGACGACAGATTCTTTAACATATGCATATATTCCATTTAAATGTGAAATGTTCCCGTCACGATATGGCTGAGATATTGCCGATGTGACGTTATATATTAACTCACTCACTATTGGGGATCTACCCCGCACTCATTTGGAGGGCGAGAAGCTATGTGCCCTAGAATGGACGTTTTCAGAAACGTCCATGTCTTCAAGAGACCCATATTTATTGAGCAATTGAATGTAATTTTGTGATCCTCTGCCACTTTGTTGTTTTGAAACATCAGGCTTAGGCTTAGATTTACCTTTAGCAGTTTGTTGTCTATCAGCTGTCGATTGAGACTCAGTGTGCGACTGCAAAGATGATTTATGATCAGAAGAAGACTTTGATGTTCCAGGAAGTGATTCCTCAGTCTGTGATGAGATAGCTGGGTATAGAAGTTGTGGAGAGTCACTGTTGACCCAAGTCAAGGTAGTTTGGCAGCTTGTATATGATTTTGTTATTTTAGAGCTGCGCACAGATGATGCGTTTGGTACAGTGGCATAACTTTCTGTACGGTCAGATCTCTTCACCAGTTTTTTTGCTTCAGAAAAAGAGATGTTTTGGGTATACTTTATTCTGTTTAGTTCCATTTGCTCTCTCCAGATTGGACACTGTTTCGATGAAGATGAATGGTCGCCTGAGCAGTTGGTGCATTTTTTAAATTCACTGTCACAATCTTCTGTTGTGTGTGTCTTCTCACCACAGTGAGCACACACAACAGACAATGTGCAAGTATTTACGCCATGCCAATACTTTTGGCACTTGAAGCAGCTCAATGGATTTGGAATGTACGTTTCCACTTTGAGTTGACAGTAACCAGCCTTTGTTGATGTAGGAGCAGTCGGAGTAGAAAAAGAGAACAAAAAGGTGTTTGTTTGTTGGATCTCATTGTTTTTCCGGGTAGTGAAACGTTTTACATATAGCACACCTTGTTCCTTCATTTCTGAGGCAATATCAATCTCCAGCATATCAGCAAAAAGGCAGTCTCGGTCTCTCACTATGCCTTTGCTGGTGTTAAGTGTTCGGTGGGCAGAGACTGATACGGGAATGCCGACAAAAGATTTAGTTGACAGGAGATTAGTCGCTTGTTGTCTCTTACTGCATTCAATAAGAGACCCTGAACGCAAACGTCTAACGTTTTTAACATCTCCTGATATGCCTTGTATGCCTTTTGAAATGGCAAAAGGGTTCAGCTTCAAGGGCGTCTTGTCAACAGTCTCAAGTACTATGAAACGTGGCCAATCGTCAATAGATGTGGAGGGTCTTAGTTCATTAATATCAGGATCTGTGTCAAGAGGACGTTTTTTTCCTGGTGATAGGGGTTTCGTAAGACATGGCTAATGGTTTAAGGTTCATCATCCGAGCTCCCCACCCACCACGGAGTATCACAAGGACAATGATAATAACAAGTGGGTCTCCCGCTTGTTGATATACTCCAGCAGAAGAGTTATAAATAATCCACCAGATTGGCCCACCGCTTTCTGGGCATAAGACTCTAGGCAAAGTTCAAAACATCATTTTGAAAAATCGTGAACATTTGATATAAACAAATGTGCCAAGTCCAAAAGTAAAACAAATTAAATTTGTGTAATGACATACAAGTCCATACACAGGGCTTGGCGTGACCGGCTGATTCAACCACCCGTCTAGGTGAAGTAAGGGTCGAAGTGGTGTGTTGAGCAACAGGAACACGGTTCAGGCTCCTACTGCCCTCAACCACCAGACTACCGTCCTCCACCGACACGGGACGCAACCCACGGCAAACAGGTTGCCCAATTCGGTTGCTCCTTGCGACTATCAGTGGGGTGCTACGGACCTAGCTGACCCGGGTCCACACGGGGGTTTGAACGGCTCTTGGCGTTACCCAGCACCCACCACGAGGAGGTTGCCATTCACGGGTTTCTAACGATACATGAAATATGCACAAACGTGAGTCAGTGAGTTAATATTTAACGTCACATCGGCAATATTTCAGCCATATCGTGACAAGAACAGATTGGAATATACACAGAAGACAAATAGAAGTTGATAGATACTTTATGGTGTTTATTATTTAAAACACATTTTAGTTTTATGTCTTTTCGATTAATAACTGAAAAAATAATCCGATCACTGAGTAGTATTTATTTGCATATACATTTTGCGCACACTACTAAAGTTAGAAAATCAAACATAATGGGTTGCTGTTCATGTATGTATCATTTGCACCTCGTAAGAATGAATATCCTCGTGAAAGTGCATGTATTATAGAATTGACCTATACTCAATTAAAGTATTAAAAACCTTGTTACGAGAGTGTATTTTCTGTAAATTGTGTTACTGATTTAGTGATAATTATTACTGGCTTAGTATGTTTAGAGTTTTGAGTTACTGTGGGTCACATTTTGTATCATAAATGTTTCGTGTTATTAGTATTTTAGTGGCTGGCCTTTAAGGTAGTTCTCTTGAGCTGCCTCCCTTGACTAGTTGTGTTCACTTCCGGGAGTCTGCAGAAAGTTTGTGGCGATGAGGTCGAAAAGTGCTAGACTATTCAGAAATCAGTTACGGTGAACATATATAAGGCTGGTTATAACTGAGTGAGTTGATACTAGATTTGTGACCCATTACTTTAGATTTGACTCAGCTGCATTGTATTAAAAACCTCCCTTGTGAATCAGTGTATCTTGCTCTCTGCTCAATACAAAATATTGAATATTTTAGACTTGTCTGTGAGTAGTATAGGGAATAGTAGTTTTGTACCACGCCCAATATACAAGCTATATAATGTCAATAATGCGAATCTAGCCCCTCTCCTTCACTAATTCACACATAAAGCGGGTTTGTTCACATAAGGTGATATTGGGGGCCAAAAAAATCTTTTCAAAACTCCATATTCCTGTCATGGTATAAATGTTTAAATGTTAACTAGCCTCTCATGATCGGTGAAGTCGACGCCAGCTGTGCACAATGTACGCGATCGATAAATCCTGTGACGGCTGAGCACAATGACACACAATTAACTCATTAAGGCCGAGAGACGCATATGTAGGGCAAATTAGTTAGCTTCTAACAGAGGAAGCCACGTATCGGGGGTTATAAAAAGCACCTCCAATTCAGCGAGAGCCGCGTTTTGGGTGTTTTAAATTTTAAATTTGTACTGTACCTATTATTTCAATCAGTTTAGCAGTAATGATTAAAGATTGGCTTTTCTTACGAGAGAGGTTACTTTCTGTGTTAATCAGAAGAACTATTAATGTGTTTTGATAACAATTGCTTGCAATGTCGGGGGCTTATACTGGCAAATGAACACATGTCTGAGAGAAAGGGGATTATGAGATGTTGTTACAGGAGGTAAGTGTTTGTTACTCGTCATTGGGAGTGAATACTAAAATACTATGTCTGCACATTGATTGAATTAACGGTGACAAGGTTACAAAACCTTCTTCTAAATTAAATCATTCATTCATTCATTTTGTGGTGTCCATTGTCAATCTTCTGAAATTTGTTTGCTTTCAAAACAAATACAAGCATGCTCATCTTCATAAATATTTGGGGAGATTCAACTGCAAGTGTATATATCACAATAAATCAGTATCATGTAACTTATTTTAATTCTATAATACATGTGCTTGAATTGTGATATTTATTCGTAACAATGTGCAGATTAAATTGAAATGTTCAGCAAGCCATTATGTTTGATGTACAAGTAGTGTGCGCAAAATTTATATGCAAATAAATACTATCTCTACTCAATGGTTGGATTGGGTTATCCAGGGTATACGAGTTGAAAAAGCAAGCACGTGAACGTGGAATAGGACAGTATTCTCGTATGAGGAAACCTGAGTTACTAAATTTATTAGGGGTCAAATATCAAAACTTCCTACTGTGAAAAAGCTCATAAAGGAAGATTGTGCATGTGGAATGCGAGGGTATTCACATATGAGGAAGTCCGAGCTTATCGAATTACTAAAGGAACAAAACCCCATAGAAATATAATTCCCGCCTACAGAGCGTGCTATAGGAAAATATTTGAGAGGTTGGAAGATGGAAGTTCAAAGACATATAGGCTTTGGAGATATCAAACAAATGGTATTTCATAAAGTGAATAAAGACCTGAATGATTTAAGAGGTATTAACTTTCAACTCATGTCAAAGATGACAATAGAGAACCAACAGGCAAGTGGAGCTACTGAATACACCAATGTTTACTTCACAGCTAATCAGGAAGTTACAATGCAACCAGATACTATCAACTCTTCTATTGACAGATCATTCGAAAAAAAATCGAGAAACACTAAACGTTACACTAATAGGGATCTGGTTGGGGTGTTGATACAATTAACATGGTCTACTTGGATATAACAAACTATAAACCGTTGAGAGGTAGAATGTACTTATCCTTGCCTGAGTATTTTAAGAACAAACACTATGGTTAACGTTAAAAACCGTTGTAATAATTGTATGAGGATGGCGATAAGATCTGCTAAGTTTCCTGCTGGAAAACATTCTGACAGACTGTCCAGTTATCCAGAAGATGATTGGACAAATTGGGAAGGTACAGATGAACCCACCCCCATCTCTCAGATCAATAAAATAGAAAACAAAACCTAGATTTAGCTATAAACGTATTTGGACATGAAGGTAAAAATGTAATAATACACAGGATAAGTCCTTTAATGTATAAGGAGGACATAAAACAATCAAGGGTCGAGCTGCTCCATTTGCACAGGGATGATTTCCATAGTGTAAGGGAGACAGCCGTACGAATAGATATGCCGACCGAAAACTAACAATATCTTGAAATTTATCAACCGCAAAAATCAGTTGCCGGTACAATACATTATCTACGCTGACTTCAAAGCTATCATTAACCAATCAATACAGTAGCTCAGTCCCCTGGAAAAAAAAGTTTTACACAGAAATGCAAACGAGGCATGCCACCTCCTCGTAGTGGGTGCTGGGTAACGCTAAGAGCTCGACGACAACCCGGGGGGATATTTGGTCCACCAACCCGTTTGCCGTGGGTGGGGCCTGTGTCAGTGGAGGAAGGGATCCTGATGGTTGAGGGCAATAGGGGCTTGCAACCATGTTCCTGTTGCTCAATACACCACTCTGGCCCTGACTTCGCCTAGATGGGTGGTTGAATGGGCCCGGTTCAACCAATTCCTCTCCAGTTCCACATATTTGAAAACCATGGTTCAGCGATGACTGCAAACAAGCTAGGAAGGCAAGGAAAAAAGCAGAACATTATTTCCGTCGCCATCCTATGGTGCATAATTTAAATAGATTTAAAATTTTAAATGCTAAAGTACGGCGTACTTTTAAACAGAACAAACGCCAATCTTGGCAAAATTATGTATCTAAATAAATTCTCCGACACCCATGTCCAAGGTATGGAACAAAAAAATAAAGGCAAAGGCACTAAATCTACAGTCCATCATGTTAAATCAGATATCGCAAATAAACTGGGCGAAACCCTCGGTAAACATTCTTCCTCTTCTAATTATTTACCTAAATTCCAGCAGTATCAAAAACAACAAGAAAAGAAAACTACTAATTTCAACTCAGGTAATGGGGAAGATTATAATGAAACATTTTCTATTCGTGAACATACATTATCAACTCCTGAAGCACTTACCGGAATCCTGCCTAGAAACACTTCTAAATATATTTTTGATGATATTTGGACATCGGGTAACTTTCCTCCCTGATGGCGTGACGCCATAGTAGTACCAATACCTAAACCTGGACGTGACCATACGGATCCTTCGAATTATTGACCTATTTCACTAACTAGCTGTGTCTGCAAAACCATGGAACGCATAATAAATAATCGACTAGTTTGGTACTTGGAAACAATAACCTTATCACAGACATACAATGTGGTTTCCGTAAAAACAGAAGTACAGCCGATCACTTAGTGCGTTTGGAATCATTTGTGAAAAATGCGCTGATTAATAAGCAACATGCTGTGTCTATCTTTTTTGATCTTGATCTTGAGAAAGCATATCACACAACCTGGAAATATGGCATTTTAAGAGATTTACATGATTTCGGTGTGCGAGGTCGTTTGCCTCAATTCATAGCCAACTTTTTAAATAATAGACAATTTCAAGTCCGCGTGGGTTCCACCCTGTCTGATCATTACAATCAGGATCAGGGTGTTCCACAAGGCAGTATTTTGTCAGTCATTCTTTTTAGCATAAAGATCAACAGTCTATCAAAAGTTTTAAACGATTTAATAGATGGATCTTTATTTGAGGATGATTTTAATATTTCTTGTCATGGTAAAAATATGCATACTATTGAACGGAAAACTGCAGCTGTGTTTAAACAAAAAAGATCAATGGTGTCTTGAAAACGTTTTCAAATTTTCTAAATCAAAAACCAAGTGTATACACTTCTGTCGTAAATACAAACCCATAAAGACCCAGAACTATTTCTCAGTGGTACCCCAATCAAAAGTGGTCTGGAGGTCAAGTTCTTGGGACTTATTTTCGATTCACATTTGACCTTTTTGCCCCATACTAAATTCCTTAAAGCCCAATGTCTGAAGGCACTCGATTTATTAAATGTTGTTTCAAATTCAAAATGAGGAGGGGATCAAACTACCTTTCTTCACTTATATAGATCACTGGTGCGATCTAAACTTGATTACGGCTCCATCGTATATGGTGGCGCTTGTCAAAGCAACCTAAAACTACATGATTCTGTGCACCACCACGGCCTAAGACTTTGTCTCGGTTCTTTTAGAATCTCTCCTATTGACAGTCTATACGTCGAAGCTGATGAGCCTTCTCTGAACTTATAAAACTATCTTTACAATACATTACAAAATTAGCTTCTAATGAGTCTAATCCCACATTTAATTGTGTTCTTAATCCTCTCCATGAGGATTTGTATATAGCAAAAAGTCCTCACTTGTTCCACCTCTTGGGCTCAGAATTAAGCCATTTCTTGCTGCTTCTAACATTGAGCTGGAAAATATAGCTCCCTCCCGTCTTCTTTCTTCTCCTCCTTGGCAGTTGGTTAGGCCACAAGTTGACCTAACATTTACTACATTTAAAAAATCAGAAACGAGTGAATTACAGTATAAACAAGAATATAATCAATTGAAACATAAATATAGCAATTATAAATCCTTATTTACAGATGGGTCCAAGGACGGTGGCGCTGTGGCTTGTGCCACTGTCATTGGATCCAGAACAATATCTCCTAGATTACCAGATAATAGTTCTACTTTTACAGCAGAAGCTAACGCCATATTAACAGCTGTTAAAAATATTCAAAAACACCCTAAACGTAAAGAATATATAATATATTCCGGTTCTCTTTCTTGTCTTCAGGCTATTACAAATACTTCGTGCAAACATCCACTTTTAATAGAAATTATTGAATTGTATAATGATCTTGCTACTGGCCAATACGACATCGTCTTCTGTTGGTTACCCAGCCAAGTAGGGATCCCTGTTAACACATTGGCTGACCTAGCTGCCAAGGCAGCACTCAACAAATCTGTGACACCACTGCTTATTCCTTACAGTGATTACAAAGCCACCATTAGATCTTATATCCGTGATCTGATGCAAAAGAAGTGGGACACATAAGTAGGTATAAATAAATTACATGAGATAAAACCTTACATTGGTTATACCCACTTGGGTTCTCAGTCCAGATCTGAAGAGGCTATTTATTGGTCACACTAGATATACTCATGAATACCTGTTAAAAGGTGAGGATCCTCCATTTTGTATCCCTTGTAATGAGAGAGTTACAGTGAAGCATATTCTGCTTGACTGTGTTGAATTCTCCATCACAAGGGATATGTACTTTACAGTTAAAACAATGAAGGATCTTTTTACCAGCGTTTGTTTTCATTTAATTATAGGTTTTTAAAATGAAATTGATTTTTTGATTGAATTTTGAGCAATATGTATCTGTAAAAAGTAGTTTTCTGTAATCTGTAATTGGTAGTTTGGATTCGTAAGTAGAATTGTTAGTGGCTGTACCCTCAAAGGAGGTTGAAGTTTTGTAAAATTATTGTCCTCCTGAGAGGGTACGTAAGTCCAAAAACATTTATAGTAAATTTAAATCTACCAGGTTTTTAATCGTAGTATTCTTGTTGTTTTAATTTTGGCTAGCATATTGTACACTCACCAGCAGCTGAAGGGATGGTGTAAATCCAATTAGGGTCTATGCAGGTAACAAAAGTAATGTAAGTCCCCATGGCCTCTAGTATGGTGATCTACCGTCAGTTGTTGGCAATCTAGCTGGATTTACACCATCCCCTCAGCTGCTGGAGATTGTATGCAAGATTAGCCACAAATTAAAATGACAGAAATACAATAGCTACAAAAAATGGAAGATTAAATTTGACCTCAAATGTTTTGGGACTTACGTACCCTCTCAGGAGGACAATTATTTTACGGTACTTCAACCCCCTTCGAGGATACAGCCACTAACGATCTCAGTTACTAATTCAACTTCCAATCATAAAATGTTTATATATTTACAAGTCAGATAACAAATCTAATTCTTTTAAAAATGCAAAAATTAAATCGGAACTTACGTTACTAAAAAGGTCCATCATAGATTTGAAATAATTGTCCCTTGTGATGGAATATTCAACACAGTCAAGCAAGACATGTTTCACCGTGATTATTTCATCACAAGGGATGCAGAACGGAGGATCCTCGCCTTTCAAAAGATATTCATGCGTATACCTGGTGTGGCCAATACGACATCGTCGTATAATGACCTCTTGATATCTGAACTGATAACCCAAGTAGGTGTAACCGACATATGGTTTTATTGCATGTAATTTATTCATACCTACCAGCGTGTCCCACTTCTCCTGCATCAGGTCACGGATGTAAGATCTAATGGTAGTTTTATAATCTGAATATGGAATGAATAGTGGTGTCACAGATTTGTTGAGTGCATCCTTGGCAGCAAGATCAGCCATTGTGTTCCCAGAAATAGGTAACCAACAAAAGACGATGTGGTATTGGCCGGTAGCAAGATTATTAAACAGTTCAATAATTTCTATTAAAAGTGGATGTTTGGAAGAAAGATTTTTAATAGCCTGAAGGCAAGAAAGAGAGTCTGAATAGATTACATACTGTTCATGTTTGGGGTCTCTTTCAATATATTTAAGAGCTGTTAATATAGCGTTTGCTTCCGCTGTGAAAATAGAGCTGTGATCCGGTAATCTGGAAGATATTGTTTTGGACCCAATGACTGTGGCACAAGCCACTGCACCATCACCCTTGGATCCATCTGTGAACAAGGATTTATATGTATTGTATTTACTTTTTAATTGATTAAATTCTTGTTTATATTGTAATTCATTAGTCTCTGATTTTGTAAATGTTGTCAGTGTAAGGTCAACTTGTGGTCTCACCAATTGCCAAGGAGGAGAAGAAAGTAAACGGGAAGGAGCTATTTTTTCTAGCTGAATGCCAGCAGCAGAAAGGAAAGGTTTCACTCTTATTCCAAGAGGTGGAACAAGAGAAGACTGCTTGTTATACAAATCCTCATACAAAGGATTAAAGACACAGTTAGAGGCAGGGTTTGATTTGTTGGAACACAATTTTGTTACATACTGTAAAGTTAATTTTATACGGCGTTGATGAAGACATGGTTCATCAGCCTCGACATAGAGGCTGTCAACAGGTGATGTTCAAAAAGAGCAAAGACAAAGTCTGAGACCTTGATGGAGAACAGAATCTAAAAGTTTTAGGTTGCTTTTGCAGGCTCTACCATATATAATGGAACCATAATCAAGTTTCGAACGAATCAATGATCGATAAAGTTGTAAGAGGGTAGCATGATCCCCTCCCCACTTAGAATGTGAAACAACTTTCAACAAGTCAAGTGCCTTCAGGCATTTAGCTTTGAGGGATTTGATATGTGGTAGAAACGTTAAATGTGAGTCAAAAATTAAACCCAAGACCTTCGCCTCCTTTACAACTCTAATGGGAGTTTCATTGAGAAACAGTTCAGGATGTTTATGCGGCTTATACTTTCTGCAAACATGTATACAATTAGTCATGGTTTTAGAAAATTTGAAACCGTTTTCAAGACACCATTTATTAATCTTGTTTAAACACAACTGCAGTTGCCGCTCAATGGTATGCACAATTTTCCCACGACAAGAAATATTAAAATCATCCACAAATAACGATCCATCAATTGAATCGTTTAAAACTTTTGATAAACTGTTTATCTTAACACTAAACAATGTTACTGACAAAATACTGCATTGTGGGACACCCTGATCCTGACTGTAATGATCAGACAGGGTAGACCCCACTCGGACTTGAAATAGTCTGTCTTCTAAAAACTGTGATATAAAAAGGGGTAAACGACCCCTCAAACCAAAATCATGGAGATCTTTCAAAATGCCATACTTCCATGTCATATCATATGCCTTTTCAAGATCGAAAAAATCGATACAGCATGTTGTTTATTTAGCATGGAATGTTTGATGAAAGACTCTAAGCGTACCAAATGATCGATGGTACTGCGATTTTTCCGGAAACCACATTGAATGTCAGTGATAAGGTTGTTGGTTTCCAAGTACCAAACTAGACGATTATTAACCATACGTTCCATTGTCTTGCAAACACAGCTAGTTAAAGAAATCGGTCTGTAATTAGATGGATCTGTATGATCCCGGCCAGGTTTAGGAATAGGAATGATTATGGCATTTCGCCATGATGGTGGGAAGTTACCAGAAGTCCAGATACTGTCAAAGATATTTAGTAATGTTTCTAAACACGAGTCAGGTAGATGTTTAAGGAGTTGATAATGAATATTATCGGCTCCTGAAGCAGTGTCATGGGCTTGCCCAAGTGCAGTATGGAGCTCTTGAATTGAAAAGATTTCATTATAATCCTCTCCATTATCTGAACTAATATTAATTGACTTTTTTTCTTGCTGATTTTTAAACTTCTGAAAGGTTGGTGGATAATTGGATGAGGAGGAATGTTTAGCTAATGTTTCACCTAACTTGTTAGCAATATCAGATTTTTCTGTTAAAAACTTGTCTCCCTCTTTAAGATGGTGTACACTACATTTGGAACCTTTACCTTTAATCTTCTTCACCATATTACATACCTTAGAAATAGGTGTTCGTGGGGTTATTTTGTAAACATAGTTTTGCCATGACTCTCGTTTATGCTGTTTAAATGTACGACGAGCCTTGGCGTTTGAAATTTTAAATTGGTTTAAATTATGGACTGTTGGATGCCGGCGAAAATATTTTTCTGCCTTTTTCCTAGCCTTTCGAGCTTGTTTGCAGTCAGTGGTAAACCATGGTTTACGAATGTAAGGAACCATAGAGGATTTGGGAATACAATCATCAGCAATCATATTTAATTCACCAGAAAACAGCTGAATAGGATCAGACGCATTTAAAAAGATTTCGGGTTTTAATCTGTTTGTGCATAAGGTCTGAAATAAAGACCAATCTGCCTTGTTAAAGTTCCACCTAGACGATGGTGCAGCATCACTTGGGTTCATAGCTGTGAGTATAGTGGGAAAATGATCACTTCCACAAAGATCATCGTGGACTGACCATTCAAATTCATTGTATAAGCTGGTATCCGCAACTGTTAAATCTAGAGAGGAGTATGAGCCAGTTGCAGAGTGAAGATATGTGTTAGAATTATCATTGAAAATACATAATTCAGAATTGGTGAAGAAATCCTCAAGAATCTTTCCTTTTGTGTTGGTGTTATTGCTACCCCAAAGCGGATTATGGCCATTTAAATATCCCATGATAATGCAAGGTTTTGGGAGTTGATCATAAAGCATCTGAAGATCAGATTGCTGCAGAGATGATGATGGCGGAATATACAATGAACACAATGTGAAAACAATATGCAGAGTAACACGCACAGCAACTGCCTGAAGAGGGGTACTGAGAGGAACAGTGCTGTGGATAGTTCCATGATTCACCAAAATAGAGGACCCCCCAGTAGCCTTGGCACCTGGAGGGGAGAAACAGTTGTAGGCATCATAGTGCCTTAAATCAAAATTATCTGTATATTTGAGGTATGTGTCCTGTAAACATATTGCTGATGGTTCAACGTCTTGAATTAAAAGCTGTAAATCAGTAAAATTATTCCGTATGCCTCTACAGTTCCACTGTATTATATTTTGAGAACTCATGGAGGTTCTACAGGAGATCTGGGACAGTTTCTACTCCGCTCACTAATCTGCGGAGTGATATCCATGTGTAAAGGTTCAAATGGATTATGAACCTCCACAGGGACCGTCAAGGGCACTGGGACCTCAACATGTTTCAGAGTTCTTGATTCTTTCTTTTTTAACGACTTCCTTTCTCTTTTCGTTAACCGTTCTGTGTTTGTTGCTGGTTGGGACTCAGCAGATTGGGACACAGCAGATGTCTCCGTCACAGGCTTCGGAGATGTCTCAGTCTGAGTCTCCGATGTAGATTCACCAGAAATGGTATACAATTTTATTTGTTTGTTCAACACCCAGGATATTGCAGTCTGGCAGCCATTATCCACTTTGTGAACACTGGAAGACACGGCTGCAGAGTAAGATTTTGGGGAATGAGTTACAGTTGAAAGATCTGCTACAAGTTTTTTTGCTTCTGAAAAAGAGATGTTATTTGAGTACTTGATTTTATTGATTTTGACTTCTCTCTCAAATTTTGGACACATCTTCGAAGATGACATGTGCTTGCCACGGCAATTTGCACACTTGACATCATTTGTGCAATCAGAGGCGTCATGTTGTTCACTACAACGGAAGCACACTGAAGCATTCTTACAGAACCTGGCACCATGTCCAAATTGCTGACATTTGAAGCAACGAAGTGGATTAGGGATAAATATATCCACTCCAAGGTTGAAATATCCAGCTTTGATAGAATCTGGAAGTTTGTAGAAACAATTTTATCATGATCTTTCCTTGTAAACCGTTTAACAGAAATAACACCTTGAGATTTGAGTTCTGCAACAATGTCATCCTCTGACATGTCAGACAGGCATTTTGAGCGATCCCGGACAATGCCTTTACACGTGTTTAGTGACTTGTGTGCAGAGACAGTGACCTCAGAATCAGCAAAGTAGTGAGCAGTAAGCAAGTTCACAGACTGCTGTTTCGTGGCACATTCGACCAGCAGACAACCACTACGAAGACGAGTGACATTTTTCACAGTACCACAAATACCCTCTATAGATTTTGAAATAACAAACGGATTGATCTTCAGTGGTGTACCGTTAGTTCCCTCCACAACCAGAAATCGTGGCCAGGAATTAGGGTTAACTGCAGGACATTCATCATCTGACGATGAAATTGTGTCTGTTTCTACGTGTCTTTGTTTATTTGTAGAACGAGAACCAGCATATTGTAGGTGGGCCATGTTGTAAAGAAGTAAATTCGACATCCCTGCTCCCCATCCGCCATCGATTGTCAACAAGGGCATAGCAGTGGAAACCAAACTGCAACACCAGGGTTACAGGGATGTTATACTCCAGCAATTCTGACATGAAAAGCTATGAAAACAAAAAGAATAAATGTCAGCCTTTTTCGGTCCATGACATCATTCCCAAGAACCACAGATTTCAGAGGCTCATATTACCAGATTGGCCCATGAGCCACCGCCTTCTGGCATGGGACTCTAGGCAATGTAATACATCAATATATGTTTGTACATTTCAAATCAAAAGGACCAGTACCCAATAAGTCAAGATATATGTGTACATTTCAGATCAAAAGGACCAATACCCAATAAGTTAAAACTGCAAAAATAAATTCTATGCACAGGGCTTGGCGTGACCAGCTGATTGATAGAACCGGGCCAGTTCTACCACCTGTCTAGGTGAAGTCAGGGCCAAAGTGGTGTGTTAGGCAATAGGAACACGGTTGCAGGCTCCTATTGCCCTCAACCACCAGGATCCCTTCCTCCTCCGACACAGGGCCGCAACCCACGGCTAACAGGTTGGTGGACCAAATATCCCTCCCCGGGTCCACAACGGGGGTGTCGGCGAGCTCTTAGCGCTACCCAGCACCCACCACGAGGAGGTGGCTCGCCACGGGTGCCCCACCACACTCAATGTCAATAAAATCTCAGAAGAAAAGTTTCGTTTGATCCTAGGTGAACTAGAAAAACACCACAAAATGAAAGAAGAAATTCGATCAAATGTTCATAAAAAAGCTCTTCTATAACAGAGGACGAGAAAAAAAAGATATATAAAACAAGGGACACAACAAGCTCAACAGGCATTTATTGCGAAAACCAATGGCATAATAGAAGATACACATTAAACTGTTTCGCTGAAATCAATATCTGTAATTATTTTATAGATACACCATGACACCCACGTAGACGAATTTTGAAAAAGCAATCGGGAATAAGACTTAGTGCTGGCTTTTCAACCCGTACCCTGTAGTCATGTTACAGTGTATGTCATTGTGCTCAGCCGGTGAGGACTTTATTGATCGTGTGAGGCTAGTTCACATTTAAACATTTATACCATGACAGGAATATGGAGTTTTGAGAGGATTTTCTTGGTCCCCATGGTCACCTTATGTGAACAAACCGGCCTTATATGTGAAGCAGACGGGTATGGTGTTTGTGAAGGAGAGGGTCTAGATTCGCGTTATTGATATTATATAGCTTATATATTGGGCATGGTCCAAAATCGCTATTCAATATACTACTTCTGTGTTATAGTGTGCTGGTTCAGAGGGGATTTCTCACACCTTTTGTCAAAGTTTTAACCGTAACAACGGGAATCCCCGTAATATTTAAGAATTTATGCGTGCCTATATCTATACTGAATGCAAACGAGGTTCAGAAGGTCACAGATGTGCATGCGTTGGGCGTGACTCCATAAAGCTGATTTCCAATGATATAACAACGCATTTGTTTATTTTTCACTTAAGCTTGTCACGGGACAAACCTTTAAACAAGGGCGTAAAACTACAGACGCACAGTAGACTGTTATTTTAAGGTCGTAAGATGTGTTCAGATACCTCATTACTGCAGTCTAATTGAGTGAGTGAGTTAATATTTATCGTCACATCGGCAATCTTGCAGCCATATCGTGACGAGAACAAGTAATACTGACATTGTAGAATGAATGAATATAAGAAAATAAAACCCTGTTGACAACGAACAGTAAAAACACTAGTAAATATCACAGATATACATTTAAGACTAGTGATTAGATCTAAAACAGTTTAACTATAGTGAACAAGACAATATAAAAATGGGCTATGGATTGCTAACAACTGAAGGTAGATCACCATACAAGGGACCATGGGGACTTACATTACTTTTGCTACCTGCATGGACCCCAGCTGGATTTACACCATCCCCTCAGTCGCTAGCAATTTAGGCACATATAGCCATAGATTTAAAAGAACACATATACTACGATTAAAAGAGCGGAGTGTTTGAATTTACTTTGAACGTTTGTGGACTTACGTACCCTCTCAGGAGGACAATAATTTTACGGTACTTTAACCCCCCTCGAGGATACAGCCACGAACAATCTTAGTTACTAATTCAAAATTCCAATAATAAAATATTTATATATTTACAATTCATTTAACAAATCTAATTCTTTTAAAAAAGCAATAATTAAATGACCACTGTTATTGTTAAAAAGATCCTTCATAGTTCGGGATTTAAAATAGTTATCCCTTGTGATGGAATATTCAACACAGTCAAGCAAAACATGCTTGACCGTGATTATTTCATCACAAGGGATGCAGAACGGAGGATCCTCACCTTTCAATAAGTATTCATGAGTATATCTCGTATGGCCAATACGACATCGCCGCATGATGACCTCTTCAAATCTGGACTGACAAACCAAGTAGGTGTAACCAACAGAAGGTTTTATTGCATGTAATTTATTTATGCCCACCTGGGTGTCCCACTTCTTCTGCATCAGATCACGGATATACGATCTAATGGTAGCTTTATAATCAGTGTAAGGAATAAGAAGTGGTGTCACAGATTTGTTGCGTGCTGCCTTGGCAGCAAGATCAGCCATCGTGTTACCAGAAATGCCAACGTGGCTGGGTAACCAACAAAAGACGATGTCGTATTGGCCAGTAGCAAGTTCATTATGCAATTCAATAATTTCAATTAAAAGTGGATGTTTGCAAGAAGTGTTTTTAATTGCCTGAAGGCAAGAAAGAGAGTCGGAATAGATTATATACTGGTTATGTTTTGGATGTCCTTGAATATATTTGAGAGCCGTTAATATGGCGTTAGCTTCAGCTGTGAAAATAGAACTGTTGTCGGGCAATCTAGAAGATATTGTTCTGGATCCTATGACAGTGGCACAAGCCACTGCGCCACCGTCCTTGGACCCATCTGTAAATAAGGATTTATAACTGCTATATTTATGTTTTAATTGATTATATTCTTGTTTGTATTGTAATTCATTAGTGTCTGATTTTTTAAATGTAGTTAATGTTAGGTCAACTTGTGGCCTAACCAACTGCCAAGGAGGAGAAGTAAGAAGACAGGAAGGAGCTATATTTTCCAGCTCAATGCCAGCAGCAAAAATAAGTGGTTTTATTCTTAAACCAAGAGGCGGAACAAGAGAAGATTTCTTATTGTATAAATCCTCATACAGAGGATTGAAGACACAGTTATATGCAGGATTTGACTTATTCGAATGCAGTTTTGTTATATACTGTAAAGCTAATTTTATACGTCGCTGTTCAAGAGATGGTTCATCAGCCTCGACATACAGGCTGTCAACAGGTGAAGTTCGAAAGGAGCCAAGACAGAGTCTTAGACCTTGATGATGGACTGAATCTAATATTTTTAGGTTGCTTTTGCAGGCTCCACCATACACAATGGAACCGTAATCAAGTTTCGAGCGAACCAGTGATCGATACAGGTGTAGGAGGGTAGATTGATCTCCTCCCCACTTGGAACTGGAAACAACTTTTAATAGATCTAGTGCCTTCAAGCATTTATTTTTTAGGTATTTAATGTGTGGAAGAAAAGTTAAATGGGAGTCAAAAAGTATACCCAAGAACTTTGCCTCCTTTACAACTTTGATGGGAGTGTCATTTAAAAATATTTCAGGGTCTTTATGTGGTTTGTATTTGCGGCAAAAATGTATACAATTAGTTTTGGATTTAGAAAATTTAAAGCCGTTTTCGAGACACCATTTATCTATTTTATTTAAACATAACTGCAGTTGTCGTTCAATAGTATGCATATTTTTTCCACGACAAGAAATATTAAAATCATCCACAAAGAGTGATCCATCAATTGAAGCACTTAAAACCTTTGATAGACTGTTAATTTTAATACTAAAGAGTGTGACAGACAAAATACTGCCTTGTGGGACGCCCTGGTCCTGAGTATAATGATCAGACAGGGTAGAACCCACGCGTACTTGAAATTGTCTGTCAGTTAAAAACTCGGATATAAATTGAGGCAAACGACCCCGTAAACCAAAATCATGTAAATCTTTTAAAATGCCATGCTTCCATGTCGTATCATAAGCTTTTTCTAAATCGAAAAAGATTGAGTGAGTGAGTTAACATTTAACGTCACATCGGCAGTATTGCAGCCATATCGTGACGAGAGCATTCTTAAAAGGGAATCTATGTATATCATAAAAACCTGTCAACGAAGGACAGTAAAACAACTAGAATATCACAATAAGAAATAAAACTAGCGTGAAAAGTTAAAACTAATATTCCTATTCAGACAAAACAATATAAAATCAGGCTATATAGATCACCAACAACTGAAGGTAGATCACCATACTAGGGGCCATGGGGACTTACAGTACTTCTGCTACCTGCATGGTCCCTAGCTGGATTTACATCATCCCCTCAGCTGCTGGTGATTGTATGCAAGATTAGCCACAAATTAAAATGACACATATTCTACGGCTAAGACAAAATGGAAGATCAAATTTGACTTCAAATGTTTTGGGACTTACGTACCCTCTCAGGAGGACCATAATTTTACAGTGCTTTAACCCCCCTCGAGGATACAGCCACTAACACTCTAAGTTACTAATTCAAACTTCCAAAAATAAAATATTTTTCTATTTACAATTCATTTAGCAAAGCTATTTCTTTTAAAAATGCAATAATTAAATGAGAGCTAACAGAATTAAAAAGATCCTTCAAAGTTCGTGAATTAAAATATTTATCCCTTGTGATGGAGTATTCAACACAGTCAAGCAGGACATGCTTGACTGTGATTCTTTCATCACAAGGGATACAAAACGGAGGATCTTCACCTTTTAATAGATACTCGTGAGTATACCTTGTATGGCCAATGCGACATCGTCGCATAATGACCTCCTCAAATCTGGACTGACAACCCA
This sequence comes from Haliotis asinina, assembly GCF_037392515.1. Classification (NCBI taxonomy): domain Eukaryota; kingdom Metazoa; phylum Mollusca; class Gastropoda; order Lepetellida; family Haliotidae; genus Haliotis; species Haliotis asinina. The sequence goes on along the minus strand of NC_090291.1, from coordinate 56,286,254 downwards.
AGTAAGTATAACCGATATAAGGTTTTATTTCATGTAATTTATTTATACCTACTTGAGTGTCCCACCTCTTCTGCATCAGATCGCGGATATACGTTCTAATGCAAGCTTTGTAATCTGAATATGGAAGAAGAAGTGGTGTCACAGATTTGGTGAGTGCTGCCTTGGCAGCAAGATCGGCCATCACATTCCCAGAAATACCTACGTGACTGGGTAACCAACAAAAGACGATGTCGCATTGGCCAGTAGCAAGAGTATTATACAGTTCCATAATTTCTATTAAAAGTGGATGTTTACAGGAAATATTTTTAATAGCTTGAAGGCAAGAAAGAGAGTCGGAATAGATTATATACTGTTTACGTTTCTTGTGTCTTTGAATATATTTAAGAGCTGTTAATATGGCGTTAGCTTCTGCTGTAAAAATAGAACTATTGTCTGGTAATCTAGAAGATATTGTTCTGGATCCAATGACAGTGGCACAAGCAACTGCGCCACCGTCCTTGGACCCATCTGTAAATAAGGATTTGTAATTGTTATATGTATGTTTCAATTGATTATATTCTTGTTTATACTGTAATTCATTCGTTTCTGATTTTTTAAATATCGTTAATGTTAGGTCAACTTGTGGCCTAACCAACTGCCAAGGGGGAGAGGAAAGAAGACGGAAAGGAGCTATATTGTCCAGCGTAATACCAGCAGCAGCAATAAACGGCTTTATTCTGAGCCCAAGAGGTGGAACAAGAGAAGACTTTTTGCTATATAAATCCTCATAAAGAGGATTGAAGACACAGTTATATGCAGGGTTAGATTCGTTAGAGTATAGTTTTGTGACATATTGTAAAGATAATTTGATACGGCGTTGTGCAAGAGATGGTTCATCGGCCTCAACGTAAAGACTGTCAATTGGTGAAGTTCTGAAGGACCCAAGACAGAGTCTTAGGCCTTGGTGATGGACAGAATCAAGAAGTTTAAGATTGCTTCTGCAGGCTCCACCATATACGATGGAGCCATAATCAAGTTTAGACCGTACAAGTGATCGATATAGATGGAGAAGGGTAGCTTGATCACCTCCCCATTTCGAATTTGACACCACTTTCAATAGGTCAAGCGCCTTCAGGCATTTAGTTTTAAGTGATTTAATATGCGGTAAAAACGTTAAGTGTGAATCAAAGATTAGACCCAAGAACTTGGCTTCCTTCACAACTTTAATGGGCGTGCCATCTAGAGACAGTTCAGGGTCTTTATGTGGTTTGTATTTACGACAAAAATGTATGCAGTTAGTTTTCGATTTAGAAAATTTAAAGCCGTTTTCAAGACACCATTTATTTATCTTGTTTAAACACAACTGCAATTGCCGTTCAATGGTATGCATATTTTTGCCACGACAAGAAATATTAAAATCATCCACAAATAACGATCCATCAATTGAATCGTTTAAAACTTTTGATAAACTGTTGATCGTGATGCTAAAAAGAGTGACAGACAAAATACTGCCTTGTGGAACACCCTGATCCTGATTGTAATGATCAGACAGGGTAGAACCCACACGGACCTGGAATTGTCTGTTATTTAAAAAGTTGGCAATGAATTCAGGCAAACGACCTCGCAAGCCGAAGTCATGTAAATCTCTCAGAATGCCATATTTCCATGTTGTATCATATGCCTTCTCAAGATCAAAAAAGACAGATACAGCGTGTTGTTTATTGATCAGTGCGTTTTTAACAAATGATTCTAAACGCACTAAGTGATCGACTGTACTTCTGTTTTTACGGAAACCACATTGTATATCTGTAATGAGGTTATTTGTTTCCAAGTACCAAACAAGTCGATTATTTATCATGCGTTCCATGGTCTTGCAAACACAGCTCGTTAGCGATATAGGCCGATAGTTCGAAGGGTCCGTATGATCACGTCCAGGTTTAGGGATAGGGATAACTATAGCATCATGCCATGAAGAAGGAAACTTTCCAGATGTCCAGATATCATCAAATATATGTAAAAGGGTCTCTAAACATGATTCCGGTAAATGTTTCAGAAGTTGATAATGGATGTTATCAGCTCCTGTAGCAGTATCATGGGCCTGGTCAAGAGCTGTATGGAGCTCATGAATCGAAAATACCTCGTTGTAATCTTCTCCGTTATCTGAAGTGAAATTAATAGCTTTCTTTTCTTGCTGTTTTTGATACTTTTGGAATTGAGGTACATAATTCGAGGAAGAAGAATGTTGCGCCAGTGTTTCTCCAAGTTTATTGGCTATATCTGCTTTATTAGTTAATAACTGGTTTCCATCTTTGAGATGGTGAACACTAGATCTAGAGCCCTTACCTTTGATTTTCTGGATCATATTCCATACCTTAGATATAGGCGTGCGGGAATTGATATTAGATACATAGTTTTGCCAAGATTTACGTTTACTTTGCTTGAAAGTACGGCGAGCTTTAGCATTTTGGATTTTAAATTTGTTCAAATTATGAACCATTGGGTGATGACGGAAATAATGTTCGGCCTTTTTCCGTTCCTTCCTAGCTTGTTTGCAATCAGAGTTAAACCACGGTTTCCTTATGTGTGAAATTGCAGAGGACTTTGGGATACACTCATCAGCAATGGTGTTTAGTATGTCAGAAAAATCTTTTATAGCATCGGGAACATTAAGAAAACAGTCAGGTCTAAGTTTGTCAGCACACAGGGTTTCATATAAAGCCCAATTGGCCTTTCTAAAATTCCATAGTAATGATGGTGGAACATCAGATGGGTTGACAGGTTTTAATATTGTTGGGAAGTGGTCACTTCCACAGAGGTCATCATGGACTGACCACTCAAATTCACTAAATAGGGTGGAATCAGTCATTGATAAATCGAGAGCTGAATATGTTCCCGTGCCAGGATGCAAATATGTCTTTGAACCATCATTATAAATGCAAAGATCATTATTTGAGATGAAATCCTCCAGTAATTTACCTTTGGTGTTTGTATTAGTACCACCCCAGAGTGGGTTGTGGCCATTTAAATCACCCATGATCAAACAGGGTTTAGGTAGTTGATCATAAAGAGCTTGCAAATCACGTAACTGAACAGAAGAAGATGGTGGAAGATACAATGAACAAAGGGTAAATGCAACTTGTAATGTAAGTCGCACTGCCACGGCTTGGAGATTTGTTTTGAGCGTGACTTGACTATGAATAACATTATTCCTCACCAGGATAGATGATCCACCAGTGGCCCTGTCGCCTGGGGGAGAAAAATAATGGTATGCATTAAAATGACGTAGATCCAAATTATCCGTCTGCTTTAGATAGGTTTCTTGAATGCAGAATATTGACGGATTAAGATCCTGGATTAACAGTTGTAAGTCATTAAAATTATTTCTGAGTCCTCTGCAATTCCACTGAATTATAGACGAAGACATTATTTCTTCCGAGGAGGATGCACAGGAGATCTACCCCGCGCCTTCCTTGACGGTGACAAGCTATGTGTCCTACCATTGCCATGGTCGGACACATCCATGTCCTCAAGGGATCCAAACTTATTATAAAGCTGAATCTCATCTGTTGAACCTTTAGCCAGCCTTTCACTTTGATTGATTCTGTTTAACTTTTGATTTCCTTTGACAGTTTGTTTAGCCAGAGCTTCATTTACTTTTTTGGACGAACCCGAGCCTGTTTTGTGTTTCGAAGAAGCATTTTCACTGTTAGTGTTTGTTTTATCCGATTGAGTCATAGGGCCGTTTGGTAAAGAAGACACAGACCGAGATTGAGATGCCATCAATGTAACTGGTAACGAGTCAGTCTGTGTAGCAAATTCTCCGCGTTGTACAAGGTCTTCATTTGGAAGCAGTTCAGGTGAGGTTGATTTTGTCCATGTCAGTTCTGTCTGACATTCAACAGAGGCTGTAGTAGGAGTTGGTCTTTTGGTAACTGAAGCATAAGAAGCACTTTGATCAAAGGATGGAACGAGTTTCTTCGCTTCAGCATAGCTAATGTTTTGAGTGTGCTTTAATTTATTCACCTCCATTTCCCTCTTCCACACTGGGCACTCTTTTGATGATGACGAATGTTTCCCAGAACAGTTGACGCATTTTTTGTAGTTGCTTTCACAATCTTCTGTCACGTGGGATTGCCCTCCGCAATGACCGCAAGTTATAGGATTTAAACAGGAATTTACCCCGTGACCAAATTTTTGACATTTAAAGCATCTCAGTGGGTTTGGGATGTACTGTTCTACTTGCAGGTTACAATACCCTGCTTTGATAGATTTTGGTGCAGTTGGAGATACAAATGAGAACAGGTACGTATGCGTTGGAATTACTGTTGAGTTCTGACGTCGAGTGAATCGTTTCACGTAGTACGTGACACCTTGGTCTTTAAGTTCGCACATGATGTCAAGGTCTGTCATGTCCTCCAAAAGATGATCCCTATCCCTAACAATACCTTTACTTGAATTGAGGGTCCGGTGGATAGACACTTTAACAGGAGATCCAGCTAAACTATCTGTTGAAAGCAGGTTGTTTGCTTGTTGTCGTTTGCTGCACTCTATGAGCAACGATCCAGATCTCAATCTTTTGATGTTTTTGACATCACCAGCTATACCATAAACTGCTTTAGAAACAATAAACGGGTTCAATTTGATTGGTTGTTTGTCCGGAGATTCAATAACCAGAAATCGTGGCCAGTAGTCTATTTGTTTGGGTGTCCTGCAACTTTCCGTTGTACTTTGATCATTATCGAGTTGACGTTTCTTTTTTAAAGGGGTTTCAAGGTCCATGTTGTAGTGTATAGTTTCATCATCCGAGCTCCCCACCCGCCATGGAGTATCACAAGGACAATGCTAAAGCAAGCGGATCTCCAGCTTGCAGCACCAAGGATACTCGGATGATATACTCAAGTAGAATAATCACAAAGTAATTACTCTACCAGATTGGCCCATGAGCCACCGCCTTCTGGGCATAAGACTCTAGGCAAATTACAACACAAAATTGAAGTGACTCATTTGAAATTCAAATATATAAAGATTTAGCCAAGACATTTGAGAAACTTTAAAAAGTTTCGGAAATTTATGCATTAGAATATACATACTCAGGGCTTGGCATGACCAGCCGATTGGTCGAACCGGGCCCATTCGACCACCCGTCTAGGCGAAGTCAGGGCCAAAGTGGCGTATTGAGCAACAGGAACACGATTGCAGGCCCCTATTGCCCTCAACCACCAGGATCCCCTCCTCCGCCGACACAGGGCCGCAACCCACGGCAAACGGGTTGGTGGACCAAATATGCCCCCGGGTCCACTACGGGGGTGTTGGCGAGCTCTTGGCGTTACCCAGCACCCACCACGAGGAGGTGACTCGCCACGGGTGCTCGAAAAAGATTGACACTGCATGCTGTTTGTTAATGATGGCGTTCTTAACGAATGATTCCAATCGAATTAAATGATCTATGGTACTGCGGTTTTTACGAAAACCACATTGTATATTTGTGATTAAATTATTTGACTCTAAGTACCAAGTTAGTCGGTTATTGACCATACGTTCCATGGTTTTGCAAACGCAGCTAGTCAAGGAAATAGGCCTATAATTAGAGGGATCTGTATGGTCACGGCCAGGTTTAGGTATGGGTACAATAATGGCATTACGCCAGGATGGAGGAAATTTACGAGATGTCCAAATATCATCAAAAATATTCAACAGTGTCTCTAAACAGGATTCAGGTAAGTGTTTCAGGAGTTGATAATGAATGTTATCAGCTCCTGTAGCAGTATCGTGAGATTGTTCAAGAGCAGTATGAAGCTCATGAATAGAAAATATTTCATTATAATCTTCCCCATTATCTGAATGAAAATTGATTTTGTTCTTTTCCTGCTGTTTTTGATATTTTTGAAATTTTGGAACATAATTAGACGAGGAAGAGTGTTGGGCAAGAGTTTCTCCCAGTTTGTTTGCAATATCAGATTTATCTGTTAACAACTGATCCCCAGTTTTGAGATGATGTATGGTTGATTTGGTACCTTTACCTTTTATTCTCTGGATCATGTTCCATACCTTGGACATCGGCGTTCGCGAATGTATTTTCGAAACATATTTTTGCCAAGACTGGCGTTTGTTTTGCTTAAATGTGCGCCTTGCTTTAGCATTTAACACTTTATATTTATTTAAATTATGCACCATTGGATGGCGGCGGAAATAATGTTCAGCTTTTTTCCGTGCTTTCCTAGCTTGTTTACATTCATCAGTAAACCATGGTTTACGTATGTGTGGATTTATAGAGGACTTAGGAATACATTCATCGGCTATTTTGTTGAGCTCATCAGAGAATAATTGGACTGAATCAGGAACATCAATAAAACGATCAGGAATTAATTTGTCCTTGCAAAGTAGTTTGAACAAAGGCCAGTTAGCTTTACTGAAGTTCCATCTTGACGATGGAGGGATATCGCCTGGAGCTATTGCCTGAAGAATGGTCGGAAAATGATCACTGCCACACAGATCATTGTGAACTGACCATTCGAATTCATTTAAGAGATCTGCATCAGTGAGTGACAAATCAAGAGAAGAATATGTACCTGTACCAGGATGTAAGTGCGTTTTCGAATTATTGTTGAATAGACATAGTTCATTGTTTGAAAGAAAATCTTCTAATATCCTCCCATTTCTGTTTGTATCAGAACTACCCCAAAGTGGATTATGGCCGTTAAAGTCACCCATAATGATACATGGCTTAGGGAGCTGGTCATAAAGAGCCTGAATATCTGTTTGTTGTAGAGTAAAAGACGGTGATACATAAATTGAGCACAAAGTGAAAACAATATTCAAAGTCAGCCTGACAGCAACAGCTTGAAGTGGTGTATTCAGGGGGACAGGGCTATGTATAACACCCTGCCTCACCAAAATTGAAGAACCCCCTGTAGCTCTAGGTCCTGGAGGAGAAAAATAATTATAAGAATCATATTGCCTTATATCCATAAGGTCAGTGTCTCTAAAATAGGTTTCTTGCAAGCAAAATGCCGATGGTTTGAAGTCCTGTATCAGTAACTGTAAATCATTTAAATTGTTCCTTAGTCCTCTACAATTCCACTGGATGATGTTAGTTGAGCGGCTCATGGAGGTTCAATTGGAGTTCGTGATTTTGAGTGGGGTCTAACTCCACTAACTGGGAGTGACGGATTGACCTCCATCTCTAAAGGTTCAAATTGGTTGTGAACCGTGATAGGGGAAGACTCTGAGGAAGGCACCTCCAAATGCTGGATGGTTCTGGTCCTTTTGGATTGTTTCTTTTCCTTTTTGCCATTTTTTGAAGATTTATTCTGACTCTGTGATCTCTCCTCTGCGATACATTGCGCTGCTGAAGATAAATCTACCGACGGCAGTGATGCTACATCCTCTGTCTGAGAAGTTGATGTAGATACGTCAATCAGAACCTGAGAAGTCTGAGTAGTGTCACTGATTATGACTTGTTGATTGACCCAAGATAAGGATGTTTGACATGATTTTGATGTCATAGAAGGTCTGGAAACAAGAGCTCGAGAAGAGACTGCATTTGAGTATAAAGTTGATGAAGTGGTAGAAAGGGGTACCAACTTTCTTGCAGAAGAATACGAGATATTGTTAGTGTGTTTGATATGTTGAATTTTTGTCTCGCGTTCATAAAAAGGACAGGATTTAGATGAGGCTAAGTGGTCTCCATCACAGTTAGCACACTTAATGCCATTCGCACACTCAGAAAGTTCGTGTGCACTACCACAACGGGAACATACCGAGCTGTTGCGGCAGAACTTTGCCCCATAACCAAATTTTTGACATTTGAAACATCGGAGAGGAGACGGTACATACACCTCCACCCCAATGTTGAAATATCCAGCTTTTACAGATTTTGGAAGGACGGAATGTGAAAACGTGAACAAATACGTATTGAGCTTGATTGTTGTGCCATCGTCTTTCTTTTTGGAAAATCGCTTTACAGCGATGACACCTTGATTGTGAAGCTCAGTAACAATGTCCTCCTCAGTCATGTCAGAAAGACAATGAGCCCTATCTCTGACAATGCCTCTACATGAATTCAAAGTTCTGTGTACAGAGGCAACAACGGGTGTATTCACAAACTGTTTTAATTTCAACAGATTGTCCGATTGTTGCTTACGCGCACATTCCACCAATAGAGAGCCATTTCGAAGTCGCGTTACATCCTTAACTTCTCCACAGACACCGTGAATGCCCTTGGAAATAGCAAAGGGGTTCAATTTGAGAGGGTTTTCATCAGCAGATGAGATGACAATAAATCTCGGCCACGAGTCAACTAAGTCAGATGAGCCTTCATCAGATGACGAAGATTCAACATACCGGCGAGGAATGGAGGTAGCCATTATGTAGGAAAAGTGTTCGACAACCCTGCTCCCCACCCACCATGGAGTGTCAACAAGGACGGTGTTACAGCGGAAACCAGTCTGTTACACCAGGGCTACAGGGTGTTATACTCCAGCCAATAAAAACTTGAAAAGCTGTTGAATCAAACAGAACAAATGCCAGGCTGGTTCGCCCTCGACACATTTCTGAAGAAACACAGAATTCAGAGGTTAATATTGCCAGATTGGCCCATGAGCCACCGCCTTCTGGCATGGGACTCTAGGCAAATTAGTACACATAAAATTGTACATTGAAAGCCAAAAAAAGCCAAGATCATATAATCAAAGTACTACGTGCAAAAGTATTCACCACGCACAGGGCTTGGCGTGACCAGCCGATTGATTGAATTGGGCCTATTCAACCTCCCGTCTAGGTGAAGTCAGGGCCAAAGTGGCGTGTTGAGCAACAGGAACATGGTTGCAGGCCCCTGTTACCCTCAACCACCAGGATCCCCTCCTCCACCGACACAGGGCCGCAACCCACGGCTAACGGATTGGTGGACCAAATATGCCCCCGGGTCCACAACGGGGGGTTGGCGAGCACTTAGCGTTACCCAGCACCCACCACGAGGAGGTGGCTCGCCACGGGTGCCACAGTCTAATTGAAAGATAATACCATGTGTATCAATATACTGATATATCTCCCTGGTTTTATTGACTATATGTCAACGAATGCTTAGTTCATTGATTCACGTGATAATTACACCAGATCAGATAATTACAGACATCAAATACAAACATTTTTACACAATGCTTATGTACACTGCATAGGAAAATCGCAATTCAAATGGACATTGAACTTTCAACAGCTTGAACAATAATGCTTGAAACAGCTTTGTATGGTTTACATGTAAAAACTTACGATATTACGTCTTTCTATGTCTAAGAATTTTTTGAATTACCAAATGTGTGTTGTAACAAACGCAGTACAATTTTCAATGTCGCAATATCACTGACATGTATATAAAGTATATGTCGATGCAAGACCTATCACATTGCATTCATTAATCGCTTAGGTAACATTATCTGCCTTACATTTTGTAAAATACATATACTGAGTCAAAAAAGAAAGTTCACAAAATGTAATTTTTAAAAATAATGAATATTTTTTCTCTGATGATACATCTATGTGTTCAAAATGAGCTCCCTATCTTTCGACTCTAGATTTCGAGACTCGTGAAGATCCCGAGGTAGAATAAGCCTTCAGCAACCCATTCTTGCCATAAGAGGCGACTATGCTTGTCGTAAGAGACGACCAATCGATTGTCTGGTCCAGACTCGATTATTTACAGACTGCCGCCATATAGCTGGAATATTGCTGAGTGCAGGATCGGGTCGTCCATGTGTGACGGCACGAGCAGAAGACTGTCAAATCGTCCTACATCTCCTACGTGACAGATTTCTGCCTTCTACACGAACACAGGCCAGACTGAGATGTTTAGAGGTCGACTATCCACACAGACCATTCAAAATCGGTTGCCCGCCATCAATCTCCATTCTCTACGTCCATATCGTGGGCCTATATTGATGCTGTTTCATCAACATCAATGTCACCTCCAATGGACCCAGATAGATTGGAATGGAGTCGGCTTTAGCGATGAATCCATGTTTACACTCAGATTCGCGGCCGGCAGGCATAAAGTCTGGAGACGACGTCGTATGCCCAGTGCTATGTACAGGAAGTCGACAGATTTGGGGGTGGAAGTTGCATGGTGTTGGGTGCTTTCTGTGGAAACAACCGTTCCCAACTTCTGGTCATCCGTGGAAACCAGACAGCTGCTGCTTACCACGACCAGGTGCTCTCCCCTGCACTCGTTTCTTTCATGGCGACTCATATTCCAGGTCTACAGTTCCAGCATGATAATGCTCGGCCACATACCGCGATGTTGACACGAAATTTCATTCAAAACGTTGTAATCAACGCCATAGTCTGGCCATCGAGGTCCCTTGACCTTAATTCAATAGAGCACGTGTGGGATGCCCTTAGGAGAAGGCTTCGTGGTCTTGGGAATTATTAGGTAGTTGAAGGAAATATAACCTTCATATAATCTCTAAACAATTACATCTAATTCAATCAATGTCCATCCAAAGTATTTCAGTATCCACTCCCAAAGAAAAATACCAGACACTTACCTCTGTAAAACATTTCATAACCCCTATTCTCGCAGACAAGTGTTCAATTACCAAACGCTGTACAAGCTTGTGATAACAATTAGTAATTGCTATCAAAACACTGCCTGTAATAAACACTAAAGGTAACATCTTACGAGAATGTATTTTCCGTGATTTGAGTTGTTATTGAGTATTATTGTGGTAGTTGTAATTTGTTATAATTAAGGTTTTAGTGTTAGATATTACGGGTCACATTTCTCATTATTATTTAAGCGGCACCTCTAAGGCATTACTTTAGAGTTACCTCCCTTTGAAAAAGATAAACACAAGACCACTACTGCTCTTGTGCATTCCACGTTCGTGGCGATGGTTGTATGTGCTCGAACTCTCAGGAAATGACTGAATGTATATATAAATGCTAGTTGCCATGTTGTCGATGGACACGGACACACATTTACTGGAGTAGCATCATCAGTGTCCGTCAACATGACCACTGCCTTACCACTCACCGTGTTACATTCTGTGTAACTGTTTCTCGCTCTCACACTAGGACTTTGGTGAGTTCGCTATATATTTTGTAACCCATTGCCTTGGATTATGTCTCATTTGTATTGTATTTGAAATTGATATTGGGAAATTGACTTGTGACTTTGTATAACTTGCTCTCTTTGCTTAATAATACAATATTTGAATGTTTAGACTTGTCTTTGTTCTGTTTTGCTGGTTCACAGGGAATTTCTTATGCCTTTTGTCACGACAAATGTTTAATCGTAACACACGTAAGAAATGTTATTCTTTGCTCAATACGTCTAAACAGGTAAAGTATGGCGTAATTAAACACTAATGAACGCCTCTCGCTGCACAATAAGTGCTTTCTATTGACGGATATATGTGTCTCTCGCTGTGAGAAACTGCCAATTACCTGCCACATAAACACCCACTGTGAGGGGCTGGTTAATTTGCCCCACATATATCCGCCTCTCGGCCTTACTGAGTTAACCTATAACACTGGGTAAAGCGGTTGGAGTGAGTGGGCACAGTCATTTTACACTTTCACCTGCATCATCATCATCAGGCTTCTCACATCTCACAACAGATTACCAATAATTCAACTATAAATACTCCAGGGTAAACATTCTGTGGCGCTTTGAGCATTCCTTAGGTTGTGGAATAGGCACAGTATAAACACACAGACTGCTACGAAACAGACAATTCAGCGCGTCAGTATTTTCTCTATTTCTGGAAACATATCTTTCATATGATTACGGCTGGTAAATATAAAAACCTGCTGAGTACGAGTGATTACGGAAAATATGCCACTCGTGAAATTAATGTTCTGTTGGACAATACAGAAGAATTCTAAGTTACCTTACTTTACCTCAATGATTTCAGCACGAGGAAGCGTCAGTGCAAATGCTGGAATACTTACTTAAAGAAAACGAGGACGTGAAGAAAGCCTTTGAGGAGTTTGACAAAGATGGGTCGCGCCTCGAACTGATCAAGGACATCATTTTAGGTGGAAAACAAACAGTTAAGTAATGTGCCGATTGTGTGGGAACTGGAAATGGGAATGTCATTTTGTAATCCTTTGTTTGTATCTGTATATCAGACAAATATAAGCAAGAAAAGGGAGAGTGTGACACGAGCCAAATTGACATAGTTTAAATATACAAAGGAAATCCAACTTGACCTTGTGGCTACAGTGGCTGCCTAGAAAGCAGAATGTTTATGTTCCATTTCCGGACCTTACACACCTACCCACCCTACAGTATACTGTGGAAAACACGATTGCTGGCATGTTTGTCTCTTCAACCTTTTTAACCATGTTTTCCAATGCTCGTTTGCAGAAGTACGTGAAAGAAGCACTTGTGGAAGAAAAGAGAAAGAAACGTTTCCTTTATGAAGTAAGTATTATATACCACTTATAGCAAGCACATGATTTACTTGTTGGTACTTAAATATGCAGTAAAATCAAATTACAAGGACATTTGTTTGGACCATTACTATGCTTCACTTGCCACACGTCGTTCATTGAAGAGGTTTTCACCATTTAACTTCACTATATTTTTAGACACATTTTATCTCCAGATAGTCGCTAACGACAAAACCGGAATTGACGTCGACAAGTGGGATTACTTCGCTCGTGACGGTCACATGATGGGCATAAAAGGCACTTTCGATCAAGACAGGTACATGGAGTTGGCTCGCATCATCGACGTCGACGAGGAATGTCCACGGATCTGCGCCCGAAACAATGTAACCCTCTAACCATTTTTTTAAATATCTAGTTGTGACGCTGTTGACACCTGGAAAAGAGGGAGTAGCTACGATCGAACCAAGGTCTGTGATTGGTCAGTCTTTGCAAAGATAAGAGGGCCTGTGATTTTATCTACTCTTTCTAAACCTCCACAGATTAGATTGGTGTGTTTTGTCATAAATACTGTCAATGCATATTTGTGTGACTCCACAATAACACACCGTATTAACTCTACGCATGCGCAGTTTATGCTTCAATAATTACCACTGATACTCAGTGACAACTTATCAAATCGAGAACACAACTTCTAATATTGTACATTACTTAACTCCTTTCCTCAGACTACATGTATCTGTAGTATGTTGCAGTTATTATATGTTTTTCATCTATCGGTAGAGTATTTGATAATCCCAGAATTGCCACAATGGCTTCCAAATTGCAGTCCTACTTCAAAGAATCTGTCAAGGTTATCTAAACATGTGACCAGATTTATGTTGTTTTTGTGTTGACTGCAGGAGGCCAGTAACCTATACGACATGTTTCACACTCGGATGATGTTACATCGACGAGCCTGCCAGCATAAGGTTACCATTGGAGTGGAGCTCATGTATGTACACATTCTACGGTATTGAAATAAGTAAGAAGTTATAAGTAGTAGGGATACTGCTGCACATGCAGCTCAGAGACTGATTTTTTGAAAAAATAAACCGACCCAGACCCGTTCAACCCGCGATGGTACTCCCGTTCATGCCGCTTATAGACGCTTTGAAATCTGTAGGGCACCATGAGTTTGGGCAACCAAATGAAATGGAAGCAAAATAAAGGTGAACGTTTTCGAAATTTAGGCATTTGATGCCTAAGTGGTGTATAGCGATTCCGGAATGGTAGCCAAAGCTACATATGAACATATGGACTTCGTGAGCTGACAAAAACAGTGGCATGTTACCTCCTAATGGAAAATGCTGTGGGGTAGACTACCTCGATGGCGATCCCAGCAAAAGAAATCTCCAATCCCTGGAAGAGCTACCTTCATTTGAGGACAATACGTACGTACTCAGCTATTTTTGACGAAAAGACTGTGCCTGTAGATGTAGAGCCTTGTATTGCACCATCGGAGAAAAAGGAACGGCATCCAGCATAGCCAGTGCTGTACGCAAATCCTTCGGGCTAGGGGAGGGCTACATGCAAACCAAAATGGTGCATACCATAGATGCTCCATCTTCAGTATGAAACTATACGAAGAGGGATCGAGAAAGTACACTCTCACCATGTGTTGTGGCACAAGGCCTTCAGTTCTGCCCATTTCGATTCTGTATATGAAATACGATCATAATGCTCAAAACTGACAAGACCAAAGCTAAACCTTACATTGTTTATTAACATGGACAAACTTCATAATCTTTGTTATCTTGAATGAACAAAACCATATTAAATCATTAAGCCCGAGAGCCACTTCACTGCTCAACACCTGGAGCCCCGTGCTGATTGCCTGGCTGGCTGTGGCGAGACTAATTATTCACGCCTGATATCAATGGCAGGTTTCGGAGATTACAGGAAACTGTCTCGTCATACGAGCAAGTCCTGATTGTTTGTTTACCTGCGTTGTAAAGATAAATGTTGAAAGAAAGCAGGAGTGAATACACGTCATATATGTGACGTTTTACGTAATTACATTTTCTCTTGTGGACTTTCGGCGGCGTGTGCATGTGTATTTTCTAAACACATGTTTGTATTCTGTCTGTAAGACATACTTAAACAAATTGTCCCTCTCACACCATTGTGTGAGGTTAAATTGTTCAAAACATCTGTGTCAGTGGCAGTGAAGAAGAATTTACGCACATGCCTAATAATCTTCCATGAAAGAAACGTTTTCGTTGATAAGTTGCTAGTGTAAACTGAATATTTTAAGGCAAGTACTGATAGGCTAGTGTGTTACTTACATGGAACAGATTCACAGTTTGTCACTTTGGTTCATCTAGATTGAACGCAGAAAATATACGTTATCACACGAACATACATGTATACATATTGTATAATGCTATTCCTTGCACATACGTAAGACAAAGGGTCATGGGATGGGCGTTATCAAAGTTCCCGAGTAGGACGTTTTGTATCTCAACTGTTCAATATAGTCCCTGATTTGATATCTATGACCAATCGTATCATGAGATACCTGTAACAGAGGAAATGACAGGTGATGGGGAGTGGTCTAAATTTCTGAAGAGCACGTTCGGTCACTAGACAGCCTGGATACAGATTGACCATTGGTTAGATCGCTGACCAATTGATATGCTGGATTTCGGCGTTATCAACTCTAGCTACCATGAAAAAGTTTGTGTAACGTGAACATACATAATTGTAAGGATGCCTGAAATGTACACGTAGGACTAACAAGCACTTTGACGAGTTTATTTTTTTAAAAGCACTCAAAGCGCTACGATCCGATTATTTTTACCCGGGCTAACCCAATACAACCATTGAGTAGAGATAGTATTTATTTGCATATACAACAAATGTTGCAATACAGAATGGTAGATCCTTTCCAAAAACTGAGGGAAGCTCTTGGCATCAAAGTCGTGTGTCACCAGCAATCCAACCACTACTGATCAAAACCAAACATTGCTCATTCGATTTCCCAACCTGTTCTCACGCGAGTTCATCGTCCCCAGAACTGATGCTCAACATTGATTTTACTTTTGTCAACAACAAGCACAAAAAGTCGTGCGGAACCTCAGATCAGCTTGGCAAGATCAAGGCGACCAACAATGCTCACCTTTCAAAAATTGAAAAAAGATTGCCAAAGTACGAGAAGCGAAGGAGCGTGGGCACAGAGGTTATTTGCTCGTGAAGAAAGCTGAACTACCCGAACTGCTGGAGGAACACAAACCCATCAAACCACATTTCACGTGGATGAACTGTGCTGTAGGTAATTTCTGAGAGGCTGGAGAATGGGCATGGATAAAAATATGGAAGTCAGCAACTTCAAACCCCTGATTGTCGCCAAAGTCGGTGAACAACTGAACGAGTTGGGACGCCTCAAATTTCAACTCAAGGTGAAAATATCACTGGACAACCAGCACCACCACGTACAGCCTTACTTCAGAGGCAAACAAGAAGCCGTGACTCAACTTGACTATTTGAGGTGTCCATTGACAGATGGTTTGCAAGACTACGAGAATCCCTGGAATGCTACACGCATATGGGCTCAGGCTGGGTAAGGGATGCGATCGACACAACTATCTGTACATAGCCATGTATGAAACTTTCAAAGGAGGGTCGCCCCTGGACCTGTAAGAGTACTACAAGAACAAGCAGAACATAGTCAACATCAAAAACAAAGGCGATGACTGCCTCCTGAGGATAGATCCATGGCATTTCTGACCAAGGTACACCTCAAAAGACCTTTGAGATATCCCAAGATGACGAGCTCCACCTCCATCTCGACAAAATGAAAAATATCAAAATGCCCAGACTGACATCAGTGTCTTTGGACACGATAGGAACAAGACGATCATGCACCGGCCCAGGTCTCTGATGGTCGACCACAAAATAGTCAGTTTATTATTGATTCAGCAAGGCAACAAGTATCACTACAAGTGGACAAAAAATTTCAGTACACTGTCCTAAGACCAATCAAAGCACAAGGAAAAGAAACACTTTTGCGAATGGTGCCTGCACGTCTTCACACAAGCTGCCCTTTTTGAATCGCACTGGGAGCATTGCCAAGACATGGGACAGACAGCTGTCCGAATTGACATACCTGACGAAAATGACACCTCCTTGAATATCATCAACCACATGGGAAAATGAAACTTCGCGTCATCTACCGAGGTCCTGATGCTGCTGAAAAATTTATCTCGTGTTTGCAAATGCAAAGAGAAAGGCATCAGGAAAAAGCTGTACACCGTCATCCCATGCAATACTCCCAACGCCTGTAACCTGAAGCTAAATATCAATACCCAAAGCCATACAAATCCATACTGACAGACTCTGACCAATTTCACGATCTGTACTTAAAAACGGACGTGCTACTGTTACTTGATGTGTTTGAAACATGCAGAACAACGTGTTTATTAGAGTCCAATGCATTTTATATTCCCACCTATTGAGAATTTGTTCTAGGCCTTTGTTTGACCAAATTGACATTGATTTGTCGTCATCACTTTGCACTACGCTGTAGGAAGTCCTGCCATAGTCCCATTGCATCTCTGCATTCGAAAAGTTTTGTTTTTTTTCGGAAAGGCAAGACAGGCGGATTGCTTTTTTCAAAAATCTTTGCATAGCATCTTTTTGGCAGCCAAGCTCTCTTTGAGGTGATAGACTTCCTCCCTTTGTTTTTCTTCATTCCTTTTGTAGTCCTCTGGCATTGTCTCTTGACAACTCCATGTATCCCTATACCATTCTTCTGCGTTGGCAGCATGCAAATAACTCTTCCAGTCATTGTTCGCGATCTCTCGTTCAGCCGAGTATAGTACGACCTACCATAAGTTCAAGCACTTACTCCATCTCATATTTCGAAGTTTCTATGCTGATTGCAGTTATGGTCTTTTTTTCATGCCATCTGAAAGTGAGTCGAGTGTTTAGAGATAGCAACATATCTGGATTTGTACCTTTAGTATGTAGTTGCAACTTCAAATGGGGAGCTTTTGCATAACATCGTAGTGGTCCTATTTCTACACCTACATGGGTAGTGGCCAAAATGTCTATTCAGAATAGAGGATAGACACTGACTCCAAAATCAGCTGTAGCCCATTCTATGGCATGGTCCTCTCTATCAGTGTCTTCCATATTGTCTTTGGTGGGTGGTACTTGGATTCTGGATACTCTTCCTCTGCTCATGTGTGCATACTAACCCACAAAGATATATCCCCTGCAGTTTGTCCACAACCATATTCTCCCGAGAAAAGCTCTAGTGTGTCTTCCACCAAGTCGCCGGTTGGTCCTGTGAACGTGAAAAGAGACCACTGGATGAAGACAGGCTTTCTGCAGGTGTTCCTTGGAACAATCTGCACTCCAGCTTTGAAATTGGAAACGACTTTCTTGTAGACTTTTGTTTGCATTCTATAGCCATTCCTGGTTACAGCCAAACTACAGACGTGGTTGCTTACACTTCTTGTATTGTCCAGGATAGTGGGTCCCTCACAGTCCATGACGCTTGCGAGATCTCTTTGGTTTCAAAAGTTGTGGTTGTTTTGGGGGTATTTCACGAGACTCTTTCTACCATTCTATCTCTATTTGGAATACAATACGTAGTCATGTGCCAACAGGTATTCTTTAAGTTTGGAAATACTGGCTTGTATGTGCGCAATGCCCATTTCTGACACATCCTCCTTTGCCACGAATATTCCGAATATCGGGTCATCTACCATGCAAGCCAAATCGGTGCATATGTCAAGGATGCCACATATGCCATATGACATACTGTACGAAGAGGAATCGAGTAAAAAAGAACAATGCTGCGGTAGAGGATCATTGGAAATTTCTACATGTAGATGACCCGATATTTGGAATATTCGAACGTTTTGAGATTTTCCATTTAGACAATGGTGCCAGTACACAGTAACTCATGTGTATTTCCAGCATGGTAGCGAAAGCAACATATGAACATATGGGTTTGCGAGCTGACAAAAGCAATGGCCTCAAAACATTCTGTTTTTTTCTTTTACATTGCATTTGAATGCCAAACCTCATGGTGCCCTACAGATTTTAAGGCTCCTATGAAACTTACCTCCCGGTCCACACGCTCTCCAGGTGGACCTGTATGGCTACCTTTGTTAAGTTAGGTCGCCATTTTGTTTAACTTAGGGACAGCGGCCCTGTATGGCCATCATTAATGTGAGACTTTACACATTCAGGCGCCTCTAAGCTGCATGTGCAGCAGTACCATCGCAGGTTGAACGGGTTCATGTCACTTTATTTCAAAATAAAATAAGCTTCTAAGATGCATATGCAGCAGTATCCCCTCTGTATGACTATTAACAATATGAAACAGCAAGTATCCCCTCTGTATGACTATTAACTATATGAAACAGCAAGTATCCCCTCTGTATGACTATTAACTATATGAAACAGCAAGTATCCCCTCTGTATGACTATTAACTTTATGAAACAGCAAGTATCCCCTCTGTATGACTATTAACTTTATGAAACAGCAAGAACGTAGGAGATGTAACAGTTTGTGCATTTAACCAGTTTCTTAGAAGGAATGTAGAAAACACTTACAAATCGTAGTATTTTGAATATTTGAAATATCCTAATTGTGTATTTTCAGGATTGTGGATGTACTCCAAACACTTGACGACATCGTACAGATACCAGGAGAGGGCGGGTAAATACAGTTTCATTGACAATTTCCAAAAATCATATTTAAAATAAAGAAATGAAATGCAGTTACATTTTTAGATATATTTCAGTGTCAACACTGCCACATGGAAGCACAAGCAGCCTCCCTTGAATTGAACAGAGGTGCCAAATATGTGTTCCTGTGCAGTGTTTCATCTTAGACATCTCCTGGGTACACATTTCTTTGAAGCTCCACTATACTTTGAATGCATCTACGGCCCACGAATTTTATTCCTCCCTTGGCTGGCTTTTTATCCAATCAGGTGTCTATGGCAGTCTAAGTAAACTTTGTCTCAGTGTATTTCGTTACACTCCACCACTGAGTCCAACAAAACCTAGTAGAAGGTCGTGTCAGGTAAACTTTGAGAAACCAACGCCAGTCCAATCAAATGCGAGACGGTTAAATAGATTTAACCAATCAGACAACGGCTACTATTTAGGGATCGGAGGGACTTTCAAAATATTCAGGTCACCGACACAGATCTCTCTACAAACAAAAATCCGCATATAACACAGTTATTTCAACTGCAGTATATACGCTTTGGGGTTTCTGTTGACATGGTTACCATTAGCTAATTAATGTTTCCGCAACATAACATCTTTGAATATTGTCAAAAACACTATTTTCAGCGACTGTTTACTCACCGTTGTCATGGCTGTATGTACGCTTTGTGCATCACCCGGAAGCGATCGTACGTTAAATAGCATTCGGAATTGTTCGGATACGAACCTTTTCGAGATACAAAGTTGAAAAGGTATGTGCGAATGTGCACTTTCGCGATTTGGTAAGCTGTGTTCTGCTTGGTCAGTCTCAAA
The DNA here is from genome assembly GCF_037392515.1 of Haliotis asinina. Taxonomy (NCBI): domain Eukaryota; kingdom Metazoa; phylum Mollusca; class Gastropoda; order Lepetellida; family Haliotidae; genus Haliotis; species Haliotis asinina. The sequence goes on along the minus strand of NC_090291.1, from coordinate 56,266,343 downwards.
GGTTACCTGACGCGACCTCCAATACGGTTTTGTTAGACTCAGTGGTAGAGTGTAACAAAAAGTACTGAGGATACGTTTACTTAGACTGGTACCTATGGTGGGACATCAAACACAACTCACTTTCGCCCTTTAAATTATATAAACAATTAAACTTGGCAACACAAATCATGCAGAGCTTCGTTGAATGGATTTCTCCAAAATCTGAGTTGCACTACGAACAAACCCTGCGACCGCTCTCTTTGCTGACCCTGCCAAGAACAGTTGTAACGGCGGCTTAGCTGATTGGTTAAGTACAGAGAGAATGCGGAGCTAGCAAAGTGGGGTAATAAAATTAGCGGAGCTAGCAAAGTGGGGTAATGAAATTATCAGGCCGACGCATCGATGCATCCAGGGTATAGTGGAGACCTGTTGGAACGTACACCATACAGATATCGAGGATGGTAATGTTTAAGATTGGGACTATATAGTTAGGAATGGGAAGGTTAACTTTAGCAATATTTTTCTTTGGTACAAAGTCTGAGCGTATGTAATATCTTACAAATTCTCTTTCAGTCAAAGGCGAAAAATCTCCGAATGTATTGATGATATAGAGGCTTACTCCAAGCTGAATGACAGCATCCTTCAGTTGGTGGAGGATGAGATAACACTGGGAACAAAAGGCCAAGACGCCAGTGAGCATCAGACATTGTACTGTTGTAACTGGGGTAAACGTCTGCCAATACATTCAGTTCTCACACATATGTGGAACACATTTAACATGAAAATAATGCAGCATCTGACAACACAGTGATAATCTGTAATTATACATGAAAAGAACTCAGGTTTCTCGAAAGTTATAGAAGACATAATATTTGAGGCAAGAAACATGTAATTTGCAATCCTTCAATCCTATGTGCAACATTTTCTCAACAATATCAGAATGACATTCAAACCTTGCCTGTACTAGGCACAGTTCATGACTTAGGAAATTGCTAAGTGAATTCTACTATGGAGAAGATGTATGGAGACTAGCAACTCACTGGAAATCGGTTTGGGATTCAATACCTCAGCATGATATCTTAACGGGATACCAGGTATGCAGGTAACCGAGAAGGGTAACCCAAATAACCACACGATGTCATGGACAACATCAATACAGACATACTGATGAAGCCGGTCGTTCTCCACCGTCTGGTCATACTAAAGAACGCCTGTCTTAAACTTAGAGGTTGCAATTGTTCAGGCTGTCAGTACAAGCAACCCAATCAAACCGGCTCCGAAGTATCAGTACAAAATATTTTGAATAGTATTCTATGTTTCCGGTTGTTGATTTACTGGCGATCAGCGATATTAGGATGAATAAAAGCTTGGATGTGGATGCCTTGTGAGTGAGTGAGTTTAGTTTTACGCCACACTCAGCAATATTTCAACTATATGGCGGCGGTCTGTAAATAATCGAGTCTGGACCAGACAATCCAGTGATCAACAGCATGAGCCTCGATCTGCGCAATTGGGAACCGATGACATGTGTCAACCAAGTCAGCGAGTCTGACCACCCGATCCCGTTAGTTGCCTCTCACGACAAGCATAGTCGCCTTTTATGGCAAGCATGGGTTGCTGAAGGCCTATTCTACCTCGCGACTTTCACGCGTGAGATGCCTTTTTCACTTATATCTGTAATCTGTGCAAATATCAAATAACTGTATCGAAACAATTTAATTTATGTTAATCACTTACAGAAGAAACAACAGAAAAACTGAAAACAGCAAGAACCATACTGAAGAGACTCCGGTCAAGAGATTTGTACAAGTGTGTTGGCAAACACATTCTATCAGCGAAAGAAGATGTATGTATGATGAGTTTCGTACATATAGCGCTGTTTCCAAAGCATATTGGGTGAAGACATTTGCCAGTAATGCATTATGTTGCACACACTATTTCTATTATAAGGTAACCGTGAATTACAACACATTAATTGAGTCGAACCTCTATTGATATTCTATCATGGCTGCAAAATACGACATACAGAGACATCAGATTTATCTTCAATTCATGCGTGACATTAAGAATCACGTTAGTTTGACGAAAATTTAGACAACCTGTATACTGAACCAAAGTTTTTCCTACAAAACTGATGTCTACGTTTCGAGTTTGTGTGTATGAATAATAACTGCCACAGTTCAATATGTTCTTTTCAGCTTAACATTGAACAGGCTAAGGAGGAAATCTTGGAGGAAGGAAAGAAGGAAATCTTGGAGGAAGGAAAAAAGGCCTTCAAAGGAGAACACTTTGAAATTGTTGTAGGTACAGTTTAAATTCGTGTTTGAATTTTTCCAATGGGAAGAAAACGTAAACGAAGCAAATTTGTATGTTTAGTTAATTTGGAGCATCTGTGAAAGTCTTGACGTTGTCTCCAAACATTGACTGCTATTGATGTTTGTGGAGACGAAATGGCGTTTACGTTTCACGAACATAAAACATGAAATGGATAACAACTTCATCCATTCTTAATGCAATTTTTTACAGCTAATTCTGTTATCGCAAATGTAATTCTGGTAGCGTGTCAGAGCTGATAATTGTTGTTCTCTTTGCACACTAATCCTATCGATTTGGCTTCGTGATTACATTGTTATCTTTGCACATTCTCCCATTATAGTGCATCCGCAGCTGTAACTGACGTAAATTGCAGACACGGTCTCTGGCTTTTGACACACATTTATCATCATCATGTCTAAATATGGGATCCTGAAGGGGTCCATGTCGGCACAGGCACCACATATATGTACCCTGGTACACAAATAACCAAGTCAAAATACAGAAACATACCCTGCATCCTGGAGCAGAACAAGTTCACATCCGCAACCTAAAACAGTATTATTCCCGTTCAGTAATGCACCAAGAAGCATTCCGTATAAGAATCGTGTAGAGGTGGATGAGTCACTTGAAATTTTGATATTCTCTTTATTTGGTCTTGTAACATATCATGTCACTCCAAATGCTGTCTGCTCTAAATATTTTTCATTTATTAGCCATTAATTAGAATTATAGTGAGTGAGTGAGTGAGTTAATATTTAACGTCACATCGGCAATATTGCAGCCATATCGTGACGAGAACAGTCTTGAAAAGAGGAATTTATATATATAGTAAACAACCTGTCAACGAAGGACAGTAAAACAACTAGAGTATCACAATAAGAAATAAAACTAGCTTGGAAAGTTAAAACTAACATCACTATTCACACAATACCATAAAAACAGGCTCTATAGATCGCCAACAACTGAAGGTAGATCACCATACTAGGGACCATGGGGACTTACATTACTTTTGCTACCTGCATAGACCCTAGCTGGATTTACACCATCCCCTCAGCTGCTGGAGATTGTACACAAGATCAGCCACAAATTAAAATGACAGAAATACTACAGCTACAAAAAAATGGAAGATTAAATTTGACCTCAAATGTTTAGGACTTACGAACCCTCTCAGGAGGACAATTATTTTGCGGTACTTCAACCCCCTTCGAGGATACAGCCACTAACGATCTCAGTTACTAATTCAACTTCCAATCATAAAATGTTTAGATATTTACAAGTCAGATAACAAATCTAATTCTTTTTAAAATGCAAAAATTAAATGAGAACTTACGTTACTAAAAAGGTCCATCATAGTTCTTGATTTGAAATAATTGTCCCTTGTGATGAAATATTCAACACAGCCAAGCAAGACATGCTTGACCGTGATTATTTCATCACAAGGGATGCAGAACGGAGGATCCTGGCCTTTCAAAAGGTATTCATGCGTATACCTGGTGTGGCCAATACGACATCGTCGTATAATGACCTCTTGATATCTGGACTGACAACCCAAGTAGGTGTAACCGACATATGGTTTCATTGCATGTAATTTATTAATGCCTACTTGGGTGTCCCACTTCTTCTGCATCAGGTCACGGATGTAAGATCTAATGGTAGCTTTATAATCTGAATATGGAATGAAAAGTGGTGTCACAGATTTGTTGAGTGCTTCCTTGGCAGCAAGATCAGCCATTGTGTTCCCAGAAATGCCAACATGGCTTGGTAACCAACAAAAGACGATGTCGTATTGGCCGGTAGCAAGATTATTAAACAGTTCAATAATTTCTGTTAAAAGTGGATGTTTGGAAGAAAGATTTTTAATAGCCTGAAGGCAAGAAAGAGAGTCAGAATAGATTACATACTGTTTATGTTTGGGGTGACTTTCAATATATTTAAGAGCTGTTAATATGGCGTTTGCTTCCGCTGTGAAAATAGAGCTGTGAGCCGGCAATCTGGAAGAGATTGTTTTGGACCCATTGACTGTGGCACAAGCCACTGCACCATCACCCTTGGATCCATCAGTGAATAAGGATTTGTATGTATTGTATTTACTTTTTAATTGATTAAATTCTTGTTTATATTGTAATTGATTAGTCTCTGATTTTCTAAATGTTGTCAGTGTAAGGTCAACTTGTGGTCTCACCAATTGCCAAGGAGGAGAAGAAAGTAAACGGAAAGGAGCTATATTTTCTAGCTGAATGCCAGCAGCAGAAAGGAAAGGTTTCACTCTTATTCCAAGAGGTGGAACAAGAGAAGACTGCTTGTTATACAAATCCTCATACAAAGGATTAAAGACACAGTTAGAGGCAGGGTTTGATTTGTTGGAACACAATTTTGTTACATACTGTAAAGTTAATTTTATACGGCGTTGATGAAGACATGGTTCATCAGCCTCGACATAGAGGCTGTCGACAGGTGATGTTCGAAAAGAGCCAAGACAAAGTCTCAGACCTTGATGGTGAACAGAATCTAAAAGTTTTAGGTTGCTTTTGCAGGCTCCACCATATATAATGGAGCCATAATCAAGTTTCGAACGGATCAATGATCGATAAAGTTGTAAGAGGGTAGCTTGATCCCCTCCCCACTTAGAATGTGAAACAACTTTCAACAAGTCAAGTGCCTTCAGGCATTTAGTTTTGAGGGATTTGATATGTGGTAGAAACGTTAAATGTGAGTCGAAAATTAAACCCAAGAACTTGGCCTCCTTTACAACTGTAATGGGAGTTTCATTGAGAAACAGTTCAGGGTCTTTATGCGGCTTATACTTTCTACAAAAATGTATACAATTAGTCTTGGTTTTAGAAAATTTGAAACCGTTTTCAAGACACCATTTATTAATCTTGTTTAAACACAACTGCAGTTGCCGCTCAACGGTATGCATATTTTTCCCACGACAAGAAATATTAAAATCATCCACAAATAACGATCCATCAATTGAATCGTTTAAAACTTTTGATAAACTGTTTATCTTAACACTAAACAATGTTACTGACAAAATACTGCCTTGTGGGACACCCTGATCCTGACTGTAATGATCAGACAGGGTAGACCCCACTCGGACTTGAAATTGTCTGTCTTCTAAAAACTGTGATATAAAAAGGGGTAAACGACCCCTCAAACCAAAATCATGGAGATCTTTCAAAATGCCATACTTCCATGTCGTATCATATGCCTTTTCAAGATCGAAAAAAATCGATACAGCATGTTGTTTATTAAGCATGGAATGTTTGATGAAAGACTCTAAGCGTACCAAATGATCGATGGTACTACGATTTTTCCGGAAACCACATTGAATGTCAGTGATAAGGTTGTTGGTTTCCAGGTACCAAACTAGACGATTATTAACCATACGTTCCATTGTCTTGCAAACACAGCTAGTTAAAGAAATTGGTCTGTAATTAGATGGATCTGTATGATCCCGGCCAGGTTTAGGAATAGGAATGATTATGGCATTGCGCCATGATGGTGGGAAATTACCAGAAGTCCAGATACTGTCAAAGATATTCAGTAATGTTTCTAAACACGAGTCAGGTAGATGTTTAAGGAGCTGATAATGAATATTATCGACTCCTGAAGCAGTGTCATGGGCTTGCCCAAGTGCAGTATGGAGCTCATGAATAGAAAAGATTTCATTATAATCCTCTCCATTATCTGAACTAAAATTAATTGACTTTTTTTCTTGCTGATTTTTAAACTTCTGAAAGGTTGGTGGATAATTGGATGAGGAGGAATGTTTAGCTAATGTTTCACCTAACTTGTTAGCAATATCAGATTTTTCTGTTAAAAACTTGTCTCCCTCTTTAAGATGGTGTACACTACATTTGGAACCTTTACCTTTAATCTTCTTCACCATATTCCATACCTTAGAAATAGGTGTTCGTGAGGTTATTTTGGAAACATAGTTTTGCCATGACTCTCGTTTATGCTGTTTAAATGTACGACGAGCCTTGGCGTTTGAAATTTTAAATTGGTTTAAATTATGGACTGTTGGATGCCGGCGAAAATATTTTTCTGCCTTTTTTCTAGCTTTTCGAGCTTGTTTGCAGTCAATGGTAAACCATGGTTTACGAATGTGTGGAACCATAGAGGATTTGGGAATACAATCATCAGCAATCATATTTAATTCACCAGAAAACAGCTGAATAGGATCAGACGCATTTAAAAAGATTTCGGGTTTTAATCTGTTTGTGCATAAGGTCTCAAATAAAGACCAATCTGCCTTGTTAAAGTTCCACCTAGACGACGGTGCAGCATCACTTGGGTGTATGACTGTGAGTATAATGGGAAAATGATCACTTCCACAAAGATCATCGTGGACTGACCATTCAAATTCATTGTATAAGCTGGTATCCGCAACTGTTAAATCTAGAGAGGAGTATGTGCCAGTTGCAGGGTGGAGATATGTGTTAGAATTATCATTGAAAATACATAGATCAGAATTGGTGAAGAAATCCTCAAGAATCTTTCCTTTTGTGTTGGTGTTATTGCTACCCCAAAGCGGATTATGACCATTTAAATCTCCCATGATAATGCAAGGTTTTGGTAGTTGATCACAAAGCATCTGAAGATCAGATTGCTGCAGAGACAATGATGGCGGAATATACAATGAACACAATGTGACAACAATATGCAGAGTAATACGCACTGCAACTGCCTGAAGAGGGGTACTGAGAGGAACAGTGCTGTGGATAGTTCCATGATTCACCAAAATAGAGGACCCCCCAGTAGCCTTAGCACCTGGAGGGGAAGAACAGTTGTAGGCATTATAGTGCCTTAAATCAAAATTATCTGTGGACTTGAGGTATGTTTCCTGTAAACATATTGCTGATGGTTTAAAGTCTTGAATTAAAAGCTGTAAATCATTAAAATTATTCCGTATGCCTCTACAGTTCCACTGTATTATATTTTGAGAACTCATGGAGGTTCTACAGGAGATCTGGGACAGTTTCTACTCCGCTCACTAATCTGCGGAGTGATATCCATGTGTAAAGGTTCAAATGGATTATGAACCTCCACAGGGACCGTCAAAGGCACTGGGACCTCAACATGTTTCAGAGTTCTTGAGTCTTTCTTTTTTAACGACTTTCTTTCTTTTTTCGTTAAACGTTCTGTGATTGTTGCTGGTTGGGACTCAGCAGATTGGGACACAGCAGGTGTCTCCGTCACAGGCTTCGGAGATGTCTCAGTCTGAGTCTACGATGCAGATTCACCAGAAATAGTATACAATTTTATTTGTTTGTTCAACACCCAGGATATTGCAGTCTGGCAGCCATTATCCACTTTGTGAGCACTGGAAGACACGGCTGCAGAGTAAGATTTTGCGGAAGGAGTTACAGTTGAAAGATCTGCTACAAGTGTTTTTGCTTCTGAAAAAGAGATGTTATTTGAGTACTTGATTTTATTGATTTTGACTTCTCTCTCAAATTTTGGACACATCTTCGAAGATGACATGTGCTTACCATGGCAATTTGCACACTTGACATCATTTGTGCAATCAGAGGCGTCATGCTGTTCACTACAACGGAAGCACACTGAAGCATTCTTACAGAACCTGGCACCATGTCCAAATTGTTGACATTTGAAGCAACGAAGTGGATTAGGGATAAATATATCCACTCCAAGGTTGAAATATCCAGCTTTGATAGAATCTGGAAGTTTAGAGAGAGCAAATGTCAAAAGGTAAGTATTTGTAGAAACAATTTTATCATGATCTTTCCTTGTAAAACGTTTAACAGAAATAACACCTTGCGATTTGAGTTCTGCAACAATGTCATCCTCTGACATGTCAGACAGGCATTTTGAGCGATCCCGGACAATGCCTTTACAAGTGTTTAGTGACTTGTGTGCAGAGACAGTGACCTCAGAATCAGCAAAGTAGTGAGCAGTAAGCAAGTTCACAGACTGCTGTTTCGTGGCACATTCGACCAGCAGACAACCACTACGAAGACGAGTGACATTTTTCACAGTACCACAAATACCCTCAATAGATTTTGAAATAACAAATGGATTGATCTTCAGTGGTGTACCGTTAGTTCCCTCCACAACCAGAAATCGTGGCCAGGAATTAGGGTTAACTTCAGGACATTCATCATTTGACGATGAAATTGTGTCTGTTTCTACGTGTCTTCGTTTGTTTGTAGAACGGGAACCAGCATATTGTAGGTGGGCCATGTTGTAAAGAAGTAAATTCGACATCCCCGCTCCCCACCCGCCATCGAGTGTCAACAAGGACGACATAGCAGTGGAAACCAAACTGCAACACCAGGGTTGCAGGGATGTTATACTCCAGCAATTGGGACATGAAAAGCTATGAAAACAAAAAGAATAAATGTCAGGCTGGTTCTGTCCATGACATCATTCCCAAGAACCACAGATTTCAGAGGCTCATATTACCAGATTGGCCCATGAGCCACCGCCTTCTGGCATAGGACTCTAGGCAATGTAATACATCAATATATGTTTGTACATTTCAAATCAAAAGGACCAATACCCAATAAGTCAAGATATATGTGTACATTTCAGATCAAAAGGACCAATACCCAAGAAGTTAAAAGTGCAAAAATAAATTCTATGCACAGGGCTTGGCGTGACCAGCCGATTGGTCGAACCGGGCCTATTCGACCACCCGTCTAGGCGAAGTCAGGGCCAAAGTAGTGTATTGAGCAACAGGAACACGATTGCAGGCCCCTATTGCCCTCAACCACCAGGATCCCCTCCTCCGCCGCCACAGGCCGCAACCCACGGCAAACGGGTTGGTGGACCAAATATCCCCCCGGGTCCACTACGGGGGTGTCGGCGAGCTCTTAGCGTGACCCAGCACCCACCACGAGGAGGTGGCTCGCCACGGGTGCCAATTAGAATTATAATTAACCACACAAAATCATGGCTCCAATGTTGTGTGCTTCTTGAAGATTGCTGTAAAATCATATTTGAGTCTTTCATAACTTTCACTGAAATATATATTTGGATGGAATAAAAGGGGATGGAATGGGGATCGTGCGTGTCTAACACCAGGCAGCCAAAACTCGCTATAAGCAGTGTTGCACTCAAATGTCTTGGAAAGGTGATGTTTCCAAGATATTTACAAATTTGGAACGATGATGTTTCCAAGACATTTACAAATTTGGAAAGATGATGTTTCCAAAACATTTTCAATTTTGGAAATATGAGATTTGCAAAAAATTATATATATATTTTCCGGGAAATGTCCACAGGAGACGATAACTGGTGGATGATGGTAAATGATTGCTCTTTGTACGCCACAAGGACCAAGTCCTTGTTAATTAGTAAGTGATTCAAGGCAATCAAGTCTTACAAATTAACAAGACTTTCTGTTTTGTTAACTAATGAGTGATTCAAATCAGTTAAGGCAGCCTGTGGAATCTAAACGGTCAAGTCCCAGTTTATATGCCCCTGGAAGTATGTTAAATCTTTGATGTGTATTTAGAAGAGGAATGCATACAAAAAGCAAAATTTATGCAGGTCAGCGTCTTTATTGTTACCTGATTTTCACCTGATGAAGGAAGAAGCATACGCTCCGAAACGTTGTCTTATTCACAAAAGCAATTTGACATCCAGAAATCTTGCTTTTCTCATTAACAAAGTAAGTTATTTAGTTACCAGCTGAGGTGCAGATTTGTTGGACATAGGGCGATGTGATTATCACTCTAACATACCTGAGAGATTCCTCAGCAGAGTGGTAAGTGCAGGCGGTGAAAGTTGTATTGTATAGAACTTGGTTGATTGCATATAGGTTTGTGCTTAGCTGTTAGTTTTTATCTATATGCGAACGAGGATCATTAGACACAGACAAGTGTAACTCTCTAACCTATGACTGCTTAGAGAATAATTGTATTTGATGTTATCTGTATATATTTATACTGTTACGGTTAAGAATTTAGCGTGACAACAATTTAAGAAATCCCCTGTGAACCGGCAAAACAGAACAAAGACACGTTTCAAATATTCAGATATTATTATTTAGCAACGAGAGCAAGGTATACAAAGTCACAAGTCAATATAACAATGCAGATTTCAGGTACAATTCAAAAGAGACAAAATCTAAGTCAAGGGGTCACAAAATACAATATAGGAAACTCACCAAAGTCTTAGTGTGAGAGAGAATCAAATATGGCAGAATGTCAACACAGCGATCCGTGTGACAGCAGATAATGTAGGTCAGGCGTTGACGGGTTTTGATGATAAAGCGTTGGCAGTAACTCAAGCAAATATGAATGAATGAGTGTGAGTGTCACCCTCCGCACGGCTACCAGTCTTTATATATATTTACTAAGTCATTTCCCGAAAGTTCGGGCACAAGCGAACATCGTCAACACTGTAGAATGCCCTAGAATAAGTCTCCCAGAAGTAGAAACATAGAAATGTAGGAGCACATAAATTCTGGAAAACCAGAATGTTAAATGTGTTGACCAGCTATTAAAACGAAATGTGACCAATCATATTAAATATTCAAAACGCTAAACACTGTGACCCAATAATAATTATTACTGAATTAATAACAAAAATATACAGGAAATACACACTCGTAACAATACGTAATTACAGTGTTATATCTATGCAATAGTCAGTATCTATGACGTCGAATATTCCACTTCATGTTGTACATTATGTTGCATGGAACAGTGTGAACATAAGCAGTAATGCTTGTTCACCAATCCAAATTCACTTTCATAAACATAGATAAGTTTAAACCAATGGGGAACTTCGCATATTGTGACATCGAAAACAGACTGAACTTAACATTATTCCATGGTCAATATCGCAATGATGGTGCAATGATTGTATTCGGAAGTTTGTTTCATATTTTTGATAATATTTTTCATTGTGCAGATATTATAAAAACATGAACGAATAATGCTTCTTTCAACGTGAGGGAAGATGATTTATATAGTGGTTCTTATCAAATTAGATATTTTTTTTTCGTTCAAACAGAATTCACTGATTACGGATATTGTGTGTGTACGCGCGTGTGTGTGCGTGCGTGCGCAAAAACTCATATATAATATCCAACTTGATAGGCATTAACAATCAGGCTATTTGTAGCCATAGTGACTATATTGGTTTGAACCACAATTTTACACTACAATATAAAAAGGGAACAGTAACATTTTTTTCCATTTTATCATATGAGTTTCCACACACTGAACGAAATAAATGCTGTATGATGAAATGGATCAGAGAACATTATAATGCCGTAAATTATGCTTTAATGACTCATGTAATGGTAAAACTATATATACTGGCCAAAAAACCTTACGGATATTATATATGTGTGTGAGCGTACACACACACACATATATATATATATATGTACGCTCACATCTATACTGAATGTATGTCTGGTATTCCGGCTGTCTGTGTAGGGTCGACTACGAGCAGGATTATGCTGCTATGCTGCTCGCAGGAACGGCCCTCTAAGTCCGCTCACCTCATTCATAAACTGATGGACAAAAGAAACGCTGGCAACATTTTTTCTTATGAAATGAAAACGTAAGACAATATATGTAAGCAATTATGACTGTATATCAAAGAGATGGTAACTGACAACAGGTGTACACGCTCTAACAAAAATATGGTGGATATTTAAGAAATTATATTGAATTTTGTTCAAGCAGTTGGATTGTCCATAAGTCGATCACACCGAAATCACCCAAAATTAAGAAAATGTCATCAGTATGGAGTGTGTCCACCTCTAGCACGAATGCACGCCCTGACACGACGTCTAACAGATGTAACCAGTCTCCTGACAGTTGCTGGGGTGATTTGACGCCATTCCTCTTGCAGGGCTTGCGTTAACGTCTGTCGGTCATGAGGACGTTGTTGACGTTGCTTAAGACGTCTCCCGAGGTGATCCCACAGATGTTCTATCGAATTCAAGTCGGGGGATCTGGCTGGCCAAGGAAGAACCTGGATGTTATTAGCGTTCAGAAAGTCCCTTGTAACACGTGCACTGTGTGGAGTGGCGTTATCCTGTTGAAACAGAGTTCTTGGATTATTCTGTATGAAGGGAAGCACGACTGGTCTCAATACCTGGTTGATATATCCTTGAGCATTTAGATTACCATTAATGACAACCAAATCAGTCTTCCTGTCACCACAAATACCGCCCCACATCACCACACTGTCTCCACCATCGGGTTGCACCTCTTGAACACAACAACGTGACGTCCGTTCCCCTCTACGTCTGTACACGCGCACTCGGCCGTCAGCATTGAAGAGTTTGAATCTGCTTTCATCCGAAAAAAACACTCTGTCCCACTGTCGTCTTTGCCAGAGTTGCACAGTTCGCGCCCACCTCAATCGGTTCCGTCGATGTTGCAGGGCCAAGGTCATTCCTCTGAATGGTCGATAAGCCCTCAGTCCATAGTGGCGGGCCACGGTCTTCCTGTTGATGGGGTGTTGTAGTGCATCTCTTGCTGATGACGTAACAGTGAGGAATCTGTTACGAAGGTGAAGCAGACGTAAATAGCGGTCTTCATTTTGCGTTGTTACCCGCGGTCTTCCACTCCGTGGTCTGTCTGATGTCTGACCAGTCTGTCTGACACGTTGCACTAGTCTCTCTATCGTGGTTTTATGACAGCCCATGATTGTCGCAACCCTGGACTGGGTTGCACCCATCTCCAGCATTCCTATCGCTGTCTCGCGCTGTACAGATGTTAAACGTGGCATTCTTGTTCATCAAATCTAAACGGTCGAATGTCAGAGAAGAGTTTTAGTCATTATTTATACCCGATCTTTGCACGAAATTTTCGTAAAAGCACTTTTGAAATTATATGCAAAAACGCAGATTTCACCCAAAAATCATGCTGCACGTTCATTACATGTTATCAGCCACGAAGGTTGGGTTTGCAAGAATGTTCCTATATTGCTGTAAACAATGTTTTTTGAGTTTGAATCAGTTTTGCAACCAGGTTTGTGAAACCAGCGTTTCTTTTGTCCGTCAGTTTATATATTTGTTTGTCATGTCTTGTGTAAGGAACTAAAGAAGTTCGAACTAAATTATGCTTCCGTCTTCATCAACGTATTCATTTGTCTATTTGTCTTCGTCATCGAAATCATGAGCTAATTCACCAGTCATCCTATCCACGAGCCGATGACCACAGGCACTCGTTGACAATATCATCTTTGCAATACTGGAAAGTTTTGGAAATATGATATTTCCAAAATTGGAAGTTTTTGGAAATTTTTATGTTTCCAAATTATAATTTTGGGGGAAGCACCATTTTTTTCTTGTGACTGAACTGCCATACTCATGAAATCATGGGTTGACATGGAGTTATTAGACTTATCCTATGGCTCACCTGGATGGTGTGTTGTGTAAAATATACGAACGATGTGCTCACAATCAACAGCCCTGACAGTTATATGGTTCACCTTCTGAGAATTCATTCACCAAAACGTCATTGTCAGTGACATCCAATATAACAGAAAATCCTCATCATCTTTTCCTTCTGGTTTCATGCATGACGCCCCCAAAGAAAGTATCTCTTTGTTTCTTTCACCTTCCGTGAACTTGACTTGAACCTGATATTAAACCTAACACCTTTCCGTGCACTTTACAACGCCCACCCCGATTGCCTTTACCCATCTACTTTTGGTATGGGGTTGTGGACTGCATGGTAATGACAACTTCACTGTCACTTTACGTTGAGAAAAGTGGATTTCATCACAGGCTGACAGTTGTCGGTGCCATAAGTAAGGTGATCTTCTGCAAGCCTGATTTTGATAGCGTAGATCTGTCTAGTAACGTATTCGCCGAGCTTATTTTTCACATTTAATTCTCGGTAAGTATTTAACCGGTGTATTTATTTCACAAACGTACCTGGGTAAGCGGATTGGGCAGGAAATGGCTGTCTGCTGCAGAGGCTCTCCACGTCTGCCAGCCTCCAGATACAATCACCTCGCGTAGATGCAAAGACATGCCTGATGACGTCACCCTCGGGTTGCTAGACTGGTTTCTGTGGGTTATTAAACTCCTTAAGTATCATCTGTTATCAGGCCAACACTGCAACGGAGCAGACAGTTCTCTTCCACATCCGCCATTTTAGTGAGGTGGCTTCTCTAGTAACACACCAGCTACAACACGTCATCTAGCGGTAATGAGGAACATAAGTGCCTAGAACGACCACTGGATGATGAAATATCGCTCATGTTTAGATTAACAATTTTATAGAATTTTACGTACAGGTAAAATTTGATCACGTTTTTTTATATGCAACACCTTTCCTGTTATTCAAACTCTGGTTTCAAAGTAACAATACTTTACTATGCAAACGAATCGTGACCGTCGCTCGTTGTCCTCCCATTAATCAAATATACACATAGTCCTTTTCAGAGTTTACTATTCTGTCACGATATGGCTCCAATAATTCCCGGCACCCGTGACGAGCCACCTCCTCGTGGTGGATGCTGGGTAACGCTAAGAGCTCGCCGACACCCCCGTAGTAGACCCGGGGGGATATTTGGTCCACCAACCCGTTTGACGTGGGTTGCGGCCCTGTGTCGGCGGAGAAAGGGATCCTGGTGGTTGAGAGCAATAGGGGTCTGTAACCGTGTTCCTGTTGCTCAATACACCACTTTGGCCCTGACTTCGCCTAGATAGGTGGTTGAATGGGCCCGGTTCAACCAATCGGCTGGTCATGCCAAGCCCTGAGTATGTATATTCTCATGCATAAATTTCCGAAACTTTTTAAAGTTTATCAGATGTCTTGACTTAATCATTATATATTTGAATTTCGAATGAGTAACTTCAGTTTTGTAATTTGCCTAGAGTCTTATGCCCAGAAGGCGGTGGCTCGTGGGCCAATCTGGTTTATCCTCCGGATTAATTGGAGTATATCATTTCTGTAACCCTTAGGTGTCAGTTTGCTGGAACACCGCTTACATATGAGATCGCCCTTCTTGGCGCTCCGTGGTGGGCAGGGAACAGATTTGATGAACCAATCTACAATTCACTATGGGTAAGCAAAATAAAAAAAACAAAAAACGGCAACTTTCAGAATCTGATTCTGAGCTTGACTCTGATGAAGATGAGATTGTTACTAAATTGTTATATTCTGAACGGGATACTTGGCCACGCTTTCTTGTTCTGGAAGCAAAGGGTGAACGAGCCCTTTCTTCTTACTCACCATTTTGTGTTAGAAAAGGGATTGCAGGGCAAAGCTGGTGAGTTGAAAAATGTTACCAAGTTACGGTCTGGAGGTCTTTTGGTTTAATGTTTCAGGAAGTCCCAAGCCATTAACCTTATGACGTCAACCAGACAGAGACCGAAGTCTCACAGATGAATCTGTTGAAGACATTGTATCTCAGCTTCGAAGTCAAGGTGTCATTGAGGCCAAACGATTTACATATCGTAAAGATGATCGTGTTTTCCAATCTAACACATATCTGTTGACTTTTGACACCCCGGTTTTACCTCATTCTATTAAGGTTGGATGTTTTTCAGTGACAGTTGATCTCTTTATCCCACGCCCTACTCGTTGTTTTAACTGTCAGAAGTTTGGCCACGGGCAAAATTCCTGTAGAAACAAGTTAGCTTGCTTCCGATGTGGAGAACCTGACCATGATGGGAAAATATGTACAAACACCATCAAGTGTTTACACTGCAAAGGTGACCACATGGCATTTTCTATAGACTGTCCTGTGTGGAAATATGAGGCCACGGTACAGAAACTAAAAAGTGAGAAACGTCTCAGTTACTCCGATGCCAGGAAGCAAGCCAGACTTCTTACGCGTGATTCAGCACGTCCGCCATATGCATCAACGGTCAAAAAAGTAACTACATCTGTTCTTTGTCAGAAAGACCTTACTTGGGTAAAATCTGAACATCCAAAATCCCTCTCAGAAACTGCAATAAATACAGAAAGTTCCAAATCGGTCACAGATCCAGATCAGTTACCAGTAAAACAAAGAGGAACACCTACACAAACAGAGTCACATCAAATTAATTTGTCAAAAGCTACCAGAGTGGATATAAAGAAGAAACAAATTCAGCCTGACAGATTGCCAAAAGCATTGAAAAATACAGTGCAGATCCATAATAAATATGGACTGCTTGAAGACATGGATACAGAAGTATCCCCCTGTGTGAGCACTGGTGGCCATGCAAGTGGTCACTCTCCAAAAAAGAAAGGTAGAGCAGTGTCTCCTGTTACCGCTCTTTAGATAATTAAAACACCATGAGTCATTCACCTATCTAGTACAATGGAACTGCAGAGGCCTCAAGAATAACTTTAATGAACTACAGTTGTTAGTTCAAGACTTTAAACCGTCAGCACTATGTCTCCAAGAGACTTATCTCAAGTATACTGATACATTCTATTTACGGCAGTACACTGGTTCTCACTCTTTTTCTCCTCCAGGGGATGAAGCGACTGGAGGTTCCACTATATTAGTTAGACGTAACATCATTCACAGCGATATTCATTTAAATACCAATTTCCAAGCCGTAGCTATTCGCCTCAGCCGGCACATTGCGTTTACTCTGTGCTCTTTGTACATTCCACCTTCATCTGTTCTCCGACGAACTGATCTCCAAAGTCTCTATGATCAGTTACCAAAGCCCTGTATCATCATGGGCGATTTGAACGGGCACAACCCTCTATGGGGAAGTACAAGTACAAACCATAAAGGCCAGATTATTGACGATTTTATATCTGGTAATAGCTTGTGTGTTTTTAATGACGAATCATACACCTATTTACATCCTGGAACCTATTCTATACTTGATATGTCTCTTGCTGATTCGAATATTTACAACGAATTTGACTGGTCTGTTCATCACGACCTTTGTGGAAGTGACCACTTCCCAACTGTCCTAAAAGTTATCAAACCTGATGATGATCCACCTTTGTCACTGTGGAATTTTAATAAGGCCAACTGGTCTTTATATGAAATGTGTATGGAAAAAATAATACCGGAAAACTTTATGAATGTATCAGATCCGATAGAGTTGTTTTCGGCTATGTTGAATGAAATCGCTGAACAATCTATTCCTAAGTCCTCTGCAATTCCTCACCTTCGTAAACCATGGTTCAACAATGAATGTAAACAAGCAAGAACGTGTAGGAAGAAAGCAGAAAAATACTTTCGCAGACATCCTACAGTTCATAACTTAACTAGTGTTAAAATTATGTGTGCCAAGGCACGACGAACTTATAAACAAAATAAGCGCCAGACTTGGAGGAAATACGTTCCCAACATAAATTCGCGCACACCCATGTCCAAAGAATAAAAGGCAAAGGTTCCAAATCCTCTGTTAAACGTCTTAAAGAAGGTGATACATTGATAACTGATAAGGGTGATATTGCTAATAAAATCGGTGAAACTCTTTCCAGAAATTCATCATCATCAAATTATATACCTGAATTTCAGATATATAAAAATCTACAAGAAAAACAAAGAATTAATTTTGACTCTAATAACGGTGAAGATTATAATGAAGTATTTTCATTACATGAGCTGCATACTGCTCTCGAGCAAGCTCATGACACTGCCGCTGGTGATGACAACATTCAGTACTAATTACTGAAACATTTACCTGAGACATGTCTTTTCACACTTTTGGAAATATTTGACCATATTTGGACTTCAGGAAACTTTCCTCAATCGTGGCACAATGCCATTGTAATCCCCATACCAGATTGAAGCCTGGCCGGGATCATACAGATCCATCAAATTACCGCCCTATATCGTTAACCAGTTGCGTTTGTAAAACCATGGAACGAATGGTAAACAATAGATTATTCTGGCATTTGGAGACAAGTAATCTTATCACAGATATACAATGTGGTTTCCGTAAAAACAGAAGTACTGTCGATCACTTAGTGCGACTGGAATCATTTGTGAAAAACGCACTCATTAATAAACAACATGCTGTGTCTATCTTTTTTGATCTTGAGAAAGCATATCACACAACCTGGAAATATGGCACACTGAGAGATTTACATGATTTCGGTTTGCGAGGTCGTTTGCCTGAATTCATTGCTAAATTTTTAAATAACAGGCAATTTCAAGTCCGTGTGGATTCTACCCTGTCTGATCATTATAATCAGGATCAGGGTGTTCCACAAGGCAGTATTTTGTCTGTCACTCTTTTTAGCGTCAAGATCAACAGTTTATCTAAAGTTTTAAACGATTTAATCGATGGATATTTATTTGTGGATGATTTTAATATTTCTTGCCGCGGTAAGAATATGCATATTATTGAACGGCAACTGCAGCTGTGTTTAAACAAAATTGATAAATGGTGTCTTGAAAACGGTTTTAAATTTTCTAAATCAAAAACCAATTGTATACACTTCTGTCGTAAATACAAACCCCATAAAGAACCAGAGTTATTTCTCAGTGGTACCCCCCATCAAAGTCGTCAAGGAGGCCAAGTTCTTGGGACTTATTTTCGACTCACATTTGACCTTTTTGCCACATATTAAATCCCTTAAAGTCAAATGCCTGAAGGCACTCGATTTATTAAAGGTTGTTTCGAATTCAAAATGGGGAGGGGATCAATCTACCCTTCTTCACTTATATAGATCACTGATCCGATCTAAACTTGATTACGACTTCATCGTATTTGGTGGCGCTTGTCAAAGCAACCTAAAACTACTTGATCCTGTTCACCACCAAGGCCTAAGACTTTGTATTGGTTCTTTTAGAACCTCTCCTATCGACAGTCTATACGTCGAAGCTGATGAGCCTTCTCTCAACTTACGTCGTATCAAACTATCTTTACAATACATTACAAAATTAGCTTCTAATGAGTCTAACCCCGCATTTAATTGTGTTTTTAATCCTCTCTATGAGGATTTGTACAACAAAAAGTCTTCCCTTTTTCCGCCTCTTGGGCTCAGAATTAAGCCATTTCTTGCTGCTTCCAGCATTGAGCTGAACCATATAGCTCCTTCCCGTCTTCTTTCTTCTCCTCCTTGGCAGTTGTTTAACATCACTTAAAAAATCAGAAACGAATGAATTACAGTATAAACAAGAATATAATCAACGGAAACATAAATATAGCAATTATAAATCCTTATTTACAGATGGTTCCAAGGACGGTGGCGCAGTCGCTTGTGCCACTGTCACTGGATCCAGAACAATATCTTCTAGGTTACCAGATAATAGTTCTATTTTTACAGCTGAAGCTAACGCCATATTAACAGCTCTAAAATATATTCAAAGACACCCTAAATGTAAACAATATATAATCTATTCTGATTCTCTTTCTTGCCTTCAAGCTATTAAAAATGTATCATGTAAACATCCACTTTTAATTGAAATAATTGAATTGTATAATAACCTTGCTACTGGCCAGTACGACATCGTCTTCTGTTGGTTACCAAGCCACGTAGGCATTTCTGGTAACGCAATGGCTGATCTTGCTGCGAAGGCAGCACTCAACAAATCTGTGACACCACTTCTTACAGTGATTACAAAGCCACCATTAGATCTTATATCCGTGGTCTGATGCAGAAGAAGTGGGACACCCAAGTAGGTATCAATAAATTACATGAAATAAAACCGTATATTGGTTACACCTACTTGGGTTGTCAGTCCAGATTTGAAGAGGTTATTTTAAGACGATGTCGTATTGGCCATACTAGATATACTCATTCCTACCTTTTAAAAGGTGAGGATCCTCCGTTTTGCATCCCTTGTGATGAGAGAGTCACAGTCAAGCATATCCTGCTTGACTGTGTTGAATTCTCCATCACAAGGGATAAGTATTTTACAGTTAAAACAATAAGGGATCTTTTTACCAGCGTTAGGTCTCATTTAATTATTGATTTTTTAAAAGAAATTGATTTTTTGGTTGAATTTTCAAATTATGTTGTGTAAATAGATGTATTTTAATTATTGGAAGTTTGGATGTGTAACTTGAATTGTTGGTGGCTGTACCCTCAAAGGGGGTTGAAGTATTGTAAAATTATTGTCCTCCTGAGAGGGTACGTAAGTCCAAAAACATTCACAGTAAATTTAAACTTTCCACTGTTCTTAGTCGTAGTATATCTGTATTTTTAATTTTTGGCTAGATATGTCTAAATTGCTAACAGTTGAGGGGATGATGTAAATCCGACTAGGCTCCATGCAGGTAGCAAAGGCACTGTAAGTCCCCATGGTCCCTAGTATCTACCTTCAGTTTCTGGCAACCTATAGCCTGATTTTATACTGTATTGTCCGAATAGTAATATTAGTTTTAAACTTTCCACACTAGTTTTAATCTCATTTGTGATATTCTAGTTGTTTTACTGTCCTTTGCTGACAGGTTTTTATACAATACATGTATTTCATTTCAGTATTAAATGTTCTCGTCACGATATGGCTGAGACATTGCCGATGTGACGTTAAATACTAACTCACTCACTCACCTTATCCTTGGGTCAAAGGATGGTGGCGCCGTGGCTCTGAAACAGTCATTTTATCCAGAGTACTATCTTCCCGATTACCCGACAATAGCTCTATTTTACTACAGAAGCAAACGCAATACTAACGGCTCTAAAATATATTCAAAAACACCCTAAACATCAACAATATATAATCTATTCGGACTCTCTTTCTTGCCTTCAGGCGATTAAAAACGTATCATGTAAACATCCACTTTTAATAGAAATTATTGAGTTATATAATGATCTTGCTACTGGCCAATACGACATCGTCTTTTGTTGGTTACCCAGCCACGTTGGTATTACTGGGAACACAATGGCCGATCGTGCTGCGAAGGCAGCGCTGAACAAATCTGTGACACCACTTCTTATTCCCTATTCTGATTATAAAGCTGTTATCAGACCTTACATCCGGGATATAATGCGGAAGAGGTGTGACACTCAAGTAGGTATCAATAAATTACATGAAATAACACCCAATATTGGTTACACCTACTTGGGTTGTCAGTCAAGATTTGAGGAGGTCATCTTGCAACGATGCCGTATTGGTCACACCAGGTATACACATCAATATCTATTGAAAGGTGAAGATCCTCCGTTTTGTATCCCTTGTGATGAACGAATCACTGTGAAGCATGTCTTGCTTGACTGTGTAGAATATTCCATCACAAGGGATAAATATTTTAATTCACGAACTTTTTTTTTAAAGATCGTTTTTTTTAAAGAATAGTTCTCATTTAATTATTGCTTTTTTAAAAAGATTTAGATTTGTTGTCTGAGCTGTAAATTGATAATTTTCTTACGAATGGAAGTTTCAATTAATAACTGAGATTGTTAGTGGCAGTATCCTCGAGGGGGGGTTAAAGTACAGTAAAATTATTGTCCTCCCGAAGGTAAATTAAAGCTTTCCACTGTTTTACTCGTAGCATACGTGTAGTTTTAATATATGGTTAGATATGACGAAATTGCTAACGGCTGAAGGGATGATGTGAATCCAGCTAGGCTCCGTGCAGGTAGCAAAAGTACTGTAAGTCCCCATGGTCCCTAGTATGGTGATCTACCTTCAGTTGTTGGCAATCTATAGCCCGTTTTTATATTGTAGTGTTCTCAGTAATGAAACTGTTTTGGATATCATTACTAGTTTAAATGAATGTCTGTGATATACTAGTGATTTTGCTGTTCTTTGTCAACTGTTTTTAGATTGTTTCAAGTATTATTGATATATATCATGGAGTCTTTGTATTGTTCTCGTCACGATATGGCTGCGATATTGCCGATGTGACTATAAATATTAACTCACTCACTCACTCACTCCCCAATATTGCCCAGGTGACGCTAAATATTAACTTACTCACTCACCTATTAATCTTGAGGAAATGTGGGCACATCATGAAAACTATAGAACATATATTAGAAAAAGAAATCACCGTCGCATTTACTTTAGTGATTTTCAACCAAATTCGTGATTTTCGACTTATCCAGTAATATCGATTTTGCACGGTTAAGTGGAAGTTAATTACTGTTTAAGCTTGTTTATTTTATAATGCCATCAAATGCTTCTAATTAAACAGTATGCCAGTTCTGACCATGATAACAGCGCAATGCAGAATGAGACACGTGCTATGCTACATTTATGTATTCTGTGTTTAGCTGGCGTACGTTTCTGTGTATACTAAAGTACCTGGGGTTCATATCTGTAGTACCCGTGGCAACTCTTCAGAACTGATATGAGTCACGTTTGTTTGGATAATTGTTTCTGAATACATATTCATATGTGTGAGGCAGAATAGTGCTAAAGACATCAGCATCTTTGCATTAATAACAAAATGATGCATGTCGGGACTCATGATGAAGGCAAGGAATTCCACAGCTGTTTTAAGCGTGTCAAGGTTGTTGGACACAATTCGAAATTTGAAGTTGATTTTGCTCATGGTGATGTACTGCCGGACGGTGCAGCGATGGGAGTAAACCAGGTGATGTCCTTTACCAAGTCTACCCAGAGTCGGTCCTTTGTGGAGAAGCTGTTTGAGAAGCCATTGCATCGTGTGTACATGCAGTGCGTGGAACAGAAGAGAAATCATCCTGACTCCTTCTCCTGGGTGAAGTCGGCTGGTCTCAAAAGTGAAACTGAGGGCTTCCTTTTTGCTGCTCAGGACCAATCACTTCCCACTCGGAATCGCCAGAATGTGATTCTTAATCAAAATGATAACATGAAATGTCGTCTTTGCAATGAATTTACAGAAACTGTCCAACACCTTGTCAGTGGATGCCCTTCTTTGGCACAAAGAGCATACCTTAAAAGACATGATAGCATGGCTCGCTGCTTCTACTATCGTCTCCGCCATGCCTGTGGCTTTACCCCGAAGTCCATCAATGGTACGACCCTGAACATGTCCAGGGCGTCCTGGAAAATGATGGTTTCAAACTTCGCTGGAGTAGGCCAATAAACAGCCTGAGACGAAGTCCAGCCAACAAACCTGATCTTGTCCTTTTTTGATAAAACCAATGAAATTATTTATATCATTGAATTTTTTTCCCCTTTTGACAGCAATTTGATTGGCAAGATTCAGGAAAAGCATGATAAAAATGAGGACCTCGCCTTTGAAATGTCTCGCCTGTATCGCAAGTACACTGTCGTCAGGCTCCCCTTTGTTCCTCCTGATCTCTTGGCGCAGATCAGGAGATTACCCGGGTTCTCCACCGGGAGCACAGCCCTTCTGACAATCTGGGTAATGCAGAAGGCTGCAGTGTTGGGAGCCTCCATATTCTCCGGAAAGTTCTTGGTGGGTTCGACTAGGCAGTGTTTCCTGGGAGAAGTCCCATTCGCTGTCTGGGCTGCGTGTAGAGGGGGCGAGGGCCCTGAGCTGATGATGAGCTTGACCAGCCTGACTGTGCCAGGATCACCCAAACCCCCTCTGCTGCATTTCTGTCTCAGTCTGTAAAACATAATAATAAGAGTGCTTGTAAAGCGCACAACTCCACGCCCTAGGCACATGTTCAATGCGCATAGCAAAACATGAAATATATGATGTAAACAACAGAAAATTTACATATATGTACAAATTGAGGTAAAAGCATTGCTGGTACACAGTGAAGATGCAAAGAATATATTAGAGATAGCGCTTGGAAAGATGTGTTTTGAGACATGACTTGAAGAGATCGAAAGATGAAGCTGTTTTCATATGGAAAGGTAGAGAGTTCCAGAGCGCTACAGAGCTGTGAGAGAATGAGCGTCCTCCAACGGCTTTTAGAGTAATTCTTGAGATGTCGAGCTGTAAGTTGCTACCCGAACGAAGAGGGATGGGATGTGTAGCTAGACAAGATTCTGGAAATAGTTTGGAGAGGAGTTGTGGAGAGATTTGTACACAGTATTTTAAAGTCGATTCTTTCTTGGACCCGGAGCTTTCAGTGCTCTATTTAAGGCATAGAGACGTTCTCTGTTTGCATTCACTGTCATATATAACGACATAAACTGTTGACAACTAACGCAACATCGTGCTCATAATGACTTATTACACACATCTTTTTATGTATGATCTTACAGGAGATGTCTTTCGATTATGGAAAGAAAAAAGAGGATCCAATAAGCAAAGTCTGGTTTTATAAGAAAACAAACCCTGAAAAGGCCATCAAACTTCCAAAGGAACAGGTATGGAGACACTTTGCTACTTATGTCTAAGATAAATAAGATCTCCCATTGCCATGTAAGGTGGTAAGGCAAGGGCATCAATTTGATACTTTAAATAACTTAAATGTTGATACTTAAAACAATCTCATTTTTATCTATAACGTAACACCCTGAGAATAGCAGTTCTTATTACATTCCAAGATATTCAACTGTATATTTTGAAGGTTGGTTGTGATACTATTTTCTGATCATTATTGAGGCGCTCGTAAAATGTTTGTCGTAGATAAAGCTTTTGTATCGTGTTAAATTACGGTCTCAAGGAGTGGCATGTTGTCTTCTGGCTTGAGAGTTATATCAAGGCGACATTATTCCATGCCGCTATTAATAATGCTAGCCGTTTGACCGCATAATGTTGCTTCTTGACCTCTGGACAGTTACTTACCCTTCACGGACACTATACTAACTGGAATATCGCCCCTTGTCTGCCCCTTTCCAACACAAATTCGTGGAATAAGAATCATTCCACACTGTAGCTCTCTACATGCAGGATTCTGAGTTTTCATCGAGGCGTTTTGGAATCACTACTTAATGCATTCCCAACTTTATGCAATCAAATATTCAGTAATTCAGGATGCATGGTGCTCATAAAGTAATATCATCGATGGAAATAATTATGTATATGTTTCAGATATCCCGGATGCTTCCTGACAACTTTCAAGAACGTGCAGTTGCTATCTATTCAAAGGAGAGAGCTTACGACAAAGCTGTTGCCAGGAGTTTCAAACGAAAATGGCCTGATGCCGAGGTGATTTGAGCTATAATAATGTTGTGTCATGTTTTAATAAACAATGAAGACTTGCCATCCATGGTTACTTTTAAACTATCAGATCCATAAATTAATTTCTGTTATACGGTTTCAATGTCAATATTCCCCGTGGCATTACTGCATGACTATTTTCTGAAATCATTTGTTTGGGCAGATGCGTGAGGATTATGACGAAATATCAACGGCATCACAAGACTAAAGTGGAAGTGCCGATGTACTTACAGCTTCAGTGGCAGAGACAACCCACTTTTTGTTACTTTTTCTACACATATGGTCAAATAGATGGCAGATACAACTGTTCATTTAGAAGTATGTTGCTTTGGACTAGGGTTTTATCCTTTCAACCCACTTTTTGTTACTTTTTCTACACATATGGTCAAATAGATGGCAGATACAACTGTTCATTTAGAAGTATGTTGCTTTTGACTAGGGTTTTATCCTTTGACATCATGACAAGACTGAAGTGTTTGTGCTCACGATTCAACATTGTCTATTATTATTGCTCATTTAATCTTTGTACTCATTTCAGTTCACATTTGGTCACATGATACAATTCAGGCACAGGTAACATATTTCTGACCTGATGACACATTTAGGACTGCAATACACTGCTCAGCTGTTTTTATTTGGCTTGAAATGAAGGAAAAGTGATATTATTACGAGCAAATAGTTTTCAGCTTTGACAATATTAACACAACAGTGGAGAACAAACTCTGTTCACTGGATTGTGGATATATGTGCAGTGTTTTGCTAATGAGATCAAGTGTGATGCTAATATTGTAATCACATTACTGAATAAAAGGAATGTCCGTGTCCAATATGAAAATATCATCCTGGACATGATGAGTAATAACATCCTAAGCTTTTTCCACAAATTGTGAATGAGTTTACATTTCTTGAACACATACTGGAGATTCTCCGGTTAAGAGAGCACATAGTTATATCAATCATTTCTTTTCTTTTCTGGTATAAATTGCCCTGCTCATGAATATTTACTGAAAGCCAATTTTACATCCATTGTGCATTTTCCGTGAAATGTCTACATTAACTTCATTCTGAACAGTGTTGAAAAACCTAAGAAGACAGTCACTAGGAATTATTTTTTCATAGTGATTTCTCCATCCTTTCTTTAGAGAAAGAATCCTGAAGAGGTACGGTTATTGATGAGCTTTGGGTGTTATATGGATTCGAAAACAGGGTGGTTTAGCATGTTTTAGAGATATTAAGTATCATTCCTTGTGTCCAGAAACTTTATATTACTGCGATACAAATTTATTCCTTGAAGGACGAAAATCAGATTTTCACCCCAATAAGCTGTCATGGTGTAGATTTCTGTATTAAACCAGCTTTGAATGAAGACACAAGCAGCTATTTCATCACTTACTCCATAACGTTGTTACTACCTACACCGAAACTTCGCACCCATTGCAACAAAGCAGTTAACTATCCATAAAATTTAGTTTTCCTTCATTTAAAAACTTCTGCAATGCCCTTCAAAGTAGCTATTTCTAAACTGGTGATTCAACCACAAAGGTCCAGCCAGTATGTCTTCTGCTTGACTACGTACAATATTTATTTAAGAATGGTCTAATATCAGTCAGTCTTAGTCCACCTTCTTCATATTTTCTACATATTGTTCTCCTTATTTTAACCTTCTTACCATCCCGGGGAAATTCTGCAGGGATGATAGTAATGCAGAGGAAAAATGTGTTCGCAACATGATATTGCCCGTATATCTAAACTATAATTTTTCATTGTAATGTTATTTTTCATTTTTTTCCAACAAGCCAAAAGACAGTAAACTGCTTTTCATCCTTTTTCTAGTATTTATTACCCATCAATCTTTCAATTAGGGTTGGGATATTTACAAAGGTTACAGTCACCTTCATGCCAGTCTAAACTACTTGCTGGGTGCAGTGTCGCTTTGCTATCAGTCACTGGTTTTGAGTTCTAAACGTAAGTTAGTTCATTTTTAAACGTATATGTCATATTGTACTGCTATAGAAGCAAAAAAGCTTATCTTAATCGCCACCACCAAGCCCCCGCGCGCTAATAACAAGACATCAGGAAATGAATATATATTGCATGACATACCAAACATAGACCATTCTGCTTTGAAATACGTGCCGAATTTAGAGTTCAAATAATTCATAAATACCAGTTAGCCATAATATAATCACAGCATTACCAGTAGAGATCTAAATCATATCATACTGTTGGATATTTAAATGTACCAAATTCTAAGATAAATATATTTCTCTGTTTCCTTGATTTCTTGATAGTTTTGGCATACATTGCACGTTAATTTCAAAAGAAGCACGATAGGTCATTTGTTTCCAAACTATCTGAGGCGGAGATGTATTACCTAACCGAACCTGTTCCCAAAATTGATATCAAATGCCACTCTATGGCCTAATCTCCATCCCTTTAGCTGTTTAAGGATTAACTGGTCACGTGTTCAAAACTCCTACGACACAAGGTATTAAAGGTGTCGCAGAAGATGATGTTCGACACAAGATAACCTTGCTTCCATTGCTTTAATGGGTTTCAGTTTTAAAGAGTCTTTTAATTAATCGGTTAACACGATCAAGAAAACGTAGGAGCGTTATCTGACCCCATCTGATCATGTATATGGTGTTGTATACGTTTCCATTCATCCGTGGGTATAAATATAGTGTCGGCGTACATATATTACCCTAAATATTGTCCTTAGAGAATCGAGTATCAGCTGTCAAATGATGCAGTATATCGGTTGTCCCCAAAAACGTGAACCGGGTTTCGACAATTATTTTCTCATCGATAGATAAAACGAATATATTAAAACGTTTCACAGAGAGTAACGCTAGGGTACCATCAACATCTCTGCAAAATATCTAAGCGTGCACTTTATGCGAGTATTGTAAAGTCCAAAACAGCATGTTAAAAAATGTAATACCGAGGGGAAATTCACTTATTTCAGTATATGTTCAACATGGCCTCCATTTTCCCCCCAAACTTAACGATATCTTTCAAGCAGAAATGCTTTTACGCATTTCTTCCACCGATATCTCCTCCTAAGACATAAGTATCCTGTCCTTGAACTCCCGCATGGTCAATCTGTCTGTCAGTCCTCGGTAAACTTTCTCTTTCGGAGAATCCCATATGGTATTGCATGTTTTGACATGCTGTTTTGAGCTTGATAATTTTCACATAATTTGCGAGCAATCTCTTATATATTTTGTATACTGGTTAATGATACCATAGGGTTACTCTGCAACCATATTTAAACCCTTTTAAACAAAATAAATTTGGTTTCTCTGCCACTGCGAAAATACTTGTCTCAAACCGGTTCTCTTTTTTGGAAACACCCGATATACCACAGAGAACCGAAGAGGCGTAATATCAAAACGATTTATACATACATAATGTTGAGGGTGTCATTTAGGAACGGTATTGAAACCTCCTGACACAAATATCCATGGGAGTGACCCTTTCCACAATAGGTATCTGGTATTACCCTCCGTCAGTCTAAGTCCAACGGGGTGGTGGGGTAGCGTAGTGGTTAAGGCGTTCGCTCGTCTCGCCGAAGACCCGGGTTCGATTCCCCACATGGGTACAATGTGTGAAGCCCATTTTCTGGTGTCCCCCGCCGTGATATTGCTGGAATATTGCTAAAAGCGGCGTAAAACTTAATTCACTCACTCACTCTAAGTCCAACAGACCTAGTAGCAGGTCGCGTGAGCAAACCTTTGAGATTAGCCAATCAGAACACAGATTACCAATTCGCGAAAGTGGATATTTACACATTTTTGAACTTTTATCTCGAAATGGTTTGTACTACTAGGGATTGTTAGATTCAGAAGAGGAATATATTAACAAATAATACTGAGACTAGATTTACTTAGACTGCCCCCTCCGTGAAATTGTTGGAATATTGCTAAAACTGGCGTAAAACAATGCTCACTTACATTGTCCCTCTGTGTATAGGAGTAACCTGTGTTTTCCCCACATCGATGGAACTGTAGAACGTGAGAGGGTTAGAGGTTAGAGGGAAAAGATAAGTTCTTGGTTTTGGTAATTCATAAAGGTATTGGAAGTTGACTTCAGAGTGAATATAATGCTGCCAGGGCAGGTCTTGTTTAAATACTTTTGGAGGTAGTTGCAGTTTCTCTCCAACTCTCTCTGCGTCTGTAATATACTCTGAAACGGACAACTGTATCTACTTTATGTCTATTTCTTCTTGAAGATCAAAATCCTTTTCATGTGTGGTTATCTAAGTAACATGTGATTTTTTATGTTTAATTTATGTTCAATGAATATACTGACACTGTGAACATTTGATATTTTATTTAGTACTGTCTACAGTAATATTCCGTTGTATACATAAACTACGTATGTTCTTGATGAAGGTTTGCATAAATCACTCAGCAGTGAAAAGTGTGCCGTCGTACAAAGCTTGTGCAAGCCTTGACCTTGACCATTCAGTTATGTGAACAACCTAGTATCATGTTCTAGGTTCTTTAGTATATAACGTTATGCTTTTGTTATATTATTAATTATTCTTTGTTGTAGTGTTCTTTTTTATTCACCTGCTTTTGTAATAAACGTTGGAACACACAAGTTGCTCTGCACTCTGTCAGTATCATTCGACATTATGCATGCTTCTTTAACGATCTCCTAGCTTGAGACGAGGGCAGTTTCAGTAAATATGTTTGAAGTTCTATTGATAAACAGAACTTGAGAATTCTAGAGATGAGTGTATCATAATTCAACACAGGTGAAGTGCAATGGATGGATCGATGGATGAAACTGTAATCTGTTCTTCAAGGTAAAGCTGAAACACCAAAAGGGAAATACGTGTTGTGAGATGATAGTGGAGGTGTGGATGAACGAACTGACGGACGGATGGGTGGGTCTGGTGGATGGATGGACGAATGGACCTGATCATTTACCAATTTGACATATTAATTAAATCCGTGCTTAGTGCTAAGACAGATATAATATTATATTGTTTTAAAGTCTCAGTACGTTATGACAGCACAGTCCAGAAATGCAGTGTTCAGATTGAACGGGGATGTTGTCTCAACGACAGGCTGAAAGAGCCTTTGAAAAAGTACATTAAAAAAATTTAACACTATATGGACTGTACATGTTGTGGCAAGAATCACATTGTTCTGAAAATACTCTCACCACGTTTATTTCCGTTTATCGCCATTGAAACATTGCATTAAATACATTCGTTGAATCTTTGTGCAAACGATCGTGTACGAGAGGCTAAAAGAGAATCACAATACTTGTTGAGTAAACAATACAAACATGAACCTAAAAAAAGTGTACAAATATTCAAAATCCGTATTTTTTGAAGAAGCATCTAATTAAAAATACTCTTTGGGGCACAGAAACAACATAAATTCAAGAAATAACTTACATGTGTGTTCTGCCTCGATGCGTTCTATTTCGATGCTTGTTGCTCTCGCCGTTGAGGCATTCTGACTTGCCGAGCGCATGTGCTTCTGATCATGTGATCAGATTGCTACAATGTGAATTCAAACCTGTAACCTATGCGTTGATGAATGGCCAATGTAAGTGATTTCAGTGAATAATCCTTTACACCACAGGCACTTGTACAAATGTGTTGACAATTTTAAATTATCAAAGTTACTTTAAATCAAGTTAAGAGGCTACACTTAGTGTTCTGCAGTTACACGGGTCGAGAGCTCCTTAACAAATTTCTAGTGCTAAGAACATAGGGGCACACACAACCCGGATAAATATTTACATACATGATAGACACATATTTCACATCAGACGCACAAATATTTCAGCAACACAAAACTGAAACGAACCTTAAAACTGATTTGGTCCGCTTCCTTTCCCTACAAAAAAGTGGTTAAGTTCTATGGGCAAGGGCTTCTAGAGGTAAGCGTCTTGTTTTGCGGCACGGGGATCAAGTCAGCAAGTTCTGGGTTTTTTTCCGGATTGTAGGTGGTACCCGTTCCTATTCAAAAATGAAAACCTTAACTGCATCAATAGATCAGATTCACTGATTTGATACATTATGGTATTGATAATTATCACAGAAGTTGCAGTTAACAAACAATACATTTACATTTTATAATTTATTAATATTGTGTTTTTTTAAAGATAATATCTAAACTGAATTACAACTATTATGTAGCATATACATTTTTACTCCTCAGTTGATTTTAAGTATATGAAGTCAAGCATTCATTCATATGACATATTAAGCGAGAATAGGAATGCTGTATGCCAAGAGAGGAACGTATGGATACTAAACTGTGTTCATAGTACATACACATCGAGAGGAAGAAAGCAAGCATCTATATAGAGGGAAAGCAACGGCACAAGTGTGTCCAACCTCATATTAATAATCTATGTTACACTGCCTCGTTATGAAGTGTCATAGAACAAGTAAATACCCATGAGTGTCTCTTCTCCATGGTGATTGTTATCCCAGAGATCCCAAAGATATTTTTGTGAAAACCTCGAGCGATGATGTGTTCCTGTTAAAGCTGCTACATTATGTTACCATAGTTAAATATATGGCTGTTCATATTCAGTTGTGAGCGGACCCGTGAAGGTCCCGGGGTAGAATAGGCCTTCAGCAACCCATGCTCGCGATAAAAGGCGACTGTGCTTGTCGTGAGAGGCGACTAACGGGATCGGGTGGTCAGACTCGCTGACTTGTTTGACACGTCATCGGTTCCCAGTTGCGCAGATCCATGTTCATGCTGTTGATCACTGGATTGTCTGGTCCAGACTCGATCATTTACAGACCACCGCCATATAGCTGGAATATGAGTGCGACGTAAAACTAAACTCACTCACTCACTCACTCACTCACTCACTCACTCACTCACTCAGTTGTGAGCGTGTTTTTATTGAGTGGCAAATTGATAGAAGCGTCTATACAATATCCTCTATATTTCCCCTGATGATGTTTGCTTCCACCCGACTGCAGCGAGATACAAAGACTTACTTCCCATGTTTTGTAACTATGGTTACCATCAAGTGGAGAACGAAGGTGCCTTCCAGGCGCGTCTGCTTTTCAAATACATCCTGACTTCGTGGGCAGCATGATACGATCAGGTTCAGTCTGTTTCCATCGAGTGGATGCTTTGAATTTTGCTGGTCCTCGGACTTCATCAATGAAATGCAAGAGGGATTCGTCAGCGTTATGTTCAGTGCTATTTGACAGACATTAAATAGCATCAAGGCACCAGGGATATTCAACCGTTTTCCAACCGAGTGGCATGTGAAAGTATTGTTACACATCACTTATCCATGTAAGAAAAAAGTCAAGTTATTTGGTGTTGTTTCCTGCTCATTAGAATACAGTTTGGTTCGTTGTTGATTTAGTAATGCACCCATGTACCTATCGTGTGCCACACCCACGGCGATGCTGTAGCCAAGTGATTAAGGTAACGCATGTCACGACGGATATCCGGGTTCGATTCCACATAAAAATGGGCCCAAAGTGTGAAGCCCATGTCTGATTTCCGCTATCGTGGTATTGTTGGAATATTACTAAAAGCTGATGAATCTGTTGATAGGACACAGTGGTGCCCCCACCCCTCTGGAAATGGCACCGACTCTTCTGTGTGCACCCTAAACATTTGTCATGGAGGTTGAGGTAATGCATATCTGTGTTAATTACTTGCTGCTGAACAGACAGAGGCTAAACAGTCACAAAGTTCATGTTTCGCATGGTCGAGACAGAGCGGTATTCCTATAGGGGTGTCATGAAAATACGTGTATGGCTTGCCTTGAGGTCGCCTCACAGACTCTGTCGTATTCACATAGAGAAGCAATATATTGACATGAGTCTAATCCCGACCTGATATTTTGAGCAGATGCCCTCCAGTGAAACACACATTTCGTGCAGCCATGTATTGATGCCGTGGATAAGAGACACTGACATGGCGATGACATTGTGGTAATGATACAAGGCGGACACCTTCTCGGGCTAACTGAAGTAACTGAGAAGGGACTACCGACCCCATTACACAGAGTATGACGTGGATCACATAACGTGCAACTGTACAGTGGATTTTCTCACAGAATGGGAAGTAACGTTTGACCTCTGGTAGTGGTTGTCATTGATTGTCACAGATGTCTCGCGCCTACTGATATGGATTTTCTTTCGAAGACGCTATCGTGTAGTCGTACATACAATTGGTGTGTAACGATGCAGAAGTTTAAAACGGTTGTGTTTGTGCGCTACACCGACAAACGAACATGTAACCAACACCGTTCTATCCATAATATTGTATTTGTGTTGAATGTTTCATACATACATCAGCGTGTTTTGATCTGGGTAATGTTGTGCGGACTGTGGCGTTGCAGAACGTCAAACCAAAAACAGTCGAAGTCTTATGTTACCAACCCTCAATATGAAATGAACGGTGGAAAATTCGAGGTGATGTTTGGGAACACGGTCAGTTTATTTGACACAGCAATTAAGGTCACCCTGTACCTGGTAATATCCACCTCGGTAGCTGTATCTGAGCTGCCGTGATGAAACATGTATCCAGACTGTCATGAAACATGTTTGCAAGCTACCATCAAGCCTGAATCTAAGCTGTCGTGGAACATATATCTAGACTGCCATGAAACATGTTTGCAAGCTACTATCAAGCCTGAATCTAAGCTGTCATGGAACATATATCTAGACTGCCATGAAACATGTTTGCAAACTACCATCAAGCCTGAATCTAAGCTGTCATGGAACATATATCTAGACTGCCATGAAACATGTTTGCAAACTACCATCAAGCCTGAATCTAAGCTGTCATGGAACATATATCTAGGCCGCATGAAACGTGTATCCAAAGTGGTCCCTGTCTTTGTATCAGACAAAATTAATGGAAATCGCTTACTGCGTCTGATGTTCGGTCGTCATCATGACGCCAATTTACAATCGCTAACTGTGTTGTGTGTTGCTTCTATTAAGCAATAAGTACATGTTTCTATTTTTTATGAGTCACTCAAGATAATATCCAATCGGACTTAATAAAGTAGACAGTATGTTAATTTAAAAGTCATATTTAATCCCTTATGTACATACACTATGTTTTAACGACCCAAAAAGTTGTACTCTATTCCTGTCATAATCCATGACTACACACAATGAATAGTCAGATCTGTTTGTACGAAAAACCGCTTCCCAGCAACACAAAACAAGCCAGTCTAGGCAAAGGTACGTCCTACTTCTAGCTGCATGGCAACCTATGTCAAGTGTATGGAAACTGATTCAGAAAATGTGAGGCAAGGGCACTGAATCTGACATACATCATCTGAAAATGGAGTTTATTTGTTAACTGATAAATCGGATATTGTAAATGAATGAAACGCTATCGAAACAATCCTCCCCGTCTAATCATGTAACTAAATTTAGAAATTACAAAGAACACAAGGAAAACGGCACTTCATTATTTTCCATTAATGAATTCTACTCTGCCGTTGAACCCTCTTGTGACACCGCAGCAGCTGGAAATACACAACTCCTGAAGCATTCAGCAGAATCAACTCGAGGAACTTTCCACACATTTGATCAATGCAAATTTGATCTGGCGTATTTTGCAGATTCTAGTTCTAACTGTAGCAAACGCAATCTTGTTTATCCCTCAAAATACTCTGTAAAAAGCAACGCAAAGGTGAAATAATTAGAAATATGTGAATGAGTTTTTTTCTGATATACCCACGGAATGAATACAAACTACTACTTCCTCGTGACAACAAGCACCGAGAGTAATTATTCGCGGGTAAAACAATACCGCCCAAGAATACTGAAATAGATGGCGAAACGTGAAACCTCAAACGTGCGAACGTGTCTGCCAACACAGCAGCATGGCTATGTAAAAGGCGTATTCATTTGTGTGTCATGACCACTGGACAGCAGGTGAAAGCCACAACTACCACAACTGACAGAAGCTCGACACATCAAAGCCATCGGTCGACCGCAAGCATCATTATCCATGCATCGCGGCTAGCCGTAATCATATGTGCGTGACAGACTCACCACGGTCATCTCGACATGCATACATTGCTGCTATATCAGACTGCATTGAGGACACAAGATGAATACAGTCCAGGAGATCGTGTTCCACATTCAAGACCAGCACAAGCGTTCGTGGCTGGATTTATGGGGTTGTGGAGCTTTTCAGTGGTTCTACCTAAACCCAGACTTTTTCCATCGGATAAAATGCTGCAGAAACAGTTTGGCATGATAACACAGCAATGTTTAGCTGTTGTCGTCAAAGTGTCCCCTCCAGAATGACTAGAAAGTCTCCATAAACCTGTACTGATTTAGCTACAGTGCACCGTCCTTATCATCTCACTGGACGTCGAGGACAGATACTGTGCTCCAGCCACCTGTTACATGCGGTCCTGCAATAATTTAATATTTCCTACCACAAACATCTGCACCCGAGGAGTCGGATCCATTGTTCGAATCATTCATGTGACAGCTTGATATAATAGATTCCCAAGATTCACCAACCTAGCCAGAACGCAGCCAAAACAATGTTGCCGTATAAATATGCCCGGATATATGCCGCATAAATATTACCGGATATATGTCGCATAAATATGCCCGGATGTATGCTGCATAAATATGCACGGAAAAGATGTGAATGACGACTTTAACGTCCGTTAGATATAATGAACATTGAATCTAAAAGCAATGGAGGATGCATTATTTCGTAACAATATTTATGCATTGTTACTAAACCACCTGTGATGTAGATATGTGCTCCATGAAGACAATCCTCAAGCCTATGTCTCCCGAACAGTCAGCCTAAGTAATGTCTTTGTGAAACCAGTTCCTCGATTACTCGAAGTGAGAGGGACGAAACATTGTGAAAGACCTGTGTTTCACAGCCTGGATCGATTTACTGACAGAGACATCAGATGTCAGTGAGACATGCCATCAAAATTCCTGTGATATATTGCTCACATGTTGTTTGGTATCCTAATATATAATTTGCTATTTGAGTGAGCTCTGTTTCGGGTTTCAGTAAGCGATATTCCTGTTATTCTGTCAATGGCTGAGCAAGGATGTAATCATCCTTTCTATGCATCTCTATGTATTGGGTTAATCATGTGAATGTGTGGCGCAGCAGATGCCGTTCTATTGTAAACACATGCGCACATGGTGAGTCTGGGACTGTTACAATCATCAAGTTGAACAGCATTCTATAGCATTCCGATTGTATATATTTTCCTTTCATTTTGCTTTGTTTGTGTATTTGTATTTTAAAACAAATTTTAGTGTATGAGGAAAACCGTAAACTGTCATGACAAACAATTAAGAATATTTTGTGAGCCGATATATAGGATCATTGTGGATAGGTACAACCTCACAACAGGCTTCGATAGACCTCCCCTTCAGCACAACTGCGTCTGCCTAACACTTGTATGGTTAGAGTGTGTATATCACCGACCTGTATACCAGGCAGTCTTCTGGACACCGTGTTAATGACGTTACACGTTAATTCTTTGCGTATATAGGCCAAGAGATGCACTTCTTATAACCAGCCATGTCGGCTGATGTTGAATGCCAACATTGTTTGCAGAGTTTTATTGAAAGTTTTAAAAAATAACAATATAGGAAAACCAACACCGGTAATATAGTCTTAAAGAAAGAAAACTTGACATAGGAGCGGTTTGAATTTATGGAAAAAATGTGCACAAACCAATCCATGCTGAATCCCAACATATGGAGGAATGGTGGCCAACGTTTAAAAGTGAAACGTTGAACAAAAACAAACGCTGAACCAAAACGGTGCGTTAGACTCACGCGAGCTGTCAATCACTAAACCGCACTCTACGCGAAATGCAAGTGAATCATGAAATTGTGTATCGCCAGGGTGTGAAGCATGTGACTGCGGGTTTTAAAACGCCACATCGATGGTACTCCACGTTACTATAGACGACAAAGAATGTACCAGACCGACAGACGTTCAACGACACGACGCCGTCGGCCCTTTGCAAGGAGTAGGGACATCTCAGCATAAGGTGGAAAGGCACTTCGACGTGTCCAGACTGTCATAAACCTATGGATCCAGTGCTACAATACTGGAGTGATAATGACAGATCCATATCAGGTCGACTGTGAGTTACCACCACCGGCCAGGATAGCTACATCCGGTTGCGACACCACGGCCGCATCATCCACAACAACCCACATCCCTAGACAGAGCCGAATCTCCCACAACGTAATATCCTGACACAATTAACGTCAGGATGACAATACTAGACCTCACCTTGCATGTGTTCACCCGGACTTCCTCCAGCATAACAATGCCCAGGTATCATCATGGCTTTCTCAATAACCCGATTTGTCCCCCATTGAACATCTATGTGATACTCCTGATCGACGCTTGCGCCAGCGTAATACGCAATCTCAGATACTACAAGAACTCAGCTGCACACAGCTCTTTAGCAACAGTATCAAAACATTCCTCAAGACAGAATTTCAGGCAGGCATTTCCTTTCTTCTATGACCCAACGCTGCCAAGCCGTTATCGAATCACATGGTGATGACACCAGATACTGGCATTTCACACTGACCAAGTGGCTTTAACAGCCCTCTGTGGCTTAAATCAAACATGTCATGAATATTCAGGTTTGGGAAGTTTATGAAGCTATGATTTTACTGTAACTGAGCAATAATGGCGTGTTTCAATCAATTATATGCACCTAATAAATAAACTCCAAAACAACATGTCAAG
The DNA here is from genome assembly GCF_037392515.1 of Haliotis asinina. Taxonomy (NCBI): domain Eukaryota; kingdom Metazoa; phylum Mollusca; class Gastropoda; order Lepetellida; family Haliotidae; genus Haliotis; species Haliotis asinina. The sequence goes on along the minus strand of NC_090291.1, from coordinate 56,228,426 downwards.
TTTCGTTTTGACGGGTATAGTTCCACTATACACAATCAGCACACGGTGAAGTGTTTTCTGACTCTCTGTAATCATGTATTTGTTGAAAGAGTTTAAACGACAGTTAACAATAACTGTCAAGGGTAAATAGTGGTCAACATTTAATAAACAGGTCACTAAAAGTCTGTGCATGTTCAGTTCAGCAGCAGATACATCGTCCCAGTTGAAATGTAAGTAAAACGACCACCCAAGGAGAATATCTATTGCCATCAATGTATAATCCGCATAAATACTAGACGTCAAAGGTTAAATAGCTGTGAAATTACATGAATTAGGAAAGTGTGTTTCAAGTCATGACGGACATTGACTGAAAAGGTGGGCGAGCTCTCTAAGGCACCAGACTGGCTACCAATCCAGCGAGCTTGGAGGTGCCGGAATCGGGCCCACCTGTAACCGGGTGTAAAAACCGTGTTAACTTTGTTCTCAGACTCTTTCACTGTTTTCACAACCCCTAGTGTGCAATACACAACCCTGTGCATTTACCACATGGTGGTCCCACAAATACGTACAAACACCTAGTTGCGGGTACAGCAACGTGCAGTGAGCATGGACAAAGTGCTGTGACTATCTGTCCCAGTCTACCCAGCTGTGAATGGGTACCTCGTAAGGATGGGAAAGCCACATTAACTCGGTGCACCTGGTAGGCTGCAAAGGAGATGAGATTGAAAATACTATGTGTCGTTGTGATGGACATCCAGTGATCCAGGGAAACACTCAGCGCCCTTGAGCAGTTGAACGAACTGGATATCAGCGCTATACAAATATCTAGTAGTATTGTATGGTATAGTATTCACAGAAACTAATACTTGCTGCAACGGAGGGAGAGGTAATGAAGGGGTCTTAACAATACATGCTGTAACGTGGGGAAAAGTACTGGCTGTAACGGGGATAGGAGTACTGAAGGAGTATGTGACAATACTGGTTTTGACGGGGGAAGAAGTACTGCATGGGTCTAAAACAATACTTGGTATAACGGAGGAGGAGTACTGAAGGAGTCTATAACAATACTGGCTGTAACGAGGGGGATGGGAGAGTACTGAATTGGGCCATAACAATAGCTGCTGTGACGGAGGGTGGAGTACCAAAGAGGTCTATAGCGTCAACATTGTTTGCAGGTCTCGAGCATTTGCCGAAACAAATTGCGTTATGCCACCAGTTATAGCGTGGCGTTTATAACATAATGTTTGCGAAAGCCATAAGCGGTGCAGGTACTAAACCGTCGCCACTGTGGTGACCAACAAATATAGTAGAATCTTGTGCTCTGGTGGTAACATGACAGCATCAAGATGGTATGTAGGACCTCATTACGATAGCATTCTGTTTCATTCTATAGCGACTTCTCTGACTTCCAATCAGTTGTTGATGCACACGTGACTAACTGCGCCATCGTCTCGTCTATATATAGCAGGCGCTGTTGGATATAAACACATGCGCGTTGTCGGCGTGATGACAGACCTTGTTCCTAGTATGGACATCCAACAATGGTCGGGGATACATCCTGCAGTCTGGTATGGAGCGGGCGTATGTTTGCTGATTTACCTGTGAGTATGTTCATAGCAATATAACTCCCTGTCACAACCTTCTGCTTAATCGACATATTCAATGCTAACATATTGCTGAGTGTGTCAATGTGTTTTTACATAGTGTCTGGAAAGTGACAGTTTGCAATTACGTGTCTTATCCTCAGCAGAAAACTGTTTCTCCTCACTTTCTAAAATCTTAAATCAAAGTATGGTGATAATAACCTTATACAAAACATGATATTTACTTAATAACTGTTTTGGGTTCATAATCATTGATGTTGCGATACTGTTTCCATGTGTAAATATTAGATCAGACTGAAGTCTATTTGGCACAACTGTAAAAATGCCACACAAGATGAATCGTCTAGAGCTTCATCAATAACTGAAGCCAGACTAGACGCAGTTGATTCTGCATACATATACTTACCTCATGCACTGATGTCTGCAGGTACGGCAAATGGCGACTTCGGGTGCTTCCAAACGCTGGGATAGCGGGACCCCCTCCGACTATATTCCTTGGAAACCTGAAACAAATGGCAACGCTTGTAAACATATATTTGACGTATTGTAACATTGACGTTAGACTTGTTTGACAGTGAAATTAGCTGCGGAATGCGTATGTACTAAAGCCGCCATTTACTAGTCCTCTAACTTGCAGAGATAAAGTAAGCACAGTTTTGCATTTATGTAAAGGTGTGGTAGCTTACAAATGACCGTAAGTGAAGCAAATTGTGAACAAATATGCTGTTACACACATGAATCGGTTGTGGTACGGACAAGCAGATACATGCAGGGCCAGTTATGTCTTGTCATGGTCACAGACTTCTTACATGGCAAGTTGATGTAGCACTACACAGCTTGGCAGCAGTAAAACTAGAAGTGTAGTTGATGTCTTCTCTCCTCTGGGTTACAACACCTTCATATCTACTTTGGTAGGGCATCGTCGACCCCTGTCGGAGACACAGGAAAACGTTCGGGAAGGTGTATGGGTGAGTCTGACTTTGCAGGGTAGAATTCCTATCTCAATCTCAGACACAGGAAAACGTTCGGGAAGGTGTATGGGTGAGTCTGACTTTGCAGGGTAGAATTCCTATCTCAATCTCAGACACAGGAAAACGTTCGGGAAGGTGTATGGGTGAGTCTGACTTTGCAGGGTAGAACTCCTATCTCAATCTCAGGCACAGGAAAACGTTCGGGAAGGTGTATGGGTGAGTCTGACTTTGCAGGGTAGAACTCCTATCTCAATCTCAGACACAGGAAAACGTTCGGGAAGGTGTATGGGTGAGTCTGACTTTGCAGGGTAGAACTCCTATCTCAATCTCAGACATAGGAAAACGTTCGGGAAGGTGTATGGGTGAGTCTGACTTTGCAGGGTAGAACTCCTATCTCAATCTCAGACACAGGAAAACGTTCGGGAAGGTGTATGGGTGAGTCTGACTTTGCAGGGTAGAACTCCTATCTCAATCTCAGGCACAGGAAAACGTTCGGGAAGGTGTATGGGTGAGTCTGACTTTGCAGGGTAGAACTCCTATCTCAATCTCAGACACAGGAAAACGTTCGGGAAGGTGTATGGGTGAGTCTGACTTTGCAGGGTAGAACTCCTATCTCAATCTCAGACACAGGAAAACGTTCGGGAAGGTGTATGGGTGAGTCTGACTTTGCAGGGTAGAACTCCTATCTCAATCTCAGACACAGGAAAACCGGCATTATTTTGCCGATAAACATTATTATCACCCGTGGATGGAGGCAACATAAAGGGAAGCAACTCTCAGTTTGTTTTCCGATACAAGCAACCACAATGCAAATAAGGCATCTCTTTGTTATTAAGCAAGTACAATCGTGTATTACTAAGAAAATAAATGCAAAACGTAATGTATTCCTTGAAATAAACGACTAATGGAAATGAATAAAGGTGAAAACTCAATCACGAGTCAGGGTTGAAACCCCGTAAAACTGTCAGAATCGAACCTCGTGAATGGTTATGGGGCAAACACTCATCGTGTCACTGGAGAAGCTGTGAGCACAGGCGACGTCATATTGCCCGAATAATCGACCTTCGTCGGCCACATCAAAGGTAAGTTAAATTTCCACAGCTCCTGTTCCTGAAAACTTTCACTACAAAGTTACCACTCGATCTGAAGTTGAAAATAGGGGTAAACGAAAGAAGTCTTTGCGTGTTGCTTGAATTTTTGTGAACAACGTTTACAGTGTGCTAAAGATTTTCGCAGTGCTATCCCACTGTTTGTCTAAAAGAGATATTTTGCCATCTCAAGAAAAGAATGATTACAGTGATTACACTGAAGAGGATATTCCTGTTGAGGAACAAACTATAGTTTCAATTCCCTCATGACTCAAGTGATAAGCCAGCATTATTATGGATACACTTAATAAAATCAACCCGGTTATGTGTAGAAGGAATTCAACAAGTACAAATACATATTGTGTTGTTTTAGATATTTTTTATACAGTTTGCATTATATTTTAGAAAAAGGGTATTTATAGAATACTGTGAGAATAGATGTTTCTGAAATGTGAGCCCACTTATGTTCGGCTCCTATAACACGCGCTGAGATGAAATGAAATTACTGCCACTGAATGCACGTGCTTCAAAACTTTATATGGATGGAAAAAATGATGCTACAAAATACTTCCCGATATAAAAACGTTTTATAATAGCTCATATCACAGGTATTACTTCGTTCGGTAAATTCAAACATTTCGTGTTGGCACCAATGGAGCCAAAACAGCAAGTAAAGCCTAAAAGCTTTAAAGCGGAAAGTGGGAAACATGCTCAGACTTACTTCCCTTCATCGAGCCATAATAATGTATCGACGGAATACCAGGTTGAGACCAGCGTTGCGTTGCAACTCCCATCTCATTCAAAAACACATGTTGTAATCAGTATGTGCTCTGTCTATAATATAAACACAGAGACAGACACAGGCACAGAGACAGAGATACGAACTCAAAGAGACAGAGACGCATACACACGCACACGCAAACACACATGGACACATACATAATACGTCATGTTGCAAGCGCTGATGACTTTGTTTCCGATCATGATCGGGTGGTCAGGATCGCTGACCTGGTCATCGTGTCCCAACTGACTAGATACCCATGATGTTGATCAGGAACCACCTGGAGGGGAGACACCTGGTCCCACATGGGTATCACACATCCCCACCCCACTCCTCCAGGGAAACCAGGGAAAGCATGGAGTGTTCTATGCATGGTCACGGAATGGGAATGTATAGTGTTGTCGTTCACACATGCCTGCAGTAAGTATAGATGTCCGTGTGGATGCTCAAGATATCAGCACCGCTGAGGGCAGCAACAAATTATTATCAAAATACATCACAGCCATGTTTATTTCAAATGCCTAACTGCTGTCCGTTTTACTTTGTAGTCAGTTCCTGGGTTCTCACCCATTCATTTTCGTTCATGATTTGGATATACTGAAGGAAGTGTTTGTGAAGAATTTCGCCAATTTCAAAAACAGAATGGTAAGCAGCCAGACAATTGTTTGAGTCCTTTACCTATGTTCTGTAAAAATCACCAAACCATAGATCAGGGGTCCATTTAGAATGTCTGCATTCAACGTGGAGCGATTCATACACATCTGCATGAACCGACTGATGCATGTGACGAGTGACGTGGAGACATGTCTTCAGTCACAGATAGATACATGTAGACACAGTTTTACACTCATAAATGTACATGTGGACACTCTCAGACAACTTCTAAAACTGACAGAAACACGCAAATGCTCTCACAGTAAAATGCAATTTGTGTCCATTTCAGGCGATGTTTCAAATTCTCAACATGAACCCCTACCCGATAGATATGGGATTGATCTTTGCCAGGGATGAAGCATGGTATCGACTACGCAATATCATGACTCCTTCCTTCACTGGGGCCAAGTTGAAACATGTAAGTGTGTCCACACATCGCGATGCCTACACTCAGGTGGACTCCTACTGTGGTCAGTTGGTATACTGATACTGTGGTCAGCTGGTGTACTCCTACGATGGCCAGTTGGTGTACCCCTACTGTGGTCAGTTGGTGTACTCATACTGTTGTCAGCAGGTGTACCCATACTGTGATCAGTGGGTGTACTTATACTGTGGTCACTTGGTCTACTCATACTGCTGTCAGTTGGTGCACTCATACTGTGGTCACTTGGTGTACTCATACTGTGGTCAGTTGGTCTACTTATACTGTTGTCAGTTGGTGTACTCATACTGTGGTCAGTGACTGTACTTATACTGTCGTGACTTGGTCTACTCATACTGTTGTCAGTTGGTGTACTCATACTGTGGTCACTTGGTGTACTCGTACTGTGGTCAGTTTGTGTACCCATACTGTGGTCAGTTGGTGTAATATGAGCATGGTGTACTCATACTGTACATGTACATACATGTAAGTGTGTCCACACATCGTGATGCCTGCACTCAGGTGGGATCCTTTGGTGAACTCCTACTGTGGTCACTTGGTGTACTCATACTGTGGTCAGTTGGTATACTCATACTGTTGTCAGTTGGTGTACCCATACTGTTGTCAGTTGGTGTACTCCTACTGTGGTCAGGTGGTGTACTCATACTGTTGTCAGTTGGTATACTCATACTGTGGTCAGTTGGTGTACTCATACTGTGCTCAGTTGGTATACTCATACTGTTGTCAGTTGGTGTACTCATACTGTTCTCAGTTGGTGTACTCATACTGTTGTCAGTTGGTGTACTCATACTGTGGTCAGTTCGTGTACCCATACTGTGGTCAGTTGGTGTACTCATACTGTGGTCAGGTGGTGTACCCATACTGTGGTCAGTTGGTGTACTCATACTGTGGTCAGGTGGTGTACTCATTCTGTGGTCAGGTGGTGTACCCATACTGTGGTCAGATGGTGTACTCATACTGTTGTCAGTTGGTATACTCATACTGTTGTCAGTTGGTGTACTCATACTGTTGTCAGTTGGTGTACTCATACTGTAGTCAGTTGGTGTACTCATGCTGTTGTCAGTTGGTGTACCCATACTGTGATCAGTTGGTGTACCCATACTGTGGTCAGTTGGTGTACTCATATTGTTGTCAGTTGGTGTACCCATACTGTTGTCAGTTGGTGTACTCATACTGTTGTCAGTTGGTGTACCCATACTGTGGTCAGTTGGTGTACCCATACTGTTGTCAGTTGATGTACTCATACTGTTTTCAGTTGGTGTACCCATACCGTTGTCAGTTGGTGTACCCATACTGTTGTCAGTTGGTGTACTCATACTGTTGTCAGTTGGTGTACCCATACTGTTGTCAGTTGGTGTACTCATACTGTTGTCAGTTGGTGTACCCATACTGTGGTCAGGTGGTGTACTCATACTGTTGACCAGTTGGTGTGACCATATTTGCCCTAGATAGTCATTATAGCTAGATGGCTCCTTGAGCGTGAAGCGTGAATCTATTCTTTTCGTTTTCGCTAGATTATTGGGAAAGGTTTCCTACTGTGCTTCATTTTACTCCATGTTTGCAGATGTTAATTCCAACATTTATTTCATGTATAATCTACGTTGGAAATCTGCGTCCTTCAGTTAGCAGAGTGTATTACAGATGTGTGGCCACATCAACACAGCCGCAGAGTCACTGGCCAGGAACCTAGTGGAGGCTGCCGAGCACACAGACGCCACCTATGTGAAAGAGTAGGTCATACCTTGATGATAAAATACGGACCAGAGAACACACGGATTAACTCCCCTTCCTCGAAGGGAGGAGGATTTCTGCTCGGTTTTCTTTATGAAAGGACAGGCTGAATGTAATCACAAGTTATCCAAGAAGTGAGCTTGTTCCGTGAAAATATAAATTCAAAATCTGATTATTGTATCAGTAATTTACAATACAAGTCTGTTTCATAAAAGTTGTACATTTCATGTGTGTTCAATATTTCAGATACTTTATGGCTTTCGCTTTGGACACCATTGCCGCAACAGCCTTCGGAATTCAAATTGACTCTCAGAAAGATCTTTCCCACCCCCTTGCTGTCAATGCGAAGAATGTGTTTCCAAGTAGTTTTTTCAATGATAACTGTCTGCTACTTTCAGGTGAGAAAAATATGAAATGTATAATGGGAATATACTCTATGTGTCTACGCTAGCGCTTCCTCACTGACACATACTGGCCAATAGTCAGACGTACATTACACTGCTTCCTCACTGGCACACACTGGCCAATAGTCAGACGTACATTACACTGCTTCCTCACTGGCACATACTGGCCAATAGTCAGACGTACATTACACTGCTTCCTCACTGGCACATACTGGCCAATAGTCAGATCTACATTACACAGCTCTCTCACTGACACATACTGGCCAATAGTCAGACGTAGATTACACTGCTTTCTCGCTGACACATACTGGCCAATAGTCTGAACAGCAATGCAAGAGAGTGAACAGCGCTGGGTATTCAGTTGGCATGAATACCCATTTATAGAGAACAGGCAATCAGTCTATGGGTGGAGAAAACCAAACACAAACTGACTTCAGGTGCAGTATATATATAATTAAGATAGATAGATAGATAGATAGATAGATAGATAGATAGATAGATAGATAGATAGATAGATAGATATCCTCTCTCTATATATATGTGATATTGTCTATGTAGAGGACATTGGTTTTCAGAATGGACTTCATATATACAACTACCATTCAATCAAAGGACACACTGGTGATGACGTGAGATATGTGTGGCTCCTAAAATGATATGCTCTTGTGTGAGACAGTGATGACGTCGTAATGTGTCTTTTCTTAAATTACTTACAGTGTCTTGTTTATGCAATGCCACATGGTCAGAACTGCTCAAGGGTATAGATTAAATGAACGTCCAATTTCCGACAGGGTTAAATCCGGTGATGAAGGCCACTTTGTATTTACAGGTAGCTACAAATTAAAGGGACTAAAAAGTGATGCCGTCAGTCATTTTCTATGGCTGTTAGTGAAACGTTGAAATGGCCTATCAATTGGTTCAATAAATGAATCGGTTATGAAATGAAGTTGCAAACGTGGGACCGTGCCTTGACTGAAATACAAATTTGAGTTCCAAAAGTAGATTGATTTATCTACAAAACTATTATCTGTGTGCGTTTGTTTTAGATGTTCTAAATCAAACCAGCTTTGCACAACCAAGTAGAAGTATTTTCGTGATTGCTTTGAGTCAATGCAGATAATATTATAAACAATACTGGAGAGGTATTTTCCATAACACTCAAACATATGATAAATCCTCGACCATCGTAGTAGTGATGGTCGAGGGCAACTTCACTAGTTCTGCTTCGCGCTTGTTCCTCTGTTTCATCTTCATCGTCTAGTGATATTCCCCTCGCTGAAACCCCTACTGAAGCTGTGTGGGGTCTACACATTCACTAGCAGCGTCGTCAACTTCTACCGGGAGACAGCAGAACGCATCGTCGTACAGCGGAGGCGGCGTCCTGAAGAAGTAGGTCATGTCACGTACTATTTAAAGTTTGCTCGATCTTTTAAATTTTGTTAGGTACAAGTGCTACAACACGTGACTAAAGCACGCATTACTGTTACAGAAGAAGGTTGATTTTCTGCAACTTCTGCTTGACGCTGAAGACAGAACGACGAATGGAAAGGCACAAGCAAAACGTGAGTATAGCTTGAGGGAATATTTTGACGATGTTATATAATTATTGTTTGAATCTGGTTTCATCTACAAATACATTATTTTTTCAGACTTTCCATTAGCATAACACTGACTGTCTGTGCGCTGTCCAAGGTGTCTAGCATATGTTCAATCCACTATCATATATTCCATTCCTTTCAGGGTATTCTAAGCCACACCGTTGACTACTGTTCATGCATCCAGTTGATGTTTCATCTTCCAAACTGATGTCATGATTTATGCCGCTTCAGTATTAAAAGGGACGGTGGGGTAACTTAATGAATGAACCGTTGGTCCGTCGGAGTTCGATTCCCCACAGGTACATTGTGTGATGTCCATTTCTGGAGTAACCCGTCATCATATTGCTGGAACCATACTCACTCACTCTCCTTGTGTTAAAGGCTTATCATCAGATGAAATCTGTGCTCAAGTGTGTGTGATCTTCGGTGGCGGCTTCGAGACTATTTCCACATCCCTCCAGTTCATGTCCTACGTTCTGGCGACTCATCCTATAGTACAGAGGAAGCTTGTGGAGGCCATCCACTCCGAGATTGGTGAAGTATGACATTGTATAACCACATACAATCTCTATGCTGGAAAATGACGCCTGTTTCCCGCAGCATACAAAAAGCCAACTCGTTCTGCTGAAACTCCCGATATTTTATTTTACAAATTGAGCCTGAACAGAAAAGAAAATTGTAAGCGTCTATTAAAAATGTATTTTCCTTGAC